>NC_135498.1:208405529-209005529 GCF_052857255.1 Amblyomma americanum
TTCGTTAACCCGCTTTTGTACCCTCACCCACACTGCCCGCTTCCGCTCTTTTAACTCTGAACCTGCCATATTTATTTCCATAGCTCGCTGCGTTGTCCTTGAACAAAGCTGAACACTTTTTGTTAGCCTTCAGATTCCTGCCGTGTAGGCGAGAACCGGTGAGATAAAGATGCTGTACACTTCTCTCTTGAGGGATATTGGTAAACTGCCATTCATGATGTGAGGGGACCTGCCATATGGGCTCTAACCCGATTGTTATTCTTCCAGTTCTGAACAAAATAAATTAATAAGCATGTTGAATGAACTTAATGGTGCCACATGTGTATGCATTCAAGGAAAGCAATGAAATATTATCAAATACGTCCGTGATAAGCACTTTCCATGCGCAATTCAATTTATCTGTTTGCGGATGCATATCCCTCTAATATGCAAATCGCACATTTTGCTGCACCACTGACAACGCTAGAACCCACAGCTATCCGAGCAATGCCCACGTATCCTTATTCCTATGAAGACTACGGACTGACGTCGTTTTAGATATGCTGACTCTCTAGCCGGTCGATATAGGCCTGAGATCTTGTAAATAAATATTGTAGTTCATAATCTTAACATTCTAAGGCTTGCATTGATAAGATGCATTGCCCTAAAAGCTGCGCAGGAATCCGAATTTTTGCTATCCCGAGGGGGTTTTAAACACAGTCGTTCTATTACCGAGTGCTTGTATGTGGGTGTGATTTTTCATTCATAACACTTCAGGCCATATTGGCCCGAGCAGTACGAGCACGAAAAAAATTCCAAAGCGTTACATTGCACATAACGATACCAATAACTAATCTTGGAGCATAGAAAACCCTTTGCCTTCGTTATGAAGAAAATGATTTTGTTGTGCCCTGTTCGCTTTCCTGTCAGGAGAGCGGAAACATATAGGCAGGAAATAAAGATATTTATTACAGACGTAAAAAAGTAGAGTTGTAAGATATGCAGAACTATTTTATGCCGAAAATAAAAACGTGGTATGCAGCCAAGTATTTTTGGAAATATTGGGAACATTGGGCAAATACAGGGAATAGGACATTGCGTGCAAATTATTGGCGTGAATGCCAGTTTTTTACGACCAATTTTTTTTGCGAATTGTTGTTTTCAGTATTTAAATGATCCCTGGTGCTTTGTCTTTCCAAGCACTGTTGTTTCGCCGCCGAATACTTTGATCTGCAGTCACATGCAAGATGAGGTGAGGGATGCGCACGGGGAGCAGCATTGAGAGTGCGAGAAGGACCTACTGGAGCATGCTGCGGTAAGGTGATAGCGCCAAGGGTAAGGAAGAAGCTGACAAACAAGCCGATCAACACACTTCTATAGAAGAAGCTTTTCAGTGGAATGCACCGGAGCATCCTATGGGGCTGCAGTATACAGGAACACATAAACAAATAAAGTTTGAAGATGTCTTTAGGCAAACGCTGTGTAAAAGTGCGGGTGCTTTGATTTTTAGAACCGAGATAAGCTGGAAGGCTTCAAGCTTCGAAAACTAGCATTGGCGCCGTTGTCAAGGCACTCGCCAGGAGGGTGATATGAGAGGGTGACGAGGCAAGTGGAAAAGAGCCCTGTGCTTAGGAATTGTTCGCTTACTGGGCACCTGATCTTGCACCAAAATGCACGGGCATAGCGTAAAAATTTATTGCGGCCATTTTGGGGCTGATCATCTACGTTATACCGTTTAGAACGATGATCACAGGGAAACAGATGAGTGCAGTCCACGCTCGTAAAACTGGAGCCCATACAATGGAAATTATGACTAATTATTTTTGCTCACTATACAATTTAAATTCTACAAGTCTCGCTTTTAAAGCACCCAGTTACAATTGCGCGTTGCTTACAGCAGACTAAATTTTCAGTAAAATTTGTCCAGAACCTTTTTTACAGCGAACAAGTGTGTTCGTTTCGGACTCGGTACCAAGCTATACTCACTGTCACGACTCCTTCCATATTGAGCATGTAGTCTCAACAGTCAGTAACACCAATTTTGTAAACCTTTCCTAGTAGGGAGACGAAGCGTCTCCTATCGCTCCCACTCTCGGCTGTGGCACCCGCGCATCAGCCATCCAAAGCTACTTAAGCTTTGACCACGGTTTCGTGCATGCAGTTAAGACCGCCTACAGAACCAGGCTAGAGGAGCGCCTGTTATTTGATACGGAACATGCACAGGAAGCTAAGATTGATGTTGCCTTCCTAGTGTAGGTGTTTCGTGCAATATGGAAATGACTCAATAGTGACATCTTTAAAAACTGCTTGAAGAAAGCTGGATTTTGGAAGCCGATAGACACTCCGGACGCTGTAACAGATGGGGTCGCAGGATGGCCGAGGTTTGGCAAGTCGTGGGAGTATCTTTTCGAACAAAGGAGTTTTCTGAACTTTTCAGTTGTGTGTGGCGCTGTTTATAGCTATGAGCTCACAGACCTGGATATAGTAACGATCACCAAAGGTCCACCACTGTCTGTGACAGGTAAAGACAGCACAGGTGATAAAGTTATCAGTGCACAACGTGAGTCCATGGATAAATTCATATTAACAGAGCAAAGACTGCACACAAGAAGAGAGGACGCAACAGCTCCTGTGCCGCCTTTGCTCTGTTAATATGAAAGGACGTAACGAACTCGCCCAAAATAAAGTATTAGGGTAAATTCAGCGTGTGCGACGCCATTCGACACACCGAAGCTGTTAAGGCACACTACCAACAGCAACAATTTGACTGCTCAACTAAAGTTCTGAAGCTAGCAGAATGTAGCGGAAGGTTACTGCAGCTCGCTGAAACATCATTTTTGACCTTCTTTTAGTAAAATTAAACTTTAATCAAGTTCTTGCGAAATATTTTGTTCAAAACAAATTCAAAATATTCTGCTCAACTGAAGTTCTTAAGCAAGTGTAATGGAGCGCAAGGTTTCTGCATCTTGCTGAAACATCATTTCTGAGTTATTTTTTTGTTTAGTGAAATTAAACGTTCATGAAGTTTTTGCAAAGTATTCTGCTTAAAATATATTTAAAATATTCTATTTATTAAACAGATCTTTACGAACCCGTTCACCAGATCGAGACAATCCAGGGAGCTACCGCGGCAAGGAAACCGTTCTGCCGAATGTCTGCAACTATGTGCAGAAATGCAATGCAAAGTGGCGCCTGGGTCATTTAAAGACTAAAACAGCCACTTCGAAGTAAAGAAATACAGCCTAGCGCGCTTATGACGAAGCTATTATCCGGCGGACGGCGTTCGCTTTATCGGAAGTTCCTAGTAAGCGGACTTCTCATACTACAGTCAAAATTTGCATTTTGACACAAGTGCCGTCTGTGTCTAAAAAAACCTGTATTATGGGCGTCTGCTGTCGCGGCGGTTCACAGGGTCTCCAGAGCTCGGCTCTAGGAACGGGATATAACTAAACGCCATTGAAACGGTCACGGCAGCTGGTGGCAGATAGGCTTCTGTAATGGAATTCTTGGCGGTCGAAGCGAGCTTGTAGTTTGGATACATTTAATGCGTCCGCGCCACCAAAATCATGCCAGGCAATGCTCAAAGAACTGTGTAACAACGGCGCGTTTGCACAAATCCACTTGTGTCTGAACACGTGGGATTCTGGCTGTGTAATGTGCCGTTCCTGGGAACGCCCAGAGGCGAATGTAGTGCAGCAGACTAAGCCCGCAAATGGTCTTCACTGCAGTCTGCGCGTTGTATAGAGAGTTGACTCGGCATGCGCCGCACACCACGTTACAAGCGGGGCCAGGAAGGCTTTCAAGCTTCTCAAATCCATGTCCTTGGTTGATACCAGACCATGCGCAGTAACTTTGCTTTTTGCGCTGTTCCTGTCTCGCGCGCACAGCGCCTCTTCTACTTTAGACGCTTTGCCTTGCCGGCACACACGCACGCAACAATTCGCCTTGTAGACTATCGGCGTTCCCTTGGCAGACGGTCAGGTAGTTTCAATGCCACGGTTTTCCTGGGTCCTTTTCTTGGGTCGCCACCCATTTCGAGAGGGCTATGGGGAGGGGACTCTGTCAACGGTCTTTATTTAAGGTTCTTTCCGAGGCAGCACAGGTAATTGGCCCAATATTGGAAATAGATGGTTTCACTTTGGTCCTTTGTAAGACCGCCCTTTGCCAATACATTTTGAATGTTGCGCCGATTAACCGTGCTGCTGGTGTTTTTGGCCTCCGCGTCAGCTGGGAGCACGAGTTTTTTCTCTTGGCGGGTGAGTCTACGGCGCTCAATAACCGAGTGGTGCTGCCTCATTTCTTTGTTGTAAGTTTTATGTATCACCGCTGCCTTAATATATGTTTTTACGGTAGCACCACCGTCGTTCATAAAAACCGAGTGTTCGTTATTGTGCGGCCGTTTTAAGCTAGCGCCACTGTAAAGATTAGTGTAATTGCGTCGCACAATGGTCTGACATTTGTGTGCCTTCGCTTTTTTTCGCATAAGGCGTACCCCGGGTACAACAAACTTGTATTTCTGGAATATGTTCGTTCGTTGTAACGAGATCAAACCCTAAATATACATCTGCATAGATTTCAAAGGTTATGGAGTGTTTAGAAGTCCAAAAGTGTTTAATGCTTCGGTAAAAGTAGTGCGCAGAGTCAAAGCTTCATATGGAGGAACACCTTCTGCTTACAGGAGGTGTACCGAGGCCTGGATTGGGAACTGTTGGGGATAAGGATTAATGAAGAATAGTTCAGTACTTTGCGTTTCGCTGATGACATTGCCTTGCTACGTCATTCAGGAGATGAGCTTCAAAGCATGATCAATGAGTTAGACAGGCAGAGCAGAACAGTGGCTCTAAACTGAATATGCAGAAAACCAAAGTAATGTTAAACAGTCTCGGAAAGAAACAGCAATTTACAATTAGTAGCCAGGTGCCGGAAGTGGTAAACGAATATATCTACTTAGGGCAAGTAATGACTGTTCATCCGGATCATGAGAGGGAAATAAAAAGAAAAATAAGAATGGGGTGCAGCGCATAAGCATGTTCTCTTAGATCATCAATTCCAGTTTACCAATATACCTCAAGAAAAAAGTATACAACAGCTGTATCTTGCCGGTACTCAGGTATGGGGCAGAATCTTGGATTCTAACTAAAAGTGTTCTGCTTAAAGGTGCACTAAAGAGAAATCTGAACGCGTCTTTTTACCGTGAGAACTTGATATGCACGTTCCTAACATGTTTAGAAACTTCAAATTATGGTCCTGTGCGGCCGATTAGCCTAATTAAATTCAATTAGGCGTCCCGGCTCCCGCCTTTGTTTTTAAACTCAGCGCGATAGGCATACGGAGTTGACCAAAGCGTCAGCCAGTCCCGTGGCGTCTTGCCGCTCTTGCATCGGCGGAGTAATACGTAGTAATACGCGGAGTGATATTCGAAAACTTTGTGGGTTGTGTGCCGAATTACGTTCAGCCATTAGTTGTTGTCATAGCCTACTGTCTAAATATAGAGAACCTCAGCGAGCTGGAGAAAGCAATTCTTCGCCGGGCAGAAGACAAGGGAACAATTTCGTACGACTGTACGCCCATGCGCGATGCGGCGGACGGCAGCGACAGCTGCAGTGGCACCTCGATGTCGGACGACGACGATGGATCCGAGGACGGCCGGCAACGAGTTGGCAACGTGAACTCGTGAGTGATGTGAACCCTATTATGCCGCTAGCACGCATTTCTTACATCTGTTTTCTGCGAATGTGCCAGTGCAACGGCTGCGGCGTCATGCCGACCACCATGGAGAGCGTCTGCTGGTACCCGGCCGCGGTGCGGAAACGGCATGGTCAACGCTGCATTACAGAGCACCCCGATTTTCAGAATCTCTGCCTCAACAACGGGGGGCTGGACCTTGCGTATTTCAACATGCGGTACTACCGGCAGCCAGGCATGGGCGACACCACGAACGAGTAAGTACAGCAGCAAGCTTACCAATCGCGTAATAACGCTACCGGCGCTAGCTTTTGGAAAAGCGTTTATTGTCCACAGCGTGATCTAGAGTGCATACGCAAGCGGTGAGAATGTTTACATCTTCGTATACAGTCCGAAAAGGCAGCATACTGAGGTCATAACTACCTGATTTGTGCCACGTAGAAGACTACGTTAGCCAACAGTGGCACCGGGACGGAGCGCTCGCGCTTGGCCAGCCTAAGCGCCAGGCTTGCGCTTCCGGCCGGAAAAAGCGATGATTTTGCTAGGCTTTGAACTGAACTTCCGGATTCCTGATTCGTACTAAAAAACGGGTTAGCAGATGGTCGCTCTTAGGCGCCCGTTCCTGCCTTCCGCGTCGTTGCAGTCGGCGTCCAAGAAGATCCCGGAAGGTGTCCAGCAGCGTAAGATGAAGTGATTGCCAATCATTTCTTACTATCGCTCCCCACCCCCTTTCTCTCTTCATGTTCTTTTATTCCTGCTAGCCGCAGCTCAGTGCTGCAGGGTTCGATGGCAGATGCTACGGCTACTAACATCTTTTCCTTGCATTGTTATCTTTTATAATAAATAGCCACTAGCAACAACAAGCAAGGTCAGCTTGAAAAATCTACAAAAGAGTGCTGAATATTGGGTCCCACACAAGTTGTGCATGCTTTCTGAGTTCACCATTATTTAGTGTAGTTACAGGGATGATTGTTCTCGGTGCATTGAGTAAATATGCATAACAGGTACTTTTGTGGCTGCACACAAAATTAGGAGGAGCCTAGGGGTCAGAACATTGTCAACTCCCCCACCTGGATGTGCGTTTCTTCAACTCCATCCTGTGTAGTGCTTGCGACAACTAATCAATTTTGTCATTGTTTCCGGCGCTACCGGTTTACTACCTACCGACAGTGTGTCCTGTGGCCTTGGAAGCACCTGGGGAAAAAGAACAATGAAGCACTGCCCACCTGCATGGTGAAACCAATAAGAGCCAAATACACTGCAGACGCATACGAGGTAATTCAGCTCGCAGATTCCGCGAAATAAAGTAGTGGACAAACTCTGAGGCTAGTCTCGGGTTAATATTATCCGACCTAATTAATGTGATGGCTACAAGTTCCAATGTGTTTGAAACTCTGAACTGTCTAACGGGCAGCAAGATGAATTGCTTGCCTTTGTTCTGCATCAGAGGCCGACATAGTGTCTTGACATGGCCCGACATCCTACATTTCCACAAAAAAGCGGACAAAAGCGAGGCTACGACACAGCAAGGCAGTGTTTAAAGCAACTAAGGCGCAGAACGGCCACCACACACTGTATCCCATGAAAATGCCTCCAAATTTTGGTAACTAACACGCTTCCTTCCTCAGGACTGACATTCGGGAAGCATTTTGGAGCAATATTATACGCAGATCTCATTTGCAGAGTACGCCTGAAATTCTGTCAAGGAAGTTGTGAGCACGACCATGCTCTGCCGATTATTCTTTGGTTTATCAAAAGTCAGAATGACTTTTTTTCCTAGCACCAATGATCCTCGGCCTTCACAAAGGTGAGGGCTACAAATTCAAGCGTATTTGAAGGTGTGAGCTGTCTGATCGGTAGCAAGATGCGTTGCTTCCTATTCTGCTTCATCAGAGCCCGACATGAACATTATCTCGGCACACGCTTTTACGGGTTTCTTGCAGGTCCAACCGGCTATACATTCCCAGTTTCCTGTCCACCGAGCCAGAGATTGTATGGACATGCTCAGACGCGTATCCTTTGTTCAATAGTCACCTTGAAAACCAACATCTTATGCAGAACAGAGACTGGTTTGGCCAGATCACACAGATTTTTTTTCTCGCGGAATCTGCCTGCTAGAGAGCGCGTATACCAGTTGGCCTATAGGGATGCTCCTATCACAGTCAGGCCCTGCTCCTCTGCATTGTGCAGTCACTTCGAGACACCGTTAGCAGGATATTCTTCGCTGCATTGTGCCTGTAATTACATTGCCCGTTACAGACAGAGGAGCAGTTGAGGCATGTGTGATAGGAGTGGTTCTTGCCCCCGCGGACCTACAGGCGTTCAGATTGGAGCAGGATCCACACTGCCTACCAAGCATGCACCAGAAAGACTCTGCAGATACATCTAAGCAAGTCAATAACCTGTTTTCCAACTGCTATGCTAAGTGGCGTTGTGCATCCTTTTTCTTTTTACGTCATGGCTGAAATATATGCCTATAATATGTTGCGAAAGAATGGGGAAGCCACCCAACTTGCTGACTTTGAGAGGTTGCTGAGGGAATGTATTTCCTCTGATTCACTTGCGTACGGCAGTGTGATGAACTGCAGAACAAAATATTGTGATGGACTTGGAAGGATCACACCTTGAGTTAGCTGTAAGATATATTGATTCATGCATTTGCCGGGTCGTTGAATTCTGATTTTGGTCCCACACCACAGTTCTGGGACCCTTATAAACAACTCTTGTTGAGCGGTTGAATTACAAATACGTCTTTGCTACTCAGATTAAATAAGCTTGGCACATTTCCAGAAAGCGGTCTGTATGCAAGCTGTAAAAGCTCTGATGCACTCCAAGCATAAATTAAGTATGAAGTGGTCCACTATTTTATCCTGCCAGTGCAGAGCGGAGATCTCATGTTTCGTGCATAGGATGCCCACCTCTGTTCACTTTTGGACGATGCATAAGGATAAGCTTGTCCTTGTCCATCTGCCTGAGAGTTTATGACCCTTTTAAACAAATTGTGCCCAGCAGTTTAAATAAGTCTACACTACATTATAAAGACTCAATAAACTAAGCGAATTCCCCAAAATGGTTTCCATGCAATGTGTAAATGCTGTGATGTAATGGGAACAAAAATGAGGTAAGAGGTTGTCATTTTGAAGTAAAGTACAGCGCGAACAGAGACAACGGACAAAGAAGAGGTGCACAACACAATCGCTGTCTCACAACTGAAATTCTATTCAGGAGGAAAACATGTATAAAAGCTTCCGAAGAAACTCCGAAGTCAGCAGTCACATGAGGCAATGAACACGAGGAGCAAACTGAAAGGATAGCGCGGGGCGCCCTTTTCTATGGCACGTAGAAAATCAGGTGTTGTCAAAGAATCGTATCAGCGCATCATATAATGTGATAGAGGGTTTGGTGTTGCATACGCTAATTTTTTTCTTTATGAAAAACGCTTCCATAGCCTCTCAAGTGCGCTGATCTCTGTGCCGGTACAGTACCTTGCTTCTCTCAAATATCGCCTTACAGTTTTTTTTATCTGCGCACTGAGCGCAATGTTTAGATACATCTAACGATGCTTTTTCGTATTCCTTTAGGAAGATATTGAAGCATGGCCCTGTTTGTCCGATGTACACCTTTTGGCAAGTGAAAGGAATCTGGTACACAACCGAAAGGCACACAATTCACTAATCTTGGTCTGTGCTGCACCGAACACGTAGAGGGCGCATTTTTTTCTTCCATTTTTGGACATCGGTCCCTGTCATCGGACGCAGGCGTTGAAGCTTTATGGATGCTGAACAAACCACATCAACACTTAAACGGCGACCAACATTCCTCAGATTGTGCGCCATGCGATGCACGTAGGGAATCGCCGCTGCTTTCTTTTTGGCTCCAGTTTTTTCACCTGCCTTTTTGGTTCGGCGACCCCTGAAGTTTGGCAATTAGTTTTGGGTCAACAAACTATTAGTTCGGTTAACAAACCACGCTCAAGAAACCAATACTGAACTTTGGTTCAGGGCACTCGAAACTGGTAAAAAACGGTATCGACCTCTCCTGCCTAAAGTCTCCTCTAGAAAAATCTCGTGTGCACTCCAGAGCAGATGGTGTTTTCAAGCAGGTGCAACGGCTGAGCGCGGATACTGTAAAATCTTGGGCAAGTTGGTGTGACATTGTTTTTCAGCAGCGCAGGGGACAAAGCACGAAACAAGAGCCCAGACATGGCGCTGAACTTACAACTGGTTTTTACTGAGGCGATTTCTATTTCTTAATTATTTCCTTCCGCAAAAAAAACTGCTGACATGCGTTAAAAAATGCATTGATTCTTTTGGTGCGGTAGCTTTTCAGAATTATGCAGGCATCAGCAGTAGCAACATTGTTGAACTCCTTACTTTTTACCTTAACTCGACATTTTCCACCTGGAATGAAACGCCTCCAGAGCATTGGCTTTTGCATTGGTTCATGCATAGCTCCGATACGAAGAAAAATTTATCTCGCGCACCATGACAGGCTCCTTGACACTCAACTAGACGAAAGCTTGGCTTGTGTTTTTAGACTTGTAGATGATATTTTAGTTTTGATGACATGTGCATATATTGGTGCAGAAACCTAGGTCTCAAAAGTCTTATCAATTTTTCACACCTGTCTTGATCCACTTGTTTTGACGCATAAAACGCCTTCTGAAGGAAAGTTACGTTTTTTAGATCTTGCCATGTGCATCAGCGATAGCCATGTGTGCTTTCGTTACCAGCCACGATGCCAGAAGCTTTTCACGCCTTTCGCTTCTAAACTTTCTAAGCTTATAAAGCGCGGTATCGCAAAGTTGTATTTAAGAAATGCCCTAGAAAAATCATAATTCATGTGATGCAAGACAGCTATCAAAATCAGGTGGTCGCTTACAGGCAGCAGGATAATCTTCCGACCTTCTGATTGCTGTATCAGAGAACATGTTAAGAGAAATCATTGAGGCCGCAGAGATTCCACTGAAAGGCACAAGGAAGAAAAAACAGTTAATGCGGCGAGTTGGGCGTGTTGGTACATAGTTTTCTGGAAAAGCAGCGCTGAACAGACGAGGACAGAGACGAGGCGACAAGGACGGGCGCTGAACTGACAACAAATTTTATTGAAGGGATTCACATTTATAAACGTAGTGCAGCTACCATTCGCGCATGCTCAGGAAAGTCAGCTCTTTTGGTGAAAGGGCGATAGAGGGTGTGCTGACGCAGCCCTCTCCCAGGCTATATATCTGATTTGATTCTGCTATTTCTCTAGTCATACGTACACTGCTCTTTCTGATTATGGAGGTGTCACCGAGTGCAGGAGAACAATCTAGGCAAGTGATACAGTGACTTGCGAGGAAGCCTTCAAAATCTTTTCCCTCGCGTGCATTTTTCACGTTCAAGGCATGCTCTCTTAACCTCTCGTTCACGCATCTCCCAGTTTGGCCAACATACGTCTTTCCACAACTTAACGGAATTTTGTAAACTACACCTGTGCAATCAACATAAGGCCGCCTATGTTTTTTGCCACAGCCACGCTTCTGGGTCGCCTCCGGATTGGTGATCCTGCAAAGCTTGGGCAGCTTGTGAGGGGCAGAGAAGACCACTTTCACGTCGTAACGCTGGGCTACCTTTTTCACATTGTGCGAAAGTGAGTGTATGTAAGGTATAACTGCTACCTTCTGCCTGCGCTGTGCGCGGCTATCGCACGTATGCACCTTGCTGCGCATGTGTTTTAGGCAGCTTTCAGCGACTGAAACCAGGAGGTGGTGTGGGTACCCAGCGCTAAGCAGTCTATCTGCTTGACGATTGAATGCTCACATCACATTATATGATGCGCTGATACGATTCTTGGACAACACCTGATTTTCCACGTGCCATAGAAAAGGGCGCCCCGCGCTATCCTTTCAGTTTGCTCCTCGTGTTCATTGCCTCATGTGACTGCTGACTTCGGAGTTTCTTCAGAAGCTTTTATACATATTTTCCTCCTGAATAGAATTTCAGTTGTGAGACAGCGATTGTGTTGTGCACCTATTCTTTGTCCGTTGTCTCTGTTCGCGCTGTACTTTACTTCAAAATGACAACCTCTTACCTCATTTTTGTCCCCATTACATCACAGCATTTACACATTGCATGGAAACCATTTTGGGGAATTCGCTTAGTTTATTGAGTCTTTATAATGTAGTGTAGACTTATTTAAACTGCTGGGCACAATTTGTTTAAAAGGGTCATAAACTCTCAGGCAGATGGACAAGGACAAGCTTATCCTTGTGCACCGTCCAAAAGGAACAGAGGTAGGCATCCTATGCACCAAACATGAGATCTCGACTTGGCACTGGAAGGATAAAGTAGTGGACCACCTTATACCTCATTTATGCCTGCAGTGCATCAGAGCTTTTATAGCTTGCATACAGACGACTTTCTGGAAATGTGCTAAGCTTTTTAGTCTGAGTAGCAAAGACGTATTTGTAATTCAACCGCTCAACAAGAGTTGTTTTTAAGGGTCACAGAACTGTGGTTGGGGAGCAAAAATCAGAATTCAACTACCCGTCTAATGCATGAATAAATATTTCCAACAGCTAACTCAAGGTGTGAACATTCCAAGTGCATCACAATATTTTGTTCTGCAGTTCATCTCACTGCCGTACGCAAGTGAATCACGGGAAATACATTCCCTCAGCAACCTTTCAAAATCAGCAAGTTGGGTGGCTTCCCCATTCTTTTGCAACATAACATATAGGAATTATTTTCAGTCATGGTGTGAAAAAACAAAAGGATGCACAACGCCACTTTGCATAGCAGTTCGAAAACAGTTTTTTGAGCTGCTTAGATGTGTAGCACCCTCTCTTGGGCGGCGCCGACAACCCGGCTAGCGCGCGCCAATCTGCGAAGAGAATAAAGACGGCACCTGGTCGTGGCTGGTGCAGCCATGACTGGCAGTTTCCCTCTCTTTATTATTATTCTTAAAATTTTAAAATCAAAACACTCATCCCTTTTCTGTTCATGACGAAAAATTCACCGGTGTTGCGCTCCCACGTGCTTTTCCTTTTTGTTAACTGCGTTCAGGTGAATAGCCACCCGATTCTTGGCCGATCCCCCAGTGTGGGTATGTGCCATCTTTTGATAGGTTAACAACAACAACAACAACGACTGGCAGTTCTGTTCTGGTGTCGGCTCGTACCAGTGGTCTCGTTTCCTTCGCTCCTGAGGCGTTAAGCCTACACTGGTGACCAAGGACTAGCAATGACCGATCCCGCAACATCCACGCAGCAGGATTCGCGTCCGCAGGACGTCTCGTCGCTGCAGGTTCGCCTTCCACCTTTCTGGCCCCACAACCCGCAAGTTTGGTCCCACCAGGATGAGGCGCAATTTTGCCTAGCCCGCATCACGTCGGAGACGACGCGCTACTACCATGTTGCCTCAAGCCTACCTCCTGACGTTGCCGGTGAGCACTCCGACGTTCTCTCCGCCCCCATGGGGGCTACACCATATCAGCACCTGAAAACCAAGGTGCTGGAGAGATTTATGCCGTCGGACCGCGCCCGCCCCCAGCAGCTCCTAACCGGGGAAGACCTTGGCGACCGGCGCCCCTCCCAGCTTCTGCGCCGCATGCAACAACTTATCGGGGAGCGCGACATCCCCAACCAGTCAGCGTTGCTTCGAGAGCTTTTCCTCCAACGCCTTCCGCAGCCCATCCGCCTCGTCCTTGCGGCGGCCGGTGACGTCAGCCTCGACCGCCTGGCTGAGCTCGCAGATAACGTTTATGAGGCCACCTCCTCGTCCGTCACTGCTGTTTTGCCGCCAAGAGACCCAGCGATTCCGTGCCTTGAGGCCCGTCTCGAGGAGCTTGCCGCCTCAGTCGCCGCACTCCGGAGCCCACCTCTGGAAACCCGTCCGTCTCGTCTTGATCATCGCGCTCTTTCCCGCTCACGTCAAGCTCGGAGTCCCAGCCCTACATCTCTCTGCTGGTACCACAAGCGTTTTCGCCACCGGGCCACGGAAGTGTACACCGCCCTGTTCGTGGCCGGGAAACGCCCGCCGGGATCACTAACGGCGGCGTGTGGTTCCCCCAGTCATTCGAGCCGCCTGTTCATGGTCACTGACAAGTTCTCCGGCACCCGGTTTCTTATCGACACGGGCGCGGAAATCAGTGTGGTTCCATCGACTAAGGCAGATCGTTCCAAACCATCAGGACTGTCGCTCCGTGCTGCCAACGCCTCGTCTATACCCACGTATGGGCTACGATCTCCCACCCTCGACTTCGGCCTACGCCGCACTTTTCGATGGGTGTTCGTCATCGCAGACGTGGTTCGCCCGATCATCGGCTCAGACTTCCTCTCCTACTTCGACTTAGACGTCAGCGTGTGGCATCGTCGCCTTACCGACGGTCTGACTTATCTCTCCATCTCGGGAGTCTCGTCCGACCTTGCTCCCATGGGCATTCGCACGCTGATACCTTCCTCTCAGTTCGAAAAAGTGTTGGCGGATTTCCCGGAGCTCGCTAAGCCATGCAACCTCACTCAGGCGCCTAAACATACTGTGACACACCACATCGTCACCCGGGGTCCACCCGCAGCTGCTCGACCGCGCCGCTTGTTTGGAGACCGTCTAGCTATCGCCAAACGTGAGTTTGACCACATGCTGGAGCTCGGCATTATACGCCCGTCGTCCAGCGCGTGGGCGTCTCCGCTGCAGCTGGTACCCAAGCGTGATCCCGGTGACTGGCGTCCCTGCGGCGACTATCGGGCGTTGAATGCCAACACTGTCCACGACAGCTATCCGCTGCCCCACATCCAGGACTTTACATCGGGCGTCGCCGGCTGCGCCATTTTTAGCAAAGTTGACCTGGTTAAGGCGTATAACCAAATTCCCATTGAACCCGCCGACATACCTAAGACCGCCATCACGACGCCCTTTTGTTTGTTTGAGTACGTCCGGATGCCTTTTGGACTACGCAATTCGGCTCAAACCTTCCAGCGGTTCATCGCTGAGGTCACGCGGGGCCTACCAAGTGTATTCGCGTACCTTGACGATGTCCTCATCGCCAGCCCTACACCTCATGATCATGAGCAAGGCCTACGTGCTTTGTTCAAGCGTCTACAGCACTACGGCCTGGTTGTGAATGCCTCCAAGTGTGTTTTTGGTGCTTCTGACCTCGAGTTTTTGGGTCATCACATATCCTCAGTGGGTATCCGTCCTCTCACGTCCCACGTCCAGACCATCGGGCATTTTCCCGTGCCAACAACCCTGCGCCTCGTGCGACAATTCCTGGGGCTGGGGAATTTCTCCCGCCGCTTTATCCCGCACTGTGCTGAGCTACTACGCCCGCTCACCGACCTCCTCCGGTCAATAGCTGGCCCCTCCTCCGCAATCTCTTGGTCATCAGAAGCCCAGGCCATCTTTACTGCCGCGAAGCAAGCAGTCGCTAACGCCGTGCTTCTAGTCCATCCGCGAAACGACGCCCCTACGAGATTGATGGTGGATGCCTCCAGCGTGGCCATCAGAGCCGTCTTACAGCAGTACATTAACTCCGAGTGGAGACCATTGTTGCAAAAGGGTTGCAAGCCCCAAGGGTAGCGTTGGCCTGGCGGCCTGGGGCAAAGCTGGAAACATTCGAAGGTCCCGGCAAAGGATGAGTCGACTGGCAACAGAACAACTTGTTTATTCTGGCATCGCAAAAGAGCAGCCGGTCAGGGCGACCACGTTACTCGAAGGAAGGAATCGAAGTCTCCCCGGCGTCCGGGGCAGCTGGTTTTTTATACCCACGGAGTCGAGGGCAAGAAGGAACGGCTTGGGAAGAGGCGTCCGATACGGCGACGCTTGAACATGTCCAGACGTGACGGGCGCGTCCGCCAGGCCGGCGCCGGTCAGACCTCCTCGCCTCCCAGTTGGGGAGCTCCTCTCCCCGGCTGCCGCGCTTTGACAAGCGTGGGCGCCAACATGCACACACACACACACACACGCACGCACGACGACACGTGGCACTGAAACCTGCCTGGACGCGCTTGGCGGGAGGCGTTGCGGCAGCGAAGAACGAAGCCGCGGCGTCCGTTGCATCCGCGCCGGCTATACCGCGCGTCGTATGCGAGACGTAACAGACCGCCCCGCCGGGAGAAGGAGATCCCGATGGTCAGGGGACTGCATCCGCTGTCCAGAGGGATGTCGCTCGATGATGCTCGTAATCGAAACCGATCGTCCCTCGACGTTGCTTGAGCGCAGCGCACAGAGAAGGCCTCGTTCTCAGGTTCAGGATCACACAGGGCACTGCAAAGTCACTTCAGGAGAGTTGCCATTTTTGTGCTCGTTCCCAGCAAGCGTTAGAACTACGCCGAAACGCAACCGCTCAGTCAGCAAGCACGAGACAACCCTCACTAAGCTCTGCCAGGCTCTTTCCCCTTTTATACTACTGCCTAGTTCCTTACAGTAGTCAAGCAGCACTCAGAACGCGTCCACAAATTGGAAAATTGCACTAGAAAGCACATAATCACTTTGAAACACTAAACAAAAGCAATTTGTTAAAAATCCTGCCTCAGGAAGAAAACATCAGTAACAAACAACTTTGAGGCGGATTCCTACGTTAGGGGCTTCGACTTAAGCCATCGGCGTTACCGTTGAGACTCCCCTTTTTGTAACGCACCTCAAAGGAATATTGTTGCAAAGCGAGGCTCCAGCGCAGGAGGCGGCCATTTTTGGGAGAGATGGTCTGCAGCCATTGGAGAGGGCAGTGATCCGTCTCAATGATAAACCTCGAGCCGGGTAGGTAGCATGACAATTTCTGAACGGCCCACACGAGACACGCACACTCTTTCTCGGTGGCGCTGTACGCCTGCTCACGACAGGTCAGCTTACGACTAGCATACAGGACGGGGTGTTCCACTTCTCCATTGTCCCTTTGGCACAGTACAACGCCCATGCCTCGCTCACTAGCATCGCACTGAACAACGAACCCTTTTGTGTAGTCTGGCGATCGTAGCACAGGCTGGCTTGTTAGGGCGCTCTTTAGGGCGCTAAAAGCTCTTTCCTTTGTCTCGCTCCAGACGACTGTTTGGGGCTCTGTTTTTCTTAGAGCATCCGTCAGGGGAGCCGCGATATCGGAGTACCTGGGGATGTACCTCTGATAGTAGCCGGCGACACCTAAGAACGACCGAATATCGGTCTTCGTGCGCGGTTGCGGGAAGTCTCGCACAGCGGCCACCTTTATTTCAGAGGGGCGGCGACGACCCTGTCCAATCACGTGACCGAGGTAGACAACCTCGGCCTGTGCTAATTGGCACTTGGGAGCCTTGATTGTCAAGCCCGCTTCGCGCAGGCGGGTTAGCACTGCCCGCAAGTGTGCCATATGCTCAGACCAGGATGCAGAGAATATCGCTACGTCGTCTAAATACGGTAAAGCGAATTCTTCCTGTCCCCGCAACACTTTGTCCATGAGGCTTGAAAAGCAGTATGGCGCGTTCTTCAAACCAAAACTCAAACCTTTAGGACGGAATGTTCCCATTGGTGAAATGAACGCCGCATACCTACTAGCCTCTTCTGTAAGTGGAACCTGCCAATAACCCCTGACAAGATCTAGGGTGGAAATAAACTGAGCGCTACTAACTTTCTCAAGGCGCTCCTCGATGTTAGGGATCGGATAAATTTGATCCTTAGTGATGGAATTAAGCCTGCGGTAGTCGACGCAAGGACGAGGTTCCTTGCCCGGTACCTCAACTAAAATCAAGGGGGAGGTATAATCACTCTCACCCGCCTCAATAACACCGAGCTGTAGCATTTTCTTTACCTCAGCCTCCATAATATCGCGCTGGCGGGGTGACACCCGGTACGCCTTGGATCGTACTGGCTCTGGCGAGGTAAGTTCTATATCATGAGTAAGGACAGAAGTCCTACCAGGCCTCTCAGAGAACTGACCTTGAAACTCTTGTAAGAGTTGGTGTAGTTCGGTTCTCTGCTCAGCTGACAGCGGTGCTTTAATGATTAAGTCACTAATGACCTGATCAGTGTCTTCCCTGTTCGTCACTGAGCCTAGTCCCGGAAGCTCGACCGGAAGCTCTTCGGGAACGTTTACCATCATACACACCACTGCTTCCCGTTGTCTATAGGGTTTGAGCAGATTACAGTGGTAAACTTGCTGTGCTTTCCGTTTTCCTGGCAGACTCACCACGTAGTTAACATCCGACAGTTTTTGAACAATCCGTGCTGGGCCCTCCCACTGCACGTCGAGTTTGTTTTTTAGCGATGTGCGCAATATCATCACCTCATCGCCCACCTCAAAACGACGGGCCCTGGCTGTCCGATCATAATAAACCTTGGCCCTCTGCTGGGCCTTTGCCATTGCTTCACCTGACAACTCCTGTGCCCTTCTTAAGCGTTCGAGGAGACAAAGCACGTACTCGACCACGACTGGGTCGTCGCCCCTGCCTTCCCACGAGTCTCGAAGCATGCGAAGCGGAGACCGCAGCGAGCGACCGTACACCAGCTCAGCTGGCGAAAACCCCGTAGCCGCATGCGGCGCGGTCCTTAATGCAAACATCACCCCAGGCAGACACAGCTCCCAATCACTTTGTTGCTCAAAACACAATGCTCTCAACACCACGCGCTTCATGACGGAGTGGAGCTTCTCAACGGAATTCGACTGTGGGTGGTACACTGAGCTGTGTAACAGCTTTACCCCACACCTTTCGAGAAAGGCTGTCGTCAAAGCGCTGGTAAACACTGTGCCCTGATCTGACTGGATTTCCGCAGGAAAACCAACTCGCGCAAATATGGACAGTAGTGCATTGACTATCTCAACTGAGCTGAGATCTTTAAGCGGCACTGCTTCAGGGAACTTTGTCGCTGGGCAGATCACAGTCAAAATGTGTCTGTACCCCGTGGCTGTTACCGGCAGAGGTCCCACTGTATCAATAACGAGCCGTCTAAAAGGCTCCGTAATGATAGGTACCAACTTCAACGGCGCCCTCGATTTGTCCCCTGGTTTGCCAACCCGCTGACAGGTGTCACATGTCCTCACAAAGGTTTCTACGTCACGAAAACACCCTGGCCAATAGTACTCTTGCAAGAGAGGGTCCTTAGTCTTCTTAACTCCTAGGTGTCCGGACCACGAACCGCCATGCGACAAGCGCAACAGATCCTGACGGTAGCACTGAGGCACGATCAGCTGATCGAACTCGACTCCTCTGTGGTCTAGATACTTCCGGTACAGGACCCCACCTCTTTCCACAAAACGAACATTTTTCTTGGCGATACCTTCTTTGACATTGCAGCGCATGTTTTCTAGGCTGCCATCCTTTTTTTGCTCTGCTATCAAAGCCGACCGGCTGACTTTTAGCAACCTATTAAGTCCATCGGACGTAGGCGCGATGAGCAAATCTGTAGATAGCTCTTCTAATTTTCCCGTGTCGGGCATTTCCTCTCCAGTACCTGGTGCCTTCAGCGCTACAGGCTCAATTTTATTCAGTTCGGACGTGCTCTGAATATCAGCTTGCTGCGCCTCCGACCCTTTCTCATTGCTCGACAACGTCGGCCCCGCAACTACCGCCTTTGCAGCGAGCTCCCGAACTCTCGATCTGGTTAAGGCCTGAACGCTAGCCTCACCAAACAAAAGACCCTTCTCGCGCAGGAGGTGATCGGACCGGTTCGAAAATAGGTACGGGTACTGGGGGGGCAGCATAGATGACACTGCTGCCTCCGTCTCAATTGCTCCGAAAGGTCCTTCAATGAGCACTTTTGCTACGGGCAGACACACGCTGTGAGCTTCCACGGCTTGCTTGATCCATGCGCACTCGCCCGTGAACATATCGGGTTCTACGTAAGAGGGGTGAACTACATCCATTGTAGCTGCGGAATCACGAAGCACTCGGCACTCTTTCCCGTTCACGAGGAAGTCTCGCATGTAAGGCTCGAGAAGCTTCATGTTCTCGTCAGTGCTGCATAATGACAAAAACACGACTTTTGTTTTTGTTTCTGGACACTGCGCCGAAAAGTGACCCGGCTTCTGGCACGTATAACACACGCGCGCTTGCCTCGCCTCGAACCGCTTTCTGCGTTCGGCTTCGGCTGCCGCCGTCTCCTTACGTTCGGTCGGACTGCTTTCACTCGCATCCGCACTACGCGTGTCCCCCCTTGCTCTCATGGGTGTGAACTTCGGCCTCTCAGACTTGGAGCCAAATTCACCCTTTTGACCGTCCTTAGCTCCGCGAGCCCGACGCGTCACAAACTCCTCGGCTAGCTCGGCGGCTTTAGCCACTGTACTAACGTCTGGCCTATCCAAGACCCAGTACCGCACGTTCTCAGGTAACCGACTATAAAACTGTTCCAGCCCGAAACACTGCAGAATTTTCTCGTGGTCACCAAACGCTTTCTCTTCTTTGAGCCACTCCTGCATGTTTGACATAAGCCTGTAGGCAAACTCTGTATATGACTCATTTCTGCCTTTTTCATTTTCCCGAAACTTCCGACGGAACGCCTCCGCTGACAGCCTGTACTTTTTTAGCAGACTCGATTTCACTTTGTCGAAATCCTCTGCCTCCTCTCTCTTCAAGCGAGCGACTACGTCGGCCGCCTCGCCGGGTAACAAAGTGAGCAAACGCTGTGGCCACGTTTCCCGAGAGAACCCCTGCTTCTCGCACGTTCGCTCAAAGTTAACCAGGAACAAACCAATGTCCTCTCCAAGCTTAAACGGCCGCATCAGGTCAGTCATTTTGAACGATACTCGTTCTCCTGCACCGTGTGCCTGACTTCCATTACGAGGGCGTTCCATCTCTACCTCGAGACGCTTCATTTCCAAAGCGCGCTCTTCTTTCTCTTTTTGCTCTTTACGTTCGCGCTCCTCTTTCTCTTTTTGTTCTTTACGTTCGCGCTCCTCTTTCTCTTTTTGTTCTTTACGTTCGCGCTCGTCTTTTTCTTTTTGTTCCCTCTCCTCAATGGTCTCAAGGCATTCCGACAGCTCGTCATCCTCAGCCTCCAACTCAAGAATAGCCCTTAGCAGTTCTGGTTTTCTGAGTTTGTCTGAGACATCCAGACCCAACTCTCTTGCAAGCTCCAGCAATTTCGGTTTGCGCAACGACTTCAAATCCATGGCTGCTCCGAATGCTGCTTTCTCTACTGCCTACTATTGTCTTGCCGCAAACTAACCCGGCAGCAACGACAACACAATTACCAGCTCTGTTTCTGACACTAACAAAAGCCTGGCAAAACTCAGAAGAAGAAAGTCCCGCACTCACCAAACCTCGCAGCCAAGAATTCAGCGCAGTCGTTCCGCTGCAGGCAACCAGTCATCACACAGGGCTCGTTGCACTGCTCCCGGATGGTCGTTGAGCTGCTCAGCATACAGTTGACCGCATATCTTCGCTGCTGGCCTCCGTTGTCGGAATCTCACCGCTGGCAACCAGTTGTTGCATTTGGGTTGCAAGCCCCAAGGGTAGCGTTGGCCTGGCGGCCTGGGGCAAAGCTGGAAACATTCGAAGGTCCCGGCAAAGGATGAGTCGACTGGCAACAGAACAACTTGTTTATTCTGGCATCGCAAAAGAGCAGCCGGTCAGGGCGACCACGTTACTCGAAGGAAGGAATCGAAGTCTCCCCGGCGTCCGGGGCAGCTGGTTTTTTATACCCACGGAGTCGAGGGCAAGAAGGAACGGCTTGGGAAGAGGCGTCCGATACGGCGACGCTTGAACATGTCCAGACGTGACGGGCGCGTCCGCCAGGCCGGCGCCGGTCAGACCTACTCGCCTCCCAGTTGGGGAGCTCCTCTCCCCGGCTGCCGCGCTTTGACAAGCGTGGGCGCCAACATGCACACACACACACACACACGCACGCACGACGACACGTGGCACTGAAACCTGCCTGGACGCGCTTGGCGGGAGGCGTTGCGGCAGCGAAGAACGAAGCCGCGGCGTCCGTTGCATCCGCGCCGGCTATACCGCGCGTCGTATGCGAGACGTAACACCACTGTCTTTTTGCTGTTGGAAGCTACTTCCTGCTTAGACCCGCTACAGCGTCTTCGGTCGAGAGCTCTTAGCCATCTACTCTGCTATCCAGCACTTTCGGCATATTGTAGAAGTATGCAAGTTTCACGTGCTAACCGATCATAAACCGCTGGCATATGTGTTCCGGACCAATTCATCGAAGTAAGTGTCACGTGAACTCCGTCAGCTCGCTTGTATTTCGGAGTTTACCTTCGACATCCGGCATGTGAAAGGTGCAGCCAACACCGCCGCTGACGCCCTCTCTCGTATAGTCGCGGTAGACGCTCCATCTTCCACCGTCGACTGGGCCGCATTCTCTTCTGCCCAGCAGAATGACGATGAGCTCGCCGCTTTTCGAGCGAACCCTCGTTCTCTCCGATTACGGCTTGTGCCCAATCCTTGCTCTCCTGAGCCCTTGTGGTGCGATGTTTCAACAGACTTTCCTCGCCCTTTTGTTCCGGCTTCACTACGTCGCCCTATCTTCCATTCTCTCCATGACATATGCCATCCAGGCATTCGGGCTACTCAGCGCCTTCTCACCCAGCGCTATGTTTGGCCCGGAATCAACGCTGATGTGCGTGCTTGGACGCGCCGGTGCCTACCCTGTCAGTCGACCCAGATCTGTCAACATACCAAGACACCTTCCCAAGCCTTTCTACCCCCTGGCCGTCGTTTCGACCATGTTCATCTCGACATCGTGGGCCCTCTACCCATCTCTCGAGGCTACCGCTATATCTTGACCATAGTCGACCGCTTCACTCGCTGGCCGGAGGCAGTCCCCCTTCCTGACATCACCGCAGAGACTGTTTCGCGCGCCTTCATGTCTGCGTGGGTATCTCGATTTGGTTGTCCTGGCACTGTGACAACCGACCGTGGACGCCAGTTTGAGTCCTCCCTATTTGCTTCCCTTAATAATATTCTCGGCGCTAGGCATTGCTGTACCACTGCATATCACCCGTGTGCTTACGGCATGGTGGAACGCTTTCACCGCCAATTGAAGGCCGCCCTCACTGCCCGCCTTAATTGCGCCTCCTGGGTCGACTCCTTGCCCCTTGTGCTGCTTGGTCTAAGGGCCGTCATCTGAGAAAACTTAGTGCTCAGCTGCTGAGCTCGTGTATGGAATTGCTTTGCGTCTTCCAGGTGACTTCTTTACATCCCAGCAGCTTCCAGCCCAGCCCCCAGAAATTCCTCCAACGCCTGCTGGACTGCGTTAAAGACCTCCGGCCTACTCCCCCACGTCCGTCCCGCCACCATACCATTTTCGTACACCCCGACCTGGCCACTTCGACCCACGTTTTTGTGCGCCGCGACGCTGTCCGAGCTCCACTCACACCGGCTTACGACGGACCTTTCCGCGTTCTCCGCCGCACCTCGAAAACCGCATTCTCCAAAACGGCCGCGAAGAGACCGTCAGTCTAGACCGCCCTAAACCGGCTTACATGGAGACCGCCCTGGAACGACTCCCAGCGCCGCCTGACCTAGTGCTTGAGTGCCATCGCCGGCCCTCCCTCCGTTTCGACTTCCAGTCTGGGCGGGGGGCCCTGTAGCACCCTCTCTTGGGCGGCGCCGACAACCCGGCTAGCGCGCGCCTCCCTGCGAAGAGAATAAAGACGGCACCTGGTCGTGGCTCGTGCAGCCACGGCTGGCATTTCTTTTCTGGTGTCGGATCGTTGCAGTGGTCTCGTTTCCTTCGCTCCTGAGGCGTTAAGCCTACAGATGTATCTGCAGAGTCCTTCCGGTGCATGCTTGGGAGGCAGTGTGGATTCTGCTCAAATCTGAACGCCTGTTGGTCCGTGGATGCAAGCACCACTCCTATCACACATGCCTCAACTGCTGCTCTGTCAGTAACGGGGAATGTAATTACAGGCACAATGCATCGAAGTTTTTCCTGCTAACGGTGTCTAGAAGTGACGGCACAATGCAGAGGAGCAGGGCCAGACTGTGATAGGAGCATCCCTATCCGCCAACTGGTATACGCGCTCTCCAGCAGGCAGGTTCCGCAAGAAAAAAATCTGTGTGATCTGGCCAAATCAGTCTCTGTTCTGCATAATATGTTGGTTGCCAAGGTGACTGCTGAACAAAGCATACGTGTATAAGCATGTCCATGCAATATCTGGCTCGGTGGACAGGAAACTGGGAATCTGTAGCTGGTTGGACTTGCAAGAAGCTCGTAAAAGCGTGTGCCGAGATGATGCTCATGTCGGCCTCCGATGCAGCAGAAAGGGAAGCAACACATCTTGCTGCTCGTCGGACAGTTCTAACGTTCATACACTTTGAACTTGTAACCCTCACCTTGGTTCTGTCGAGATAATATGAACCCGAGGCTAGCCTCACTGGGGACCCTGGCTAATTGCTGGCCATCCTCGCTTCCACGAACTCCTGAATAGAAGGCCTTCTGAAGGACGAGGTCATTGGTGCTCGCAAAGCGCTTGTGCTGGCTTCTGATACACCAGTGAGAGATTGCCAGAGCTTGCTGCTGCTGATAACTTCTTTCACAAGCTTTCCGACATACTCTGGAAATGTAGTCTTCATCGGAGGTTATATAAAAAGGCTCCACTCAAGTTGTTCATTCGGGATGAAGCATAATACTTACTGTAAGTGTTATGTGTCTTGATGGGACAAACTGTGTGATGCCTTTTCGCGCCTTGGTGGTCTTCACCATCCAGCGTGAATTGCCTTCCTGGGTCACAGCCTGGGAGGGGTCCGAATTTTCATTTAAATGTGCGATGGCAAGTCGAATCCTATAAGTTGATATTGCATAAGGTGGCAATTGTGACTCATGACCCCCAGTAGATGGACATCGTTAGGTGCTGACTCTTGAAATAAATAACTGCCTCAAGGCACAGGACAGAACTGCAATATAATATTACTTTGCAAGCATCCCTTCTGGGGAAGATACCGCAGAAATTGGTGCGAAGTCAATCAGGACACTGTAGAATGCCTCCAGAGTACATGTTTGGCCATGGGGCGACACCTGTGCAATATCCTTGATGAGGCGCTTGTCCCCGGTGATCTACATGAAGTGATTATATGCCTGGGAATCTTGAGGAAACGGTATGCTTTAAAAGAGTTCTCTAGGCCACGGCAACAAAAGTTATCGTGGTCCAACCACACTCCCTCCGGCATGTCGTCGTGGAGACACCTTGGATTCAGTCAGTCATGTCCAGAGTGCTTGTTGATGACGTTATTTTGCATCCTCTGCAAGATGTCGACGACCAGCTTTGGATCGCCCCCTATTGCCCGTGCTGTCCAGCACATGTGGTTGGTGGCTGCCTTAATCCACATCTCCAGTTCCTGGCTTCCAGCCCACTTGCTTGCCGCAGCCAGCTTTTTCTTCAAGGCTCAAATTTAAAAAGATATATCACGGAACCATAAACCACATTCTGTGCAAGCAAGGAGCTTTTCTGTCAGGCTATCAAATTTCTTACATTTAGAGATGTGCCAAATGTCGGAGTATTGGATGATATTGGGTTCAAGGGTCTGCATGTACTTTTGTTTGGCAGGGCGGCGGTCAGTAGTGAGAGACTGGATTTTGATACCTGTGTCGTGCATTGTTGGGGGATACCAAGATGACAATAAATTGAGTATCTACCACTTTAACCTTTGTAGCATGCTGCTGCTAGGTACCGACATATGCATGCATGCAGATACATTTTTCCTTGAATTCCAGCTTCTTCATTAGGTCTTCCTTCTCCATGTTCACGCTGGACGTTGCCTGCTCCAACTGCATGAAGTCGGGTTATAAGCATTACATTATTGTATTTACACTCAGCTTACCAACGACTTACATAGATATAGATCATTGAATTACTGCTAAAGTTTTCAATCCACTGACCTCCCACAGCTGGACCTGGACCGAGTGAAGAATTTTGATGATCTGCTGAACATGCGTGGTGTATGTCAGATATTTGGCAGAAAACCCAGTGGAGTCCAATCGTCCGTCACTAGTGACATCAACCTCTTTGTTGCGCAACTGGTCGATGAGTCAAGCTTGTTCTTGTAGCCAAATCTGTTTAAATGTTATTCCATTTCTTGACTAGCCTTCCATGTCGTAAAATAACAATTTAGTTTGACTGTCCGCTACTTTAGCGGTCGTGACTAGAACACAACCAAAGCAAAAAAAAATGACAGCAGAAGTGTGTTCGTTTAATCTGAACCTCATTTCTGCCTTTTGGGCTCCCTTGAATTGAAGAACTTTTCGAAAACACCGCTGCTTTGTTCATGAAAACTAGCAGTCTGGTCATGCTGGGGTATAATACTTCAGTATGTTTCTTTTGTTCGTCACCTTTTGTACACCAGGAAACAGGAGGGCATTTTGATAGGTGTAGAAGATCTGGTCGCTTGGGACCTGCACATTCATGTGACGCAGGATCTTCCAGCCTGGAAGCTATATTTGCCCCTGAAAAGAGCAGATGTCTGGACAGCAGAAGGTTTCCTGCTGCCCTTCCTATGATGACAGGCTTGCTGTTCCACGTCCGGACATGTTCCGAGGGGCAGACACTGATGACATTGATGAGGCTGCCCTTAGTGGTAACGGTTGTTTCGCAGGGCTTTGAGCACTGTGGGCATGTCTGGAAGAGCTCCCTCAGACAGCTCTCGAACACCAAGACCTGCCGTTCTTTTTCTGGGAACGGCGGTGTACGCTCTGAGCATGGCTCACTGGAATCAGAAGAGTTCCAACTGTTAGGCCCAAAACCCATGCATATGTGAAGAGCCCACCTTTCGATATTGTCATGGTGGATTGGAGAGTAGCTGGAGTCAGAGTCTGGACTATCACCCTGTGGGGATGTGCTGCCAAGTTATTCACTGCTGCATGTGGCCAGGACGAAGGATGGGAGCGGCAAGAGCTCCTCTGTGACAAAGACGGGAGAAGCCGTAGCTGCTGCCACTGTAGGGAAGCGAATTTTCATCCACACAAAATGGGCGAAGTACAATACGGACTTACAAACGGCTTCGGATATAGTGCTGTGCTCGACAGAACCACTGACCTGGTGCAGACAACTGTTGGCTGTAACAGTTTAAGGCCCTGCCTCAGAAGGATCTGCTTGAAGGTCTCTGCTCTCAAAGATGGTTGTACAAATGCAGATCACCCACTTTGCTTTCTAAAGCATTTCGGTTTAGAAGGACAGGGACTTGTCATGGAGCCCACACATATCATACGTGAAAAAAACGGTTGACAGGCATCTGCCACCTGTTCAAGTTTTTCGCTGGCAACACCTGGGGAATGTCGCCTAGTGCCATGTTACAACTGTACAGGGTGCTTTTTCTAGGATTTCTGCGGTACAGCTTGCCAGCAATAAACAACACAGGCAAAACGAATCTACGCACAATACAAAGTCTTCAGGGTCAAGTGCTCCGGATCTGTCTAGGCCTGCCTCAGAGTGCTTCAACAGTGGCTACGATAGCAATCGCTGGAGACCACCTTGTCAAGACCCACATTGAAATTGAAGTACTCAGGACCCATACAAGGCATCTAGCCGGGAATCCTCGTCACCATTTAGCCTCTCTACCAGCGGACAGGCCAAACACTTCTTTCAGCCAAACGATAACTGCATATGATGAATCATTGCCAGCTTGTTTCACTCCGGTTGCGAGACCTTCGATCCCTGCATGGTGCCTCGCTCAGCCAAAGCCAAAAATCAACCTCGCAATACCTGGTATCTCGAAAAAAGCTGATTTGTCATCACCAGCCCTTAGACAGCTCACGCTACTACATTTGTACGAGAACTACCGTGACTCAACGCATATTTACACTGATGGATCTGTCCTTAGAAAGCAGCTCTGCGGCGGCAATCGTCATTCCAGCGAAAGCTACAACAATCAAATTTAAGACGACCCACGCGACAACATCGACGGCAGCAGAGCTCGCAGAGCTCTTAACTGCCCTTCATCACATCGGTGATGAACCGTCACACAAATGGACAATATTCTGCGATTCGAAAGCGGCACTGCAGTCTCAACTGTCACCTCTACGACGCGGACCGCACGAACAACTAATCTTCCATATTACAGAGACGTTACACCATATAAGTGATGTCGGCCATGAAATAACGTTCGAGTGGCTTCCAAGTCACTGCGGGATTATCGGCAATGAACGGGCGGATCACGCTGCCCGCTCAGCCCATACTGAGGAGCGCCACATCCCAATTCCTCTTTCTGAACTGACGCGGCAGGGAAGCTCCGCCTACTTGCTCGGCAGTGCACCGAGTCGCAATGGAATGAGCCACATTTAAGAAATACGCGACTGTACTCACTTCATCCAACATTAAGTCTTCGAGCGCCATCACAGCTTCGCCGTAGAGACGCCACACTTTTGTATCGACTTTGGTTGGTTGTTGCCTTTACTAAAGCCTATGCCTTCCGCATAGGGATGACCGACACCCCAACCTGTGACCACTGCGGCCATGAAGAATCAATTGGCCATATATTGTGCTCCTGCCCGCAGTACAGTCCACAGAGGGCATGCCTTAGCCACGAACTTGACCAACTGGACGACCAACCGCTATCCGAAAAAAGAATTCTACAACATCGAAAGGACCTACCATCGCAGAAGAAGGCCGTGCAAGCGCTTTTGCGCTTCTTACAATCTACCGGCCTGTGTGAAAGACTAACTGGAACGCCTCGTGTGTGTGTGTCTCCATGTGTGCACGTTCCTTTTTTTGCGTTTTCCTCTCTGTCATATTTCTAACCCCTATCCCCCATCCCCAGTGTAGGGTAGCAAACCGGAGACTCACATCTGGTTAACCTCCCTGCGTTTGCTTTTCATTCTCTCTCTCTCTCTTTCTCGGTTTAGAAGGCTGGGGGTGGTGAAGCATAGCATTTCTGCTTTGCTTAGCATTTCATCGCTTCACAATAAATATATTTCGGTACTTCGTCAGTTTCTACCAGGAGCACAGCCTCGGCATTCACTACGCAAAATCCGTGCGCTCCTAGCGCTGCACGGCTCCTCCATTCGTGCACAGTGGGCGCCCAGCCACTGCGTAATTGCGACCAACGAGCAAACTTACGAACTCGCGACTGCCCCACACCAGCTGCTTCCGAGCGACCTGCCTCTTGCACTGGAGGTCATGCGAGCAGTTGGTTATCTACGATCGCCTCCGACAGCAGAATCACCCCGAACCCGGAATAGCACGAGGGAAGCGCATAAAGAGCGTCAGTGGCCGCTCCCAGATACGGCCGGCGGCCGCGGTGGCTGAGTGGTTATGGCGCTCGGCTGCCGGTCCGGAAGATGCGGGTTCAATCCCGGCCGCAACGGTCGAATTCCGATGAAGGCGAAGTTCTAGAGGCCCGTGTGCTGTGCGATGTCAGTGCACGTAAAAGAACCCCAGGTAGTCGAAATTTCCGGAGCCCTTCACTACGGCGTCCCTCATAGCCTGAGTCGCTTTGGGACGTTAAACCCCCTGAACCAAAGCAAACCAGATGCGGCCGGAGTGCGCGATTATCAGCCGTTACAAACTAAAGGTGATGGCGCCTTTGCCAGGGTAGCGGCCTGCCTTGCTTCGCCGTCACAGCAGACGATGCGAATGTCCGACTTAGCACGATAGACTCACGCAACCAGCCCAAACAAACAGCACTGCCGATGAAATGCCATATGTTTGCGAATTCTGAGCACGAAGAATGCGCCTCTTTAGCTGACAGAACCAGTCTACGGCGCGTGAATCTGCCGAACAAGCTGTGTCACAATTTTCGAAGCTCTTCAGACCGACCACACACTTTCGAACGCGAAGCACGAAACTTTCGTGCTAAATGTTACCATGCCTTGTATCACGTTGTATTGCCCCTCCTGCCCGGGCCTACCAAGGCTGGCAGTAATGAATAAAAAAATAAATGAATAAGCATTATTAGTTCCTTAGCTTCCACAAATCATGATCATTCACCTCATGATACAGTCACGTAACTTTTAAAACAAACTATATTTTCAGCCTGACGCATGTTCGAGTCAGCGGCCGTACTGAATGATGCGAGCGTTCGCGCCGTGCCAAGAAAAGAAAGTTCATTCGTAAAAATACTTACGAGGACTCTTTGGCGCTTCGGGGCTTGTTTATCGGTTCCGTCGACGACGGGAAGTCGAAGCGTGGGCAGAGCGTTCCACCGCAGGCGGGACACACACAGGTCGGCCCGATGGAAAGGGCATGCCTCCACTGTCAAGCAGAAGTATCTGGGCCCTTTGGGCAGTTTTTTTAAGTCCGGTTAAGGCACGTCACCACCGAACAAACATCCGGCATCGCGAAAATATCACTCGCGAACCGGACGGAACTTGCGACAAAACGCGATGGCGTCCCACAGATCACACAAAAAAGTTCAGATCCAAGGATGTCGTACGATAGCAAAAGTGGGAAGTGGGACAGACACGGGACCTTCGAGGAAGGAGAACCGCGCGCACCGACAAACCACTAGCAAAAAAGCGAGGGCGTAGAGAAACATGCTTACGTAAGTGCTTACTTAAGTATTCTTCTCTATGGCGAGGCGAACGCTCCCTCGGCGAATGAAGAAGCAACTACAGAAGTCACTTCTGTGGCAGCAGAAGAGGAGAAAACATAGTCCTGCTGGTTCGGGCTTGTTTCTTTTTTTGTGATATATTCTATGAACCGCGAATATGTAGAGGTTTCATCAAAAATATTACGGCGTGTTCAGAAAGTGCAATAGAAATTACTTCCAATATTTTCACGGTTTTCATTTCTCTACCGTAGGTGAAAGCAAACAGTACACGCGTATATTTATTTCAGGGGGCTTACTTTGCGGCTATATTGTCTGTGACTGCAACCTTTTATTCACAGAAACCTAAAAACAAAATAAAAGCGAAAGCGAAGCCGCCACAAGACTGCCCGAAAAGCACCCCAAGCGTTGTTTGATATTGCCTAAGCACAGCGAACAGTTAAAAAAAATGTGGGGAGCCGGGACGTTCAGTTTGATTTATTTAGGCCAATTGGCTGCACAGGACAACAGTTCGAAGTTTCTAAGAATGCTAAGAACGTGTACAGCAAGTTCCCGCGGTAACAAGACGAGTACAGATTCCTCTTCAGTGCACCTTCAAGGACAACGCAGTGAGCTATGGTAAGAAAAATCTCATCATGGGGCCCGGTATAGCCCCGGCCCGGTCCAGCCGCCATTGAAGAGGCTGATTGCTCAATGTCCAAAAGAATAGCTGGCAAAGGCACTCAAATCCTAATAACGCATAAAATTGCTTTGTTAAACGGAAAAACATGAGAAGATAAAGCGGGTTCTCTAGCCCGGGTTTTTAATTAGGGATCTGATCTGTGAATGGCTCCGATATTGCGAACGCCTAATGAAAAGTGTTGCTTACATACAAGTGTAATAAACTACTTTGCGTTACCTGCACGCCTTTAATCAGTCATTTTTGACGACTTGCGTTGTCTAAAACACTCTGAGGTCTTCACAACCGTAGACCTAGGGAATGAAGGAGTCTTCATCTTTGCACTTAGAATCGTCCAGACAAGCAGAGAAGCCTTTTTGAAGGAGTCTGCTTGTCCATTGCATCTGGGATAAAAAGCAACTTTTACACTCAAGCTTGTATGTGACGGCTCAGTGATACAGATTGCTGATACTATTCAAGCAGAATAAATGTTTCCAGGAGACCTTATAAGGAAATCAACACGCTTTTCACGGCGCGACACCAAATAAATAATTTGCTGATGACAAAGCAGTGGATCCTGATAAAATAACTCATAACGTTGCTTAAAAACATTTGTGTCTTTATGAACTCTGCGAACAGCTAAATCATGACCCAGTAGTCTTAAAGCATGACTGTTGTGATTTCTGACGTCCCATTGAGCGGCTTGCAACATCCGGTTTAAGCAATCGTACAGATGCGCCCAGTAAAACATGGTACACCTCACAACTAAAACCCATCTACGGTGGTATACCTCAGGGGAACATTGTGACCTCTTCCCTGTTTAATATTCGGCTCCAAGATATCGTGCGCTTGTTTAACCTGGTGAAGCGAAAAATGTATAAGGATGATAGTATGCTTTGTGTGGAAATAACATAAATTAATCAGCAGATACCTTCGCTTCTATGCTCTCCTATTTAAACAGATGGAAGGAAAAATATTGATTTCGCGATTATCTTCGCGAAGGCAGGAGTCTGTATTGCCGCGAATATGTGCAGTGTTTGTTCATTCTTCAAAGCTGCCGGCACGCCGCTTTATCGCTTTGTTTGTGATGCAAGGTGCGACCAGATTTATCCAGGTGGAGCTGATTCTAGGTTCGTGAATCTTCGAGTAACATTGCACGCTTTATCTCCAAAGTTCGCTACCAGCTTTAAATTGACGACGGCCGAGAGTGGCGGGCATTCTGTTCGACGACCGTGGAGCACGCTTGTTGCTACACCGCCGCCGAATGATTCAGTCCACTTTGGGAGCAAGTCAGCCCAAAAACGTGCTTTGTTTAGACGCCATTCTTGCTTTTTCTGCTCTCTGGACTGCAGTCACCACCATGTTTCATATGGTGGAGGTGCTGGGTCCCTTCCATGCGTCCGTGCCACGAATTGGTAACGCGTCCCCGACTGCCGAAGGGGAACGCTATCGCGTGCAGGTTTGAACAAGACAACAAACCGATCAGACAAAACAAAACTAACCCTGTATATATAACTTAAAGAAAAAAAGCCAACAAGAAAGTAAAACGCCGAGAAAAACACACACCCAATACGCGTACAACACTACAGGTTAAAGTAAAGAGTTCACCAGGTATAAAGCGTCCAAAGTGAAGCGGGGGATGCCTTGCAGACACGACGGACGCGGGTTGATGGACTGCGACGCGTCGCTGGCATAGAAGGAAGCAGTGGACGCAAGCCAGGTGGTAGTAGGAGCGGAGATTACCACCGGAAGACGCCCGTGGCATCCCGTCAGCCGCCCCAAGAACTTGGCAGCAGCAGAAGGGCAGCCAGGACCCGTCGACGGCGTCCCGAAACGCCGGAGGCTTAGTGCAGGCTATTTAAGGGAGCTTCTCGGCAGCATGGACCCTCAATCCATTGGCTGCCACCTGAGTTCGGCGGCAGTGCGCTAACCACACCTGTCTAAGGAACGTTCTCTGCTCTCTGCTTTTGCAGATTTTCTAAGGTAGATGTACACTGGTAGCGTAGGCTCCATAGACGCCCATTGGTCCGAAAAATGGCGGCTCGTGGGCACTCCAGCGCCCCCTGGATTTTGGGGGGCAAACTACGCAAACGTGACGTAGAATGACGTCACGCATACGTATGGTTTTGGCGCGAATTATAAAGCGGTCTTTCTGTAGAATCCGCGTTTTCGAGCCCGTACCTCTCGAAGGTTGCTGCCTTTCAGCGCGCCCCAACCTTTGCCAGTCAAATGTGCTCGAGTTCCTGCTAGTTATGGCCTTGTTAATGTGCAATTGGGAACGCAGTGAAAGTGACTGGTAAAGGAGGGGCAGCATAGAAAGGCAGCAACACTTCCAGACACTGGCGAAGCATGCATGATTCGTAGTGCAAATACTGGTGCTAGTACTTTTGAGAGCTTTTGAGTACAGCAAGGTATGATGCACAAAGCACTGGCTCAAGTGCACAGTTCGCAATAGAGTGTACGGCAAGTATGGTTTTCATAGTTTCATATTCATTTTTTATTGCAGCAACCAAACAAATACAGTCACAAAGCACACCCTTGGCACACAAACAAAAAATACATGTCACAAGCAGCACAAGCAGTATTGTTTAAGTTGGCTAATCATCTCAATAGTCACAGTGCAGAAGGAAAAAGCCCTGAAGTGCCACGAACGTTGTCAGTTAGGAAACTGAAAAGTATAGAAAACAATGCTACGACAGCTTCAATTGAAGCAAACATAACATGACATAAGTAGGCGCATCAACACAGACCATAGAGCACACTGGGATTATTCTTCACATTTAATTTCTTCAGCTGAAAGAATATAGCAGGTGCGTTTACATCTGCAAGGCAATGTTAAAGCCAGCTTTAGCACCCTCAAACGTGCTCAAGGTAGGAGCAAATACCATACATTGAGCCGGCGTACCATCTGTACCATCTCCAGAGTACTTCTAGTCGTTAGCCGGATCAATTTGAAGTAATTTTACGTCAACAAAAGTACACATGAAGTACAGCGTACAGTGAAGTGCAAGGACATTCGCGGGGCAAGGACATTCGCACACCTCAGCACTGAAAGTGTGCGCCCTGCAGTGTAGTACATAAATATCCCCGAAAACATGAAGCCAAGTACGCACGAACGGGTTACAGCTATGAAACACGAGCGAACAGCCCGACGAAACCATATCGAAGCTATCGCGCATAACTAGAGCAGACGACACACCTGTGAAAGTCCAGCGGGAATCGGTGTAGCGTGACACCAATGGTACTATCCACGCTGTCGCAGTGTACCACGGAGAATCGTTTCTTCACATGCCGCAAGCTCATCTTGAAATGAAGCGCTAAGCGCTTCAAAAGAAGAGCGCGAAGCGTGCAAAGACGGAAAAAGACTTCGCACTGGCCGCACGCCGAAGGAAACGACAAAACCGAGAAAACTGCCGCAGCGGTGCAGCGGGGTGCAAATCTTACCGAACGGTGACAAAGAAGCGACGTGCAAGGACGACGAAAACTTCGCAAAAAGAGCATTTTGAGACCGGCGAGCTAAATTTATACGCTTTACCAGGCGCGCCATCGCAGACAGCTGGCGATAAGAAATCGCTTCGTGAGCTCCCGCCACTGTGGCCGGGTGCTTAGCCGGGTATCGAAACAAGGCCTGCAAAGACGCGCTGTAATGCACCGCACACTCATGAATAGGGGGCAGGTCAAGAGTGTTGCAAAAATACAAAATTTGCCAGGTTTTAATAAAATGACTTACCTCTTTCATAAAACAAGGTGCTAATATATTTTTTCTTTTCTATTGGCAGACTACATTCCAATTTTGTAGCTTTATTAATTCTTTATATGAGTGTTTTGCCCCCCATCCTCTGGTTGTGCTGCAGTCGCGCTAAACCACTTTTCGGCCCAGCCTTCGCCACCACTTTAAATCCGCCTTCGATTTTCTGCACGCCGCATCCTGCGCTACCTCGCAACGAAAACCCGTTCGCCGTGTCCCAGACAGATAGCATTCTGGAAGCAAGATCATCGTTTGGAACGCCATACCTACGTCACGGAAATCTACAGGGGAAGAGGCTATCAGCGCTTCAGGGGCCATTCACGGCATAAAAAGGCATCCGCAACGAGCCCACCACGCAGTTCGGCGGCAGTGCGCTAACCACACCTGTCTAAGGAACGTTCTCTGCTCTCTGCTTTTGCAGATTTTCTGCACGCCGCATCCTGCGCTACCTCGCAACGAAAACCCGTTCGCCGTGTCCCAGACAGATAGCATTCTGGAAGCAAGATCATCGTTTGCAACGCCATACCTACGTCACGGAAATCTACAGGGGAAGAGGCTATCAGCGCTTCCGGGGCCATTCACGGCATAAAAAGGCATCCGCAACGAGCCCACCACGCAGTTCGGCGGCAGTGCGCTAACCACACCTGTCTAAGGAACGTTCTGTGCTCTCTGCTTTTGCAGGTGAGAATTCTAGTGTGCAACTGTTTCTACCTTATGTATTTTGTCTGTTATTGTGGTGCACTGCTGCCGAATACTGCCCTTGCTGCATGATGTGTTAGAATGGGGAAGGGGAACGTGAAAAACGCTGGAAAAGAGTGTGAAAAAGAAACCACAGATATGAAGGAGCTGCAAGAGTTGGTAACCGCATTTGAAAATTTTAAGCGTGATTTCAGGGCTGAAATTCGCGAGCTAAAAGACAGCGTTTCATTCTGCACTGATGTTTGCACCGAAGTAAAGAACATGGCCGATGAAATAAAGCAGCTCAGGCAAGAAATGCAAGAAATGTTCAGACAGAACCAGGAACTCAAGGCAGAAAACGAACGCTTAGCGCGCAAATGTGAAGACCTTGAGCAATATCAACGATTGAACAACCTAGAAATCAAAGGTGTTTCCTCCGGATTTGATCCCCTCACTGTGGTTCAAAAGATAGGTGACCATGTTGGTGAAAAAGTTGATACTGCCGATATGGATGCATGCCACTGGGTTCGTACGCAGAATTCAGATGTGCAAAACATCATCGTGCGGTTTGTGCGCAGAAGCAAGCGAAATGACATTCTGAACAAATGCAGAAAAAAAAGTGTTGATACCACTGTGCTGGGTGATGAAACCGGAAAACCAATTTTTGTCAATGAACACCTAACTCAGGCAAACAAGGTACTGCTTTCTGCTGCAATCAAGAAAAAGAAGGAAAACGGTTGGAAGTTCGTTTGGACTGCAGGCGGAAAAATACTTGCCCGTAAAGAAGAACATGGGTCGGCTATTCAAATCGCTAGTCACGCGGACCTGGCCCTGATTACTGCATAAGAGTAGCAATCGAAACACCAGCAAACACACCAGCACACCACAGGTTAAGCATGTATAGCTACTATAGCACCCAGGAATTCAATAACCAGCACAGCAACAGAGATAGTACTTTTTCCGCAATGCATGTGAACATTCGAAGTATTAAAAAAAAGAGTGACGATATAAATACGTTTCTCGAACCGTTCAAAATAAATTATGACATCCTGGCCTTTTCCGAGACATGGATTACAACTCCTGATGATGCACCACTTTTCTCCGGCTACATTCCTCGGCATGTATATCGCGGACACAAGAGAGGCGGAGGAATCTGTATATTTTAAGGAAACACTCACGTATGAAATATTACAAGATTTCTCATTTATATCACCAGATATTGAATGCCTACGAGCACGAGTTGGGAAGTTTGTGATCTTAGTTGTGTATCGTCCTCCAATGGGGCACAAAAGAAACTTCTTGCAATTTCTTGACACGTTTTTTTCCTTCGTTGGTGCAAAACAATATTCATGCGTTATTCTGGGAGATATAAACATAGACCTTTCTTCCAATGACTTGCACGCCAGCAAACTAAAGACTCTTCTTTCTACATACAATTCCGAAAACAGCATACGCATGCCAACAAGAATAACCACACAGAGTGCAACACTGTTAGACGTATGCGTAACAAATTTAGAACCTCATGAATTCTATTCTGGAGTGCTCTCATCTGACTTGAGCGACCACTTGCCATTATTTTTTATTGCGGTATCCCAAAAGAAAACCAGGAAAGACCCGGATGCGCTGCTTCATACGCGTCGAAAAATCACTGATGAAACTCTGCAGCGCTTTGCTCGTCTGATAGAAAGAGTTGACTGAAGTGAAATCTATAAACAAAAAGACGCTAACAAAGCCTTCGATATATTCTTCACCTTGTTACGTTCCTCGTATGATGTGGCATTTCCAGAAGAAAAAGTCATTTCTCGTAGAAACAAAAAATTCCGAAAACCATGGATGAATTCACTTCTTTACAGCCGCATAAAAACAAAGGACAAAATGTACCACGAATTTTTGCACAAAAGAGACCCAGGTTTATTTTTGAAATTTAAAAAGTACCGGAACGCACTAACATCCGATCTGAAGAAAGCTAAGGCAGAATACTTCCATAGTAAATTCGATAGCATAAGAGAAAATCCTAGAAAGGTGTGGGATGCAGTAAATACACTCACTGGAAGAACTAAAAAGTGTTTAAATATTACTGAAATCACCATTGATGGCAAGATTGTGCGCGGTGATGCTCTCGCCAATGCTATGAACATGCATTTTATTAAAGTAGGCTCGAATGCCTGTACAACAAAGAATTGCACTGATCAGTCAGTATCGACCATAGCACCGTTATGCGAGTCAATTTATATGCGCCCAACAACTCCTCACGAAGTATAAATGTTAATAAACAAGCTTAAAAATAATGCTGCTGCTGGAATCGATGTCATCGGCCCGATTGAGTTGAAGTATATATCCGCAGTGATATCCGTTAGTTTGGCCTTTATTATAAATCTTACGTTGTCCACAGGAGTCTTTCCACAAAAGTTAAAGGTAGCAAGAGTCACCCCTATATATAAAGGCGCGGGCCCTGAAAACTTAGCAAATTACCGCCCTATATCCGTCCTGCCAACGCTTTCAAAAATTTTTGAAGGTGTCATTCATAACCGATTAGTGTCATTTTTTGATAAACATAACATTATTACAGAAAGTCAATATGGTTTTCGAAAAGGGAAATCAACGGAGCAGGCTTTGTTATACATTAAGGATAAAATAATTTCTAACATTGAGGATCGAAAATACACTGTAGGAGTTTTTCTCGATATTAAAAAGGCGTTCGATTCTATACAATACAACATCTTACTACACAAATTATCTATGTACGGTGTACGTGGTGTTGCCCTGCAACTTCTATCTTCTTATCTTTATGATCGATATCAAATAGTACTCATTATTGGCTCAAGTTCATCACAGTTAAAACTAACTCAGGGTGTCCCACAGGGAGCGATATTAGGACCCTTGCTCTTCCTCGCGTATATTAATGATATTGTGAAAATACCTGAATCACCAGAGATCATTATGTATGCAGATGACACTAATATTTTTTTCACATCGCATGAGATAACAGCACTCGAAACCAAAGTAAATAACTATCTAGTGCACTTGTCCAGCTGGCTGAAGGAAAATATGCTAGAACTGAATTCAAAAAAGACAACATTTACCGTATTTCGCCCAGTTAACAAACCACTGCACAAAAGAATAACACTTAAGTTTGATGACCAATGTCTTTCCTTGGTTAAAGAACAAAAATTCCTTGGCGTATGGTTCCAGGAAGAATTGTCATGGACGCCACATGTGAATCATCTAACAAATGAACTAGCACGAACCGTAGGATTTTTATACAAAGTAGGGCACATAATTCCTCTATGGCTAAAACAATTGTTGTACAACTCCCTGTTCTATTCAAAACTAATATATGGGATGATGGTGTGGGTAACCACAACAAAGGGCAATTACAATAAGCTCATAATACTGCAGAAAAAGATATTACGTTGTTATGAAAATTATTATGGACGTTAACAGCTACTACAAACTTCTCCTTTGTTCTTAAAATATAAAATGCTGAGGACTGACCAGCTATACTACTATAAACTACTTCAGTTCGTACAACTCCGGAAGCTGCACATTTGTGACAGAGAAGAAAACTCCACTTATCCTTTCCGACACAATAAAAGACGCATACCAAAAACTAGAACCAATTACGGTAAACAAACAGTTCCTTATCAAATGGCTTCGATTCTTAATAAACTTGAAGGTAACTTGAATTTCGCATCTAATATTAGCACATTCAAAAAGCACATTAAGGATGTCCTAATAATATCAGGTGTTTTGTACGGGGAGTGACGAGTACATATGACACGCATACTCAGGATGTATCCTTCTTTTGTACTATGGTTTGTCAATTTATTTTTGTAATAAGTGTCCTTCAATATATTGTCTACTGAACAAAATCTGTATAATATCCTTGCATTTTTTTTGTACTTATCATATTGTGTTAATGTTGTGGTTATAATAGCATAATTTACCCACATTTGTTTTAATTATGTGACTTACCTTCTTGTTATGCTCAAGTTTGTATTGCACTACCGTCGACTGCAGAGGGACAGAGGCCTCGTCAGGCGCCACAGCCTTTAGCCTCTGCCCCTGCAGCAGATGCTGTAACTGCTCTGCTGAAATAAATCTTTCTTTCTTTCTTTCTTTCTTTCTTAAACTTGAAAGGGACGCAGGAGGCTTGCGTCGGTGATCCAAGGGAGGTCCACGGCAGCACGGAACCAACGTCTGACGGCTGCCGCCTCCAAGCTTGAATGGAACGTAGGTGGCTTGCGTCGGTGATCCAAGGGGGGTCCACAAAGCACGGAACCAACGTCGGACGGCTGCCACCTCCACGCTTGAATCACACGATCTCCCCTGCGCTGTTTCCCTTCACACCTCGGTTTTCTGACACGTCAGCTCACCGCTTCTCGTGCTCCCCACGATCTTCATCGCAGTCGCCTCGCACACAGCATTCGCACGCGCAACGCTGGGCTGGCACGCGCAGCGCTGGGCTATCGACGTACCAATGTCAACGCACAGCACTCAAAGAACCCCCGACGATTTGGTGTGCACCTCACATAAACCGCCCCCCCCCCCCCCCCTCTCCTTCGAAAAAGTTTTTTTGACAGAGCCATTGGTGCACACAGCACTAATGTTCAAGAGGTAAACGGACAAGTTGGGCGCCGTTGAAGTCACAGAAGGCACTTTACACAGTGAGCTGTGGAAGCACATAGAGACGAACACAGAGGGAACATGGGGCCCAACCTTATACATCTTGCACAAGGAAAAACAGGAACCTTACAAATCATTGCAGACACACGTCGCACATGTCTGTAGCATAAAGTTTAAAATTTACACACTGAAGAACTCATAGCCGGAAAACGAAGAGAAATAAAAACATCGTGAGGGGCAAAATAGGTCGGGACTGAGGCAGGTGACCACACAGGGCGGTACTAAGAACTGGATATTTATTGAATAAACATCAGAGCTTATATGGATCAGTCTTGCGTGTAATATGGCACGTAATTGTAAAATGAAGATAAAACATGAGAAAACAGTTCAATGGTAACTATGACGAAAACAATCGGTACGGCGAAGGGAAGGAAACCGAGCACGAATGACAACTATTCTGTGCAAAACAAAAGAAAAACCTAGTGAAATACTGACAGAAACGCTGATTCTTTTTGAAAAAGAGACACAGCTAGAAGGCTTACTGACGCACTTATCTGGCTCCGATCTCTGGATGGCAACAGCCTCGAAAATTTACCTTTCCAACTGCCCCTTTCTTCTTCCTATGATCTCTGTGCAATTCAGCTTAAAAAATAAAAACTCGCACACACTCCTAGACCATAATTGCACAGGTAACTATTCCAAACACACCGGTTAGTAGCACTGTACATTGGGAATCAGCCCCTGCAATTTTCATACGATTCATGCAATCGGCGCCTACGTTTTCGGAGCTCTTGATGTACTCTACATGAAAGGTATACTCTTGTAATGTAAAGTTCCAACACAGTACGCTGCTGTTCAAGTGCTCTGCCTTTGTTAAATATTGCAAGGGTTGGTGGTCAGTCTAACTGATAAAAAACGTCGCTTACAAGAATATGTGGAATTTCTCGACAGCCCAGACAATCGCCGAACACAGGCGTTCAAACGCTTAGTAGCGAGATTCGTGATGTAACAACCGTCGACTCGCATATGATACTGGGTGTAAGACTCTATCATGCTCCTGCACGAGAACGGCGCCTATGTTGACCTCGAAGCACCTGTGCGAAACACTAAGTGCTTTCTGAGAACTTGAGTGCTTAATACGGGCCTGGAAGTTAATGCGTTCTTGAGCTCGTCAATAGCGGCTTGCCGCTGTGGTGTCCAAGAGAAAAGGTTGCATTCATTTTCGCGTGTCATCTCCACGAGCGGTTAGAATTTGTAGGCATAGCCAGGGATGAAATCGTATCCGGCAAGCCCTAAACAGGAACGTATTTGCTTATTGGTCTTCGGAAGCGGCACAGTGACAAGCTTTTCCACCACCGTTTCCAAAGGTCGGATCGTCCCTTATCCGAGCTGGTGTCCTTGAAATAGATGTAGTGGCTCCAATCTCACTTTTCTGCGGTCTGATCGAGACGCCGGCTTCACGTACGATGCTAAATAGCCTGTTTAAAGTCTGAAGAAATTCGTCCGAGGTAGAAGTCGCTATAACATGAACATCGTCGATGTAATGGACGACATTGCCTATGCCCTTTAAAAGAAGGCGCACCAGACGCGTAAATATAGCCGATGCTTTCTTAATGCCGAAGTGCATGTAGACGAACTCATAATGATGGGATTGGGTAGAGAACGCTGTTTTCTGTCTCGAAGCTTCCTCCAAGGGTACTTGCCAGTTGCCTTTAGCAAGGTCAAATTTCGAAAAGTGCGCCTTGGTTCAACCGCGGTAAATATTACGTCTGTTCTTGGAATGGGCTCTGCATTAGGCGCAAGAACATCATTGATGCGTCGAAAGTCGATGCAAGTCCGACAGGTGTTGTCTTTCTTTTAATCAGAACGAGCGGGGAATTGTACAGAAAATTGGAACGTTCAATGTCCCTAATTTTATCATCCTGTTTATCTTATTTTGGACCACGTCCCTCATGTAAAAAGGCAACGAGTATTGCGAGGTATTCACAATTTCAGAATTCGAGAGCCTGAGTTGGCACTCCACTATATTGGTCTTCCCATGAATCGCAGAAAAGATGTATGCATACATGTCAAGTAAGCTCCGAGTCTCCTCCTGTTTTTCGTCAACAGCACGACAAATCGGTGCCCTGCAGTATTGCAGTCGATTCGTGCTCTTGCCAGTACACTAAATACTGAAATTAAAGCTCTTATGGATAGCTTTTTTTAATGACATGGGATCAAAACTGTGCAAAAATCCCAAGGCATTGCGTACGTTTTTGAAACACAACGAACGTGAAACAGTCGGAATTGGGAATTTAGACCTCGATGGTGGGGAGGAAGAGGAGGAGGAGGAGGAGGAGGAGGAGGAGGAGGAGGAGGAGGAGGAGGAGGAGGAGGAGGAGGGAGGGAGGGAGGTTAACACGACGAATAGCCGGTTAGCTACCCTGCACGGAGGGAAAGGGGTGAGCGGAGAAAAAGATGAAGGAGAAAAGACAGTTGCAGGAAATTAAAGTCACTATGTAAAGTCATAGCGTTCAGTAAATTCACAGCCTATCTTCAGGTCACAAGTCTTCAGAAAATGGAGCAGTGCTTTGGAGGCCTTCACCGCCCACGCCAAGTTACGTCAGAGTACTTCCGTTAAATCGAGAATCTGTCACTGACACCATGTCTGATTTGGTTTTTACTCACCAAGCTGTGTTAAAATTGTTTAGTAATATCAATTCATCTTCTGCCGGTGGACCAGATGGTGTTCCTAACATTGTTTTAAAGTCGTGCACGAATGAAATGTCTCATTACTCAGTCATCTTGTTCCGAGCATCTCTTAACTCGGCGCCTCTGCCAAATGACTTGCAAAATGCTAATGTGTTACCAGTGCATAAAAGTGGTTCAGAAAGCTAATTTTTTAATTATCGACAAATTTCTTTAACCAGTGTGTGCTGTAATACGTTGGAGCACGTAATATATAGCGCAGTCATAAAACACCTTGACTCTCATGAGTATTTTACTGAAGTTCAGCATGGCTTTAGGTCTCGTTTTTCTTGTACTACTGAGTTGTTTGAGTTTAGTAATGATCTGTTTTCTTCCCATGGCCACAGCCCTCAAATAGATTGCGTATTTCTAGATTTTATTAATGCCTTTGACACTGCTCCTCATTTACTCTTATTACGTAAGTTGTCCTAGTTGCATCCAACTGTGATCGATTGGCTTCATTCGTATCATCAGGACCGCATGCAGCGTGTCTTGATTACTGGTTCGCACTCAGATTATGTAAATGTTTCCTCAGGTGTACCGCAGGGCTCTGCTCTTGGACCCCTTCTTTTTCTGATTGATATGAATGATACCGTTGTATACCTTACGTGCAAAGTTCGGCTATATGCTGACGACTGTGCCGTTTACCATGCTGTGAAAAGTTCCTCTGATGCGTTAAAACTTCAGCGAAACTTGCATTGCAACCACAAAATGGCAAATATCTTTGAACGCTACAAAATGCCAACTTATTTCCTTCACTCGAAAGCATTCCCTGTTACAAACAAGTTATTTGTTACATAGTGTTCCCCTGGAAAAAGTACTTGAATATAAGTATCTCGCCGTTTATTTTACATCTAACCTAACGTGGACGAGGCTAGTTGACTATATTACATCCACGAAGGAAGATTATATAGTCTTGCTCCGTGATTACATCCAAAGCCGGCAGAATTCTCAATTTCTTGAAACGAAATTTCAATAAAGCACAGTCTAATGTCAAACAACTCCTGTATTTCACTTACATCGTACGACCAATTCTTCAATATGCCTGTCCTGTATGGGACCCCTAGTTTGCTTACTTATCTAACATGCTCGAGCGCGTCCAGAATAATGCTGCGAGATTTGTGTCCAATAATTACAGCTTGTCAACTAGGGTCACGCCTCTTAAAAACCACCTTGGTTGGGGATGTTTAGCTAACTGTAGGAAACATTTGAGGTTGCAAATCATGCATCGCATCTATTTTGGAAAGCTGAGCATTGACAAAGACCGGTACCTGCTTCAACCTTACTTTTTCTAGACTACTTGATCATCATTGGAAGATCCATGAGATTAAATGTAGGACAGATATTTACAAAACCTCGCTCTTTCCACGAATGATCAATAAGCGGAACAGGATGCCAGCCGGCGTCACTGAGTGCTGCACGGAAGATCAATTCCGCACATTCTTACTTGATGTGTGACGTGGCGCGCAGTTCTCTTGCGCGTGCGTTTTCATTTCATTAGTGTCATTGTTTTTATGGATCGCGGTTGTTCTCCTTCAGTGCATGCTTTTCATCATCCATTATTAGTTTTGTCATTGGATTTGTTTGTCCAGTGGCAATTTCAGCCAAACGAGCAGAAGGTATTGTCCCCCCTCCCAGCAATTATGCCTTCGGGCGCTGTAGATGTCTGTAATGAATAATTTAATAAATAAATAAACAAATAAATCGAGCTTGATGAAGATCTTTACGGTTTCATTCCCTTTAACGTGGTCGGTGCTAAAGGTATGCAATTGTTCTCCTGAGTCACCTTCGATTACGACGAAAGAGGACGCCTGCACTGTTTCTTGGGAGGCACGCTGTTCGGATCGTTTGAGTATACTGATGTGGAAGAGTTTCTTAGAGTGGCTCAAGTCGATCCAATAATCCACGCCGTTCTTTTTCCAGAAACCACAAATAGACCCTTTCACTGCATCAGAAGCTTATTGTGGCTACTCGGCAAAACAATCGGGGCTCGATCTCCAAACCTTAAATGCCGCTTCTTGCTGTTTCTATATCTCTTCTGAAACTGCTGAGCACGTAACAAATTTTGATGTGCCGCTCTCACAGTTTGCCCGAGACGTTATCTTAGACCGAGAACGTAACTACATGTCGTCTTCGTGTCTTCTCCCAGCTCCTCCCACTTGTACGGAGCTCTCTGAGGACTGCGAGCGGTTCTCGCACATGTCGTCCAAATATCAACTAAAACGGAGAAAACCCTAGGATCGCCTGCGGCACCCCTCTGTACACAGACGGGGAGTACTGCTTTAGTGTACCGTTAAATTTCTTCATCCTCCCATTGCACACAGGATCAAAGGATGGTAAGGGGCCGTGCTAGAATGTCTCACCACCAAGAAGGATGTCTAGGATGTCTCACCATTTCGGAAGTGAAACAGGAGCTCTGGTCAGAAAGGATCTCTCTCGGAAAATATATTCGTGAAAACACCTGCATCAAACTTTCTGCCACGGTTGCTGAATCTATCTTTGGCTGAGCCACGTCTTCGGGATACCACGTGGCAAAATCGACGAGAGTGAGAGTATATCTATTCCTTTTCATTGATGCGGGTGACAGCGGACCGGCAATATCGACAGCGACCCGATCAAACGTAGTGTCGATAAAAAGCATGCGTCCCAACAGAGCTTCTTCCCCTGCTATGCCTATCCGGCACGTCCTTTGGCAGGTGTCGAACGACCTGGCATACCTCTTAATCTCCTCTTACACTCCTGGCCAGTAGAATTATTACAGGACTCGATCTGTGGTCCTCTTAATGCCTTGATGCCTCGCCAACGGGCTATCGTGGGCAAGGCTTAACACCTGTGGCATCCAAGACTTTGGAAGTACTACCTGCCGAACATCTCTACCGGAGGCGAGGCGATATAGGCGGTACAGCAAGCCCTTTACGACCGAACACGAGTACGAAGTGCCGTACTTGCTATGGAACACCTTTCCTTCTTTCACTCAACACGCCTTCAATGACCTAACCTCTCTTTGCTCTTTTTCTAGCATCTCCTTGGTGAACCGCATGGGACCGACGCTTAAAGCGGAATTTTCCTTACTACGTCCGGAAACTTTCTTTCCAGCCAGCAACACTTCTGGGCCCTCGCCTTCGCCATTTTCACTGGCAACCTCGTGATTGTGTATGCTATGATATAATTTAGCCGCGCCTTCCGACTTCTTCAAATTAATATATTGTAGCTGATGAAATAAATGGCTTTAGTACAGGTGATAGTTCTACGGATGAAAGCTGGTCGCTGACGGTTCAGAGCCCAGATCAGTCTGCGCGCCCCTCCCTCCACTTTTTCTTCGAACTCTTGGGCACAACAATTTCCCCGGGGGCCGATAATTCTCGTCCCCGAGAAAGTTAGGTAGACGGACGATGAGCAAGGCGGAAATTTGGGCGAGTTGGTAAGTGTTCATTTTCGCTCTCAGAGCAACACGAACGGGACACAAGACGAAGGGCTAGCACAAACAGGCGCTGACTCTCAACTGGTATTTTATTGAAGAACGAAAAGCGTATAAATACAAATAGTCAGCGCCTGTTTGTGCTAGTCCTTCGTCTTATGTCCCGTTCGTGTTGCGCTGAGAGCAAAAATGAATAGATGGACGATGGCAGCGCTTCAAGCGAGCCACGTGAACAACTTGTGTTTGCAAAAACGGCGTTTATCCATCGTCACCTTGGCGACGACGTAATTCACGTCATTAAGTTGTTCCAACACGACAAAGCGGCCATCGTACTTACACAGGAGGTTCTCATTCAGTCCTCTCTTGCGAGTTTGCGTCCAAAGCCAGACAAAGTATTCTGGAGAGTAAGTCACCGCACAATGGCGCAGGTCGTAGTATTCTTTAGAACGGCGTTGTGAGGCCAGTGTACGCAAGCGGGCTATACGACGGGTTTATGGCACGGCATAGTATCTGGCGAACGGACGCGTTTTAGTTGGTGCAAGACGGGTAGTGGTATCGAGGAAAAGGCGGGGAGTTCTGGTATAGAGCAAATAGAAGGAAGAATACCCGGTGACCTGATGATTGGCAGTGTTATAAGCATACGTCACATATGGTAGCATTGCGCCCAAGTTGCGCTGATCGACGATACTTACATGGAATACATGGTTGTCAGAGTGCTGTCAGTGAGCTCGGTAAAAAAGTTGGTCTGCGGGTAGTACGGTGCGGAGTGTCGGTAGTCCGATCCACAAAGCCGGAGCATTTCTTCCACATCAGTAGTAAAATGTTTTCCACGCTCACTTATTATAACACGGGGTGCGCCATGGCGACGAATAACATTGTGTAGGAGACAAGACGAAACATCACCGGCCTTTGCTGTAACAAGAGCGGTGATCTCCACGTGTCTGGTGGGATAGGCAACACACAGTCCCCCAGCGGTGTCCCTCTAAAGACTTTGGAACAGGAGCAAATAGGTCAATTTCAACCTGTTATAAAGGGGAAGTTGGCGGTTTGACGGGCTGCAAAGGACCGGCCAGCGTGGTGGTTCGTGCCTTAAGTCGTTGGCATTCTTCACATGTTGCAAAGTACTGCTTGGTAGTGTATAAACTTACAGCCAATAAAAACGCTGGCAATTTTGGTGCACATTGCAAGAGATGCCTGGATGTACAGATGTGATGTCATCGTGCATAGCGTGCAAAACTTGCGCGCGGAGAATTTTTAGAACGACCAAACACAGGGCAGCACATTCGACGGAGTAGTTCTTGAACAAAAGGGTGTCTTTGAGAGCACATGGCGTTGAATATACTCTTCCTTCTGCCGCTTCTATAAGGGGCTGCAGTGAATGGTCGTTACGTTGCTCTCACCCAAAGGTCACCATACTGGGGAACGTCGGCGCGAGCAAAGCTAAACACCCTTCGAAACAGTCATCTTTGACTGAGGTCGGCTGTGGGTGGCGTGACAAGAAGTCTGCATTAGCGTGACGTCGGCCACTTTTGTACGAGATAGCAAAGTTATATTCTTGTAAGCGCAATACCAAGAGCGCCAGATGACCAGATGGATCAAGAAGCCCGAGGAGCCAGCATAGAGAATGATGGTCTGTGACAATAGTTTAGTGGTGTCCATATAGGTAGGTCGGAACTTGTGCACAGCGAACACAACTGCGAGTCACTCCAATCAGCGCCTCCTCTATTTTTACTATGCCAGTCGAATCGCCCGCTTCGTAATGGGAGCCGCCGGTACGCCTCACTTCAGTTAGTTGCCGCGCTGCGGCGCTACCCAGATGGTTGGACTAAAGTCACTGGAACGGGAAAAGTACCGCAACCAGCCGCCATATTTGGTCCAGCGCCGCTGAAGCGACGGCCGCGCGCAGTCTCTACGCAGGCATGAACAGGACAAGCGTCACTTCGCGACTGGCAGTGCTGTGCACGCTTATCTAGGCCCATAAGAGCAAGTGTTACGTAATGCTCCGGACGGTCTGTGTGTCTGTGGCCGCGAGAAAGAAGCGAGCGGACCATTTACTGCGGGGAATGACCACGTCACCGCGGAGAACGAATCGGGAGCGAGCACACTCCCGGTTCGTTCTCGGCGGTCACGTGCTCATTCCCCGCCATAAATGGTCCGCGCGCGCTGGCCCGCCGGCGCGGCGGCGAGAGAAAACGAATGCGGTACTTTTCCCCTTCCAGTGACTTTAGGTTGGACTAAAACCCCTTGATAATATGAAAGTACCGCCAACCATTGAACTTTGCCGCCGCCGCGCGACCTCCTCGCCTTCTCCTCGCCCCTTGCTCGCCACTTCCCTGAGGGTCGGCTCTAAGCCCGATTTCCTGAATGACGATTGGTCTCCCTGCCGTTGCCCTTGGACACGCGCGGGTCCGGCGTATTTCTTGTGTTTTAATTTTTCCTACGCTCCATTGTTCTCCTACGCTCGGCGAGCGAATATTACAGCGCCGTGCTTTTATTGCAACGTGCAAGCGCTATGGCGTGCTGTTGCGCGTACAACAGCAGCAAGTGGCCTGATGATGGTTATGCGGTATTAATGATACCATATATATTCTGGTTGGGGGATTTTCACGTTGTTGAGGTCGGTGCTTTGTGGTGTCTCCCCTCATGTCTGTGTTCATCTTTGCGCTGTGAATGTAAGCATGGTATACCAAATCGCCCAGCAACTGATTTTAAGGATTAACCATGGCGTCATAAAAAATGGTTGACACCGTTGGTTGGAAGACATCATTCGAGGGTTGTTTGCTGCTTCGTTTTCAGGTTATTTTGCATGCAAAGCCAGAACGGAACGAATCTCCAAAGCATGCGCGCATTGCGTCTTCTCTGGAAATAGCGACTGGGCTCAAAACGTGCTAGTTCTTGAACCTGTAGCGTCGTCTTTATAACAACAAATAGGCAATTTTTAACACAGTCTTTTAGCCTAAGATGCCATTGTCCATTAACTTTCGCTTGCATGAAACTGCTGCATAGATGTACAAAGTGATGTTGATTTGGGCTATGACATACACCACTGTTGTATTTCCTTGTGCATGTTTTTCTCAACTGCATCAATACTGCATAGCACATGTCTACACTAGCGTGGATGCTGAATATTATGTGATACTGCCGTCTGTTACGTGTATCTTATCAAGGTTCTTTTGCGTGCGCGAAAATAAATCACCCTGCTGACCATGCTCTCATTTTCTTTAATGATACATTTTAGGTGATGCCTAATCAAAATACCAGATTTATATCCCCTACTACATATTAGAACAAAATTTCAGTGTCAAGTATATTACATTATCGAGAGACGTTCATCCTGCCAAGAGATAATAATGCGTTCTCTCATAGGTATGCCGAGTATATTCTTACGCTTCCTTGGCACCAGTGCCTAATAATGTTCGATGAATGGTTGCCCGCGCTCCTTGATCGCACTGAAAATGCGCAATAAATGCAAAAACAAAGAAAAACATTTCGAAGCAGTTCGTGTTAAGCCTGGTTAGAATGTTAGCTCTGTTTTTGTGAGGTTCTGTTTAAGTTTGGCCAGCTAGCATAACGCGTTTACGCTTGCCCTTAGTTTTCCATCTATAGTGCAAATTTAGGATTTAACTGCTGTTAAATATTCAGCACTAATTAACTTGGGCCGATAACTAGCACACCTCATTTGCACTGAACCTAACCTTTCGAAAGGTATATGACTCGATACTACAATGTAAAGGGTGGTTTTGATTGCAGATAGCTCAATAACGTTAATTAATCGGTATCGCAAACTAATCCAGATCATTTTCATTCATCCTAAGCTTTTCAATGGAATATGACTTTAGCAGGGTGGAAAGTTGGGCTGGTTGCTGCATGATTTTGCGGCAGGAACCGCGCAGCACGAGACAAAGCATCGTGTCTCTCCTGTTCCTTCTTTGTCTCATGCTGCGCTGTTCCTGTCGCAAGGTATATGACTTCATCGTCTAGCTCATTGTTTGGTTTTGTAGAAAATTAACTAATTAACGCAGATTAATGTCGATCTCTGACTAGCACGGTGCCATTATAGTTGGCCTAAGCTTTCCAACTGTATATGACTCGATGCTGCAGCGCAAATTTGGGCTTTAATTGCAATTTACTAAATATCAAATAATTTGACTTCCTGTAATTGGTCATAATAAGTATATAATTAACCAGTGATCCAAACTCACGGTTTACCACGTGACATATACTATGCCTAGACTCATAGCTTGACAGTAGCGAAACAGACTAATTCCCGCTTTGACCTTCTCTGATCTTGAAGTTCGACCCTTACAAAAATTTCTTTAGACAGTCCATAGACTGTCTATGGACTTTAGTCTAAGAAGTCTATAGACTGTCTATAAACCAATCCTTTAGACCAGTCTATAGACAATCTATAGATTTATGGCCATACACTTTTAGTAGACTTGTGTCTATAGACAGTCCATAGACAAATGTCTACTGAAAGTAGATAGGTCCATAGACAGTCTATAGACACAGGTCCATAGACAGTCTATAGAAGATTTATAGATTTATGGCCATACACTTCCTATAGACTTCTGTCCATAGACCGTCTATAGACAAATGTTTACTGATAATATACACAGGTCTATAGGCAGTCTATAGATGATCTATAGACTTAGGCCATACACTTTCTGTAGATTTCTGTCTATAGACAAAAATCTACTGGTCCAGTAGACATAGGTCTATAGACTGTCTATAGACATTCCACAGTTATGTGGCCTGGCAATGCTGTAGATATTTGTCTATAGACAGTCTATAGAGCACTGTCTAAAAACCTTAATAGAGCATTGTCTCCAGGCTGCCTATAGACAGTCTCCAACTGTTCAAAAAGGTCACCACACAGTCTTCACAAATGACATGACGATCAATATACCTACAATTTAGTTTATTTCCAAGCTATGCAGGCAAGGAATATGCAATACATGCACCATAAGAATGCATCACATAAAAATAAATGTTGAAAGTAATGGTCCGACTATAGTTTCCTCAGAAGCAATCTTGCGACTTGTTGTCTGCAGTCAGTCATCCGGGCATGTTGACGTGTACAGTGGGAGGAAAAAATAAGAGGAACTGAAAAAAAAATTCCCACTCTATCTCTACAATTGCGCTTTACAACACAAGGTATATATATCCTGGCTATCCCATTCAAGAAAGCTAGTCGATGTTTTGGTTTGGTTTTATGTGGTCCAAAAACCCAAGGTGACTCAGGCTATGAGAGGCGCCGTAGTGAAAGGTTGCGGAGTAATTTCGGCCACCTGGGGTTTCTTACCATGCACTGACCAGGATCGAACCTGCATCATTCAGGTTGTAGTAGTAGTACGGTTTATTTGGGACAAAAAATATACAAAATTTGTCCTGGGTGAGAAGGCTAATGGGATTGTTGCCTGATGAGGTTATCCCACCCTTGATAGCAGTGGCAACCACTTTAGGCCTATTCGAACACGTTTGCAGTACAGTACATCGTACAACAACCAATATGTACGCAAGCACACAAAACAAATGGACAACCCTGAGGACTTTGTGCATGCTTCTGTATATGGAAAAAAAAAGGTTTACAGATTCCTGAATACTATTTACACGTACAACACACCGAAATATCATCCATGACACAAAAGAAATTCTTTGACTTATTATTTCATTAGGTACTTATGTCTTAGTGTTTTCTTTAGGTAGTGACGGGTAGATTGGTAATAATTCAAAGTTGGCTGGATATTGATTCAATAAATTTGCTATTTGCATACAAAATCTCACATCACCATAGTTGGTGCGAGATTGGGGCACCTGTATTTTATATTCCCTATAGAGATGTGGAGTGTGTTTTTTTTGTATTGAACCACAATATTTGAACGGTGTAACATATACTAGTGCACGATTTCCAGAAATAACTTATATTTGAATAGCTTACTGATCTCTAGTATGTCATAGATCTTAAAGTATGGCAAGCTATGTTCAATTTTTGGAATATTCGAATACCACATATTGAGCGCTTTTGCAGAGGGTGCAGCTACTCAAGGTTTCTTTGCGTTGTGTCTGACGATACCTGGGAGCAGTATGTTAAACGTGAATCAAAGAGAGCATAGTAAGTTTGTTGCTTCACTGGTAACCTGTTTATTATGCCAAAAACATGTGAAAGTTCAATTCAGATAGCTTCTGTGTGCGAATTCCAGAGAAACGTTTCATGAAAGATAACCCCTAGAAAGCAAATCCTCTTAGACTGGTTGATAATGTTATTCCGGAACTTCAATTTGAACTCTCTATCTTTTTTGCTACCTTTAGGCTTGAAAATCAGGTATTCCGTCTTGTTTATCTTAAGGTCTAGTTTATTACAGGTTAACCAAAAGTCTTAATAGTGAAGCCATTCATTTTCATCCCTGTAAACGAAGCTTTCATTGCAACCTGAAAACAAATACATTAGTGTCATCTGCATTTAATACCATTTCAGAGCAGCCTGGGGTGTTTACAATATCACTCATATATGTCAAGAATAATATGGGGCCTAGAATGGACCCTATGGAACTCCGTATTTAATAGTGCCTCGATCGGATGCGATGCTCTTTATTGTGGTGTATTGCTCCCTGCAAATGAAACAGCTTCCCATCAGGACATGTGCAGTACATTGGATTCCATAGTACGGTAGCTTTATTAATAATATATCATGATGGACAGAATCAAAGGCTTTCCTGAAATCAAGATATAAACCCAAAGTAAGCTTTCATTTCTTAATGTTGTCAGGAATTTTCTGTTTAATATAAAGTAAAGCAGTTTCAGTTGCCTTATTCTTTCTGAATCCAAACTGCTCTTTTACTATCAAGTTATGCAGAGTGAGGAAATCGACAATTCTTTTGTTCATCATGTGTTCAGCAACTTTTGAAAAGACTGAAAGCACTGACATTGGTCTATAGTTGTTCAAGTCTTTAAAAGCAGCACCTTTATGAATAGCTAGAACACGTTCAAGCTTTATTTGGTTTGGAAATATCCCTACTTGAAGTATGCAGTTGCATATATGCGTAAGGACTGGAGTTATCAGTGCGGCTACAGCTTTCACGGGGGAAACTTTCACATCATCGTAGGCTGATGCACAGTTGTCCTTCAGCATCATGATTAGCGAGAAATACAGCTTGAGGACATTGAACATTCATGTATTGTTCACACGATAATGTACCATGAATATCATTTGGGGTACCAACTTCTACAAAGTGCATGTTGAAAAGGTTTGAAATGTTTTCGTCAGTTCAGCCCTGTGTAGGTAATGCACAGCGGCAATGTCGTCTTGTGTAATAGCCTTAACTTGTAGCTTTTCTACAATCTCATTTACTTTGCTTAGCAAGTCCCCATCCTGAGTTTCAGTCAATTATGAAGCTCTAGGGTTTGAAAGCGACTACACCACTCCAAATCATCTAGGTCCTGCTTCAGCTGAGTTATATCACTACCTACATTGTTAGATTCCAGGCCTTCAACTCGCTTCGTTAGTTGTTTTGTAGTTTTTTCTTTAACAGTCAGGTGGTTCTGAAAGTCGTCAAACATATCAGAGAGCAACTGCATTTGCGACTCAAATGCATCAAACTTTCTTTTACAAAGGCAAAAGAGCATTAAGCTTAGTTTCAGTCGGCAGTAATCTGAGTATCACGTCGGAATCATGCTGCGGATTTTCTGTGGTGCTTGTGCCCTTGTGGTTGCCTCGACAAGTCACATTTCCATGCTTTCTTTCTGGCTTCGCGCTTAGCATTGAAAGATTCTTCTGTTATTCCCGCACATGCACCACGATGAAAATGCAATTCGCACTCTGAGCATGTTGCAAAGATGATATCAGTGAGTGGAAGACAGCAAGCACAACGAGCTCTAGTACGCTCAGATCTTTTACAAAAAACCCATCCACTTATCAGCAGCGACGACATAAAAGGAAAACAAAATCACATTGAGTGAGGCATAATTATGCACAAACCTGCACAAAGGCAGAGACGGTTACATGATGCTCGCAGTTACGGTCACCACTGCCAAGTGAGGTCCCAGTGGAAGGAATCTTCTTTTATAGCCCACAGTGAACCGTTGATGCTGTGCCGAATTTCCGGGTGACACGGACGACCACGCCTTCCTGGTCCGCTGCTCGAGACTACCGTCCGTCTTCAGGGCACGTGCGATGACCAGTGAGGTGTACGGCTGCGCAGTGGGTAATCTGCACAGAGGCAGAGACGTTATGTGATGCTCGCAGTTATTGTCGCTACTTTGCAGTGGTGACGATAACTTGAGCACCTGAAAAACACGATAACCACTGATCCATCGCGCTGGATTCATCATTTCAGTAAATATGCATGACAAATTTCAAGTGGCTGTCATAAAACATTGAAACTAATATCCACATTCCGTGCAGCACTCTACCTCTACACTAGATACCTACTGCGAACACTGACCTCTGTATGCATTCCCTTTACATTAATTGGAATAGAATATTAAGAAAACTTGTGCCACTTATCATCACTGACTCTGTACGAGCTGTTGAGAATGCTGCCCATAAAATGTACATTCAGTGCTCCTTGCAAAAGGATCCCAACTGGAGAATATTCAAGCATTTATTCTTATACCCGCTATTGAACAAGTGATTCAAAATACCCTGCATGAAGCCTGGTACGTATGCCGATACTCAAACGGGTACAAGCCATGCAAAACCTACCAGGCAGACTGCGAACCAGTTCACCACGGTTTTGCGCCCACAACTTGAAACACTAAGACGAAACAGCATACTCATACACCAGCGTGCACTCTTTGGAACAAGCGGGTTACAGTGCTTCCATGCCGTGCTCATTATCCAGAAAAACTCAAACAGCACATAGTGGTTGCAGCAGCGCCATTTCAGAACCAGACGTGAGCTTCAGACAACAAGCTCATTATTGTAAGGATGAAATACCTTCTCAAATTCAGTTAATTTTTACTTCAAGTGCAGCCAGGACAGAGCAGTAAAAAGGAGACACTTGCATGCAGGTACCCTAAGCTAACGCTGATAGAAAAATCAATGAAAGCAACGAACACGCTCAAAGTAAGAATTATTTCATTTAAACAATTAACGTGTTCATCAAAAGGCGCAGCCATAAGAAAACAGCGCGAGTAGAATTGCATTTGTGACGCAAACAAGCGCCAAGTTACATTGACGTTTTTGTAATGTAGCAGTCTGAGATGAGAAACGCATACTCTGCCTCTCGCACAATTGGTACTGAAGAAATTTGTGCCCGCGTAAGCGGGGCTCATGAACGAGGATCTCGGAACGAAATGTAAGCTATCTCTTGTCGAGGCAACCTTTACTCAGCTTTCGAAATGAATTTCCCGCAGGCCAGCGGCGGCGGCCAACGGCTCGGATAACAGGGATGGACGAATCCATACGTGTGCAACGAAAGGGGAGACGTGATGCAGCTCGTAGGTTCTTCGCGGTGTTTGTACACGCTCGCCATTTGCGCCGGCAACCACTTTTATTTCAACCATCACTCTATTAGCATTCCTCCAGCGCCGCTTCACTAAAACTTTGACAAACGCCTCGAGCTCTAGTCAATAGCGTTAAAAAACATATTTCGTGAAACGTCGCTCCCCACGACGCGCACCGAGTGAGCGGCTACAACAAACAAGCAATTAATGCACACCTCTCAATGAACAGCACTCCATGGTCCCGACAGGCGATAACACAAAGAATAAAAAATAAATGTAATCCACCTCAGAACTTGATTGTGCGTTTCCGCAGATGCCAAGTAAATCGTGCTCATACGGCTCTAACGCAAAGTTTCATTTCGGCCTTCACTCACGGGCTAAGCGATATTTCTGGCTGCACACCTACCTTTCAACACGGAAAAGCCAGTAGAGGGCTCGCGAAGAGGGGTTACCGTCCCGGGTTTCGCACCGTGTGCCTTTCCGCGCTTTAGGAAAGACATAGCAGCACAGACGTAAGCGCATTATTCGAGAACATGGCGGCTGCCGCTGCTCACACAAACGTGCTTACAAACGTGAATAGGAAGTTTTTCGCTGCGCACATAATCTGCTCTGCACACACAGCACTGCTTAGAGTGGCTAAGGAGACCAAATGAATAAAAAATAATCGTGTAGACTTACTGTAAGTTGACGATTAAGTTGAAATTCAATCAAAACATAATCCACGAGAGAAAACTCTGCCGACACCGACACACCGGCGCACACGGTCGTTTGCTGCCCGGATGATTTTCCGCCGACTCCGGCCAAATGGGTAAAAAGTGAAACAAACCAATTACACGGTCATGTCTATATTCGTTGCACTCTTGCCAAGTGTAGCTTGCTCTAGCATCTAAGAACACAAAGAGCCTTTGGTTTAAAGCATAAATTAACCACTCGCGCTTTAAAAACCTTATTACTTTCGCAAAAGCCAAAACCGAAACTATCCCCAGATGGTCGAAATTATTCCGGAGCCCTCCACTACGGCACCTCCTTCTTCCTTTCTTCTTTCACTCCCTCCCTAATCCCTTCCCTTACGGCGCGGTTCAGGTGTCCAACGATATATGAGACAGATACTGCGCCATTTCCTTTCCCCAAAAACCAATTATTATTATTAACCTTACTACTTATTCCATGGGCGCCGCATCTCCCATCGAATAGTATGTGGCGCTGTTTTCAAATTTCAAATAATTATAATACTGCATAGCATAACGTCTTTTTGGCGTGTGCTCGTGTTTGGAAAACCGGTATGGACAACAGCGTGTTATCGCCTCCGATGCAGCAGGTGTACGGCGAAGAACGAAAATATACTGGGTTTCTGATTGTTGAGTCGCAGCAATTTTCACGTGAAGGCAAACTGCAAAGGTAAAAATGCCATATCTTAATTCCGCACAGAACCATGATCTTTGAGACTCTTATAATCATGTTTCTGAGAGATGGGCACATCCTTGAATTCTCACCCCCGTTGTTCCTCCTTATTTTACAGGAGGTTTTAAGGAGAAATAAATGTACAGTCACTGATCAAATGCTTCTTAATTAAGCCTGTTGGACAGTAACGATAGAACGATGTAATGGTATATTCTCGAGCGATTCCATTAAGGGAGAGCGTGTACATGTTCGTTTGATATAGTACAGTTTGCAGCACCCTTACCTCAGAAGTGGGTGCGTTTCCTCGCTCCACCTGTCAGCATTAAAGATTATTTAATTATATTCTCAACATGCGTCGCGGTTTAAGGAAAATTAGCTCTTCAAAGCTTATAAAAAGAATATACAGGAAGGTATTGCATTGCCGTTGGACGATATTTTTTTATTCCTGAAATAGCAAAGGAAGCGGAGGACTTTTACAATAGTTGCGGTCACCCGATGCAGTTTGGTTCGTGGGAGTTTAACGTCCCAAGCCAACTCAGGGAATAAGGGACGCCGTAGCGAAGGGCTCCGGAAATTTCGACCACCTGGGGTTCCTTAACGTGCACTGACATCGCACACCACACGGGCCTCAAGAATTTCGCCTCCATCGAAATTCGACCGCCGCGGCTGGCAACGAACCCGCGTCTTTCGGGTCAGCAGCCGAGCGCCATAACCATTTAACCACAGCGGCGGCCCGATGCAGTTTTACTCAGCATGCAGTGCGAAAATGGATATTTTATGGACTTAGTGGAAAGGCAGTGTATAAATTGTTAGATAAAATTAGGATTGTTATAAACAATAGACAATGTGTCTATAGACAAAAGTCTATATGCAGTCTAAGGATTGTCTATAGACGATAGGAAGTTAAGGCGGTTAAAGATTTTGGTGTATAAATTGTCTATAGGTCGTCTATAGACAAATGGCTGCTAAGCCGGTTATAAACTAGTCTATAGATGGTTTATAGATTGTCTATAGACAAAAGGAAATTATGGCGGTTATAGGCTTTAGTCTATAGATGGTCTAAAGATTGTCTATGAACAAAAGAAAATAAGGCAGGTATAGACTTTAGTCTATATAAAATCTAATGACCGCCTATAGACAAAGGAAAACTGTCTACTATAAGCTTTGGTCTATAGATGGTCTATAGACTTTCTATGCAGAAAAGGAAATGAGGCAGTTATAGATTTCAGTCTCAAAACGCTAAGGCGCCCATGTGCTGTGCTATGTCAGTGCACGTTAAAGATCCCCAGGTGGTCGAAATTATTCCGGAGCCCTCCACTACGGCACCTCTTCTTCCTTTCTTCTGTCACTCTTTCCCTTATCCCTTCCCTTGCGGCGCGGTTCAGGTGTCCAACGATATATGAGACAGATACTGCGCCATTTCCTTCCCCTCCGAAAAACCAATTAATATTATTATTATAGATAATCTATTGACTGTCTATAGAAAAAGAAAACTTCTCTGTTACAGACTATTCTACAGATATTCTATGTTCCATCTATAGACAGAAGAAAAATAAGGCGGTTATAGACTTTAGTCTATAGGTAATCTATTGACCGCCTGTAGACAAAGGAAAATTGTCTGTTATAGACTTTAGTCTATAGATAGTCTATGGACCATCTATAGACAGAAAGAAATTGATGTGGTTATAGACTTCAGTCTATAGGTAGTCTATGGACCATCTATAGACAAAAGTATATTAGGGCGGTTATAGACTTTAGTCTATAGATTCTCTATAGACAGTCTATTGCAAAAACTTTGTCTAAAGGGCGTCTATAGAGTCTATAAAAAGTCTTTAGACAGTCTATAGACCATTTTCATAAGGGTCAGAGCACCAGCTTGGGTCGTTTTCCGAAGTTTTACTGCGGCGACAGAGTTCACGCTCTAAAAAAACAAACACAGACAAAGTCAGAGGCAGTGCTAAATAAGGCGCACAAACTAAAACACCTTATGTGACTTAAGTGTCTGCAGTACCGAGCTCGCCTGAAGGCTTTGTTTACGTCAGTATTTTCCATTCACACTGTTCTAAGAAGAAACCATTCTCTTCATGAACGTTACTTTGGGCATTCTCAATGTTTTTCTTGCAATTTTTCAAAGATTTTGTGCACTCCTGGAGCGCAGAGCTGCCCCTAAAACACGCGCTTCGCTCACTGCTGCGGTCGGCCGGCGGGCGCCAAGGAGAAAAAGCGTGTCGTGCGCAGAGCTCACAGCCGCCGCGCGAGGGTAATTGAGGAGGAAAGCGCGGCGCGGAGGAGAGTGTCGCTACTTTCAAATTATCAAGGGGTTTTAGGTTGGACTGCTTGCGTCATGCTTACGTATAGGCGCGCGCTGTTGGCATTCTGGTTATCGCTCTACCACTGTCCTACCCCATGCGTCTGTCAGATTCTGGTTTCGTACTCCTTCTTGTGTAGCTCTCGTTTCATCCGCGGCGCCGCGCTTCTTCTAGCGCCAGCGGCTGGAGCTTTGCTCGCTGTTCGCAGAGGCGGGCTGAGGCGTTCGCGCCGCTGATCACTTGACGATTGCGGCTGGCATATTTGAGGCGCTGCTTGGAGTGTTTGCGCAAGTTATTGGTACGAAAGCAACTATAGGCTCATGACTACAGGGTCGATTTGGACCAAATCTATGTCCAACCTAATGTCACTACGGCCAACACGATGGTGACCTCTAAATTTGACCTCCCCACCCCCGAAATATGAATTCGACAGATTTGGACCAAAATCGATTTTCAACCTGATTTCACAACGACGGACACAATAGTGACCTCCAAATTTGGCCTAGGCCACTCCAAAATTTGCCCCCACCTCGAAATATGACCTAGAAGCAGACATTCACCCAGCTGATTACGTTACATTCAAGTAAAGATATTAGAAAATTCATAAACAATTGCGCACCCTTTAATCAACATCTCCACCACACATCAGCGACACAAGCAGCAACACCGCGCAAAAGGTTTTCGCCTCACCGCACTTTCGGTCAACAAAGTGCCCCTCCCCCCTGAATATTTGCTGCTCCTTGCAGACGAATAAAGCATTGCAAGCTGTTACTTTACTTCGTTTCGGGGCCGCATTGTTACAGAAAATTGTTTTGTGCGGGTAAATGATGTGGTCCGCGAAGCAGACAAACTGTTGTCATCGTAGCAGCAGTAAAATGGCACCATTTAATTATGTGCCTTACGTCTGCTGCTTTCAGTTTTGCGTGAAGTCTGGGAGTTTTTAAGCTTATCTATGTGGAGCTGAAGAATTCACGGCTTAGAATGTATAAAAGAAGGTGGTGTTTACGTTCGTTTATTTACATATATTTACAACTATGTACAGTAATAACACATACAAGACTTTGCCGTTTACACTTACAAAATTCCTGTCTATTTCATTTACAGTCCAACGAAATTTTCAGTGTAGGACAACCACTTTCGTACACGGGAGCAGGACGAAGCACCTCGTACGCGAGCGAATCGCAATAGCGAACGAAACAAAACTCACATAACGCCCAGATGGAGCTGCAGCTATCTCACTGTACTGGGCTAGCTCCATCATCTAGCTCTTATATATGGCTGGCCGGTGTCAGCAATAAAAGTGATGCCACCTTTACCAACATCCATGCACCCTCAACATCACATATAGTCACAGTTTGAGCACTTTGCGTGAGAGTGGCTTTTTCGCGTATAATTTGGCGACAGACTTCTGCTCCGTAATATCAAGGGCATGGTTGCTAAGGAGGGGCCTAATAAGCTTCGTGCACAAAAGCTCTAAAAACATTCCTCTGTGAGCAAGGCCTTCGTTGTCACACACCAGCACAGGAGTCTTCATCAAAACTTTAACGGCGTGTTCGACGCTCATTCTGAGTGGCTTGGTAATGGCCTTTCTGTGTTGCAGCACAACGTCCACAACGGCCTTAAGCGCCATCAACACAAAAACAAGTTCCTTTGTAGGGTATTTCAGCCCTCCACGATCTTGTCAATTGATGAGGCAGTCGATCGGCGAGTCTCCGACTGGCTTTTGTACAAGTTGAATGCAGCGTTCGCAGCTCCAGTTTTCTGTTATAACTCGAACGATGTATCCGCCAATCATCAAGATGCTGGCTAACTCTGGATCTGGAAGGCGATGACTTGGAGATATGCACAGTTGCAATAGTTTTTCCTCGGCGTCAGTGGGGAAAAAAGCATTTGTCGAACAACCGTTGGGGGTCACTTTGCAGAAATGGCAGTGACACTGCAGAATGATGTAGAGCAGTTGACATTGCTTGACATCGAGGAAGACACGATACCTGTTTTTAGCATCTTTTCCAGTCCTGATATTACACTGGCCACATCCATAGTGTCGTTGCAACCAGCGGACCTTCGCAAAAATCCGAATAATGCCTCAATTGGATCACTGGAAAACTTTCGAGTGAGCACAACTTTGAAGCCCTTGTCCTTCAGTAAAAAACGTATGCACTCCACATTCGATTTGGTGGTGAGCAAGAGTGCGTGGTGTGTCTCATTCTGAGGTAGCTCTGCTGGCTGCTTTCTTCTTTCAGCCTCGACAGGTAAGCAATGAACTCGTGCGTGAGCCATTCTAGTCTCGGGTCCTCGGCGTCGGTGAATGGTTGGCTGTCCGCGTCGTTCTTGTGAATGTGTTGCGTTGTATTGCTAACATCCATGAGGACGAACCACCGGCGCATTACCAGCACGAATTCGACCGTTGGGCCCACTAACACGAACTCCGCATCGCATGTGTGTCCAGCCTAAGTTTTCATGTATGCCAGGGCTGCTGTAACCGGAGGGGAAAAAATCTGTACAGCAGTCTTTATGCTCTTCTCGATTTTGGACGGACACAAGTGGCGACGCGTTAGGAACCTCACCGGCTTCACTGTTGAGCCTGCTGCATTTTGTAGAGCTTCTTCAGCGGTGTCGCTGTAATCTGTTTGTTGCCCCCCATATCCTTTGCCAGGAACTGTGACCTTACATTCTTTATGATGTGGCTGTGGTCGAACGCAAGGAAAATGCGCCTGGACTCGTCCAAAGGGTGTGGAGCAATGGCCGTGGCAGCCCCTTTGCACAGGATGCCCATTGCAGCGACATTGCTTTTATGGTTGTCTGTCACCAAGCGCACGATCTCAATTTCTTCAGTTTTCTTGATGACGTACGTCATGGTCTCAGCAAGCTGGACTCCGGTGCTAACTTTCGTGAAGAAATAGGCGACAGGAATCTTAAAGCGTGCGCTAAGACCACAGAGCAAACATTGCAAACTGTTGGCAAGTTCATTATTTTAGGTGCCCACCAAGTGCTGTAATTCTGGGCTCATGTCGATTTCTCCCAAAAAAGCGTCACGCTGCTTATGATACAGGAGCCGTTCCTTGATTCGCAATTCATCAACTATTAAGCTGCATGCTCTTGCCTGAGGAGCAGTTAGGGTCAGCAATTCTGCCTCCAGCCTGCAGCTTAAGACAGTACTGAAACCGACTTCTCCGGCTGTGAATCCAAGGTACTTTTGAAAAGTGCTCCGGCAAGGCAAACGAAGGAGGAATTCTGACCGCAGGTATTCGTATGCCTTTGCAGAGAGGGTGCGGAGGATGGTCGAATACCTTAATGTCGCTTCCGACCATGACGGCCGTTTTCGTCCGTAGTAATTCACTTGATGGTGCATAAATGACGCTTGCAGATCGTTTTCCATGGAAGCTTCTACTATTCTCAAGAATTAGCTCACTCCAGAATCTTCTTTCAACTTGCGCACCTCTTCCTTGTAACGTACCATCGTTTGCGTAAGGGTGTTTATCTTTTGTAGAAGGGCTCTTTCTTTACGTTTTCATTTCCTGCGTTCCACCACGATTCTGAAACTTGTTTTGATGGGGTCTATCTGACAGCTGTAACTTCTTTTCAGTAACGGTGTTACGTTTCGGCGCACGGACACTCTGTTGGCGTCCCTCCGACCACTGCCAGGCAGTGAAAGCGCGTTTGTTGCAGTATTCATCGCTTGCGGGTGGGATGCAGGGATGAGAGAAGTGGTAGGTTTCAAAAGCGTGTTCACAGAAGGTGATCACACGACCAACGGGCTCGGGGGTGCATGGTTGTGTTGCCGATATACATCTGCCGAACTGGTCATTTCTGCGCAAGGTGTAACTACGGTCACAGCGTTGAGTGTTCCTAGCTCTGTAGACGCTCCTTCAGCCGTCGACGTAAAATCCTGTGAGATCTTGTGCAAGGATGGTACTGAATAGGCGACAGAGCTGGTTACCTCCATATCGTCACCGGTGATGTAAGGAACAGGACCACCAAACGTGCCTCCCGCAGCATCAACAGAGAGCTCATCACAAGTGGTTTGGAGCTCTTCCTTGCGAGGCTTTTGACTGCTACGCCGTCCTCGCCGAGTTCGTGTCCCGCCTCTGACAGACGTTTGGCCGGAATGTAACTGCAGCTTCCAGGCGAGCGAGCTGCTTGCATTTGCGGGGCACATGAGGTGAGAATACTCGGAACCGACCCTTTTTTCAGTGTGCGCCTCTTGCAGCCCTCTTTGAAGTCCTCAGGTAGAAAATGCTTGCTGCAGACGGTGGAGCGAGACGGCGCGTAGTTGGGTGGCCAGTCCTTGCGTCCGATCCCTTTCAGCCATTGCGCACGCAGCACATCGTCACTGGGAATCTCGTGAGACGAGACATTAGCATCGATGCTGTCTGTCCTCGACCTGCACGATGGCACACAGCAGTAACCCATCTTGCACCAAAAAATGGAATCCCGCAGACTGCACTGTATCACCATAGGAAACGCAGCAAAGAATACGAGGTAAAAGCTAGCTTCCAAGCTTCGAAGCTGAAGAGGTGAACACGTATCTTATCTCGAGCAGTTACTGAACCGGTCGGTATGAAAATTCGCTTTGGTCACGCTCTTTCATCGATGTTACGATGACTACGTCTGACCACGTGCTGAAGCGGACATGATTTTTGTTTTATTTGCCTCTTCTTCTACCAGCGCTTTTTCATTTTTGTATCGCTTTCTCAGCCGTTTGCTGTCGTCAGCACCGAGCAGGACGTCCGTACAGTGAGTCGCCGAAAGTGAGTTTCCTACATACGCACCCCTTAACTGTTTTTCCCAGCGCGCCCTCTATTTCTAAAAAATAGAGGAGGCGCTGGTTTTTCCGAAGCACCCCCACCCCACCTCTTGCTTTCCTAAGTCGCCAATATGTTTTTTACACCCGACGAGAAATTTTATTTAATAGCGCAGGACGAAGAGCAGATACCCGAAAGGGCACATCGTCCATAGCTGGTTTGTGGTGAAAGTAACCAAGACTTCCCCGTGGTAGGAAGTTCAGTACGTTTGCCATTGTGAATCTTCATCTAGCGGTGCTTCAGGGGAAGACCCACAAATCTCCATGACCTTTATGCAAGGAATTCAGCCGACTGTTTGGAAGCGGCAACGGTGAAGAACTGAACTCTTGAAGACAGAGCAAACCCCTCTTTTGATGCTTAAGGAGCTTTGTTACATGGCCGACGAGTGCACTGACATCAACGGACGCGAAAACCTGAGGCACTGCATACGCTGCACACGAGCTCAAATTAGCAACGCAAAAACATCTTTTCGGAAAGCACCGCGCCTTTGAAGCGTGAAACATCCTCTACTGCTGCATGTTATCTTATTTCTTGTGAAAATTTATAAGCGACTATTTAGCAACGACGCGCGTATGTTATTACAGCAACAATACTCACAATTCGCACAGCATCACACAAAGTGCGAGGTGCTGGCCAAGAATGCCCTTCTCTATTAAAATTTCTGTAGCGCGTCGTGTTCTCGTCGAAGCAGCGTGTTGTATTTGCCGAAGCACCATGGCACGCACGCCTTTACTACATGTGTACAACCTTATTCCAACATTTTAGGCGATAATAGGTTGATTATTTGGGGCATGCCGTATCCGAGGCGTGTCATAATGCAGGCCGCCAGATTAACGTGTACTTAAGTGTCAATACACGAGCGTTTTGCATTCACTGTTTACGAAAATGAGGCCACCATGGTTGTGGGTTGAACACGCAATCGCTGCTAAGCAGAATACTACGACAAACAAATCTCATCATCGCATAATTATAAAACTGAGGATAAGCCGGTAACCTGGCAGCCAGGAAGTGCTTTGGCATCACTTGCGGCGAGATGCATTTGAGAATAGAAAGCGCGTTTCGCTCCTTAAAACAATTGTTGCGGACAGATGCCACAAACAGAGAAAAACATAATGTCGTCGTACCGATGACAGCTTACCCTGGGAAAGCTAGAGCGACGGCTTGAAACTGTTGATACTTGCTAGTTTAGAAAAATGCCTTCTCGTGAGGATTTACGACATTTAACATGTTTTTTCCTTCTCTCATATTCGTTACTAAACATGATTGAAACACAAACCAATATAGCAAACCTATTTCTAGCTACATTTGCCCTGCGATTTCACATTTCCGCCAAAAGTTTCAGTACTTCTTCCGGAATGTTCCAGCACTGTAGCTAAAATAGATACACGATTCGAACAAGTCGCCACAATCTTTTGTAGCTAACACTGCTGTACCACACTCTCTGTGGCCCCTTTTAAAACCACCGCCTGCAGATGCTCCACGATGAGCAGCGCCACGCACGGCGCGCTCGATGACGCGTCAATTCCTGACATGGCCGGGCTCGAGTAGCGGCGGCGGCGCGCGCTCCTCGAGACCGGTCGCCTACCTGACAGGCAGCCTGATCACTATGAGGGATGCAGAGCGCCGCCTCACGAAGAGGCAACGTTTCAAAAACTGTCTTCGTCCGTTTTCCGTCGTCAGGCGCCACTCAGATGGTCACTCTCCCTCACAAATGTAGAGCAGGCGCCAAGGCTAGCCAACTGGGGAGAGTAGGAAAGGAGGATAGGAGAGGGTGTTGGACGGTCGGATCGGCCGCATTCGGCAGGCATTGTAAAAATAGAGGAGGCGCTGCTCCAATTCTGTGAGAGTGTGGTTACGCTCACATTTAGTTAACGTGCGGCTGGCGTAGGCAATAACGTACTCAACCCCACTATGCGGCTGGACAAGCACCGCCGCAAGACCGACGCCACTGGCGTCAGTGTGAAGTTCCGTCACAGCAGAATGGTCGAAGTGCCCCAGGAGGGGTGCTGAAGTGAAAGGAGAGTTGAGGAGATAGAACGAGGATTCGCACTTGGGGGTCCACACAAACTGCGAAGCCTTATGCAGAAGAGAAGTGATGGGGTGGGCAATTTGCGCAAAGCCAGCAATGAAACGACGAAAATAAGAAGAGAGTCCGAGAAAGCTACGACGGATTTGCAGGGTGCGTGGAGTTTCGAAATCTCGTACTACAACGATATTCTGCAGATCCGGCCTGATACCATCTGTAGGGTTCGGCGCGCTGTCGCATCTTTTTGTACATGTGTTGCGAATATTCCGCGAGAAGGCAGTGACCTACGCTGCGCGTCCGGTTTTGCTTTATTTTGTTTTGCTTTGATACACGCCGTTAGAAGGGGACTCATGCCTTTTTGGTTAGTCTCCCCATTCGTCCTTGCGGTTTCCTTCGCCGCTCCGGACGGCGGGGCTTTTTGCCGGCCTCGACCTTGGACCCCTGTCCCCTTGGCGGATTGCGAGACCACCTAGGGAGCAACTCGTGGGTAAGGGAAAACGCTGACATCAGTTCTGAGCTTTCCTATTTGTCAAAACTGATGAGCCGCAGTTAGCAGTTAATTTTTACGTGTGGAAAGTGGCGCGGGCATCTTCGGGGTGTACCCGCGAAGGGAGCCGCGCCGGTGTGCTTTGGTATCGAGCGACTCCTAGCTGGCAGGCGCTCTGTCTAGCCGAGTGCGGAGGGAGTGACCGTTGAGAGCTGGTGCGAGGCGCGCCAGTTTAACTGTTGGGACGCGGTGTCCCTCCCCTCTGTGCAGGCGGTCGGCTAGGCCGGCCGCGGATAGTTGTGGCCGTATACTGACGTTTGTTTGTACCCATCTGTACATAGCCTGTATAAAAGTTCGTTTCTCTATAAATCGCTTCGCCTGCAAGTCGTATCATCGAGGAGCCTTCAAGCGGTGCATCCAGTTTCTGAAATCACCGGACCAACACCACCGGCAAACCTTTACTGGCGCAGTCGACAGTACTGGTGCTCTGCAGCGGCCCCGAGGAACGGACGAAGACATCCACGGAGAGAACGACGAAGTTCAGCATCCAAGGCGATATACCGAAAGGACGACAAGCTACGGGGGTACGAAGGTGCGAACCGCATCGGGCGTGAAACGCCGAAGACAAGGTCTTCAACAGACACAGAGTGGTATCCCTGAGCAACGGCGGCAGTTGGAAGATTCAAGCGGACACGGCTTTCTGCGGAGCAACGAGGAGGCAACAAGAGGCCTCCGAGGAAGAGAGTGCTGCAGTCGTGGGATAGGACGAGGCGGCATCTGACTGAGAGGTTCGGAGAGGTCGCAGGAGCCATGGACAGCGACGCGACGGCAGAGTGAGTCCCCCTTCCCATTTGCTTGCCTCCGTAGCGCTCGAGCCGCAGGATTAGGGAGCAACAGGTGTGATGGCCGCATTCAGGTGTTCGAGTGGGCAATACGCCAGGCGCGCCTTATGGTCCAGGCTGGACGATGTCAGCCTGGAATCCCTCGAGCGCGAACTAGCGATAGCCAAACAAGAGTACAAGGAGATGGAAGAATCTCTCCAGAAAGAGCGAAGTGCGCAGCAGGAGGTGGTACCGCTAGAGCGAGCTCAGAGCCGATCACCCCCTCCGGGTAGAGGAGACGGCAACGAATCGCTGAGCAGTGTAACGGAGGAGCTGGGTGGTTGCTGCAGCGTGAATCCGGTAGGGATTGAGAGCGCATCGAGCAAAGCGCAAGTCCCGGCAAACAATGTAGAGATCGCTGCCGCATTCAGGTGTTCGAGTGGGCATTATGCCAGGTTCGCCTTATGGTCCGGGCGAGGTAGTTACCTCGAAAATAAGCTGGACGATGTCAGCCTGGAATCTCTCGAGCGCAAACTAGCGATAGCTAAACAGGAGTACAAGGAGATGAAAGAATCTCTGCAGAAAGAGCGAAGTGCGCAGCAGGAGGTGGTACCGCTAGAGCGAGCTCAGTGCCGATCACCCCCTCCTGGTAGAGGAGATGGCAACGAATCGCTGAGCAGCGTAACAGAAGTGGTGGTTAGTTGCTGCACCTTGAAGCCGGTAGGGATTAAGAGCGCTTCGAGCAAAGTGCAAGTCCCGGCAAACAATGTAGAGATTGGTGGCGCTGAGTTGCTGGATGCTGCTCAGTCAGCAATCCAGGTTGAAAGAGAACAGCGGTCCCTACCTGCTGGCTTGGAGATGAGCCCCGTGGAGGGGAATGCCGATAAAACCCATCCGGTGGGCGACGCACGTGAGGGCATGACGGACTTTTGCGCTGAACCTCATGAGCAGGAGGGAAAGGGCGGCTCGCCAGGCGCAGGCGTCCAGTGTGAACTTTCTTTTCGCATCGACATGGAAGCGTCGCGTCGGGGGTGTTTCACCAATGACGCGGATGAAACATCGAGCTCAGCGGTAGCGGCGTCGCTTGAGGCGCAGGTGTCGCAGCTGACTAGAGCTGATTCTGAGTCAGCGGACACGGGTACAAGCAATGCTACAGTGGAGAGATTGCCATACGGCAGATCAGGTGGTGTGGGCAGTGTCTGCGTCCTTTACCGTGAACAGAGCACGGAAGCACGTCCAAAGTTTGCGACGCACGCCAAATCACGGCACGATCTTGGCGTGCCTTTGCCTATGCAGCCCGAGGGACTGGCGTCCAGCGTAAAGACGCTACAGCAGTTGAGCACGCAAAGCATGAAGGCCTCAGAAAACATGGCTCTGTCCTTAGTGAAGGCGCGTGGCCTGAGTGCGCTGAGCGCCAACGAGGGTCGTAAGTTGGATAGACAGCAGCGCAAACGGAATGTCACTGCGCTGACCGCCTGTGCCGCAACGATATTCGGTCGTAGACGGCGGGTGCGAGTGTTCGACCCGGGAGGACGCCGCTGAATCGTAGGCTGCGTTGGCCATGCCCACTCCACTTTTAACAGGCCTCGCCATGTCCCAACAAGGACCCGTGCGCAGGTATGCAACACGGCTAGCCTTGCTGGCACGTCTCGAGATGAAACAAAAGGCTCGAGTAAGCGCGGAAGCAGTAGGTGGGTGTGGGGGATCCAGAGTTGGCAGGACTCAGTGTTCACGGACTACAGACATGGACATTACCGAATGTTCTTGTGCGGCAGTTATGCTGATTTTACCTTTCTTGTTGACAGCGCGTTTAGAGCACAGGGACAGAAGAAACACAGAGGACGACGTCACAGGCGCTGAACTTCAACTTTATTCAAGAATCATCGAAACCCTGCATATATACCCATGACAGAGACGCCACCAAGCGGCGAAAGCTTTATGCGCTCGTGGAAACAGAGATGATAAGGCAGGTGGGGCAAAATGACAAAGGCTAAAAAAACCGAAAAATTTTGAACAGAGCAGGAAAAAGCAGAGCAAAAAGATGCAAAAAACTTTACCAAGTCATTTGAAAGAAACACTCCGACACGTGAAAAAATGGGGCAGATGACAGACAATTTTGAAGACGGTTCCCGGAAACACTGAACCAAAATATACGCGTATAACAAAAATCAAACGTGGCGAAAAAAGAAAAGCATAGTGGCAAGCAAAAACCAACAATGAAAAAGCACAGTGGTGATTGGATAGGCAAATGAAAATTTAACGATACAGGTGAAGCCTACAATTAACGCGGCTAAACACAGAAGATAAAATGCACTGGATAGATAAAACGGTAAAAAACTTTGAGGAGCATGAAAGATGAAGCCAACAAAAAACACGGCTAAGGCTAAAAGATGAGGTGCATAAAAACAATAAAAGCGAAAAGGAGAGAATAGTGGGAAAAAAATTTTTGTTTAACTCCTTTGTAAAACCATTACTACTTCAAACAGGCCCCGATAGAAAGATTAACTCTTTTTTCGACAATGAAACCGAGGGTGCACTTACACATTCACCCTCGTGCCTAGCAATCTCGATTGCTTCCACTATTTCACGTGTCAACTTGTTCCTGTGCTTTTTTATCACAGTGGCTTTTTCGAACAAAGGATGGCATGGATTTTGTGGGTCACAGTTTCGGCAGTGTACGGGCAGATTCCTGAGTGAAGTACCAGATAAATCGTTCTTGTGTTCCCTCTGCCTATTATTGATACATCGTCCTGTTTGGCCGATGTATACCTTGCTACAAGACAAAGGAATTGAGTAAACGACGCCTTCCGCGCATGCAGTAGATGGATCTCTGTGCCGAAAAACTTTGCCAAAGATTGAATCTCAAAAAGCTGGCTCGTTCAATAGAAGGTAACAATAACACTTGCTTGCAAATGTTCTTCACCGCCAAAACACACAAGATAGGGTGCCCTCTGCGTGTTATTGTTTCGGAGAAAAATACCTGGCAGAAAGATGTAGCTAAGTACTTGAAAGATAACTTGAAATTGCTTTCTATTAATGATCCCTTCCTGGTGAAGAACACGGAACAAGTCATTGGGTTTTTGAATGCAAATAGAGGTAAAGTCTATCGCGGATTTTCTATAGACGTCAAGGATTTGTTTTATTCTATCCCTCAAAATGACCTCATGAAATGCGTTCGCGAAGCTATCGACAATCACGGCGCCATAACCTTCCAGAATGAGTGTGGTGTTTCAGTAGATGGGTTCTTGGAATTGTTCTTTGTATACCTAAAATCAACTGTTTCTGAATGGAATGGGTCACGTTTCATTCAAAAGCAAGGAATCTGTATAGGATCATGCATTGCCCCCGTGCTTAGCGATCTTTTTCTTGCCATGCATGACAGAGCTCTCAGGAACCAATTTGAGCATTCCAGCGTTCAAAAAAATTTCCGCTTCGTCGATGATTTCTTAGTCCTTTTAGACTGCGACAACGAAGCTTTTATTCAGGAAGTGCCTCAAATTTTTAGTGTTTTTAAGGGTACTGTAGCTCCACTCGAACGTACCCACGAACTGCCGGACAATGATTCCTTGCGCTTCCTGGAGCTAAGGATTTTCTTCACGCCCAATCACGTGTGCTGGGCATTTGAACCGAGGGGCAAAAAGGCCATCCTACCTTATGACTCCGCTCACTCGAAGCTGGTGAAAAGAGGTATTATCCAGTCTTCCTTTCTTAATTCCTTGAACAAGTCATGTGAGCACAAACTTCAGGAAAGCTTCACAAACCAGATAAGCAGGCTCACGCACTCAGGGTACCCGCCACAACTGCTTAGTTCTGTTGCTGAAAAAGTTCTGAAAATTATCAAGCGCGAGAATAGGAGGGCTCCGGCTGAAGCGCGCAAGCAATATAAAAAGGTTGCTGTTATCCCCTACATGCACCAAATTTCACACAACCTTAAAAAAATTTGAAGCAAAGCAGGAGTGGACGTCGTTTTTTCCGCCCCTCAGCGCCTTTCGCAGCTCTGTAGGATTGTAAATGAAAAAGAGAAAAGAAAAAGAGGCTGCACCATTCGGCACAGAGATCCATCTACTGCATGCGCGGAAGGCGTCGTTTACTCAATTCCTTTGTCTTGTAGCAAGGTATACATCGGCCAAACAGGCCGATGTATCAATGATAGGCTGAGGGAACACAAGAACGATTTATCTGGTACTTCACTCAGGAATCTGCCCGTACACTGCCGAAACTGTGACCCACAAAATCCATGCCATCCTTTGTTCGAAAAAGCCACTGTGATAAAAAACACAGGAACAAGTTGACACGTGAAATAGTGGAAGCAACCGAGATTGCTAGGCACGAGGGTGAATGTGTAAGTGCACCCTCGGTTTCATTGTCGAAAAAAGAGTTAATCTTTCTATCGGGGCCTGTTTGAAGTAGTAATGGTTTTACAAAGGAGTTAAACAAAAATGTTTTTCCCACTATTCTCTCCTTTTCGCTTTTATTGTTTTTATGCACCTCATCTTTTAGCCTTAGCCGTGTTTTTTGTTGGCTTCATCTTTCATGCTCCTCCCAGTTTTTTACCGTTTTATCTATCCAGTGCATTTTATCTTCTGTGTTTAGCCGCGTTAATTGTAGGCTTCACCTGTATCGTTAAATTTTCATTTGCCTATCCAATCACCACTGTGCTTTTTCATTGTTGGTTTTTGCTTGCCACTAGCTTTTCTTTTTTCGCCACGTTTGATTTTTGTTATACGCGTATATTTTGGTTCAGTGTTTTCGGGAACCATCTTCAAAATTCTGTCTGTCATCTGCCCCATTTTTTTACGTGTCGGAGTGTTTCTTTCAAATGACTTGGTAAAGTATTTTGCATCTTTTTGCTCTGCTTTTTCCTGCTCTGTTCAAAATTTTTCGGTTTTTTTAGCCTTTGTCATTTTGCCCCACCTGCCTTATCATCTCTGTTTCCACGAGCGCATAAAGCTTTCGCCGCTTGGTGGCGTCTCTGTCATGGGTATATATGCAGGGTTTCGATGATTCTTGAATAAAGTTGAAGTTCAGCGCCTGTGACGTCGTCCTCTGTGTTTCTTCTGTCCCTGTGCTCTAAACGCGCTGTCAACAAGAATGGATCATTACCAACTAGCCCGGAAATTTGTCCTATTCAAGTTGATTTTACCTTGTGTGCTTCAGTGATTACGGACAGTGTGATATAAACTGCTCGGAACTGTCTTTGTTTGCATATTATAGATGTTTGAGTGCCCCGAGAATGATGTGCTGTCTTAGTTACAAGATTGAGAGCATTTGTCATTGGCACTGTCATTAGCATTGTCATTAGCATTGTCATTAGCATTGTGCTCGGGATGGGTGTGAGTGTGTAACAGAGTCGCAGCGTGCGGGCTCGCAGGCTCCGGTTGCTTGCTCGTGCAGAGGTACTCAACCGCCACTTGCCAAACCCTTCTTGTTGTTTGTTGTCTCGGCTTATCTCTGAATAGATTAACCGAGTCTTGGGGGGAAGGTGTAGGGTTCGGCGCGCTGTCGCATCTTTTTGTACATGTGGTGCGAATATTCCGCGAGAGGGCAGTGACCTAGGCTGCGCGTCCGGTTTTGTTTTATATTGTTTTGCTTTGATACACGCCGTTAGAAAGGAACTCATGCCTTTTTGGTTAGTCTCCCCATTCGTCCTTGTGGTTTCCTTCGCCGCTCCGGACGGCGGGGCTTTCTGCCGGCCTCGACCTTGGACCCCTGTCCCCTTGGCGGATTGCGAGACCACCTAGGGAGCAACTCGTGGGTAAGGGAAAACGCTGACATCAGTTCTGAGCTTTCCTATTCGTCAAAACTGAGGAGCCGCAGTTAGCAGTTAATTTTTACCTGTGGAAAGGGGCGCGGGCATCTTCGGGGTGTACCCGCGAAGGGAGCCGCGCCGGTGTGCTTTGGTCTCGAGCGACTCCTAGCTGGCAGGCGCTCTGTCTGGCCGAGTGCGGAGGGAGTGGCCGTTGAGAGCTGATGCGAGGCGCGCCAGTTTGACTGTTGGGACGCGGTGTCCCTCCCCTCTGTGCAGGCGGTCGGCTAGGCCGGCCGCGGATAGTTGTGGTTGTATACTGACGTTTGTTTGTACCCATCTGTACATAGCCTGTACCTAAGAAGTTTTGGCAGACTATATCTCCCGAAAGTAAACATGACCTCATACAACTACACAATACTGATGACTTGCCGCTAGCTGACACTGAATGTCCAACCGCGTTCAACAGATTTTTTGCATCAGTGTTTACTAAGGAAGATTATTCCAGTATGCCAATTGTTCTCGAGTCTGACTACCCATTCATGGAGCCCATCACCATTAGTGCTGAGGGTATCGCATCACTAATTAAAAATCTAAAGTTATCATCATCTGCCGGAGTGGACAACATTAACTCGAAGATACTTAAAAACACCATTTCAATTTCCAGCCAGATTTTGTGTCATATATTTCAGCAATCATTATCCTCCGGAGAACTGCCCACTGACTGGAAAAAAGCCAAAGTCATCCCTGTCTTCAAAACGGGTAACAAAAACTCTCCTGATAACTATCGGCCTATTTCGTTAACATGCATATGCTGTAAATTACTTGAGCATATTATCGCTTCTCACATTTACAACCATCTGGAACGAAATGACTTCTTCTTTTCAAATCAGCATGGTTTTAGGAAAGGCTACTCATGTGATACCCAGATATTTGAATTTACTACTGACCTGCATTTCAACATGGATGATAACCAGCAAACAGATTGCATTTTTTTAGATTTCTCAAAAGCATTTGACAGAGTTGCACATGGCCGGCTTTTTACAAAATTATCTACCCTTTCCCTTGATTCCCTCACATTATCTTGGCTTCGAAACTTTCTCTCATTACGTCAGCAATTCACAGTTGTCAACGGCTCTTCCTCATCCCTAAGTGACGTAACCTCAGGCGTACCACAGGGAAGCGTACTTGGACCCTTACTTTTTCTAATCTACATTAACGACCTTCCCACTAACATTTCATCCCGTTTACGCCTTTTCGCAGACGACTGTGTTGTTTACCGTAAGATCTCTTCGGAGACTGACCACCAGACCCTTCAAAATGACCTTGACACTATTGTTGATTGGTGTCAAAACTGGCAAATGATTCTTAACCCTAATAAATGTAAATCAATGACTTTTAGCCGCAAGCATGTTGTTTCTAACTTCATATACTCTATAAATAATACCTCTCTATCAAGGGTTACGTCGTACAAATACCTTGGAATTCAGTTCACACCAAAGCTTTCATGGTCTTCTCATATTTCTGCAGTCTGCAACAAAGCGTCGAGGACATTAGGTTTCATACGCCGGAACCTTCGAAACTCACCTAGCTCCGTTCGAAAACTTGCATATTTTACATTTGTTCGCCCACAGCTGGAATTTATCTCACCTATATGGTCTCCCCATCAAAAATATCTCATAGATATGCTCGAGTCCATTCAAAGCAGAGCTGCCCGGTACATTTTTAGCAATTATAGTCCCCTCGCAAGTGTATCCCAGCTTAAATACCTTAATGACATACAGATACTTGAAATTCGTCGCTCCATTTCACTTCTGTGTTTATTCCATAAATATGTTCACACCCGTCCTTCGTTGTTACCTCTGGCATCACCTTTCCGCTCTTCACAACGCTTACACAATCAACTCAGCTTCAACCGGATATATGGGAATACCCTGTCGTTTAATTCCTCTGCATTACCTAGAGCAATAAAACTCTGGAATGATCTTCCTGACAACATAATCTCTTTCATTGATCCTGGTGAGTTTAAAAAACATCTATGTATACATTTATTGCCATAGTGATGTTCGAAATGTACAACAGTTTCATTTGTTCTTAACGTTGTTTCGTGTCTGATGTTATTTTAACTCGGTTTTGTATAAATTTCGTGTTCCTTTCTTGTATTTGACTTGTACCGCGTTCTTGCACCGATATTATGGTTTTTTTTCCATCTGTATGTACATCTGTATTTGCCCCCCTCACCCAATGCTCTTCGGGGCCTGTGAGGTACTAATAAATTATAATAAATAATAATAATAAAAGTTCGTTTCTCTATAAATCGCTTCGCCTGTAAGTCGTACCATCGAGGAGCCTTCAAGCGGTGCATCCAGTTTCTGGAAATCACCGGACCAACACCACCGGCAATCCTTTACTCCATCATTGTCGAAGGGGAAGACCAGAACTAGAGTTTGCTCGTCCCCAAAATGGCACTTCTTAGAGTTCGAGTTCAAAATAAGTCCCTCTTTGCCAATGCATTCAAGAACAACACGGAGTCTTCCACTGTGCTCTTGGAAGGTCTTGCCGAAAATGATGACATCATCCAGATAGCATAAGGATATTCCCCATTTTAATCCACGAAGGATAGAGTCCATAAATCGCTCCAACGTCCCTTGGGCGTTGCATAATCCAAACGGCATCACTTTAAATTCGTACAAGCCATCTGGGGTTACGAAAGCTGTCTTTTCACGGTCGGATAAATGCAGGAGAAGTTTCCAATAACCATATGGCTAATCAACAGAAGAGAAATGAAATATGATGCCGAATGCAGACAATCGACTGCGTCACCAGTGCGAGGTAGCGGGTACACGTCTTTCTTGGTTAGAGCATTTAAACGACGGTAGTCAACATAGAATCACCAAGAATTTTCTTTTTTCTGAACTAGAATCACAAGTGGGGCCCACGGAGTGGAAGACTCTCGGATGACTCGCTTCTGCAGCATGCCGGAGAGACTGTGTAGCGTTTCTGGCGAATAAGGAGTGCGTAGTGCCAATTTTATGCTGTAGTCAAGAAATTGGGAAATGGTTACCAGATCCATTGGAGGCAAAGTCTAATACTTGGACATGATCCGTCAAAATATCTTTCAGGGCAGGGCGTTCACTAGACGGGAGCGATTTGCTGACCATGTGCTCAGGCGCAGCACAATATTCAGACTTTGCTTGCGCGGCTCCTCTGCAATGAGAAATAGTTTCAATGGTGGGGGTCACATGGCTCTCAAATCTCGCCAGTTCTAGACCAGAAGAAAGACGAACAGGCTCTTCTGCACATTCACAGTCCAGAGGTGTGCATGACCACCCACTGCCTCCACGATGGCATGTGGCACCATCACATTTTTTTTCGCCCTGTTCGAAACATCTGCCTTGACGACTAATGAATGTTTTGCCACGAAACGTTAGGATGATTTCTCAGACACAGATGTTGCCGTCATCTCAGGCAGCAGCACATCTTCCGTCAGGAAAAGAACTGCATGATAACGGGACAGGTTACCCAGTAATGCATGAATTATGTTCGGCTTCAAAGAAATTTCACCGGCACTGAAGTCAAGTGTTGCACCACACTCGCGCAAACAGTCAACACCCAAGATAACGTCATGTGTGGCACGTGTCAACACAACGAATTATGTTTTTTAGCACTCGTCACCAAGTACAACTGAAGCCGAGCACAGGCCAACCGGAACTAGAGTTTCACCCCCAACTCCACAGAACGTACCAGTTCTGTCCCACACAAACATAACTTTGTGTCCAAGGCGGTTCTTAAATGAATGACTCATAATTGACACAGCGGAACCAGTATCAACCAAAGCATCCGTCTCAACATTGTCAACACAATTTGACACTTTGTTCTTTTACGTGATGATAGGCAGAGGTATTCTTGAAATTGACCGTCCGGCAACCTTATCTCATCGATCGCATCACCTAGTTTCCCAGCGGCGACGTGGGGATGGTGAACGGCCTTGTCGTTGAGGCGGCAGAGTGATGCTGCGATCCGAGAAAGGGGAATCATTGCGTGCACCTCTGTGGGAATTCGGAGGCCGACAAGAAGGTAGCGGGTGGCTGCTACCACTGGGCGTCATTCTTGAAGCGTGGTGCGCGTTGTGCAGGGGGTCGAGAAAGTTCACAACGTGGGCAAAAGCGGGAGGTGTGTCCGCTGCACCCAAAGCCGTAACATATGGACTACTGGCGGTACTGGTAGCTCATAGCAGGATCCCTTGGTGGTTGAGGAGAGGCGACAGAGGACGCGCGACGAGGAGCACCACGATGCACTTCATCACGATGGGACGGACGTTGCTGGAAATATGGGTGCGACGTCGATTGCTGGGTCAGCTCGGAGACGAAGTTGTAACATGGTCCGTTGTTATTTGGTGCAGTCCATGGCGTACGCTGCTCCTATGAAGGCCTGGATCTGGATGTCTGTTGGTAAGGTAGATCAAAATTCGTACGTTGCCGCTGAGCAGCCAACAATTCACGTAAGAGCCTCCTGACTATAGAAGCGGTGTCTTCTTGCTCGGGGATCTCGATGCTGGCGACGGTTGTCACATTAGAAAGGCGGCCAAATTTGGGCGCTCTCCGGCGTGCTTTAAGCGCCTCAAATGCACGGAATTGCTTTATGACATCTGCAACCGTTGCAAAAGTGTCGCGTGAAATAAGGAAGTGATACACGCTCTCAGTAATCCCCTTGAGGAAATGCCCTACCTTGTCGTCTTCTAGCATCTGCCTTTTGACAATGCGACAAAGTTTCAAAACTTCCTCGATGTATCGCGTGCAAGCTCCATCGGGCAGCTGGGCTCTCTGGGAAAGCTGCTGCTCAGCACGTTCCATCTTCGCAAGAGTATCCCCAAAAGATTTCTTCAAAAAATCGGCTCCAGGTCGTACGAATTTTCTCGTTGCTGTCAAACCAAGTCAGAGCCGCTCCAGCAAGGAAGCAAACAACGTTGTACAGGCGGGCCGTAGAGTCCCAACGGTTCTACTTGCTGCACCTCTCATAATGGCGAAGCCATTCTTCAACGTCCTCTTCGGTCTCGCCGTGGAATGTACGCGGCTGTCGCTGATGGAGCAAGGCCGTCTCTTCGTCAGGTCACTCTACCCGAGTCTGCGTCGCTTGCGTGGTAGGCATTGGAAGGAACTCTTGAGGAGGGAAAGTTGGAAAACCTGTTACACGGCGGCTGCAACGAGGTACTGGCTAACCCAGGACGTGTGTGCACCCAGCACCTCCACCAAATGTAGCGGATGAAATGGCTTTAGTACAGGTGAGAGCTCTACGGATGAAAGCTGGTCGCGGACGGCCCAAAGCCCAGGTCAGCCTGCGCGTACCTCCCTCCTTGGCTCCTCGGCTTAACAATATGGATTTGATGGCTCAAGGGTTTCCGGTATATTTCCAAATATGACATCGTACAACAGTGTCTCCATCAATTTCACCAGCGTCGTGCCAGTGAAATAAGAGGAAGCGATATAGACTTCATCCTCGGGAACTACCAGACTACTGCCATCAAGAAGGAACACCGTAGAATCAAAAAGGAACACCGTTGGCTGGAATAAACGGGGGATTTCGTGGCACGCCTCCGCCCATGGAAAATTGCGTCTTTCTTCACTCTGGCATCGATACTTCAAAGCCAGAGTGAAGTGGGTGTCGCCGGTTGTTGTGGAAAAAAAGGATGGACGGACCCGCCTGTGCGTAGATTTGCGGGAAGCGAACAAAGCAGTAGTGGCTGATGGGTTTCCACTAACTCATACTGAAAACCTCTTGAATGAGCTGAATGGGGCTGCATGGTTTTCAAAACTGGTCTTGGCATCCGCGTACTACCAAGTGGAGTTGGCCGAAGGCAGTCGAGAAATAACGTTCGTGACGTATGAAGGACTGCTCCGTTTGCATAGAGTATGTTTTGCCCTCGCCTCGGCTCCGGCTGCATTTCAGCGGATGATGCAGGAGATTTTTAAAGGTTGCAAAGGAGTCCTGTTTTATATTGACGATATCATTGTTTTAGGCAGGACAAAGAGGGAACAACTGGACCACTTGCGTGAGGTATTGCAACGGATTGCTAAGGCTGGCCTGCAACTAAACAAGAAATGTGTGTTTGTGGTGCAAGAACTATCATTCTTGGGCCACCATGTCAGTGTTAAAGGGCTCAGGCCCCTGAAGTCGAAAGTTGGCGCCATTGTTTGTGAACAAACTTATAGCGCTAAGAAGCCAGTACGAACAACGTAAGAGACAACACGAGCGCTAACTTTCATCTGAAGTTTATTCATTGAATGCGTAGTTCTTATACAGGCTGAATATCGCAGAAATACTTCCAGACTATCATGCCGTGAGTCATCACATAACAGACACTTACTTTTTTTTTTACTTACGTCATCAAAAAAATCAGTTTCGTTCTTTGAGAGCGAGATAGACGCTGCACTAACACATTTTTCGCGAGATAGACGCTGCACTCAGTTTTCGTATCTGTCTGGCTTCTACAATCTCACGTGTTAGTTGCTGTTTATTTTTACTTATGATTCGGCATTTTGACAATTGGATGGCATCCCGCCGGCTTGCAATGCACTGTTCGGCAAGGTTTTCGTTGCCGTTCTCCAAGTTCTTATTATGTTCTCGGAGTCTTTCATTAGCACACCTACCGTCTGACCAAAGTAATCTTTTTCACATGACAAGGGCAGGGAATATACGACGCCTTCTGCACATTCTACACGTTTATTTTGGTGCTTTATTGTGCACGTTTCTTTTTTAACAGCAAAGGAATCGGTCATCCTACGAAGTTTTGCCAGTTTATCGGGTGCTGAAAACACTACTTTGACTTCTGCAGGCTGCCCGATTTTTTGATTATGCGAACTCCTGTGGATATACGGAAGCACCGCTACTCGTTTATATTTCTCGGGCAGGCTATGACCTGGTGGCTAATTCTTTCTCATCGAACTTCGGCTACTGCTACCAGGAGTGTACTCGGATATCCTGCTTCTTCTAACCTTTCGACCTGCTGGCAAAAACTATTGCTCATCATGTGCTGTCATGACTTGTCCAGCGCTTTCTTAAAGGTGGTTTTGATTATGCTTCGCTTGACTAGTTTTGACTGAGCTGAAGTGTACGGAAGCAATGGTTTGTTAGTCCTAGGTGCATAGCTACAGCCTGTGCGATCTTCCGCAAATGTTAACTTGATGTCGAAAAAACGAATGTCATTGTTAGCTGGCATTTCATACGTCAGCTGAAGCGGGTTCAAACAATATTTGAATACTGAGATTATCTCGGACCTTGCGTTCCAAAGGTCGACCAAGGTACCGTCGATGATGACCAGAAAATCATCAACATAACGAAACACTCTTTTTACTCTTGTACATTTAAGGCGATCATTAAGAGTCCTGTCAAGATGAGATAAGACCAGATTGCTTATTACTGGTGCCAAGGAAGACCCGATACATATACCCTCCTTTTGATGGCAGGGTTTTGCCTGCCAGCTAATAAATGTGGACCGGAGATACAAAAATAAAACATTTAAATATCCTTCTACTGACACACCAGTAGCATTCTGAAATTCAACGGCCCAGAATTGGTCAACGCTTCTTTTTATGCACTTTACTAAGCCTGTCTGGAGTAGTGAGTAGTACAGATCTTTAATGTTGACAGAGAAAGCTTGTACGCCCTTGTCATGCTGTGCTGTGAAGAATTCTAAGACCTTCTCCGAGTTTTCTACAAAGAATGGGTCCTTGAGAGTCAAAAGGTTCAGTTTATATCTTTGAAAGGATTTGGTTTATGGGGGTTTAACGTCTGAAAGCGACTAAGGCTATGAGAGACGCCGTAGTGAAGGGCTCCGGAAATTTCGACCACCTGGGGTTCTTTAACGTGCACTGACATCGCACAGCACACGGGCCTCTAGAATTTCGCCTCCATCGAAATCCGGCCGCCGCGGCTGGGATCGAACCCAAGTCCCTTCGGGCTAGCAGCCGAGCACCATAACCACTCAGCCACCGCGGCGGCTTCTTTGAGAGGAAGCGACTGACTTCTGGCAGGTGTCATTTTCCGATACAATTACCCTTAAAGGCATGCCAAGTTTCTGCGATTTCGCACTAAAACAGACTTACGAATGAATACGCGTACTACTTTCTATGTGCTTCACGACCCTATCGAGGTTCAGCTGCTGACATAATTTTTTTGCACGAGTTTTCAGTCTAGGTAGTGACTCAGCGTGATACTTGAAGAGGACTGAAACGGCCTCATTTGCTTTTGTATTCAAAATATCCTTAGGAAAAACTGCAAAACCGCCTTCTTTATCTGCTTGCAAAACGCCTAAGGAATGTTGCACGAGGTACCCTGCAAAGGTTCGTACAGACACTTTTGATGTCGACTGCTTACACCTAGACAAGACATCCATCCCTTCGGCGACGCAGCGGTCCGCTTGTTCTACAGGGGCAAGCCGGGATACTGTACGAACAGCGGTTAGCAGCTCCTGGGGTGATTTCCTTGTTTCCACGGCGAACTTCGGACCAAGCACTAGACCATACCTTATTCTTTCGGGCAGGACGACTTGTTCCGGAACGTAGATGGAACCTTTTCGCTCCACAGGCCTGGTAGGCAGAGGGAATCGGAGGTGCTTAAGTTGATGCTGCCACATGAACTCGTTTGTCTGGCCGGCTAGACGAAGGAACTGCTGTAGCTGGCGTCTCACTGTATGCGGTGGGGCTGCTTCACAAAGTTGCACATCCTGTTGATTGCGGTAGAATCGTGCTTGTCGATGAAACTCCGATATCAGTATTTTACAAATCCTTTTTCCGTGGCCCTCAGAAGGCATAAAGGCATGCCAGCAAAAGATGAGCAATAGCTTCTGCCAGAAGGTTGAAAGGTTACAAGAAGAAGGATATTCGAGTACACTCCTGGTAGCAGTAGCCGAAAGTTTGGTGGGAAAGAAACAGTCACCAGATCAATGCCTGCCCGAGAAATATAAACGAGTAGCGGTGCTTCCGTATATCCACAAGATTTCGCATAATGTAAAAAAAATCGTGCAGGGTACAAAAGTCAAAAGTATTGTTTTCAGCACCCGATGAACTGGCAAAACATTGTAGGATGACGGATTCCTTTGCTGTTAAAAAAAACCTGCACAATAAAGCACCAAAAGAAAGGTGTACAATGTGCAGAAGTCGTCGTAATTCCCTGCCCTTGTCATGTGCAAAATATTACTTTGGTCAGACCGGTAGGTGTGTTAATGAAAAACTCCGAGAACATAATAAGAACTTAGAGAACGGCAAAGGAAACCTTGCCGAACACTCCTCGGATTGCAAGTCGGTGGGGTGCCATCCAGTTTTCAAAGAATGCCAAATCATTAATAAAAATAAATAGCAACAAACACTCTAGATTGTAGAAACAAGACCGATACGAAAACTCAGAGATAACTGTGTTAAGGCAGCGTCTATCTCGCTTCTAAGAAAGAAATTGATTTCCTTGATGATATAAGTAAAAAAAGGTATCTTATGTGGTGACTCACGGCATGATAGCCTGTTAGTATTTCTGCGATATTCAGCCTGTATAAGAACTACGCATGCAATTAATAAACTTCAGTTTAAAGTTAGCGCTCGTGGTGTCTCTTTCTTTGTTCCTCCTGGTTTCTTAGCGCTATAAGTACCGTCATGGCAAGACAACTTGCCCGGACCGCCACTCTGATCAAATTCTTTGTGCTCAGCCACCAACTGATGTGGTTGGTCTCCGTTCTTTTTTGGGACTTCTGGGGTATTATTCTCGTTTTATTCCACACTATGCAGAGGAATTGGAGCCATTAAGGCGTCTTCTTCGCAAGGACCAGGAATTCTACTGGGACCGGAGCGCCGAGGGAAGTTTCTGCGAGGCCAAGGCGCCGCTGGCATCGTGCGGGGCCGTGGCCATGTTTGACAGGGCGCTACCTGTAAAGGTGACGGCTGATGACTCGTCCTATGGGCTAGGGGCTGTGTTGCAACAAGTCGTTGATGGGGAGTCGCGCACAGTGGCATTTGCATCCATGACTTTGACACCACAAGACCGTAGATATTCTACAGGAGAACGGGAAGCATTGGCATGCCTATGGGCTTGCTAGTGCTGGCATGTATATTTGTGGGGCAGAAAGTTCGTTCTAAGGACCGACCATCAGGCACTGGTGACTTTGCTGTCCAGCAGTGGCACAGGACGGCGCCCGCTTCGAATAGAAAGGTGGTGTGCAATGCTCATAGAGTACAACTTCACTGAACAGTATACAAAGGGAGAAACCAATGTAGTGGCGGATGCACTGTCTCGGTTGCCTGGGCCGTCTGTGAAAGATGAGCCTTTGGAGGAGGTAGTCGCTGTGGTGTCAAGTGTGGTTACGAAAAGTCAACTACAGGAAGCAACAGATAATGACACAGCGTTGCAGGAGGTGATGCAGTACATCCTATCAGGGTGGCCAGAAAACAAGGAGCTCACAGGAAAGCTCTTGTGGTTTGCACGCATTCGGGATGAACTTTCTGTTGTGGAGGAATTGCTGCTTCGGGCGGAGGGAATAGTGCCTCCAGCGTATCTCGTATCCAGGTTTGTTGCAATTATTCAAAAATCTCATCCGGGCATTATCAGGTCAAATCAACTGCTGGGAGAGTTGTACTGGTGGCCTAGAGTGGATGACGATGTGGAAAATGTCATCAGAAGCTGTGCGGTTTGTAAAGCGGCAGACAAGTCTGCAAAAACAATGACAGCCCCCCTGCAGCCAGTACCATGGCCATAAAAGCCATGGGATAAGCTGGGAATAGATATTGTGGAACCAATAGAACGAGCACCGCCCGACTTCAGGTTTGCAGTAACAGTCATAGATTAACACATCAAGTGGCCTGAAGTTTTTTATTGTTTCATCTATAACTGCACAGTCAGTAGTCAGTCTTGCTAGAGCTTTTTGCTCGGGAAGGGTACCCAAAGAGTGTGGTCACAGACAATGGATGTCAATTTATCTCCACATATTTACAGGAATTTTTGCAGGATAGAGGCATTGAGCATTATGTGACATCGTATTACCCGCACTGCAATGACCAGTTCGAACAGTTCAATAATGTTCTGAAGGAGTATGTACAGACTGCGTCAATGGAGCGCAGGCCACTGAAGGAAGCTATCCTGGAATACCTGAGCGTCTACAGGGCTACGCCACATGCTATAACAGGGTTGTCTCCAGCGTTCTTGCTACACGGAAGGCGACCTCGACCTCTGTTGGATGTTGTTGGCCTCCCAGGAGGAGGATTCTTCGATGAGCCAATGGCGCACATGGCAGACTTCCGACAGCGGGTAAAGAACCGGCAACGAGTGAAAAGCTACACGAATGCAAAGCGGGGTGCCAGAGATTCCACCATCAGCACAGGGGACTTTGTGAAGATACGGAGGGATATTGGCATGAAAGACGAGCAGAAGGTTTCTTGCCATTGGAGGTGAAGAAGTGTATATGCAGGAATTCATTTTTACTAGCAGACGGAAAGAAATAGAATGCATCAAAGGTGACGGTAGTGGCCCGGGGAGGTCAGCAAGATTAACGGATGTTTGTTGAGAAGGTAAAGGGGCCTCGTGGGAGCGGTTTATCTGGAGACGGATCTGTCCTACTTTGAGTCTTCTGCAGGCACTGGGAACACGACCTTGGTGGCAGCAGACACTACAACAGCGGCTGATGATTGTCGTGAGACTCTGCCGGATGCAATGCAGGTTGAAACAAGGCATAAGAAAGCTACATCAATTGCTGGTACAGAATGTGAAATGCATCATAGGAAGCAGACAGAACATAGCCAACAGCAAGGAAACACTTTGCGGAGGGATAATGTGGCTGTGGACGTGCCGCGTAGATCTCAGCGGCAACAGGCAGTGCCCGTGTGGTACCGGGACTATGTAACCTCAATTGCTTGTGTCTTATTTTTTTGTGCTTGCTTGAAACAGTTTGGGACTTTTAGCTTGCATTTCTTTTTCTTGTCATTTAGGGGAGGAAATGTGTTGTGTATAGAGGGCGCTACTTGTAGTAGGTATCACGAGCACCATCTACATTCATTTCTATATATATATCGTTTGCGCCACCAAGGTAGGCAAAGGTGTCTACTTCACGTGCACATTTGAAAAGCCACTGAGTCGGCTGTTAGCTGAATTGTAGTCGGTACGTATTTATATGCAGGGAAAAAGATTATTAAAAAGCATTTAGCATCTCACTTCATAGAAATGACTGCAATGCATTCCTATTTTTATCTGCAATAAAAGCTGGCCATTTGCCATCATAATCACTAGTTTGAGCCTTATGGTAACTCGTTACGGGAGAGACGGTACGCTAAAACGTCTTCTGGCGTGTGCCGCGCTAACCAGAAAGTCCGGCGTCCGGTAACAGGGTAAACGGTAACGTAAACACGGTAACGATATGCTATATCTCTCTATTAACCCCTTTAGCGTGCTCATCGTTTCGTTTTACTGAGGCAGAAAAGCGGGAAAAAACAGAGCTGCGTCCTGTCGCGCGAACGCCAATTGTAGCGAATTCGTAAAGCGTCCCTGACTGCCGATGGGGAACGCTATCGCGTGCAGGCTCGAACAAGACAACAAACAGATCAGACAAAAGAAAGCGAAGCCGTATTTATAATTTAAAGGAAAAGAGCCATTAAGAAAAGAAAATACCGAGAAAAACACACACTCAACACGCGTACTACACTACCGGTTAAAAGAAAGAGTCCACCAGATATTGGGCGTCCCAGGTGAAGCGGGGATGCCTTGAAGACAGGACGGACGCGGGTAGATGAACTGCGACGCGTCGCTGGCGTTGCGTCGAAGAAAGCAGCGGGCGAGAGGCAGGTGTTAGTAGGAGCCGAGATTACCGCAAGAAGACACCGGTGGCGTCCCGTCAGCTGCCCCAAGAACTTGGCAACAGCAGAAAAAGCGTAGCTAGGACCCGTCGACGGCGTCCCGAAACGCCGGAGGCTTAGCGCAGGCTATCCAAGGGGGCCTCTCGACAGCATGGACCCTCAATCCATCGGCTGCCACATCCAAACTTGAAATGGACGCAGGAGGCTTGCGTCGGTGATCCAAGGGAGGTCCCCGGCAGCACGGACCCAACGTCGGGCGGCTGCCACCTGCACGCTTGAATCACACGATCTCCGCAGTGCTGTATCCCCACACCTCGCTTTTCTGAAAACGTCATCTCTCCGCTCCTCGGCCTCGCTCCCCACGTTCTTCTTTGCCGTCGCCTCGCACAAACCATTCGCACGCGCTTCACGCGCGAATCTCCGCTATCGATGCACCACTGTCGACGCACCGCTCTCAAAAATCCCCCGACGATTTGGTGTGCACCTCACAACCGGACACCCTGTTCAAGTCGTGACGCCACTCCTCTGCGCTTCGCACCAGAGGAGGAGCCACCAGTTAACAGAGCCAACCGACGTCTGCAGGGAGACCAGCTTGAGTTGGGGGCCCTGCCGAACTGCACACGACCGAGAAAGGACGCTGCTACGAGCGCCACAAACATGTCGACCACGATCATACTGGAAAAGCCGCGGGTGCCGCCAACTTTCAATGAATCTCTAGGCAAAGACACCGAAGTATAATTGAACCAATATGAGCGCGAGGCATCATTCAGATTCAATGCACATGGCAACCAGCGCTAAAGAGAAGGCATGTGCATTGAATCTAAAGATCACCAGCTAGCCCACACTATACAAAATATTACACCTTTACAGGAGTTTTCAGGTCTCTATAACTCGCACCCGGACCAGAAGGGAGTCTTGGTGTCTTCATACACCTTCACGCGGAGTGTTTCGCGAAAGAATCAGCCCAAAAATAAAAAAGTAACCTAAATGTGTTGGAGCGACTCGCACGTTATTACCGCCGAGCGATTGGCGTTTTAGCGCTTCTTACACCTCTACACCTTTCAGGAAAAATGCATGCAATGGGTTCATATTTCGTTCCCACTTTTATTGCTTTTCTTAAGTGTTCTTTAAATTTACCATAATAATGCTTACATAAAGTAATATAATTGTATTACTGGAGCTCTTCATAGCAGTAGACAGGCTGTGCGCCAAAAAAAACATTTATTGACTCGCAAATCACAATTCTGTAGAAATGTGGAACATTTTTACTGTATGAACAAAGACATCCACAAAACAAAAGAAGCTTCGGCAATGAATTCCTTACTGCCACCGAATGAACGACTGCACCATGGCTGCTTTATTGGTGTTATGGCGCTGCAAAAATAAGACTGAATTGCAGTTACGTCTACTTCCTAAATTTTTCAGAGGAAACAATCAACAATTCATGCCTGTCCATCTTTATAAACCAGTGTGAGGAAGTCTTGGACTGTGACACTAACTCCCAGGAATAGCTTGTACGCAAATATGAGGTAGCTTATGCTGAACATCGATAGTCTTGACAGTGTAGCAGTTGTAGAGTGAACTGCAGTGGTGAGCAGGCTGAGTAGTCATCCTCCCTCGACTAACAGGTTCTCAGCCACCTCAGGATTTCCTTCGCTGAACGGCATGCATTTTACACAAAAACAGTACATTTCATATCAGTTTACATTGCTCAACGATCCTTAAACTTCTCATTAATGATGTGTGATACGCATGCTTACGCTAACAGAGAATAAAATCTGCCCATATGGCGAGCAAGCGCCAGCTGTTATTCCCTAAACCGTTCCAATGAGGTCATAGGCAACAGTGCCAGCTGAACATATCTTCCATGTTTGAAGCCAGTAATCTCAAAAGCCATTGAGAAAAATTTGCACGAGGTCACTAAACTACTTCACAGAAAGCCGCCGGGCCAGCAGGTGCATCATTCTTAGCAAAACCGCGCAGGGTAACAGGACACCGACATGACATAGATAAAGCTCTAACAACTGAGGAATTTATTGCTTTGCTCGCAATAAATACAGGAAGCATCATCCAAAATACCTAGAACGAAGGTCATGGAATCATCATTTTGTGACATCTCTCGTGATTATTTACCCAGATTTAATCACGGAATATATCCGTGACTGAATTATATATTCAGTCAATTTCCATTTTATTAACATTATAGAGATGATGTGCTTACGCAGGTGGAGGAATTCGTATATATGATGTAAACCTAATATGTCTGGCGCATGAGCTATCGATTTGGTTTCCACAGAATTTTATAACATCGAAAGAGCGGAATGAATTCACTGTACAACACGTCTCTTGTTTGCTTGCTGCATATCCTGTCTATGCTGCCGAAATACTCCATTAAACGAATGTTGACACCCCGACCTTTTTTCCCAAAATATGATGCTCTGCTTGACAAAGCCATTTTGTAAGCCGAGTCACAGTCGCATGCTGTGAATTTTTCTTTACTTTGTCTTACACCGGGCGGTCTTTGAAGTACCTTTGCTTGGTGCGTTGCATACTAAATTCACGGCAGCCCGCCCGAACACTTTTTTACCGCGTGGCTGATACCGCGCACATATGGCATGACAGCTAACTTCCATGTTCTTTCTGAACACTGAATCGCTGGCAGATGACGGACGAAGGGAGGACGAGACTGTGCGTCTTGTCTTCCCTTCGTCCCTCGTCTGCCAGCGCTTCAGTGTTCACAATTTCAAACCAACTCGCCCAGCAACACACCCTGTTATTTCTGAAGCCTCGTTGTGGTAGATCGGCAAATTTCATTACCTTGAAGCCAAGGCTGCAGATAACGTCATCTGTGAAACTAGCTTCACGTAACTGTGTCAGCTTGGCCTCAAGACTTTCCTGCTGACGGTCAATACACAATCTGTTTAGGGCATTTTTCAGTGCATCTGTAGCCACAGCATTTTTTCCGACTGCGGAAGATAACACAATCATGTATAGGCCTCTCCAATGCACAGTCATATATCGAGAAACGGAAACTGTACCTCCTCTGGCATTTCTTTGGTAAGCTCAAAGTTGGTAAGAACTTCGGAGGTCTTAAAAATGTGAACAATGCCCTTGTGTTGCCATTGGTCAGCTTGTGGAATACTAGGAAGTTGTACACAATTCGGAAGGTTGTCATATTCGTGCCACAAAAAGGTTCTATTAGTTGGCGATCTTGACAAGCAGGTCAGCAAAAGGTCACTATGAATTGGTGCAACGCAGGAACCGGTGCATACTCCTTGCCACTTAATGTACAGATCATCATTAAACTTTACATAGATAGAACGCAAATAGATGGCTAACAACTCTAGGAATCCATCCGCATTTGTTCTGGAATCGTCCTGATCACATGGAATCTATGCCTTCTCTTACCATCTCAAACAAGGCGGTAGTAGCAGTGTTTAATGTACCTAGGTCCTTGATTAAAATGGAGTAGACACTTATTCTGGATAGCTGTTCGAGAGGAATGCAGACATTTCTGCTTTCTTTGCCAGCAAAAGTTCTTCCAGGGTGAGCAAAGAGAAATTCTTGCAGATACCAGCCTAAGGGTTGCTGCCACGATCCTTGTTCAGAGACAATTACACCAAAAGGCCAGTTATCCTTCTGTGTTTCTGATGTAAAGAAGGCATAGGCCCTCACCCTTTTCCACAGCAGGCCCTAGTTTGGTCAAGTTGTTCGCTTCACACAAGTGTTTGGGCTTCGTTCTTCAATGTTTGGCACTTGACCTTATTTTCCAGCTTGTAGAATTTCTTTGCAATGGCCTCATTTGCTTTTGCAAACAGCTGAAATTAGTATGCAACACGCCCAGCAGAGGTACTTCAAAGACAGCCCCGTATAAGGCGAAGCATAGAGACAAATTCAGAGTATGGGACAGAGGCATAGTGTACAAGATCCCTTTGTCATGAGCGGCGTCATATGTCGGGAATTAAGGTTGGTGTGTCAACATACATCTAATGTAATATGTCGGCAACATAGACAGGACATAACAGCATGGTAGCAAGACACTTGTCGGATATAGGAGTGCAGTCCACAATCTCGAGAATGTAAAATTCTGAGAAAATATAATCGATAGCTCATGCGCCAGATATAGCAGACGTACATCATACAAAAGAGTTGTTCAACCTGCATAAGCACATCGTCAGTAAAAGTAACGAAAAAAGAAATTGACCATCTGGATAAATAACCACAACAGATGTGACAAAATGACGTTTCCATGACTTTCCTCGTCTGAATTTCGGATGATGCTCCCAGTATTTATTTTGAGCAAAGCAATAAATTTTTCACTTGTTAGTCAGCACTGTATCTGTGTCTTGCCTGTGTTGTGTTACCCAGCGTGCTGTTTAGCCAAGACTAAAATACTAAAATACTGTCACACATTCTTAAGAGATGAAGTCTTGGTCTGGAAAACGGCCACAAGGGTGCAGATGTTTGCTTTCTGTACCCACTCTTGAAGGAATACATGCACATAAACGTGTGCATTTGGAGATAACACAATGGTAGCTGTGGCATCACAATGTTCACAACAAGTTAGGTAAATTTTTTACTCAACGGGTTGTGGTTCCCTTTCTTTAAAGCATATATGCACCATGTAGTGAACTGAAGTAAATACTAGATAAATAGAATAAATCATTTTGCAAACATCGCTACTGTAATATGGTGTTAACAAATGGCCACATTCATCCTTAGGACAGACCTGCATTTCAACTGCCGGTTACATATGAAACGTGAAAATACCAAGGAGCGAGATGAATAAATAAATTTTAAATAAATTTCGCAAAGGTACACACAGTCATGATTCTCTACTGGCTCAAGTGAGTATACTACTCAGGAGCAGCGTATCCATATCGGGCGAATGCCTGCGCCAAAAATTAGTTACAAACCGATAAAAATTTGAGGCAAAGTAAAGGGCATGATATGGAAACATTACAATTATGCCAACAGAAAAAATTGTGTTTTACCTGTACTCCAATATTATCCGATCTACAAAAATATCATAAAGGCTCCTTCAAACCAGCATGCAGTTGGCATTTAAATGTCATTGAGTCATTCCACGCCAACTGATCCAGACTTAGTACTCAACCATCCTCGACTTTAAATTTGCCTTATTGCATTACCATGACAAAAATGAGCCCAGCGTCTTTTTGGCAAAATAAATTGTTTTTGTGTCGTAGCAGCATCTCACATTTCGAAGTGGTAGCCAAACATCGCCTTGCGAAAACTTTGTAAAGAAAAACTTTCTTACGCATGACTTTGAAACATCTTCTAAATAAATAAAAAGTATTGCGCTTCCAGGTGCAGTAAATTGAACTTATTTTGCTTTAACGAAAACATAGAAGAATGTAAAAAATATGAAAATTTGAAATCGTTTATCAAAGTTTATGTTCTCACAGCAGTTATTCCAAGTATTGTTTTAAGTTGTCCAGAAGGCAAAAATGCGATAAAAAGGTTTCAGAGAGCGATTTCTGGCAGCAGCGGCAGCGGCAGTTGCACGCCGGGCCTAAAGAAATCATCTTGCACTTTACAGACACGTACCCTGGCTTTCGGGAATCCATCGTCCACAGCGTGGCAATCACTAGGCAAAGACGCTGCCTTCAAGCACTGTCGTCGGACCGAGACAATGAGCATGTACGAGACAGCACGTGACCACCACACTGTTATAAAGCCAACGCTGTTTTCCTGAGAGCGGTATTCTGGCAGCAGCGGCAGCGGCAGTTGCACGCCGGGCCTAAAGAAATCGTCTTGCACTTTACAGACACGTACCCTGGCTTTCGGGAATCCATCGTCCACAGCGTGGCAATCACTAGGCAAAGACGCTGCCTTCAAGCACTGTCGTCGGACCGAGACAACGAGCGTGTACGAGACAGCACGTGACCACCACACTGTTATAAAGCCAACGCTGTTCTCCTGAGAGCGGTATTCTGGCAGCAGCGGCAGCGGCAGTTGCACGCCGGGCCTAAAGAAATCGTCTTGCACTTTACAGACACGTACCCTGGCTTTCGGGAATCCATCGTACACAGCGTGGCAATCACTAGGCAAAGACGCTACCTTCAAGCACTGTCGTCGGACCGAGACAACGAGCATGTACGAGACAGCACGTGACCACCACACTGTTATAAAGCCAACGCTGTTCTCCTGAGAGCGGTATTCTGGCAGCAGCGGCAGCGGCAGTTGCACGCCGGGCCTAAAGAAATCGTCTTGCACTTTACAGACACGTACCCTGGCTTTCGGGAATCCATCGTACACAGCGTGGCAATCACTAGGCAAAGACGCTGCCTTCAAGCACTGTCGTCGGACCGAGACAACGAGCATGTACGAGACAGCACGTGACCACCACACTGTTATAAAGCCAACGCTGTTCTCCTGAGAGCGGTATTCTGGCAGCAGCGGCAGCGGCAGTTGCACGCCGGGCCTAAAGAAATCGTCTTGCACTTTACAGGTTTGCCTCATTTTCTAATTTTCTAGCTTCCATATTTCCTAAAAATCCCTACCCCTGCTGCTGCTGCTGCAGCTGCTGCCGCTGCCGCCGCCGTGTGGGATTTATTTTCGGGCCTTGCGGGCGTTTGTGTTTCTGTAAAAAGTTTCATTTTGTGTCAAAATGAAGAATGAAAAAATTTCTAAGCTTTTCCAAGAGTTACGGGATGAGTTTATTGCAGAACTCAAGGCTTTCAAAGAGTCAGTAGAACTAAACTGTCGCACGGAGGATAGAGGGGTTCGTGCTCATTTAGAGGATATGAAACAAAGTATGAGCTTCATCATTAAGTGCCTAGATGAGGCAAATCAGCTACTTGAAGCCACTGTCAGTGAAAATAAGTCACTGAAGAAGGAAAATTAAGCCCTCCGGCTGCAAGTGCGCTCACTGAAAAAAGACCTCAATGCATGTGAAACTAACCTTGTAAAATCAGAACAATACACAAGAAACCGGAACGTCGAAATTAAGGGCGTCACTCAGAAGCAGGACGAAAACCTACCAGACATCATTGATAAGATTGGCAAAGCTCTCGGTGTGCCGTTATCAGCAAACGACATAGACGTCTGTCACAGAGTAGCAAAAAAAAACATATTAAAAGAACATTGTTATGCAATTTCAGAAGCGTGAGAAACGCGACAACTTTTTCGAGAAAGCTCACAAGAAAAGGATCACGAACGCTGACATTGGATTGCACACAACTTCCGCGGATGAGTCATCGACAGAAGAGCCAATCTATATGAACGAACACCTCTGTCCTCTGGTGAAGAAAATTTTAGGGATTGCTATCGCTCGGAAGCGTGAGCACAACTGGAAATATGTGTGGACGAGAAATGGCACTGTCCTTGCTCGCCGCCCTGAAACGTCGCCCATGGTACAGCTACGCCGTGAAAGTGATATCGATAAGATTAATTCTATCGACTACAAGGCGTTGGGCTGTGCGCTCCTCCAGGCTTTTAGCGCTGTATCCGTTGATGATGGCAGACGACATCGGCCTTCCAGGCACTCTAGCTGACATTGTGGCAGCAAACAATGCAAGCAAATCGACGAAACTTTTTCACGTTTATGCAAGGTTACTGGCGTCAAAAAAAGATGACATACTTTTTCTACTTCAATCCTGCGGTGTAAAATTTGATGTAATCATGTTCACCGAAACCTGATATACCGCTTATTCAGAACAATTACTGCTACCCGGTAACGATCATTTCTATATGAATCGTCAATCATTTCTATATGAATTATATTTCTATATGAATCGTCAGAATAGCAGAGGAGGTGGCGTATCTATCCTGATCTCGATGTCAGGTTTTGTTATCACAAATGACTATAGTGTGATCTGCGAAAATTATGAAGTTCTATGTATTAGAAATAATGCTAACATTTTTGCTGTACAGTACAGACCAACCAACGGAAGCCTTTCTTAATTTGTGTTTCTGTTGCTCTTTGCTATCCTACGTTAATGAAACATCAGGCATCGTTAAAATTGGTGGTGATACGAATTTAGATATTCAAAAAGAAACTAGTCCAGCTGCTGACTTTATACTGATCATGTAAAGCAACGGTTTCCGCAACGTCATTACCGGTCCGACACGAATAACTTGTTCCACATCAACCCTATTTGACTTGTTTATTACTACCACTCTGCTGACGACATTATATCGGGAAGACTTAGCAGTGACATTAGTGACAATTGCCCATTTTCTTTATTATCAAGAGCATTCAGCCTTCAAAACCTAATATGTCAAATATAATAAACTATCGTAATATAACGCCTCACACAATAAAGGGCTCTCAACAAGCAATCATGCAGACCGACTGGATCGTTGTTTTCGCACTTAATGCCGCAAACGAGGCGTATGAGAAATACATGGAAATTTTTAAAGGTCACTATTTCCCCTCGCTCCCAATCAAGTCACGTCGGCAACACAAAAAGTCGCGTGAGCCTTGCGTTACGCGCCATCATGTCAAGCTCATTAAACAGAAAAACAAAACTTTATCATTTACTTATTCAGTCTCGCGACGAAACAAAATGGAAGGAATTCAAGTCATTGAGAAAAAACTAAATAAGAATTTAAAGGAAGCAAAGTAAAACTACTATCTGCGAATTTTCGACGGCAACTGCTTCCGAAACGGTGACGTAGTGTGGAAAAATTAAATGACATCCTCAATAAAAACAAACAAATGGCAATGATCGACAACCTTGTTATTGATGACACAGAAGTGAGTGGCATAGATTTAGCTACTAAATTAAACGATTTTTTTGTTGAAGTTGGAAACAGTACATACTGCTCTGAAGGCACCAGATACATTTCGGACGTGCAAAATACCTTATTTTTTGGCCCCGCTTCTATGTCGGAGGTAACAAGGCTCTTTCAGGCCCTTAAAAACAGCAGGGCTTGCGATTCAGATGGTTTAGAAATTAAACCCATAAAGCAAGTAATAGATAAAATAGCGCCTGTTTTAACACACATTTACAACATTTCACTCACAAGTTGAAAATTTCCACTTCAAATGCAGGTTGCTAGGGCAATAATAATGCACAAAAGCGGAGATAAAAATGAACTGACAAATTACCGCCTCTTGTTTATACTGCTCATATTCTCGAAAGGATTGGAAAAAGTAATCGATTCACGCATTATCGCTTTCGCAGAAAAGCACAAATTGATAACCGAACATCGATTTGGATTTAGGAAGTTTCGCTCGACAGAAGACGCTCTCTTAGTCCATAAGGAAACGGTGTTAGAAAACTTTGAAAATAAATTAGCGACACGAGGAATATATATATATATATATATATATATATATATATATATATATATATATATATATATATATATATATATATATATATATATATATATATATATATATATATATACCGAAACCAAGGTGCATAGGGGAACGTTAATTTTTTTTTATTAATGTGTTATGCTTATCAGTATCAATCAATCAATCATTTTATTCAGACATGAACTTGTATGCATAGTACATGCCCACGAGATGAGACAAGAGGAAGAAGCTACTGGCATTCTTCCTGACGAGGCCTCACCCCGGGTCACACATCAAAGGCAGAAGGGTGGTTACATTCATTAAAACTCAACAAGCTCTTTAGTTCAATTTTCACAGTAGTTGAAATTTAATGAAGGCACATAGGATAACAAAGAGAAAAGAAAAAGACCAGTAACGCTACAGTTCGCAACACAATAGAAAATATGACAGGAGTGAGGCTATCACAGTAAACACTACATAGCACAAGTATTTGATGGGTCAGTCGTACGCATAAAAAGCATCTTCATTTTCTTTTTGAAATGACAAGTGGTTTTACAAGTTACAGCTTCGTCAATTATGGAAGGATACACATTGCAAACTGCAGAAATTTGGTTATCAATGTGTTCGGTGCCGTAGTTTGTCCGGGCACGACTGGAAATAAAAGAAGTGACTCGCAGACTATAGCGTATGTTTCTGTTCACGTACTTGTTTCTGAAAGATGTGATGTCCTGCTCTATTTTATGATAAATATGAACAGCAACTGAAAGCTTATAGCACAGTGGGAATGGAAGAACATTGAAGGACTGTAACAAGCAGTCACCTGAGGAAGGATTAGGAGAACATGCGCGCAGAGCTCTTTTTTGTAATGATAATAATCTGGCTGTGTCAGTTTTGTTGCAAGTGCCCCAAATTAAATTGCAATACACCAGTTGTGAATGGATGAGGGCAAAATACGACTGCTTTTTAGCCTGTATGGGCAACAAGTACCTGATGCGATTTATCACACCAATAGATCGAGCTACACGCAAACGGACGTGATTTACATGGTCACCCCAGCCTAGGTCACTACGAAAGAATACGCCCAAGAATTTACAAGAATTTACGGATTCAATCAATGTATTGTTGAACTGGAGTTGGATGGGATAGTCTATAGGCTTATTTTTGGGACGGAAAATGATAAACTTTGTTTTCTTAACATTCAATTCCAATCTGTTCACTGCAAGCCACAACATAAGTTCATGTAGCCAGGAATTTGAACGACGCTCGAGTTCACGAAGATCTGAACCGGAAAAGAAAACGTTAGAGTCATCTGCGTACAGAGCAATGCTAGAATAAGATAAAATGTTCACAATATCATTGATGTATAGTGTAAAAAGAAGGGGCCCCAGTATGGATCCTTGAGGAACGCCAAATTTGATTAATTCTGCGTCGAATATGGCATCATTTAGTCGCGTGAACTGAGTGCGATTTGACAAATAGCTTTGTAGTAACCTGTGAGGTGTTCCGCGGATACCATACGTGTATAACTTATGAAGTAGTATGTCGTGCTTGATGGAATCGAAGGCTTTGGAGAAGTCAAGGAAGACACCGACAGTGTAGAGCTTATGTTCGATATTATGGATCAGACTGTTTTTTATCTCGAGCAGAGCTGCCTGCGTGGATTTTCCGGGCTGAAATCCGTATTGCTCCTTGCAGATGATATTGTTGGAATGCAGGAATTTGTATACCCTCGTGAAGATCACTCGCTCAGCAACTTTGGAGAACAAAGGCAGTATAGATATCGGACGGTAGTTATTGGGATCATTTTTGTTGCCTCCTTTGAAAATTACTGTAACACGGGCAGACTTCATTTTATCCGGGAACTCTCCTGTAAGAAGCATTTGATTACAATATGCGCAGCAGCTTTTATTGTGAGTGCAGTAATGCCGTCTGGGCCAGGAGAGCATGTATTATGAAATGAGTTTATAATGGAAAGAATTTCATATTCAGAAGTGGGGGATAAAAATATTGAATGTTCACAAGCTGGGACCAAAAAGGAATCGACTGATTTTACACCTAAGGGAAGATTATACGAAGCACAATTTCCTACATTTAAAAAATGGGCATTCAGCTTATTGGCGAGAGAGACACCACTATACATTACTCCATTGATTTGCATTTCCGAAGGAAGAGCGTGCTGCTTCTTTCCAATGAGTTTATTAATGCTTTGCCACAGGGATCTAGTGTTTTGCATTGATGAAAACTTTAGGCGATAAAAAAGCGACTTTGCCTTTTTTAAGTCAAGGTTTAGTTTATTTCGAAACTTTTTAAATTCCTTAAAATCGTCTTGATTGCGAGTGTCAAGAAATCGTGCAAATAAGGCATTTTTTTGTTTAATACGCTTCAGAAGGCCACCAGAGATCCACTCTTTTCTTGCTTTCCTACATTTCCTGACTTCTACAACTGGAAAGGCTTTGTCGTACGCATCCAGTGTATTCTCAAGGAAGATGTTATACGCGGCAGATGGGTTTTCTGTTTTTAATACTTCATCCATGCCAATTTCAGACAGAAGTAAACAAAATTTATCAATGTTCTTTTGGTCAAATGTCTTGCGTATAAAGACAGAAGTATCTGGTACCTTTGCACATGAAAAAAGTACAAAAAAGGGAAGGTGATCGCTTATTCCCGAAGAGAAAACACCAGAATTGGTATTGCAGGGTGAAAAGTCTGTGAAACATACATCGAGTAAGGTTTCCGACTGACAACTTATTCGAGTGGGCGCATCAATAATGTTGTCACAGCCATAAGATAACATCATTTCCATTAATCTGATTTGTGTTGGATTAACATTCATGATATCAATATTCAGGTCACCTAGTAATACAACGTGCATTTTTTATCATGAATTAAAAGACTAGCGCATATAACAAAGACACAGACATAGAAGTAGACAGGACGAGCGCTCGTCCTGTCTACTTCTATGTCTGTGTCTTTGTTATATGCGCTAGTCTTTTAATTCATGATGAATCACCAACTAGCCCAGCTTTCCGCCTTGAGTGCATTTTTTGTTGACTGGTAAATTCCAAAAAAGGTTCAACAAACTGGAAAAACACATCCACATCACTGTGAGGGGGACGATACACCACCATTATAGCTATATTATAATACCGGATGGTAACAACTTCAAAATTGTCAGTCACCAGTGAATAGTTGTTCAGTACGTCAAAATGCAGGCGCCTCTTTATGAACAGGGATACTCCCCCTCCTCGTTTATTTACCCTGAACTGAGATACGTTTTCATACCCTGCCAGGGGGATAACATCCTCCTGACAGCTAAACCAAGTTTCCGTAAACGCTAGGAAATCAAATTTGTGCGATAAAGTTTCTATTTCGTCTTCGATGTGCTCCATTTTATTTTTCAAACTCAGCGTTTAAATGATGGATAGATAAGGACTTATCTACAGAGTAGCTAGCATTAGTGAGCAAGTCTTTAAATGTATTAGTATTGTAGTAGGGCATGGTGACAAAAAGCGGATCTTCGTATAAAGTGCGTATACGAGATCAGACTACACTAGCTTAGCCAAGTCTTCCTCGCACCCAATCCTGATGGCCTTTGCCCCTGCTTCCTTTCGAACGTAGACCTTCCCTTCCTTTGTCCAGACAATTTCGTACCTTTTTTCTTTGGCGGCGGATTTTGCAAGCCACAGCAGTTTCTTATTCAAGACAGTCAGGTTGTCAACAAAATAGACACCGTCCTTGAGGCCTGCACGCTTAGCCATCCAGTTTGTTTTTGTCAATCTTTTCGCAAACCTGATCAATACAGGCGGTACAGTGTCTGGTCGAGCGGACAGATGGTGTAATCCCTCAATATCGCTCTCCGTGAGGCAAGGCAAATCGAGCTGATTGGCAAGGTCGTTCACTTTTTCCAGCAAGTTTTCATTTGCTGAGAGGGACAATCTCGAATTTCCATATTTTGGCAACGACTGTATCGTTCCATATCATTCAATTCAAGTCAACTTTCCAATGTCTTCTGCGTCCTGTTTCTTTTCAATTTCGTCGACCCTCTTGCGAATATCATCGATTTCTTTCTCATGCCTTTCAGATGTTAGTAGCAGCTGATCATATGTATCTGACATGTGTTGCACAGACGCTTCAATGCTGGTCACAGTTTGTTTTAAGGATGATAAATCATCCACCTTAGCTGTAAGAGCGACTAAGGCTTTGCTTATTTCAGCAAGGTGCTGAGCCAAAATTGGGGAGGGAGAACCTGAGAGCTGTCTTTCATCGGAGCGGGATTTTGATAATTGACATACCGGGCATCTCAAGGTTTTTCTTGCCTCAATGTTTTTCTTTTTATACGCCTGCTCACTAACACCCGCACATTTGCCTAGATGGTAATACTGGCAACACTCAGCGCATTGCATCATTTCTTCCCCTTCTTGAAAAAACTTATAACAGGAAAGGCACGTATCATCAGCCAAAGTTCCCATGACTATGAATCAGCTAAGAGCGGACAGTACGGCTCCACGACACAAAGACAGAAACAGTGCGGTGGCAGCAACGGCAACGGCAGTGACAGAAGAAAGTACAGTGAAGCAAAACCAACCTGTAACACGAAGGTAGGTTTGTAAAGTTGCTCGTCGATAGCCGCTGCCGCCACCGCTGCTGCCAAACGTGTGAAGGGGTTGCTGCAGGGCACACGGGCTTTTGTAGGCAGCACAGGCGCTGTAGTCCGCTTGTTGGGGGCGTAGGCCACTTGATGCTTCCACGAAGATAACTCCCGCAGACTGTCAGTGACTATTAATCTAAGAATTATTATCCTACTGATAAGCATAACACATTAAAAAAAAATTAACGTTCCCCTATGCACCTTGGTTTCGGTGACTGTTAGCTCCCTTCATAAATTTGTCAAACGGGCCCCTCATTTCCTTTAACTTGTCTGCTGATATATATACATATATACATATATATATATATATATATATATATATATATATATATATATATATATATATATATATATATATATATGGATTTCAGACAGGCATTTGATTCCGTTAATCATCTCATACTAGTTGACAAGCTGGAACGATATGGGTTTCGAGGAATTTATCAGCACCCAATTAAATCCTATCTTCATGGGCGTCACCAGTTCGTAGAATTAAACCACCTTAAGTCTAGTGTAAAACCTCTCAGATCTGGAGTTCCACAAGGCAGTATTCTGGGACCTATCTTGTTCCTTTTTTTATAAATGATATTGTAGGAATCCCCGGAAAATATAAGGGCATAATAAATGCAGATGATTTCACAGTGCTTGTTTCAGGCAAGGATCTTTCAGAAATAAAAGAACTAGCAGATATTTTCTGTTATGGCCTTCAGGAATTGTGCCGTATACATAGATGAATTTTGAATGAATCGAAAACATAATGCATTATATTCAACCCACCAGGAACCCCAATTACACCACCTGAGTATATTCACTTAGGGCCCTACTGCATAAAATCGGTAAAACATGTAAAAGCACTGGGAGTAACGTTTTCTGAAAATATGACTTGGAACGAAAACATTAAAAGGATTTCATTGAAGTTATGCAGGGTCGTAGATATGTTGAACCGGTGTCGCCAAATACTTCCCACTAACATTCATAAACTTTTATACAACGCTCTCTTTAGTTCACAAATATACTATTGCGCCTTAGTGTGGGCAAACACCTGTGGAACTACCATTACCAAATTTTTATTAGTTCAGAAGAAAGCAATCCGTGCAATAGAAAACACACCTAGGCTTGATCATACACAACCACTTTTCAGAAAACACAAGGTTCAGAAAACACAAGAAAACAACCAGAAACTCCTATGTGCCTACAGAAAAGCAGTGTAATTGGAAGATCAAAAACAGTTTCAAATTTAGCAGACCTTACAAAAAATACGAAAGCCTACTATTTTCGGTTCCAGCCACCATGGTTTGTTTCCTTTTCGCGTACTGGCTACAGCACCGAAAGAATTAAACATTCATTGCCATCCATTTTCAATGATCTCGACTTTTTGTGGGTGAACCATGTTGATTTTGTTTTTCATGTCCGTTTTCCCCTTCTGTTTCAGTCTTTCAGTGTTATTTCATCATCTCTGTGTTGTGGACATGTATTACAATGAATCCTTTATTTTCGTTTTCCATTTAGTTTTTCAAGTGCAGTTGTACTTTAAGGAAGTCCTGTGAAAAAAAAAAACAATGGTGTTTCAGATATGCACTGTATGCCTCGCCATTGATCCTGATGTAAATGTGGCTGGAGCGCCGTCAAGCAGCCGATAGAGCAACTTTTTCTCCAGCCACCTATTTTCGCTCTCCTCTGTACTCAGTGGCGAAAATAAACATGACTATCAGTATTATTAAAAAAGCATAAGGCATGTCAGCAAAAGAATTCTAAAGTTGAGAAAATTTGCTTTTTGAGACATTCAGCAGTCTATTCCTTAATGAGGTATCCTAATTAAATTATGGAAGATAGGACGTTGCACAATGTCATTTAATGGCATTTATTTCTAGAAGTTTAATCTGACCATTTTTGTTCTAAGTGAGAAAACAATTTTGCAAGTTGAATCCCTGCGTTCAACATCTGACATTTCACCGTGCCTTCTCACTGCCACACATTTTGCCGCCGGCTGCAAATATACTCAAAACCAGCACTCCACTGCTCGAATACAATGGTGTACGGGGCTTAATGCCGCCAGGTTCGTCAATACAGAAACCTGGTGATGGGTACATTTACCAAAAGTAAAAATGAAGTGGCCGGATGGCAGAACTGCTATTGTTCCTCAACACAATCAGTACTGAGCCGGGAAGCACATTTTTCTGCCTGACCAATCAGAGTTAGAAACCTCCACTACCATGAAAATCATTTCAATTAATTTTTCAGTGGAATGAAATTTTTCACCACGTCACATACGAATATTACTTGTGACTGCACTGGAGGAACTGTGAGGCCCTTGGCAGCAAGAGAAAGTATTGAAAGGCCATAAAAGGTCCAATACTGTCCTGTGAGAGCTGTTTACATGGCTGAACAAAACTATCAAGCGCATTGTAACCCTCTGGGTGCTCCAACAAATGACTTAAGAAAAGGAAGGCGAACTCACTAGGTGGTTTCTAAGAGCACTACCATTAAGAGGAATACGCAAGTTTCACCATATCCAGCCTTTATCTCTCTCAATGGGGCATGCTGGACATACATCATGCTCGAGTTGAAAGTGAAAAAATGTGAATGAACATGCCAGCGGACCTTTCAAAACCAAAATATGAGGAGCATCCACCTGGAGCACCGTTCAGAGAGCAATTCTGGGATTGACGGCAGGGACTCAAACTGCAAATTTATTTCTGGCTTAATACAAAATTTCCTCCAATTGAAATTTCAGAAATAAAACCCACTGCCGTTAGAAAACAAATGAGGACCACGTCAGCTTGCGGCAGATGGCTCAATATGTCTCAAAAAATATATTTTTTTGCTTACATGCCTTAAATTTTTTTTTATCTCTAAAGAATTTTTATCAGCTTCTTTGCCTTTTGTTGTTGTTGTGTTGGGTTTTATGGCACATAGGCAACTGAGGCCATGATGCACCAATAACAAGGGATTGGAAAAGTTTTTGTTGAATATTATAGAAATGTAAAAATATCATTTATATATTTGGCACTTATTCGTTTAATGCAGGGTTTCAGGAAACTATGTTAACCAACACACAAACTGGTTTGCAATAATCCTGTGTTGACTACGAACTAGCAACGATGTACAAATAAATAAGGGCACGGTTAGGCTGTGTACCCTGTTTAATGAAGCCGCTTGATGAAGAAAAGAAGGTAAAGTGGCCCAAAAGGAAACCTAACATACAACATAAAAAGAAGCTTGCTGAGAAACTTAAACGCACCTTTGCTTCCATACTGCTCATGAATATTTCCCAGTGACAAGATAAAAGCTGTGGGCTCCCATGTAGAAGTTTCTCCTCCAGACATCCATTTAATACCACCATGATTACAGATCGCCAAAATTTATTAATTAGATAACTCTGGCCAAACAATGAACTTTTAATAACTCGAAAAAGGAAGCTAAATATACCTAGCTTGAATAGCACAGGATTCCTTAACCTGGGTGCCGTTCTAAAAACAACTAAAGACCAAAATAGATGTCAGCGTCAACAAATTGCAAAGCGGCCTGATGCACAAAACGACGGGCAGTCAGCGCCTGTGCATCAGACAAAATTAAAAGTGTCTCAGACGTCACGCTTACGCAATGAATTATACGCAGAGAAACGGTACAGTCCGTACGCACAGCTGCAAAAATTACCACGCACGAATAAACTGTAGCCCAAGAAATTTGGAGCCCAAGAAGCTTTAAACGGCTTTAAATTTTACAGAACACACATAGTAGAGCTGTTAAGCAGCATGCGGCAGTACTCTGCAACATTCGTCTTGTCAAAACAAAAACAGCTGTGTGCACAATAATTCTCGGAGAACTCTGTTCACCGCTGCTTCTCTTCGTAGGATGCAAGGAAAGAGCGGCCTGTCGCAGTGCAGATCTTGGGACTTAGGTACTTAGAAACGGCAAGCCCTGCGACCACTCTTCCATAACATATCCATTGTAAAATAGGAACCAGCATACATGAAGAAATAGCTTTGTTTACCATTCGATGCAGGTGCTTGGGAGTGCTGAGCTGCTCTACAGTCTCCGCATCACGACAATGCTCGTCTTTTTCACTAACGCCGACTTCAGGACAACGATTGCTACATTGCAAATACATTCTGGCGCATGAACACGCGCACATAATATCGCCTGTGCTTTCTGACTTCAAATCTTTACAATGTGAGCGAGCGCAGCCCTTTCCACCAATCTAGAACAAAGAAATGCATTCGGCAGAGCGGCTGCTTCTGTCCTGATACGTCATATACGGTACTTCGACAGCAGCGAACGAACCTGTGCACTTTTCCACTTATATATGCACACTAAAAACACTTCAGCTGACTACGGTACATCGAAAAGCGCGGTCGAAAACGCGTTCTCGTGAACCGCTCAAGCACACACGCCACAACTCAATGACGAGCAGGTTGCAAAAAAAAGTCAACAAAGGCCCGACGGTACCGGTGGCCGCCAAGCGACAGAAATCCAGTTTCGCTTTCAGATTTCACTTACATGTGTACGGGAGCTGGAATGCATTTGCAGCATCGGAGCAGCATACACAGCGATTGCTAACAGTTGCCAGTTATGGAAAATAAGAAGCGATTAAACATGATATACTTCATCGAATTGAAAAGTTACCATGAATTGGCCCCCTTACAATTTTTTTACTTTCACTACTCCAGCAGCTGCATTTCGATGGTGGCAAAATATATTACAAAAATCCTAGTCTAAGTCGTCGTCGAAAGAGGAGGGGAGCATGAAAAGTATGGCAGGCGAAGCATAGCACAATCTAGGACGGCTCTCTCCCAAACAGATATCCCGGAATGCTCCGGAAGAAGTTAGGACGTTGCCTTTTGGAGGGGTTCCTTCACTAGTTCGACGTATTCGGCGGCAGTGTTGTTGAGACGAGACAGGCGTAGTGCGGTCGTACGGCAGCGTTCGTGCGAAAGCGCGTAACATGGATTTGTGGCATAGACTCAGTGGCGGTGTTAGGTACCCTTTCATGGATGCGTCATGTCTGTTTGCTGTTTACCGCAAGCCGCGGCGATCGTGCCTTCTCAGCCTCCCTTCTGTATGCGCGTCGTCCTGGCGCCGTGGCTTTCGAGCGGAGAGACCACTCGGCTTACGCGCTGCGCTTGCAACTTGGAAGGTCCGCGCAGGGACGGTGGCAGGGCATTCGTGGTGAGGTGGTTCAGAGAGGCGGGAGAGGGGCTGGAGGGTGCCGTGTTATATGCTGGATAGGCATAATGCCCCTAGGTCTGCAGCATTGCTCTTCAGAAAATTAAATGAATCAACAAAACGCAGTGGTGATGAAGAGCAACACATGCCGAAGAGAGGGCAGAATGCAAACTGCAGGGTCGGACCGAAACCATCGAAACGCTCGACAGATGTTTCTGAGGTACAGTAGACCTTCAGCTCCGCTTGGCGCCCTCACGGCCCGCACAGAGTGCTTCCACTTGCAGCGCCGGTTCCGAATTCCGTAGGCGGACGGAAATGTTCGCTTCGGGTTCTCGCAGTTCTAGCTCATGTTCTCTTCCCAGTGCGCTGCGGTGCATAGACGATGTGCGCGAGTTTTCAAAGGAAGGGAGCTTAAAGCGCTAAGTGCCTAAAACGCCAGTGTGTTGTGCATTGCAAGTGCGCGTTAAAGGACCCCAGATTGCCGAAAATATTATTACAGCGTCTCAAGTTCAAGTTCAAGTTCAAGTTTATTTTCCTTTCTTACAAAGGAGGAGCCGGGACTAAAAGCTGTGGTAACAGCTTGACTGGAGGTCCCGACTCCTTGAGACAGTGGCAGTACAGAAGGAAGGCGAGGGTCACATCATTTACATCATTTACATCATTTACATCAAATCCACATTTACGCGAAGCGCGAACACACATGCAAAACGAAAGTCGCAATACACACATGTACTCAAAGCAAATGTTTTACATCACTAGAATATACTAAAATATATCATGTCTGCTTCTTTCACAGATTGAAATTGTCTCGGCAGTAGTCACGGATATTGTGTTTTGAATTTCTGGTAATATCAAAATTGTCATGGATTAGTTTGTTTAGCAAGAGGGGAAGGTTGTAACTTAAGGACTGGTTCATAGAGTAAGTTCTTGGTGTTGGAGTGATCCAAGTTTCTTTGTATCTAGTGTTACGGCAGCTGTTATTTTCTCTCAGTTGTCCAAGTACAATAAAGGGATTGTCACGTTGTTGTGAAGAGTATTTATAGCATAATAGAAGCCTGTAAAAGTATAACGCGAAGATTGGAAGGATATCATACTTTATAAAGATATTTCTTGTGGGGAAAAGGAATGGCACATTTGCTATGGACCGGACGGCTTTTTTCTGCAGCAAATGCAATCTATGAAGATTTGTTACCCCTGTTGTTCCCCAAACCAAGCTACAGTATTGGATATGACTTAGTACTAACGCGTTGTAGAGCAACATCTTTACCCTTACTGGAAAAATATGTCTAAAGCGACCAAGTATACCTAGAGCTGAGGAAACTTTCGAACAAATGTGTTCTATGTGCGCATTCCAAGTTAGGTTGTGAGAAAATATAACGCCCAGTGTTTTTACAGAAGTCACAAGCTCTATTGGTTGGCTGTTTAAGGCTATTTTGAGAGGCCTAGATATTTTCTTTCCCTTGGGGAGGTATAACAGAACTTGTGTTTTTGACGGATTTATGCGCAAGGAGTTTGCATCTGCCCATGAGTGCAGTTTATTAAGGGCTTCGCTTGTTTTGCTTTCAACCTCGGCCTCGGAAATACCTGTGACAAAAAAAGTTGTGTCATCTGCAAATGACACAACCTGAACATTACTAGCGCTGTAGACGATGTCATTTATATAAACTAAAAATAGCAAAGGCCCAAGAATGCTTCCTTGGGGCACTCCGCATGTTATATGGAGGGTAGGAGAGGATGCTGTGTTTATATCTACATATTGGGTTCTGTGAGATAAGTAAGATTGTAATAGGGTTAGCGCTAGGCCCCGCACACCATACCTTTCCAATTTAAAGAGAAGAATATCATGATTTATGAGGTCAAAGGCCTTAGTAAAATCGATGTAAATACCCATGGTGAGCTTGTTTTCACTGAATGCCTTAATTATAATTTCTTTTTGAGTTAGAAGTGCTGTCTCTGTAGATCTTTTCTTCCTGAATCCATGTTGAAAATCTAGAAATAAGTGATTTTCGTCAAAATAAGAAGTCACTCTGTGATGTATTATTTTCTCGATGCCTTTGGAAAACACAGGCAGTATAGAAATCGGTCGGTAGTTTGTGAATAGGTTCTTATCACCTTTTTTAAAAATGGGTATCACTCGAGCAATTTGCATTCCTGTAGGGAAAACCCCAGTAGAAAGAATCAAATTATAAATATAGGTAATAATCGGGCACAGTATGTCAAGTACATATTTTACGGGCAATATCTGGAAGCCATTTACGTCCAGCGTTTTACTATTCTTCAAGTTATTGATGGAAGAGAAAACCTCAGCTGTTTCAGTCGGGGCCAAGAACAGCGAACTTGTCCTATCGTTTCCTCGCACGTACTGAGCGTAGTTTCTACTGCAACTCCCATCGAGTTCATTATCTTTCGTTTGCTGGATAAAAAAGTGATTGAAAGCATCTGCCAATGGAACACCGGAGAGCTCTTTTTCCCCATGCTTAAAGGTGCCAAGTGTAAGCGTAGGAGTACCGGGACGCACCAAAGAGTTCAACTTGCCCCAGGCTGCATCTGGACGCAGTGTAGTTTCAGCATCGAACATATCTATTAGGTATGAATCCTTAGCTTTCCGCAGCGTAGACGTAAGTTTATTCCGGTAGCTCTTAAATTCTGCAAGTATATTTAAATCTTTAGTTTTTACAAATTTGGCATACAACGCATTTTTATGCTTGACCATTCTCAGGTGTTCTCTCGTTAACCAAGGTTTTCGCGCTCTCTTTGGCTTTTTTACTTGTGTTACTGGAAAATGCTGGTGGTATATTTTCTTAAGGATACTTATAAAGATAAGGTACGCTGTGTTGCTCTCACGGCATTCATATACTGCATCCCATGTTTGTTTTTCAACATCCTGGCGGAATGACTCAAGACGCGAAGATGTAATAACTTGACGATATGTGGGCTTTGGTTCATTCCACTTGATGGGAAATTGCTTGTCTACGAATAAAAAGGTTCCCAGATGATCACTTATACCTGTACAAAGAGTGCCAGCAAATGTAGTGTCTGTGTTAACGTTGGTAATAAATACGTCTAGTAATGTAGAACTTTGTTCTGTGATGCGCGTTGGGTTGGTGATTACATTAGATAGGCCATAAGTAGAAAGGGTAAGGCTCAAGTCTTTCTGGTAAGGAGTAGGTACAATCATGTTCACATTCATGTCTCCACCTAAGAAGATCTGTGCTTTTTGCTCCGTCACATATTCTAAAAGTTCTTCAAGGAAGGCCAAAAAACGGCTAAAGGTACCAGATGGCGGTCTGTAGACCACGCAAAACATATTGTCAAGGTGTCGTAAGGTAAGCACTTCAAAATCAGGAGTGACAGCACAGAATTTCTCTTCGGTATCACACAGCAGATTATCTTTTACCAGGATAGAAACACCACCGCCTCTTTTGTCGTGACGATTTCGATAGAAGCATTGATAACCAGATGGGCAGAATATAGCCGTTTCGCGTTCATACCATGTTTCAGTGAGCATGAGCACAGTGAAAGACATTTCAAATACTTCTAGCAAAGCATGCATTTCATTATCTTTGTTTCTTAAAGATCGGACGTTCTGATGAAAAAAAGATAGGGCAGGTTTTTTCTTTTTGGCCAATTTATGAATTTGCTGTGGTAGAAAATCCATGTTTAGAGCATACAAGCTGTACAGATAAGCTGGAACATTTTAAGCAATCCTAGAGAGCTGATCCTTGCTAGTGATAGGAATAACTGTTGATGTTTCAGTTTGGCGAACGTAGATTTTTCCATTCTTGACCCAGGCGTATTTCCATCCTCGTTCCTTTTTCGCGGCATTTACAGCACCGAAGAGGCGTTTCATTGCCGGACACAGGTGCTCATTGACAAAAATTTTATCATCTTGTTCTATCGCGAGGTCACGAGCCGTTAGCCTGTGCTTTCTTGCTTTTTCTAAGAAATAGTTACGCGGAGCTCTGTGAGTAAACTGTACAATTATGTTAGGGGAGGTAGAATTTCCGGCGGTCTGGACCCGATGGCAGACTTCAATGTCAGTGTCCTTCAGAGGCGTCCCGATTACTTCACCCAACTGTTTTGTCAGTTCGTGCAGGTTTTCACCGTCTACCCGTGGCACTCCTTTAATTTCAACGTTCAGGCACCGCGAGTGTTGCTCGTTCTGCATAAGTCGGGATTCCTGCTCTTTTACTTGCGCATATAGAGCTTCGCGTTCTTCCTTCAACGTGCTTATACTTTCTTTCAGAGCCTCGTTCTCCGCTTCAACTTTTTTCACGGAAGCTTTCATTTCCTCATAGCACTGGTTTATGAAACTCATGCTGGCCTTAATATCTCTGACATCCTTCCTGAGTTCTCGCTCGAAACTTTCTTTTAGCTCGCGAAACTCTTGTTTCATCTCACGCTTAAGGTCCTCAAACAATTTCTGAAGTTCTTTGGCCATTTTTCAAAGTACTGAACTCGCGTATCAACAGTTTTGGCAGCAGCAGTGGCGGTAAGACAGTTACACTGACGTTAAAATGAGGGGAAAAAGTGCACCAACCTGGAAAAAGTGCGCAAAACTTGTAAACGTGTCTGTCGCTCACCACTGCCACTGCCAAACTGTCGAGAGCGGGGGGCGTGGCCGGTTACTGCTGACGGAGGGAATAGCACACGGTTGCTGGAAGGCGTTGACGGTGGCCGCTGTGTCCTGGATGTCGAAGAAAAGATGACGATTTAAACCAACTTGTTCAGCTCCGGTAGGGCCAGGGCCGAAGCGAGGCGACAGCCTCATCAAAACAGGAACGGACCTGGAAAAAGTGCGCAAAACTTGTAAACGTGTCTGTCGCTCACCACTGCCACTGCCAAACTGTCGAGAGCGGGGGGCGTGGCCGGTTACTGCTGACGGAGGGAATAGCACACGGTTGCTGGAAGGCGTTGACGGTGGCCGCTGTGTCCTGGAAAAAGTGCGCAAAACTTGTAAACGTGTCTGTCGCTCACCACTGCCACTGCCAAACTGCCACTGCCATAGCCCAGGTTTAGCTTTTGGATATGAAACGCCGCATACAAGAGCATTTACTTTTTATGGGCTGCAAAGGAACCTCCTGCTACTCGTTCAGTCTTGGCAAGCTATGTACGTCGAGGCAAAATAAAATTTTTCTGTTCCCCACTTTGCACGCAGAATTTCTCAAGCTCTTCTGGGGCCTAGTTAACTTCAGGTCTTTGCAGTCGCCTTTCTTTCAGTTGACACAGTGGTTGCTTCAAGAAATAGGCAAGTTTGGTTCTGTTTCTTGTGTGTGATTTGGTGTGTAAAGCAGAATGATTTGGCGCAGACAGTACTCCGATTGGAACATATTGTCGCAGGACGTCAATGTAATGATTTCTCCATTCACTACGATGCAGTCGCAATTGCTTTGCCTTGATATGGATTCAGCACAGGAGCACGTTATTATCAAAACAACCAATGAACACCACATTCACGGCATAGGTATTATTCCAACTATTTTATTGGCATTTGTAATAAAATCAATCACTAACATTTTTTAGGCTGCAAGTGAACTAAATTTTTCTTGTTGCTGCATGTATGTTTTCGGCTGCAAAAAATGTAAACCATGCCTCAAAGTTAAATCCTAACCAGCGCATACTATCCGCAACATTAGCGCGTTTGTACTGCTTTCATAATTAGTTAAGTGTTATCGCCATGTGGAATGTTGCAGTCGCGTCGATGCATTAGTAAAACGTGGATAAAATGCCGAACATGCATGTTAATGCTTCACGTGCATGTTATGTTGTCACATGAACTATGCTAGCATATTTTGTTCTGTAAAGCACATGAGCTAGGGCTATATTTTGTTTTTTCACTTTTCCTTCCTCATTTAGTCGGGCATGCTGCACTGAGGTGAAGCCAGCGTTACATTTTTGAAAGGAACACCCTTGCACCTCGACGGCACTACCAGGAGTATTAGGGCCACATGCGCCCGTTCATGCAAACTTCTAAAATTCATGGGTGCATGATAGGAGCATGTGTAATAGAAACTCCTAACTTGCCAGGAGTAAGGATGTGCTTGGATTTATGCTCCCTTTAAAGGTGTGAAATTTTTTTACAGTGCAGCTGTCCACTTTAAAGGAATCATTCAACAAGTGGGATGATGCGGCAAAAATTGCACGCGTATTTTTCTCACTGGAGGGCTCAGCACGTACGTGGTACGAAAATCATGAGTCGTCCCTAACGACATGGGACCTACCCAAGAAGGATTTTTTGAAGATATTCACCATTGTCGTGAGGAAAAACCCGAGCTGCTCCTTGAGTCCAGGATCCAGCTTGCTAACGAACCCGTCCCTGGTTACGTCGAAGACGTGAAGCGCCTATTTCACCGTGCCCACCCCGAAATGACCGAGAAAAAGAAATTTCAGTTTTAGTGCGCTGCGTAAAAGAATAACTCTTTGCCAGCCTCGTCCCCCAGCCACCAAAAACTGTTGAGGAAATCACGCAAGAATCCTGCACGATCTAGAACACCCTCGACTTCCGGGCTAGTTTGGAAAGTAGTACAAAAAGTCTTAGGTCGCGGAAAGAAGAACACCGAGCCAAACAATATGACTTGTAACAACTCCGAATTCACTGAAAAGGCGCTCACGGAACATTTTAATGAACATTTTATTAAATGTATACCAAGGGAAAATAACCAAGTAAGTTTGAAAATGACTATTCATAGTATTCCTGAAGGCATGTTTTTGCAGCCAACCAATGATTCAGAGGTATACACAACATTTATTCGTTTGAATAACAGTGCAGCATTAGCTGTAGAGAATATGCAAGTAAAGCCTGTCATATATGTTTTGGAGCATATTCTTCCTGTTCTAAATCATATCTATACCATGGTCCTTCAAACGTACGTGTGTATTGCCAGTTGCCATGAAGTAAAGCTAGATTAACTGCTGTTCATAAAGGAGGCGATAAAAAATTGGTTTCAAATAACAGACCAATATCTGTTCTCCCAATATTTCTAAAGGGCCTAGAAAGACTAATTTATGATCAAGCAATTCTTTTTATAGATAAGCATAAAGTGCTAACCAATGCCCAACATGGATCTCGAAAAAAATAGATCAACACAGACAGCCGTATTGATTCTGAAAGGAAATATACTACAAAATAGAGAAAGTAACAGTTATAAATTAGGTTTAATATTTGACTTCACGAAGGCCTTTGATTGTCTTAATCATCATATATTTTTGCATAAACTTTCACTCTACGGAATTCGGGGCATACCACTGGAAATATTTCGATTATATATGAATGGTTGAACTCAGTGCGTATGCGTCGATAGGGAGAAGTCAAATTACTTCACAATTACACATGGTGTACCACAGGGAAGTGTTTTGGGGCCTTTATTATTTAATTTATATATAAATGATATTGTTACATTAGACCAAACGGCGAAGTTCATAATATATGCACGTGACAGCACATCCTGATTTTCTGGTCCAAGTGTACCTAAAGTAGCATTAAAATGCACTGATGTGCTTGACCAGCACTTGCTCTGGTTTTAGCGGAACAAGATAAATATTAATGCAGCAAAGACAAACGCAATTATCTTCCAAAGAACAAAATATGCCACTTGAAATTCATCACGCAATTAAATACGCTGTTAATGAAATTGTACTTGTGCATGAGCACAAAATTCAGGGAGTTGATTTGTCAGCTGATCTCAGCTGGGATATGCAGGTTAATAAAATCTCTAAAAAGCTTGCCGCGACAACAGGAGCACTGTTACGATGCCGAACTCTGCTAGCCTCAAAGGTTAAGCGACAAATTTATTATGCACTCTTTGAATCTCATAATAATTATTGTAGCTTAATATGGGCAACCACTACAAAAACATATATCTCGAAGATTCTGCGCGTCCAAAAGAAAACCCTTCGTCCCATCGCAAACGTACAATACTTATATCCCCAACAAACGTTTTGTTTCCATTGTATCATATTATCGGCATTGACCACTAGTATGACTTCCGGATGCTACGTTTGTTTTCATTTTCTAGTAGCTCTTACAAGGCTTTTATAACTGAAACAGCGTCCCTAAATGTTAAACATACCTCTGCTAATACCCACAGCACGGTTATTTAGTTTGTTTCTCATTTTAGAACTAATTATAAACTCCGAATGTTTCAGCACAATCTTCAGCCTGTACTCAACTAATATAAACGTACCACAAATTTCAGATTCGAAGAATTGCAACTGTATTTTGTCGAGTTTTGAGGTATTTTTTAGATTGAGTACTTCTGATTCTATAAGTGTACTGAGTTCTACAGAGACAATTTTGTGCATTTCTCTAAGATTTTGATTATTTCATACAACTCTATGTGCGTATTCTGCTTTCCATGTATATGCATATGTTCAAATATGTATTAGGGAACATTAGGTACATCTTTGTGATTCTATTCATTTATGTATTTATTTATTTATTTAATACTGCGGACAAGCTGTATGTCTAAGCCGGAGAGGGAAATACATACAGGATAAAAGGAATGGAAGTACGATAGTATCGAACAATATAGATGCCACAAAATAAACAATGCAAAAACACAATTGAAAATGCGGTTACAGTGCAGCTACTAAGCCAGCAGTAAAGATATCAAGAATGATTGGAAAGCAACGGAGAGTTCTGCGGTAGACCATTTCATTCAGAAAGTGTTCTTAGGAAAAAAGAAAACTTGTATGTCTTTGTGGGTGCAAAAATAGGTTCCAGGCTATGGGTATGCTTGTAGTGCGAGGCTCGTCTAGAATCACTAGCGATGCGATTTTCGGGTCGAATACCAAGTCGAGAAAAGTATAATGAATGAAGAAAATTGAGACCGGTATCTTTCTTCTATCTGCAAGTGGTTCTAAGTCTGCAAGTTTCAGCATGGCGGAAGGATAATCTAGGCGCCTGTAACGGTTGAAAATAAAGAGAGCCGCAAGACGTTGCATTTTTTCTAGTTTTTGGGTGTCATCTCTAGTGTTGGGGTCCCATACAATGCAGGCATACTCGAGAATTGGCCTTACAATCAATTGATATGCCTTCAGTCTTAGGGCACTAGGGCAACTGCCCATCCTAAACTAGAGAAGTCCTAACTTTTTGCGGGTGGAGGACATATATTAAAGATGTGTTTCGTCCATTTGAGGCGTGACATTATTGTGACACCTAGATACTCATATTCTTTTACATCTCTGATGGCATTGTTATTTATGTTTATGTAAAATTAAGTTTTGTATTCTTTATATTGATGTAGAGAGAAACTGTTTTGTCAAAATTAATAATCATTTCCAATTCGTTACACCATTTTGCTAATAATTGTACATTTGCGTTTAAAGTAAGCTTTTCAGACGCAGATTTGATAGTATTAAGCATAATACCATCATCCACAAACAGCTTTAAAGACACAGAGGGTTTGAGAGTTTCTGTGAGGTTGTTTATATAGATATTTAAGAGTACTGGACCCAAAACTGATCCCTGAGGTACACCTGAGTAGACCTCTAAGAACCGAGATGTGGCTCGTCGATTTCAAAAAAACGATTTCGTTTTGATAAATATGACGTCACTCAATTGTTTATATGATCCGGAATGCCTATTAATTTTATTTTTTACTAGTTTATGATGAGGCACTCTATCAAAGCTTTTGGAATATTCTAAAAAAATTATGTCGACCCTGCCACCGCAATCAAGCACTTTAGCAAGTTCATCTACAGTTCCCACTAGCTGTGACTATCTACAGTGACTGCTGCAGTGACCGCTACAGTAACCACTGCATGCGTATTTCTTCACAACGTATTATTTTGCATTAGACGAGCCTAGCAACTGTGGTTTTAACCATACAGTTGTTTTTATTAAGTGTATTCATTGTTTGTATTTTGGACTGTGTATTTTTGCTCTTCTTTGTTGTATCTTTCTTATGTTTATTTCCATCACCTGATATGTCGAAGCCACTGCTACCTAAAAGGTTTCCGGGCCCAGTCAAGCTGCAAAAGCAGCTTTTTGCCTGTAAATCCTTCCCGTTGTTCTGGAGAAAATAAATTCTTTTCAATTCAATTCAATCGCCCTTCGTATGTCTGTCAATTTGTCTGGGCACGACGACCACCACCAGCGAAAACTTGCGGGAACTTCCGCGAATGCGTCCGCGAGGAGCTGCGACGACTGCTGATAACTTCCTCACAGCCGCAAGCAGCGACCCTCGTGGATGTGGCGCGATAAGTAGTGCAACAGGCACTTGGCAACGAGACAACGACAGCCACACAACCCAAGGTCATGACCTACGCCGCCGCGGTGCGCAGCCAAAGGCGTCCTGTCACTCAGCGCCAGGAGCCGTATACAACGCTCCAAAGATCCAAGTTGAGTTGAGTTGAGTTGAGTGGTTGTAAACTACCGGTGGGATTAGCCTTGCAGTTGCTGCCGGCAATTGCTCCACCGTAGCGACACTTAAATAGAAATCACAGAAACACTGTCCGCAAAAACCCAAATAGACACTCCTGAGGTCACCATGTGGAGGCCAAATCCGTGTCCTGCAGGTAAAGTAGAAGAAGGCGAGAAGCATCCCTTCTACTCGACTGGCTCCCGCGCGGGAAAACAATGTCCTTAAGAGAACTGTGAGGAACTCCTGCCTTCTTGAGGGATCCGAATAACACAGCCCGTTCCGCGTTGTACAAAGTACAGCACAAGAGGTAATGTTCTATGTCACCACACACACCACACGTTGAACACAATGGAGAAAACGCTAGGCCAGGCTTATACATCCACGCCGGCGTACGAGCAGAATCCGTACGAACGCGGTGCAGCAAAGTGGCTTGGTACCTTTTGAGACCCTTGGTCACACATGGCTGATGAGGAGAGCTCCACAAAGAACTGAAGTGGCACAACACCACATCTCTGAACATTTGCTTGACTTCATGAGGGACTCCATGTACTGGAATCCCGGAGAGAGCTGTAAGGGCGAGGTTGTCTGCTATCTCGTTGCCTAAGACACCTATGTGCGAGGGCACCCATTGAAAACCTATAGAGAAGCCTTTGCTATGTAGATTCTGCACCAAACGTAGGGATCTAAGACTCAAGGCATCAGTGGGGAAACTGTTCTCTAACCTTTGAAGGGCAGATTTTGAATCCGTAATTATGACAGTAGGTTGAGGCGTACAACACCGTAGCTTCTTTAGAGCTGCCTCAATGGCAACGCTTTCGGCCATTGTGGAGGGCACGACTTTAGTAAAACGAACAGACCAATCATACTTCAAAGACGGAATATGAAAAGCAGCTGCACTAGATCCTCTGACCTTGTCCACAGAGCCGTCTGTAAAAATTTGAAGATGACTGGCATATTCGGTTTCAAGATGTTCCAGTACGAGCGAACGCATTGCCGCTAAAGGAGAATTCCGCTTAGCGTGAACGTGGGGAATTGTCCAGGAACAATCGAGGCTCGGAAAGGACCAAGGTGGCTTCAACGTCTTCGGTCGATCTCGAAGGTCGAGACCAAGAGAACGAAGAGTATTCAAAGCCAAGTACGCCCGGGACTCAGATCTCTTTCGAAGGCGCTGTAGAAGCGCTCTCCCGGCAACAGTCTCTCTGAGGCGGCCAATTTGCAGCAAAAGTCTTTGTGAAGCGGCTAGCCGAAGAGGTTTCGATTGAGACTCATACAGTACTGCATTGTTTGGAGCAGCCTGCGGAACGCCGAGAGCCCTCCTTAGCCCCATTCTGTGCAAAACCTCAAGGCGTTCCAGCTGCGATACCGAGGGGGAAATTAAAGGGAGCTGGTACATTATGCGACTTGTCACCAGGGCATCGTGAAGCCTGATTATTGAAGCAGGATGGTTTCCCAATTGCTCACTAGCAACTCTACGAAGCACATTGAGACGCGATGATAGTGAACCCACAATCGAGTCCACAGCTCGTTGCCACTGTAGACGTGAGTCAATAGTGACGCCCAGAAAACGTATGTGGTTAACCTGACGAAGGCAAGACTGATCAAGGTCTATGCTCAGCCGCGCATACCGTCGTCCGCTACCTGGAAACAGAACGAAGCCAGATTTTTCCACCGAGAGAGTCAACCCAACCCCTTGAAGGTAACTTTTAACTGAAAGCACAGCCTGTCGCGCTAATAGACCTAAGCGTTTGCGTTGATATCCGGTTAACCAAAGACAAATGTCGTCTGCATATATCGACATATGGACATGCCTACAATGTTTTTGCACTTTTGCGGAAAGACCAGCCATGACAACATTAAAGAGCGTTGGGGACAGGACACTACCCTGAGGTACCCCTCGCGATACCGCCCTTTCGGAGCTCATTGTACTGCCTAACCGCACTCGAAATTTACGATCACTGAGAAATGAGTGAATGAATCGCAGAAGATAGCCCTGTACGCCTATGACCTGCAGACTATTCAGTATTGAGCTCTGGAGGACGCTATCATAAGCCTTTGATACGTCTAGGAAAATAGCTAGTGTTGAAAGTCCAAAAGCACTCTGATGTTCAATGTGGCTTATCAAGTCCAGGGCGCTATCTTGCGCGCTTAAACCTGTGCGGAATCCAGTCATGCATGTTGGTAGTGCCCTTCTATCCTCAAGCCACCAAGACAAACGCTTACTTGCCATCTTCTCCATGAGCTTAGCCACAAACGACGTCAGCGATACAGGGCGATACGAGGCCGCGTCTGTCATCTCTTTGCTGGCCTTCAGCAGTGGGACTACACAAGCCACCTTCCATGAAGGGGGAACGTCACCAGACTCCCACACTCGATTGAGACAGGTTAGGAGCATCTTCCGGTGTTCCAGAGGCAGGTTCTGTAACATTTGATTGGTAATGCCGTCAGGACCTGGTGCACAGCGACGCCGCAGGCTGCGGAGCGCTGTCTGTAGTTCTCGAAGTGTGAACGGGGCGTCCATAACAGACGGAGACGTAGCAGGCAGAGCGCAGGGATGAATGTCTGGTCTGGAATTCACAAATGCATCCGCAAATTCCTCTGCCAAGCACACGAGATGTTTCTGCGTGCGCAATGCAAGCGCCTCGAAAGGTTTACTCGGACGAGAGCCACCAGCAAGACTGCCAACGACACGCCAAATTCTCGTTATCGGTGAGAAAACAGTCAAACTAGAGCAAAAGGATGCCCACTGGGACCTACAGAGCTTGTTCGCATGACGTCTAATGGCAGAGTTGAGCCTGTTGAAAGTTGTCTTCAAGACTCGGTCGTCCTTCCGCAACAGTTGTCGCTCCGCCCTTCTGCGCGCTGCGCAGAGGTTCCTGAGTTTTAAATCCGGAGTCGGAAAATGATCAGGTAGCTTGAGCGCCGTGGTAGCAGCCATCTTAGCATAAATCATTTTGTCTGTCACATCACCGGAAACACAGGCTAAGTGCTCCCTGTATTTGTCCCAATTAACAACATGGCAAATTTTGGGACCACGCAGATGGAAGTCGGCAGTAAACACAAATATCGGGTAGTGATCCCTTCCCATTCGGTCAGCTCTAGTTGACCACTGCACACGGACGTCAGGTGAATATAAGGTTAGGTCTATAGATGTGGGTAAGGTTGGAGGCCAAAAGAAAGTGGGACTTCCGTCATTGGCCACGCACAGGTCCAAACTGTCGATGACTTCTACAAGTTGGCGTCCGCGAGGATCTGTGTTCCTGTCACCCCAGGCAGGGTGGTAGGCTTTGAAGTCACCGCAGATGATTCTGGGTGCTGGGCAGCGGTCACAAAGTTGCTGGAGGAACAAAGCCATATCGACCTTCTTCCGCGGGGACACGTATACTGATGCAATGGACAGAGTTCGGAAGGCGAGCCGAATCCTCACAGCCACTACCTCAATACTGTCGGTGCAAAGATCGATGACGTTCAAAGCCACATGAGGAATCTCCCTTCGTTGTAAAGGGCGGCACTTCCTGCGGGAAAAGACTTTATGCTGCAATTCTTGTGGGCGACGTATCCCGGCAAAGACCTCACGCTTGGCAAGCCAGCCTCCGAGAGGGCCAGTAAGGGAACACAGGTCTCTTTCAAGAACAATTTTAGTTCTGCTAATCGACTTATAATCCCAGCGCAGTTCCATTGCATTATAAACGGCACTTTTCTAGGGTTTTTAGTTGCAACAGGTTGAAGAAAACTAGCCATCTAGGAGTTGAAGTTCTCTGCGAAGGCGGTGATCAAGGTCTCAAAGGAAAGCACCAGCTGTATAAAGTTTTTCAAAGTGCCAGGCTGCATCGCTTGGCTATATGAACGCAGGACATCAAACAAAACGCGTAGAAGGTCGGAGAAATTCCGGCTTTTGAGCTCCTTATTTTGCTGCACGCACTGGAGCACCACTTCGACAAAAGACGGTGACTGGGACCCACTCTTGGCCATGGTAGCTGCTGTCTGCATCTCTTTTAAGGCAAGGGGATGTCCTCCATGTTATCGAGTCTTGCTGTGAACTGGTCGCTTAGGAACATGGACACTTTTTGCAGAAGCAGATCGAACAGCCAGCTCACCCTCGGAGGCCGTTGCCGACTTGCTCGGATCAGGTCGTGCAGCGACGTCGCTTGCTGCCACGTCCCGAGCTTCCGACTCGAGCGCAGGGAACTCTTCACTTCCATGTATCGGCTTCTCAGTAGGTTGTGGTTTGGGGCCACTAATGAAGGACTTGCGACGGTGTAAGGCGCTTACACGGAATGTGCAGCCACTGAAACTCGCTGGATGGTCACCTCCACATTTAGCGCAAGCAAAATCTGCCTTGCACTCTTTGTAATCATGGCCACCACCACACCGCTTGCAACGTTTATCTTTGTTGCAAACTCTCGCTACATGTCCAAAGCGTTGGCACCTGAAGCACCGGAGAGGAGTTTCAACGAACTCGTGGACGGCATGTTTGGTGAAACCAAGGTCAATTTTTCCAGGGCGCTCGGTGTTGGGAGCAAACGTTAGCACAATAGAGTTTGAAGGCTTCGCTGCCCATTGTTGTTCTGCAGGCTCCACCCGGCGCATTAACCGTCGCACGTGCAGAACTCCTTGTGGTTTCAAGTAGTCAAGAAGGGCAGTTTCCGAATACCACACTGGTACTCCCCTTATAACACATGTGTTAGTCATGTAGGAGTGTGGCAACCGGGCTTGAACTCGTATGCCACCGATCTGAGAGCACCGTAGAAGAATGTCTACTTGCTCTTCCGTTGAAATATCTAGATGAAGAGCCCCTTGCGTTGTGAAGCGACTGAGAATTGGAGCAGATCCCAGTAGTACTTTAATATCATCGAACAGCCTGATAGGGTTCCACTCTCTGAAGTCAACACCTTTCTCTTTTGGCTGAACTATCACTGGGATGCCGACTGTCCGGTGCTTCCGATGACTGACCACTTTGAAGCCATCGTTGTCCATTTCCGCCATGTCAGCCACTTCCTCGTCAGAGGCGACGATAGTTGAGTCGTCTCCACTGAGCGATGATGACGCACTGCACTGCTGGACGTCCCTGATGACTGGCAGATCCCCGCCATGTGATGCCATGGCCGCCTCCGCCCCACTGGGCTCCTTCGGATGACGCTGTCCCTTTAAGGATACCGGTGCCGGAGCTGCCGTACCCTTCCCATAGGGACAGTACCGCCTTAAAGACGCGGCCGTCTTCCAAGGATGGAAATAACCTAGTTAATAACTAGAAAACAAGGCAAAATTACTGAGCTGAGGTGACAACAGATCGAGCAGATCGAAAGATCCAAATCGCCCGGCCGCCCGCCCAACTCAGTTGCAAGCTTACAAAAGAAAAGCCGACCTGTGTAGGACCCCCCACCAGCGCCACCCGCTCTTCTTTCATTGCAGCGAACCCGGCCACATTATTCGGCACTGCCCCTACAAAAGAATGGGCTTGCGTGGCTTCTCAATTAATGCCCTACGACCCCGTCCCGGCCAAAGACCACGGGATGTCGACGGAGGAGCACGTGTCATCTAGCCGTCTCTACCGCTAGCCATCACCGTCCACGCGTCGCCGGGGTGTTTTGTGTGGCCGCGTGTTTTGCGTCGTCGAGCCGCAGCTACGCAGCGATGTTTCGAGGAAGGGCCCCCCAGCCCTCGCAGGGGTAGCTAAAGAAAGCAACCTTTGGAGGTGAAGTTGCTCACCAGCCGAACGAAGACCCTCCATCGAACACGCCGGAATGAAGACGCTGCACCCGGTACACCGACACCGCAGATCATGACAACCTCGACCACGACGTGAACCGCCTTAAAAATGACGCCGCCACACTGAAAACCTCCGACGACACTCCCTATCCACGGATCACGTACACGAAAAAGCCTTGAACCGATGCCGATGACGACGTGCAATGCAAGACCCAGGACATCCGACTTAGAAGTGACTATCGACGGCCGGGAAGTTACCCCTGTATTCCACATGGGTGTCGATTATTCGATGATGAATGGAACATTCGCGGCGAGATTGAGGAAAGTCACGAGCGCCTGGGATGGCGCACAAATTCGCGCCGCCGAAGGTCCGAAAAACATCCATTGCATCGCATTATAACCGACCAGCAAGCCCGACTTCTCCGCCAGAGGCCCTACCGTGTGTCGCCGCGAGAAAGACGAGCCATCCGGGGCCAAATGGAAGAAATTATCGCGACGGCGTCATTCAGCCATCGAAGAGTCCGAGGGCGGCACCGGTAGTTCTAGTGAAGAAGACAACGCACATCGATTTTGCGTTGATTACCGCCGCTGAAACAACATAAAATCGAGGAGTCACTGGACCGGCTCTGCAACGCCAAGTATTTCTCATCGATGCATCTCAATAGTTGCTACTGAGAAATTGACGTTGATAAAAGAGATCGCTAGAAGACCTGCATTCATTACTCGGGATGACCTCTTCTAGTTCAACGTGATGCCATTTGGTTTCTGTTCCGCACCAGCGACGTTTCAGCGAGTAATCCATGGATACGATGCTGGCAGGCTTCAAGTGGCAAAATTGTCTAGAATATATAGATGACGTCGGTGTCTCCGCCTGGAACTTTGAAGACTATCTAAAAAGGCTTCAAACAGTAGCACAGGCAATAAAGTCGTCCGGGCTAACCTTCAAAGCAGAGAAGTGCCCTTTTTCCTATGAAGAGCTGCTGTTTCTAGGTCACATCGTTAGCAAGGAGGGAGTAAGCCCAGACCCGCATAATACAACTGCTATCGCACTGTATCCAACGCCGGCTGATAAGAAAGCTGTGTGCAGATTCCTCGAATAGTGAGCATATTACCGATAAATTATCAAGACCTTTTCGCGCATCGCCGAGCCTCTGATCCAACCGACAAAGGCAGACGTGCCATTTAAATGGGAAGCGCCACAGGCAGAAGCCTTCGAAGAACTTCAGCGTCGTTTACAGTCCCCATCCTCCGCTGCGTCACAGGACTGACTGCCGCCTTGGTCATTTGCTTCGCAGCCGCTGGGGACTGAGGGCCGAGGGTTAATTGGTTTGTTCATGGAAGGTTGTGGCCATGTACTGCACACCAGGGTGGCCAAATCCGGTTCTGGTGAGGGAGTGCATTGTCGGTTCTGGTCACCGAGATCAGGCCGCACCCCAGGCCTGCTTATGCAGTTCCATCGACACGCGGAGTTTTTTTCAGAAACCCGGTGGAGAATTGCGCGGCACCGGGATTCCAACCCTGGTCCTCTTGCACGCGAGGCGGACTCTGTACCTCGACGCCATCGCTGGCGTAGAATCTCTGGCTCCGGACAAGCCGCCATTGTAATCTGTACCTGACAACGTTAACGCTAGAGTCTTATCTAGTGAGGCTAGCCTAGCAGTGCTGTTGGAGGAAATAGCGGGCATTAAATGGCATGTCATAGGGCTTAGTGAAGTTAGGAGGACAGGTGAGGCGTATACAGTACTAAAGGGTGGTCACACACAGTGCTATCGCGGATTAGCGGATAGACGAGAACTGGCGTGGGATTCCTCATTATTCAGGATATAGCTGGCAACGTGGAGGAGTTCTATAGTGCTAACGGAAGGGCGGCAGCTATCGTACTTAGACTCAATAAGAGATAAAAGCTCAAGGTGGTGCATGCCTACGCGCCTAAATCTAGTCATGATGAACAGACGGTTGAAAGGTACTATGAAGACGTGGAATCGGCAATGAATAAAGTAAAAACACAGTACACTGTACTAATGGGCGACTCCAATGCGAAAGTGGGCAAGAAGCAGGCTGGCGACGAGGCGGTAGGCGACATCGGATAGGTTCTAGGAATAGCGGGAGAGAGCTGTTAGTAGAGTTTGCAGATAGAAATAATTTACGCGTCATGAATACTTTCTTCTGAAAACGAGAGAACAGGAAGTGGAGCTTGAAGAGCCCTAATGGTAAAGCAAAAATGAAATTGACTTCATACAATGCGCTCACCCTGGTATCGTGATGGATGTGGAGGCCCTCGGAAAGGTGCCTTGTAGCGAACACAGAACGGTAAGGTCTCGAATTAGCTTTGTCCATTAAGCAGCTAGTGGTAAGAAGGAAAATAGAGGAGTTCAGGATATCGCTGCAGAACAGATATTGAGCTTTAACTGAGGTAGACGATCTTAATGTTGATACAATGACCGATAATCTGACAGCTATCATTATGGAGTGCGCAGTAGAAGTAGGCGGTAGGCCGGTTCAACAGGATACCGGCAAGCTATCTCAGGAGACAAAAGATCTCATCAAGAAACGTCAAAGCTTGAGGGCGTCTAACACTACAGACAGAATATAAATAGCAGAGCTATCGAAGTTAGTAAACATGCGCGAGGTAGCCGACATAAGGAACTTTAATATGGAGAGAATTAAGCATGCTCTAAAGAACGGAGGTAGCCTAAAAACGGTTAAGAGGAAACTAGGCATAGGTAAAAACCAGATGTATGCGCTAAGAGGCAAGGAGGGCAATGTCATTAGCATTATGGTTAAGATAGTTAAAGAAGCCGAAGAGTTCTACAGAAATCTATAGATTAGCCAATGCAATAAGAACGTTAATGATGGAGACAGTAGCGCACAACAATGCGTCATCCCGCAAGTAACGAAAGAAGAAATAAAGAAAGCTTTAGAAGCAATGCAAAGGGGAAAAGCAACCGGTGAGGATCAGGTAACAGCAGATCTTTTGAAAGACGGAGGGGAGATTCTGCTAGAAAAACTAGCCACCCTGCGCAATGCCTTATGACCTCGACCGCATGAGAAGCTTGAAAGAACGAAAATATAATCTTAATTCATAAGAAAGGAGACGCCAAAGACTTGAAAAATTACAGACCGATCAGCTTACTGTCCGTTGCAACAAGATATTTACTAAGGTAATCGCTAATAGAGTCAGGGCAACCTTAGACTTTAATCGTTCAAATGATCAGGCAGGCTTTTGTAAAAGGATATTCCACAATGGATCGTATTCACACTACCACTCAGATGATAGAGAAATGCGTTCAATACAACCAACCCCTATATATAGCCTTTATTTATTATGAGAAAGCATTTGACTCAGTGGAAACCTCAGCAGTCATAAAGGTGTTGTGGAATCAGGGTGTAGATGAGCCTTATGTCAAAATGCTGGAAGATATATATAAAGGAACTTTACAGCTACCATAGTCCTCCATAATGTCAGCAATAAAATTCCAATAAGGAAATGGTCAGGCAAAAGAACACGATCCCGCTAATGTCATTCACCAACTGCGTGTTGGAACTCTGCAAGATTTTTGCGTGTTTATCTCTGTGTGATGCCAACCCCTTTCTTTTAGTTTTGTACTTGTTACTGATTGTTTCAGTAAACCTTGTTTTGGGAGACGTGCACCTCTCTGGTTTTTTTTACTCACGTCCTAGACAGCTAGTGACAAAGATAGACGGTGGCGTCGCAGTTTTGGCGCGATTGTTGTCCGGAAAACTGGCGCAACATTGAGGTTAGCTAGTGAAGAGTATATATAGACAAAAGATTTGTACATGATTGTCGGTGTGCGTCTTACGGCCGCCTAATTGCGTCACCCTATTTTCTTGCCAACGCTAGGATTTTCTGTACGATCTGCGACTATGCACACTAATGATGTCCAACAGTTTTCGACAAAAATTTTCAATAATAAAAACTGTAAGGCACTGATATGGAAGTACTGAAGATAATGGTCCATTCTTCCGATATGTAATATAATCGTCCTTTTGTAGTACTTCCATTGCTCCCATCGAAAGGTCAAGACTGCCTTAGAAAACCAATGGGGAAACGCGTTTGAGAATTGCAAAAACGTTAGAAGAAGCATGTCGACAGCATATGTGCAGAAATATTGATTTCTATAGTTAAACCTTAAAATATACGACAAAATTGCGACCAGAAACCGTTCAAAATTGCACAGAATTGCTGGCTGTGCCCGGGTTCTCTCGTAATGGGAGTTCGCATTTAAACAGTCAACCAACGCAGTGTCACTCGGAAGACGGTAGACGGAGGCACATCTCTGGATGAAACGGTTGTTCGCACATATCAACACACAAACTGAGCAGGAAGGGAGAGAAGCGTACAGAAGTATTCGAGCATGCAGACGGCGGATAAAACTGCTAGCGTGACGAAACCACAGTTTTTAATTCGGTGCCCGCCGCGGCTGCCTGAGTCACCTTACCACGCACGCGAGCAGAGTGCGGGGTTGTGCAGTGAAGCATGCGGTCAGGCCAACATGCGAGGCAGAAGCACGATGGTACATAGCTTTCAGGCTGGCTTAAAGAGAACGACGCTCCAAGGGAGAGATTAGAAGGGCTCCTAGTAAGTTTGGACTTTATATAAGCTCTATTGAAGAATAGAGTCTCGTCGCTAGTCGATAAGTACGTCCCAATGCGCCGGATTTAAAAAAAATGCCGATCCCCGTGGTTCCCCGTCGCCATGAAACGATTTTTGAAGAAGAAGAAACGCTCCTTTCCGCCTTGAAAAACGTACAAACGCAGCGGAACGTTGGTCCGCATACGGTGACGTTCTCCGAATTTACCGACTAGCTATCAAAGAAACCAAGCGCCTGTTCCTAAATAACACACTGCATACGTTCGCTCCTTTCTACTAATCCATCTAAGTTCTGGAACATTATCAGGCCAAAGAACGAATAGTCATTCGACTTCCTGATAGTGCTGTGAATACAATGACAAGCGCAGAATGTTGTACTGCCTTAAACCTTGCCTTTGCAAAATTGTTTTCGGAGTGTTCCTTGGATGTTGCTCCAGAAGTGCTTAAGAACGATTTCTTTCCGATGGACCCCATTGTCATCGATTTTGCTGGCATTGCGACGTCAATCCCGAGCCTCATCCAATTGCGGTGTCGACAAGATTAATTCCAAGTTTTAGAAGAACACTTCTTTTCATTCCAGCATATATTCAGCGCACCTTTTCACCCAGTCTGTCGAACACGCCACAATGTCAGCTTATTGGAAGTTGGCGAGGGTGGTTACACTCTTCAAGCTAGGTAATCCGAATTCTCCCATTAACTACAGACCTATTTCATTAACAAGCATTCCTTGTAAACTTCTAGAGCACATTATTTTGTGATTTTGTGGAGTTCGCCCAAGAAAGCGACCGCGGCCACATTTATTGAGGGCTGCCGGAGAGGAGGTAGCGGAAGAGCGGCGGCGGCAGCGTCCGGCCCTGGCCAACGTCCCGAGCGTCCTAACGAGCGCGTGCTGGGGACACTTCGTCCTTTTCGGCATCATGCGCGCTGCCATCCTACAATATCGCTGCAATATATTCTAACCTCGCTTCTTTCTTGGAAATAACTCTTTCTTTAGCTCCTGTCAGTACGGGTTCCGAAAAAAAATTTTCTTGCGTCACTCAACTCTTATCTTTAAACTCTGATCTTAGCGTCGTCTTTGGTTCAGTTCAGTTTATTTCCTTAAAGACCCCAATTCAGGGGTATTACATAAGGGGTGGGGCTACAGATATAACATGAGGTTCTAGTCTAAAATCATCTGCGTTATCTCCTGGTGGAATCTTGATGGACAGGTAATGGCGGCGACTTGGTGGGGAAGGCCGTTCCAGTCAGATGCTGCTCGGGCAAAAAACGAGGCCGAGAATGTAGTAGTACAGGAGCGTGGACGGACAACTTGGAGCGGATGACCAGTGCGCTGAGATATGTGCATGCGGCGTACGATGTAGGGTGCTTCATGCAATGAACCGTTGAAGAATTTGTGAAAAAGGCAGAGGCTAGCAATGCGCCGGCGATGGGAAAGAAGCGACAAGTTAATTTCAGCTTTCAAAGTCGATACACTGATGTCGTATGAGTATGCGGAATGAATGAATCTAACCGCGCGATTTTGAACTCTTTCGAGATTAGCCTTCAGATAGTTTTGATGGGGATCCCAGATGGCTGATGCATATTCAAGTTTAGGCCTTATCAGTGACGTATATGCTAGTGATTTCAAATCTTTTGGTGCATCACGGATGTGGTGTTTGAGGAAACCTAGTTTTTTGTTGGCCGATGAAATGATGTTGACAATGTGCGCATTCCAGGATAGGTTAGTTGATAGTGTGATGCCTAGGTACTTAAATGTTAGCACAGATTCTATTGGTAGGTTGTCTATTGTGTAAGTAGAACGAAAAGGTCTAGGACTTCGGGTGAATGACATGAGCTTGCATTTGTTAGGGTTAAGAGTCATTAACCACTGATCGCACCATTCTTGTACACTGTTAAGGTCAGTCTGAAGACCTTGTTGGTCTGGGATGTTAGTTACTGTACGATAAATGACACAGTCGTCAGCAAACAAGCGGATTGAGGAAGATACATGCAAGGGTAAATCGTTAATGTATATTAAGAAAAGAAGGGGACCCAGGACGGATCCGTGTGGAACGCCTGAGGTTACGGGTAGGGGGCTAGACGACTGGCTGTTTATGAGCACAGATTGAGTACGATTAGTAAGAAACTGTTCTAACCATCTTAAGACATGAGGGTGTAAATTTAGGAGGGAAAGTTTTAGCAGCAAGAGTCGGTGGGATACTTTATCGAATGCTTTAGCATAATCTAAAAATACAGCGTCAGTCTGGATGTTACAGTCAAGGTTTGCATGCAGGTCATGTAAAAAAGTGCCAACTGTGTTTCACATGAAAATCCTTTCCTAAATCCATGTTGTGAATGATGAAAGAAGTTGCTAGTATCTAAGAAGTTCATGATTTGTGAGTATATGACATGTTCCATGATCTTGCACGGCACGCTGGTTAGTGAGATGGAACGATAATTCAAAGGGGAATTTTTATTACCTGATTTGTAGACGGGAACGACCTTTCCCACCTTCCAGTCGTGAGGCAAAATACCTGTAGACAATGACTGCAAAAATATGAGGCACAAAAATTTTGCAGAGGTATGTTTGATATTCTTTAACACTTTCGAGTTGATTTCGTCGATGCCGGCCGATGATGAGAGTTTAATATTTTCAACTTGGGAAACAATACCACCAACAGAGAGGGTTATGGCCGGCATGTTATTCGTTATGTTTCTGATAAGGGTAGACGCAGAAAGTATGCCGGTATCCTTAGTGAATACAGATGCAAATGCGCGATTGAATACGGCAGCACTGTCAGCATCTGCGATTATTTCATCACATTCGTTAGTGAGAATAACTTCACGGGGCTGTTGCAAGTGTATTATTTTCCAAAATTTTTCTGGGCTGTGACGTAGGATGTTAGGCAAATCATTTCGGAAAAAGGAGTGTTTTGCGTCGCGGGTGGCTGCTAGATAAGCTTTTTCGGCTGCGTAGTATTTATTCCATGCTGAAGTGCTCGGCCTATGCTTGGCTGCGCGGAAAAGTCATTTTTTCTTATTTTCTATTCGTTTTATGGACCTTGTGAACCATGGTTTGTGGCAATTTTCACGAAAAGTGGTTTTCGGAATGAATTTGTTTGTTAGTTCGTGTACCTTAGTTTTAAAGATAAGCCAGTTGTCTTCAGGAGATCTGTTATGAAATGATGCTACAAAGGATGGAAGAAAGGCAGTCAGTTCATTATCTATGGCCTCATAGTTCCCTTTGTCGTACAGAACAATAGTTTTTTTTTGTGAGTGACACGTGGTGTTGGAACAAAGGAAAATGTGGCATGGATAACCTTGTGATCACTGATCTCTGGTTGGAAGCAAATAGACGTTAGGCTTTCCGGATGGTTTGTTAGTATCAGATCTAAAATACTGGCGGAGTTTTTTTCTACACGTGTCGGTTCCGTAATAAGTTGCGTAAGGTTAAAATTAAGACACACGTCAAGAAAATAATTTGATTCAGTGTGAGCAGCCGTTTGGGTACACCAATCAACGTTTGGAAAGTTAAAGTCACCGAATAATAGAATATGTGCGTTAGGGTGTAATGTAGCAACGTCACACAGTATTTTATTTAATTTTGTGCAGAAATCAGGATTGCTGTTTGGAGGGCGGTAGCAGACGCCAAGCAATACTGTTTGGGGCGAGGCTCGAATGAGAAGCCAAAGAATTTCCAGATCTGAGGCAAGGCTAATTGGCGTACATGACAACTGTTGGCTTGCTGCTATTAAAACCCCCCCACCTCGTGTTTCCTTGCGATCTTTGTGATAAATATCAAAACCGAGAAAGTCTGTCTGTATTTCATGGTCGCTAACATCGTTGGTCAACCAAGTTTCTGTTAGGATAAGCAGGTTGCTATCGGATGATGACATGAGGTTGAATACGGTATCGCGTTTCGGAAGAAAGCTACGAATGGTAGTAAAGATAACGGAAAATGAAAGCTGATGCTGAGGCGTGGGATGAGAACAGTTTCTTACTCTGGTATCACGAGATGATGGCTACGAGATTTCTTTGACTGTTTCTGATGATGCATCGTAGTAATAGCGCTTGGGGCCAATGAAGAGAGTTTTGAAGGGAAGGGTGAAAGCTACTTTTTTGGCTTTTGCAAACGCAACAAGGTGTTTGCGAGCAGTTCTAACAGGCCGTGAAAAATCTTCACCGATACCAACATTGGTACCCTTCAACTTGCGTCCATTAGCCAGGATAAGCTTTTTGGTTTTGTGGTATGTGAGCTTTACGATGATTGGACGGTCTGTGCTGTCAGAGTGGCGGCCGATTCGATGAGCGCGTTCGATTTCTTTTGTGTCTAAATTTATGTTTAAAAGGCTACTGCATTGATCAATGATTAGTTGTTCCGATTGCGCCGAGGTTTCAGATGGGGTTGTATCGCGTATGCCGTAAAATATTAGGTTGTTTCGTCGGGATCTGTTTTCTAAATCATCAATACGGTTTTCTAAACTGCATATGAGCTGGGTAGTTTGAGCTGTATCACCTTTGACGCTGTGAATTTCTGTTTGCAGAGCCATTAGGTTTTAGTACTGACTTTATACTTGAGCCATCCTTTGGCTCAGATCAAGTAGTTTCTTATCTGTAGCTAAGAGTTGGTACTTCAAATCTCGCATTTCCGCGATTAGAGTGTCCTGGCCGGCATTTAATTTCTGTAGTTCAATTAGTACGGCGGCATTGTCATTAGGGCCGGGGTTGGTTTCAATATCCCCCGACAATAACAGCAATGAACGAATCACGGATACACATTCAGTTATAATGGCAAGACAGATCTGAGGGCTCGGTAGCTGTATCAAAGCGTAATTGCTAGATTTTTTAGAAAAGGATTCCGTTTTACTAACCTGCATGGCGAAAACCATAGGGTTAGCTGGCAGTGTTGTGGCACAGCCACCGAGCCCACAGAGTGTTGCTGAAGGTCGCTGTTCTTTTATATGCTGCTGGTGGATTGCTGTTCCTGTCGCTTGGGCCGCCCAACGTCGGTCGAGTTCCCAGGCATCCACGGATGTTGCTTGAGCACGTGTTGCAGCGGCGATGACAGTCACGAAGTCGGTGTCCAATCTGCAGTCCAAGGTTCAGTAACCGACTACATCTTTCTTGACTTCGCTAAGGCTTTCGATAAGGTATCGCATCACATACTCCTTCTTAAAATAAAGTTCAATTTAAAAGGAAAATACAGCGCGAACTGAGACGACGGACGACGGAAAAGAGGTGCACAACACAAGCGTTGTCTCGCCACTAAAATTTTATTCAGGAGGAAAACACATATCTAAAAACAACTGGAAAACGACGAAGTCAGCAATCACATGAGGCAATCAACACAAGGAATAAACTTAAATCGGAAAATATTGAGCGGGGCGTACTTCTCTATGATCCACGGCACATCAGGTGTTGCCCAAGAACCGTACGTCCAAATCATATAATGTGGCAGAGGGTTTCCTGAGTATTGAATTAAATGAGTTCCCTGAACATTGGCCCTAATCTTCTTAAATGGGTTGAATGTGTCTTGACTAACCAGTTTGTATCCAGTTTGTATCAGCTAACAACTTCATCCCCATGTGCCGTTACATCTGGTGTGCCCCAAGGCTTTATTCCGGGTTCTTTACTCTTTGATCTATATTAAAGATCTTCTCATTGGCTTTAACTCTTCCCTTAAGCTTGTTGCTGATGAATGCGTTCTTTTTCGTGCAATACATAACGTTAACGATACTTCTCTCCTTCAGCCTGATCTTGTAAACGTCTTAATTTGCTGTCAGAGATGGTATACAGTTCTGAATCCATGAAAGTGCAAAATTATCTCCATCTCATGCCAACCTAACCCGTCTAAAACGTTAAATAACAAGAATAATCGACTTTCAATAGAGAATGTTTTATCTTATAAATATCCGGCTGTTGATATCACTTAAAATTACGCAGGCGCATTTATATAGATAGGATAGGATAGGAAAACTTTTATTGAATCATAAGTATTTAGGCGATCAGAAGTCTTCTTGCTTGCTTCGCGTGTCGCTGTCTTCACGCTGCGCTGCAGGGAAGGCTTCTTCAGCAAAGGGTGGTCCCTCAGTCCAGGGCTCCACTGAGTTTGGCTGCATCCCGTGCGTGCTCTACCATCCTCTTTTGGACGGCGAGCTCGCAGCTGACGAGCCGGCTCTCCCAGTGCTCCGCACTCGGGGGTTTGTGTTCTCGGAATGCGTTGTTTCGTTCGCATTCCCATGTTATGTGAAATAGTGTGGGTGTGGCCCCGCACCACGGGCATGTGCCCCTATATTCCGTTGGGAACATCTTGTTGTATATAAAGAGGTTGGGGAAGGAACCTGTTTGTAATCTACGCCAATCTGTTGCCGACTCCTTGGTTAGTGCTTTATGCGGGGGCGGATATTTATATCTCACCCCTCTGTGATGTTGGAGTAGTTCTGAATAGCTCTCCCCGAGGATCATGGCGCTCAGACCACGGCTCTCCTGCTGCTGTCCGACTCGGAAACAAAAAGCTCGAGCTAGACCATCCGCCGCCTCATTGCCCCTTATGCCCTCGTGCGCAGGTATCCAGATTAAATTATGTTGGACTGTTATGCTCTCTGAGAGGTTGCACTCTCTGAGCACCTTAAGAGCAGCTTTGCTAATTCTGCCCTTCGTATAATTTCGACAAGTCTCTTTTGAGTCCGTGAGAATATTCAATGATTTGTTCTCCCTATATCCTTTTGCTGCCGCCAGCGCCACGGCTAACTCCTCGGCGTCCGTTATACTCCAGATTTCCGTGGATGCCCCGGAGGTTAGTTCCCCATCTTTGTTTACTACCACTGCCGTACCTATGTATTTGCTTCTGCCGCTCGCTACTTCCATAGCGCTTGCGTCCGTGTAGAAGGTGTTATCCTTCCCCGCTAGTGTTCTTTCAATGTGTTCTGCCCTGGCCTTCCTTCTGCCTTCGTGGAGCCTGGGGTCCATGTTCTTTGGAATGGGTCTGACATAAAATGTTTTCCTTATTTCGGTAGGCATGTCTTCGTACCGCTTTGTGTCGATGTATTCGCAGCCTATTCTGTCGAGCAGTGCTCTCCCAGTGTAGGTCCCTCCTAGTCTTTTAATTTGCGATTTTCGTTGCGCTTCCACCAGTTCTAGGAAGGTGTTGTTGACGCCAAGCTGCATGAGCTTTTCGTTGGGTGTGTTTCTTGACAGGTGTAATGCTGTCTTGTATGCTTTCCTTAGAATGGTTACATACGCAGAAACTTCTGTCAGGCTCTATCGCATTTGAAGTTACTTTTATATCGAATGCTAATACGGCCAAAGTTAGAATACGCATCATCAATGTGGGACCCCGCTCAACTCACTTTAATCGATCCTATAGAATCTGTTCAGAATCGGTCATCTTGCTTCATCGTTTTCAATTATTCTCGCACGACAAGTGCTTCTTTAATGAAATCTATGCTAGGTCTGTCTAATCTCGCAGTTGATAGAAATATTTCACGCCTCAGACTTCTCAATACCATTTTTGTTCATAATGAGACACTAAAACAGGAATTTGTTTTCTTCTATACCATCATACGTATCATCACTTGCTGATCATCCTCACTTGCAAACCGAATGTGCTTTTTTATTCTTTCTTACCGAATACTAGCACTCAGTGGAACCACCGTCCACCGAATATAGCATGCACTGAAGACGCGTTATCCTTTAAGCCACTAATCACCAGGTTTGTCATCGAACAAACGTCTGCACCACGAAGAAGGCAGATGACAAAGGATTGATCGGGCATAACTTCCTCTACCCATATGCACTCGCAGCGTTCCCTCTTTTCAACCACAGAAGTTAAGCGAGTTTAGTGGATATAGATTCAATCAGTCGCAGAAACATGTTTCAGATTGCGCATGTGGACCTTGCTCGTTAAAGAGTGGCTTTGCGCTAGGGGGGTGTATGCAGCATGGTCAGTGAATTTCTGCTTGCGCAAGCAACGAGAAACTATAGAACGGAGCTATGTATTGCGTCGTGATGCTGTACTCATTTATTGCATGCTTCAGCAAACTCTTAAGAAGGACATTGGGATAACGCCTTACTGCATACGATTTATGCTGGCAATAGAAATGCCCGGGTTTCCACGTGAACTTTTCCTTTTAACAGGACTGCTAAGTGTGTGGAAAATCCGCATAATAGGCAAATGCAAAGAAACGCCTCGCTCGACGAGGTTACTGTATAAAAACAGTGAATTTTAGCAGGGGATGTATATGCTGTGCACGTAGAACCTCTTTGCTCTTTCTTCTCATGTCCTCCTGCCTGAATCTTGGCACGCGGGCGGAGTAAAAGAGTGAAGGTGGCGTCAGGCCTCATGCCGATATCACTGAATTAAACCCGTCCAAATAAGACACGAGGAAGGTCAGACAGGTTCTTTTTATTCAATGTATACAAGTATGATAGAAAAAAAACATCGAAATCAGCACACGAAGCTTCTCTGACTTCACCGCCACTGGTTCGAATGTGTGCGCGCTCTACCACCCCTAGTTTCCAGAACGCTCGAACCAAACCTCCAGTGTCTAATTGGTCCTCTTCCAGGCACCCTGCCTTAGTACTGCACATCACAACTGTGAGCGTTCAATCACGACCTACCAACCTCCAGTGTTGGGGTGCTGTTAGTTTATTGGTCGATGTATAGAACTCGTAGAATGTGAGAAATATTTAAAAGCCTCATCACTCTGGTGGGTATGGTCCTACTGTTCCCCGCACTGTCAACGTACAGTTCTACACAGCACGTGCCGCATTTGTTGCATTTCAAGAGTTTTGCGTGCCATGCACTTTATTTGTCCCTCTGTGCGGTGAAATGAAGCCAAATGATGGACTTGGCTGATTGTTTAAGTCTAAGGAAATGAAGCTGTGGTCGCATTAGCCCGTAGTGCTAAGACTGCTACTCCCATTCTTCACTACAGAAACTAGGAATTCGCTGACGAGCAATAGAATTTTATATGTGAGAAGTAGGTCTGACTCAGGTCGATTTCTTGCTGCGGGGCGGTTTCTTAGAAAAACACCGCAGCCAGCTGGTCCGAGAACTTTACAGATTTATGCTCCCGTCAGCTTCCGCACCTGGTGAGCAGCCAGAGGGTGTATCTCGTCTTCCAAGCTTCTGATCGAAGTCTCTCAGTTTCACGTCGTTAAGTTAGAAAGTTTCTGTGCTCAGATCAAGCGTTCCCTCATTCTGACGTTAGTAAGGTAGCCGTCTTCTCCGCTGCTCGCACTACTAATGCCTATAGGTCTTCCGGAGACAGCGGTATCTGATCCTGCGCGCACGAGGAATAATGCCTAAAGGAACTTCAAAACTGCCGACTAAGATTACTTCTACACAAGACCGCATTCATGGAGCCACCTTTTATCTACTCATCATGTTAGATTTTAGAACAACGCCGTGTTCAGCGAGTCGACTCAGCAGCGGGCCAGGGACATCAGACAGATGGCCTTCGCTATGCATCCACTTATCCCTGGAATGAACTTCTCACCTTGGCTGGTGAGTCATCAGGAAGCCATCCTTAGTAGGCTTAAAGGTAGGAAGGACGGAAGATTATTTTGACATCTCGTTGCTTCCAATCATGATGTATCCATCCCAGTTGTTGCCGGTGTTGTCATCTCTCCTGTCAGCGTCAGTTTGCAGCTCACCGTTCGCGTTGGCAGCAGTGTTTTCAGGAATGAAGGTTCGCTGCGATCCCCGATGTCTGGACGTCTATACAGAGAGTGATCCTTTCGTTCTCCTTGCAGCGCCAATTTTTAGGCTGCATTTCGCACATGAGCAAACCACAGCGTATTGTTTCGCTACCGCCATATTGGGGCTTCCGCCCACCCCTGATCGTGTCTCAGCACGCTGCACACGTGACTAATGGCTAGGACAAGACTGCAAGTCCACCGTTTAGGCTGCGAAGTTTGTCTGCGAACCACCGTTCATTAAAACCACACAACATGAACTCAGATTCTTCTGAAAAATTCTGCAGCTCAGCGATCCCTTTATTGTTTAACGCGGCAGGCGTGTTTGTCCTGCGCTCTGTGGCTGCCACTTCTAGTGTTCAGCGATAACTGAACTGGAAGCGCCGTATTGCTGGCGTGCGTCTCCGCGATCTCACAGCTGATTCCTTCACCATGTGCAGAACTTGCAAACAGCGATGGCTACAGTATGATTGCGTGGTGTAATAAAACGCTGCCACCTAAGTAAAACCGCCGAGTTTGCGCAAAATACCACATGCCACGGGTGAACGATATACGTGTTTCAAATCATATTATAATAATATAAGTGTCTCAGCGAACACTTTCAAAATTTTTCAAAGATAGGCTTTTTGGGGTAAAACTGTGGCTTTTGCAGCATAGTATTACAACTGTACGGGGACATTAGAAGACCGGTTAATTGTCTTAAGCAGGGTAATTTATTTTTAATAATTAAGTTTTTAACATGCACAGCTGGGCGCCTACTTGCAATTAGAGATTTGTAGTTGGCCGTTAGTGATAGCAATGTCAGGTTTTCAAATTTCGAAAACGCGATTACCATTGGCGCTGTGGCTCCACTAAATTTAGCTTTTCCGACTAGTAACGTGCACAGGAGGGATCGCTTTGCCTGCATGCTTTCTAAAGTGCACGTATTTTGGCACGATTGAGCTAAATTTTGTCCAGTCATAGCGGCGAAGGCAGTCGCGTTTTCGAAATACTTGTAATAATCTACCGCAAAAGTTATGTTTTTACCCCAAGAATCTAATTTATGAAAATTTTTTAAAGTGTTCGCTGAAACACCGGATATAGTTGCTTTTATTGCACCTTTCTGCAATTCAGCACAACCTAACAAATGCGAACCGGTACAAATTACAAAAGCTACAAAAGTGATGCGGGATTTTTCTAAAATGGCTGTGTGGAAGCGTGAAAAGTGCTTTCGTACTTCTTGCTTTCTATAGCGTACCGAAGGTAGGTTCAAATCTCTCATAACTTCTTAGGGCTCTAAGACGTCGCCCTCCCACTATCCTGAGAAAAATCTTTATGCGCCTTAATAGTCGCTGCAGGGTGCAGTTAACCCTATGAGGTTTTCGACATGAAATACGTGGTATTATTTCTTTGAGGTATACGTGTTTTAAATTTCACACCGAGTGACCTAATGCTTAGAAACCATGGCGTTGGTACAACTGCATTTCCGATTACGGCACTCGAGCGATCTGCAGACGACATTTTTTTTCCCCTAAACAGCAGATACATCCAGGAACGCATAAGAAAACAATATTCCTTCAGGTCACAAAAATATTTGTGCATAAGTACGCCTGTGAACGTTCTACCTATCCTACAGTTTTTAGAAGTGGTAATTTCTCTGTTTGCTAGCGAACCTCAAGAGCACCACACTTGTGAAACGAAGAGGGCTAACTTCTGGTGAAAACAAAAATCATGGCTATTTCTAGTACAGTTGCTGGCAAGCGCCTGAAAGGACCTAGCACTTAGTAGCGAATTGAGAAGGAATGTGTGCGTTTTATCCTTTACATCTTTCTTTGCGCTCTTGCCAGGAGAAAACCGACTGTAATCATGCGACCCGATTCTCATCCTTGGGGTGGAGAACATATGGCAGATTCTCTCATATCATGAACAGCAGGTTACCAATATGCCTCCAGAGAAAAGCACACAAAAGCTGTACCTTACCGGTACTCACCTACGGGGCAGAAACATGGTGGCTAACGAAAATAGTCGAGCTTAAGTTAAGGACAACACAGCGAGCCATGCAAAGAAAAAAATAGGTGTAACGTTATGAGACTGGAAGCGGGCAGAGTGGGTGAGGGGAGAAACTCGTTTTAATGACGTCCTATTCAAAATAAAAAAGAACAAATGGGCTTGGGCAGGGCATGTAATGCGAAGGGAAGATAACCGCTGGTCCTTAAGGGTAACGGAGTGGATTCCAGGGGAAAATAAGCGTAGCAGGGGGCGGCAGAAGGTTAGGTGCGCGGTTGAGAATAAGAAGTTTGCAGGCATAGGGTGGATGGAGCTGGCAAAGGACAGCGTCAATTGGAGAGACATGGGAAAGGCCTTTGCCCTGCAGTTGGTGTGGTCAGGCTTATGATAATAATGATGAATCGCGCGGCGCGCCTAACGACGCAATTTAACCTTCGGACGTACCAAAGTGCACACTGAAAATTTGAAGGAGGAACTTAAGCTTATGACGCGTTAGCGTACCCATATGTGCAGAACGTCATTGTCTACTTAACATTCATAGCCTACCTGGCAGTCCTCATACCTCTCCTGGTGCAGCGGTTAAGCGATGCGCCGCTGCCCTTCGATGGGAGGTACCCCCAGCGGTGGGCCTTGTGGGGCCCAGTTAGCTCTTGCCGAGCGACCGATCATTAATATAACTGCCTCCTGCCACAGTGGGGAGGTTGTGATGACGCCGCTAGGTCACGCGACGGAAGTGGGCCACCTTCCTTATAGGTTGCTGCCAGAGGGCCCCCTTCCAGAGCCATGCCCGTGGTTTTTCGCTCACAACGCCGACGCTGGATTTTCTGCGCAACGAGACCTTTGACGCTATCGCGTTGGAAATGAAAAACGCCGAGGTCTCCCGAAAACAGTGTGCCGAGCGGCCCGCTAATGCCTCAATGCTTTTATCACACATCACAACTTTATGCCAATGGTTTTGCTTGAGACCCACACTTTGGCATTTCCTGTAGACAGCAAGCGCCCATACGTGGCTCTACCAGGACAGTGCGGCGCGGCTGCTTCCTGCCGCCGCTTTGCACATGCCTTGCGTACTCTCCGCCTCGTCGACACCAAAGGAAGAAAGCGTGGCTAATTTTCACAGCTGTTTCCCTGTGCGGCGACAGAGCACGACGTTTGTTCAGTCCCTTTCTCTTCTGCGACGGCAGGGAATTTTCGTGTTTCCATTAGTCCTCCCGTCAGCTGCTTTGCTGGGACGGCTTCTGCGATCGCTTTTGCACTCGACAACCTTGAGCGCATGCTACGCGGCCTTGCTTTCAAGGTTTACGCAGGTATCTAACACCACGCGCGTGCCACTTTATTTTTGTCGCAGTCATAGGGAGTTCGTCTCAGGCAGATTGTTTGTTTCTTTATTTATTTATTTTTGTTTGCAAGTACTGCAGGGTTTTCTCGGGCCGATGCAGGAGTGGATATAAGGTAGGAAAATGACATTAGCAGACTGAGCAAGAGGAAGAAGTAATCGAAGAAATAAATGAAAAATAACAATTAGTCATCACTGGGGCACCACGGTAGTAATAATGTGAATTAAAGGCGATTAACATGTTCCATGAAGGGTTCGGCTGAGTTGCACTTCACAACAGTAGAGGGAAGTTTATTCCAGTAAGAGATAGCAGAAGGGTACAAGGAATAACAGTGAACGTTAATGTGGCTTATGGTTTGGGCGGGGGTGTCGAGGTGCTTTCGCATTGTTAATTCTCGAGGAGTGGCGGAATTCTGCCTGAAGGTTCATGCTTCTTTTTTAAGGGGAGGTTTTCGTGATAGAGTACTAGGTACAAGAACTCAAGTCCTTATGTTGCTCTACGCTGAGGTACGCTGTGCATGTCTTCTTTCTATAGTAGGTGAGATATGTGGGAATGCCTCGAATAGTTTCAGTATACAACGCATACTGTTAAGTTCTGAATTCTTTCTAATTGCCGAATAAATATATCTGCTGAGGACTGCAAATAATATGAGCATATTTTGCGGATGCTATCACGAGTGTTTTGCATGCATTAAGTTTAACAGCATAAGAAGCACTGGGTAATCTTCTTCTGAGGAATTAAAATTTTCCCTGGGTCTTCTGAGATATGCTGTTTAAGTATTGTTTCTAGCTCAGGTTACTTGACAAGGTCACCCCTAAGTATTTAATATAATTGATTTTTAAGATTAGGACCATATTTATAGCGTACGAAAAGTTGGTGGTGTTTCCTTGTGAATAAAAACTGCACTGTTTGTTTTTAAGGCGTTACGCTTCATTCATCAATAATATACCAAATCTTGATGAACGATGAAGTATAATTAATTTGATATTCCACGGAATCTATTGATTTAGACCCTACGCAGTCATCGCGAAGACTCGGATTTGTATTCCAGGGTTTACGCATAAATGGACACTGTTGATGTATATTAAAACAATAAGGGCGCAAGCGGCGGACCCTGTGGCACCCCTCAGTAATAATCTCAAGTTATCACATACGGAATTTTCCAGTTTGACGCCTCGTTTATGGTTTCTCATAAAGCAGTCAATTCATGAAATTCTCGTTCAGTTCCTGTAGAATGATGTTTTGCAAGTTTGTCTTGGTGAGGAACTAAGTCAAATGGCTTAGAAAGGTCTAAAGAGATATAATCAAACTTACCCCTTACATTAAGGGCATTTACGATACCTAAAGTTATCTCTGCAAACTGTGTGGTTTATTTATTTATTTATTTGTTCATACTGCAGCCCTTTATGGGCTATAGCAGAAGTGGTAATACAATATATAAGGCGCCAGAAACCTGCAAGGCCACAGCAAAAAAAAAAAAGCAAATACCGCAAACACGCACAATCAGACCAGCACGCAGACATTTATACAATACACTAAGCCGTGTTGTCGACTGTAGAATAAGTGATTAATATCTAGCTGATTAATACCTGTTTTGTAAATATTATGTTTGAGTAATTTACAACCAGCTAGAGCTTGTTCCTTCCTAAATACAATGCTATGCGACAAGTCTGTGTAAGCACTATCGGTTGTACTCACATTTCGCTTTTGCACTTACCAGCTGCCATTTTGCTTCTAAGTGAATTTCGCCATAGTTTATACGTGAGATGAGGCTTTGGATGGTAGAGGCATATTTGTGGGTATACGTGGCTGAAGGGGAGTGCAGGTTGGAGACGCAGTATTACCTGTATGTGCCTGAAGGTGCAACCTCCGTGTGTTCCTTCCGTAGAATTGTGTATGAAGGCCTTTTAAAGAATGAAGGTGGAAAGATTTTTGGTCCTTCGTAGGTGGGAGGTGCCTTTTTTCGGTGGGTGCCCGAAGGTGCATCCATCGACGAGAGTTTCCAGAAAGTAGGCATGGGAAGTGGGTGAAGTCTTTCTGGAGGGTGAAGGTGGGTTAAAGAGTCGTTTTTCGGGTCTTCTAGAGTGTGGTGGTTGGTAGGTCGTGAGTGAACGCTCGCCGTTGTGATGTGCAGTACTAAGGGAGGGTGCCTGGAAGGGGACCAATCAGACGCTGAAGGGTTGGTTCGGGCGTTCTGGAAACTAGGAGTGGCGAAGCACACACACATTCGAACCAGTGGCGGTGAAGTCAGAGAAGCTTCGTATTCCGAAATCGAAGCTTTTTTTTATCATAGTTGCATACATTGAACAACAAAACCTCTCTGACCCTCCTGGTGTCTTATTTGGACGGGTTGAATTCAGTGATATCGGCATAAGGCCTGACGCTACCTTCACTCTTTTACTCCGGCCGCATACCAAGATTCAGGCAGGAGGACATGACAAGAAAGAGCAAAGAGGTTCTACTTGCACAGCATATACCTCCCACACAGAAATTCACTGTTTTTCAACAGTAACTTTGTCGAACGAGGCGTTTCTTTGCGTTTGTCTACTATGCGGCTTTTCCACGCACTAAACAGTCCTGCTAAAATGAAAAGTCCACGTGCAATACAGGAATTTTTTTATTACAAGAACTCGTATACTGTAAGGTGTTATCTCAATGTCCTTTTTAAGAGCTTGCTAAAGCATGTCATAAAAGAATACAGCATCACGACGAAACACAAAGCAATGTTAAATAGTTTCTTGTTGCTTGTGCAAGCAGAAATTCACTGAACCTGCTGCAAACATCCTACTAGCGCGAAGCCGCTCTTTAACGAGTAAGCTTCACAAGCGCAATCTGAAACAAGTTTCTGCGACTGAATGAATCTATATCCACTAAACTCGCTTAACTTCTGTGGTTGAAAAGAGGGAACGCTGCGAGTGCATATGGGTAGAGGAAGTTATGCCTGATCAAAACCTGTGTCATCTGCCTTCCTAAGAAAAAACAATGGGTGAGCAAACGGAATGTATCGGCTCAAAACTTTCTCACGACCATATCCAGAAAAGAAAGATGAGCACTTATTCCCCTTCAAGCACAGCGGTCAGGAAGAGGTGATTTGTGGTTTGGAAAAATAAAATTCCTGAAATAAGTTGGCGGACAAAAACTGCACGACAGTTTTACCAGACCCTGGCAAGGGAGCGAAAAATTCTGTCAACGCATAGCTTTCATTTTTAAAGCGCCCCAAAACATTCACAAAAATTCCCTGCAGCGCACGTATAGGGTTGCTCATTTGTAACGTGAACACAGGAGCACGTGATGAAGTTCAATTCAATTCAATTCATTTTATTTTATCAGAAGTTTGGAAGGATATCTGGGCTAAAAGTTGTGAAATCACAGCCTGACATGGCCCAGACAACCTATACAAGACAGTGGCGACATAGTTATTAACAATAGTTAAGAGAAACAATGGAAAGATCTAGAATAGCAGATAACATACAATTTAACTTTGAGTAGTATTCAAAATACAAACAAGCTTAGTTTATAAATATTGTCAGAAATAACCCAAGAATACATCATACATACATATTAGAATAAAACTGTAGATTTGTACAATCATTACTGAAATCAAGATAGCATACAGGTACGAGAAATAATAGGTAAGGGAAGCAAACATATATCAGAAACGCGACTACTTATAGTTTGGAAAAGGATTCTTGAAACTGTTTAAATGAAATTATCTGATTTAGTATTTGTGGGAGGTTGTCCAGCAATGACTGAGATTTGTAGATTGTGCGTAAATGCAGAGCATGCCATAATTCTGTACTACGAATAGGTATAACTATTTTTTTGTGTGTAAGACTTGCAGTTTGTACCAAAAAATTCTTCTGCTCAGTAGTTGAGAAGAAGAACGCAAAATACGGAAATCGTATATGTTATTAGCTCTGACCATTTTCTATGAGCGTCACACGAGACTCCGCGGAGGGTCACACGAGACTGATGTATACATTATTGGGCACCTGAAAGGAGCTCAGCAAACGAGGCCGCTCCCAGCGCTGCCTATGTCTGCTCGTTAGTTCGCAAGTATCTAACATATGGCACATACATGTACACGTTATAAGTGGACGGCCTTGTCCCTTCTTACTCGCACAATGAAATGCTTGCAACAGCGTCGAGACGCAACGTGCAACGAGGTTTCAACTTTATGCTCATGCAGACACAAAGTTCTCCCAACCCGTCGAAATGTATTTATCACACGTCTACGCTAGTACGAGGATAGAGCGAACACTAGCCGCTGACATTGCATTTGAACAGCTTGAGGTCTCCTGTTTATCTACGTTTTTCTTGCAAGCTGTCCAGAACGTGGAAGTCCGGACATTTGGACCGAATTGCTTGTCTGGTTGCGAATAGCGTTCTGTAAATTGTGAAACATTTTATCGAAGCAAAAGGTTCTTAAATTGAAATAGTAGGAACGTTTAGAAACCACCTCGCCTCCCTCCTAAGGGGTAAGAGAGAGGGAAGGTTTGGTTAACGTAATATTGCTTTAAAAAATTATGAGAACGTTCGATCAGGGAAAATGTTTCAGCACTTGCTATCTGAAACGTTGAAACCATTCACTTAAAATGTAAAAAAGGACATGTACATAGGTGCGCGTTCGTATCTAATGTAAAACGCTCTTATGCACTTATACCGTGTTTAGTGTCCCAGAGGGACTCGGACGATGAGGGACGCCGTAGTGGAGAGCTCCGGAAATTTAAACCACCTGGTGATTTTTAACATACACTATAATCGCACAGTACCCGGACCTCTATAGAATTTCGCCTCAATCGAAATTCGACTGTCGCAGCCGGGATCGATCCCGCAGCTTTCAAGTCAGCAGCCGCGCACCATAACCACTGAGCCACCGCGGCGGCCGTAAAGTAAAATGCTAAATTTATTATGGCTGTTTGAATTTTAGGAGATAAAGTGAACTGTAGTTTCATTAATTAAGCATATTGCCACGCTGCTGACTTTCTGCCGGCGCCACCTGGAGGTCGAACTGTGTTCCCGAGCGCGTGGCCGAACGTCTTCTTTGTCCAGAACGAGCGCGGCGGTGTTGGCAAACCTCGCCCGAGTGAACAGTTTGGTTCTCTGTATTTTCGCCGGTGACATTTTTGGTGGAGCCGTGCTGGGTATCATCCCATGTACGCTGACCGGGACGATAGCCCTGACGCTTCTCCCCGACGAGCAGACGCCACACCTGTCCACAAAGCTAGCCGTCGCCTGCGAGGCCTGCAACCCGAATTTGAGCCACTCACGATTCCTGCTCGGGCCATGACTTCCGCCACTGGCAGCCAGACAGGTCAGTCCTTCGGCAGTGCCCCGCCGTTCGTCTTTCTTGCACCTCGGTCGCCACCATCCTTCCACGGCGACCGGTTCGAGGATGTAGAAGATTGGTTGGCCGGTTTTGACCGTGTGGCCGCGTTCAACCAATGGGACGACGAGCGAAAGCTGCTGAACGTGTACTTCGCACTGCAAGACTCGGCGAAAACGTGGTTCGAGAACCACGAGGCGTCCTTCTCTAACTGGGCAGCTTTTCGCCGCGAGGTGCTCGCCACGTTCAGTTCGAGCGAGCGAAAGGAGAATGCCGAGCTTGCCCTTCGCTCCACGTCACAGCAGTCCAACGAGAGCGTGGCCATGTTTATTGAGGACATGACCCGCCTCTTCAATCGGGCCGACCCAGCCATGCCCGAAGCTACAAAGGTGAGGCACCTTATGCGTGGGGTAAAGGAGCAGCTGTTCGCTGGCCTCATGCGCGACCCTCCGAGAACTGTCGCCGCCTTTGCCAAGGAAGCGACGACCATAGAACGTTCCTTGCAGGAACGGAGTGCCCAATACGGCCGTCAGGCAAATGTAGCGGCCGCTCAGTACTGCACGTCCTTGCCAGGCCCCGGGGATGAGGCGCTGCGAGCGCTTGTGCGGAGCATTGTCCGCGAAGAACTGCGACACCTCCACTTGAGTGCTCCGTCAGAAAGCGTACCTTCGACAGGCGATGTTCTCCGTGACGAAATCCGGCGAGCGGTGCAGCCACCCCCAGCACCCCTTTCGGAGCCGCACGTAATGTCCTACAGCGATGCCCTGCGCCGACCTGCCCCGGCGCCGCAAGCGTTTCGCCCCGTTGCCGAACCACCACCACCCCATCGTTACGTGCGTCCCATCGAGCAGCAGCAGGACCCGTGCCCTCCATTCCGCAAAGCGTACGTGTGGCGAACGTCCAACGATCGTCCGCTCTGCTACCACTGCGGGGAGCCCGGCCATGTTCTGCGGAATTGCCCGTACCGGCGGATGGGTCTGAGAGGATTCCCACCGGACGCGCCTCGACCGCGCTATGGTGAAAGACCGCGGGACATAGAGGATTACCTGAACTCTCAAGTGCCGCCCCCGACCTCACAGCGGCGACAGTCGCGATCGCCATCCCCGAGGCGCTTTGCTACGCCCAGTCGGCCCTCAACCTCCGGTCAGTTCGGAGGCACGTCCCCTCGGCGGGAAAACTGAAGACGGCGTCCTCCGGGGGTAGGGCCGCCGCCGCTGCACGAAGTCAACAGCCTCCACCCGACGATTGGACGCGACGGCCCGAGCGTCAACGACCCGATCCGACGACCCCACCGACGTGCTGCGAACGATTAGTTTCCGCTGAAATTTTAGTAACCGTCGACAGTTATGAACTGACCGCACTCGTCGATACCGGCGCTGATTTTTCTGTGATGAGCAGGGAGCTAGCCATGACACTCCGTAAGGTTCTGACGCCTTGGTGTGGACCCGTGATCCGCACTGCCGGTGGCCATGTCGTGACACCAATCGGCGTCTGCACTTGCCGCATCCAAATCCATGGTCTTACTTTCACCGGCTCCTTTGCCGTGTTAGCTGACTGTTCAAAGGACCTCATACTGGGCATGGATTTCCTTCACGAGTATGGTGCGATCATAAACCTTCAGGAACTCATGGTATCTTTTTCCGCCCAGCGAGCCGTTAACACAACCACCGAGCCCTGTAAAGTAATGTTGCGCATATGTGACGACCACATAACAATCCCTCCGCGAGCCAGCAAGTTCGTCACAGTCGAGTGTACTGACAGCACCGGCGCTCTTGGCATTGCTGAAGCGAACATGTCCCTGCTACTCGCTCGGCAAGTTTGTGTCGCCCGAGGCCTAGTAGACCTTGCCGATGGTCGTACCGAAATCTTAGTCACGAACTTTACTCGTGAACCGCAACATTTGACGAAGTCAGAAGTCGTCGCTTATTTTGACGAGCTTGGAGAGTGTACGAGGCAGTGCTCTTTATCCACCACGTCAGACCTCGCCGACGCGACGGCTACAGCCATTCCGACTGACGCGAACCCGCACCTCTCGGCCAGTCAGAAAAACTGCGTGCAAAGCCTAATCTATTCCTTCCGCGACTGTTTTGCGGAAACTTCCAAGGTCCAACAGACGCCGCTTACCAAGCATCGAATTGTCGTTGCTGACGACCAAATACCAATTTGCCAGCGTCCTTATCGCGTGTCTTCCAAAGAACGCGATGCCATCCGCCGCCAAGTTACACAGATGCTCCAGGACGACGTCATCCAACCTTCCACGAGCCCCTGGGCATCGCCTGTTGTTCTCGTCACGAAGAAAGATGGCACCCTCAGGTTCTGCGTCGATTACAGGCGCCTGAATACCGTCACGAAAAAAGATGTGTACCCTCTGCCCCGAATTGATGATTCCCTAGACCGCCTGCGCCATGCCACCTTCTTTTCATCCCTCGACCTCCGCAGTGGGTATTGGCAAATAGAGGTCGACGAACGCGACCGAGAGAAGACCGCCTTTATTACGCCAGACGGTTTATACGAGTTTAAGGTACTCCCTTTTGGCTTGTGCTCGGCCCCAGCCACGTTCCAACGAATGATGGACACCGTGCTGTCCGGTCTGAAGTGGCAGACATGCCTCGTATATTTTGACGATGTCGTGATCTTCTCTGACACGTTTGATGAGCACCTGAAACGCTTGCGTGCTGTTTTCGAGGCCATACGTTCCGCTGGTCTCTCTCTCAAGCCAGAGAAATGTCACTTCGCATTTCAAGAGCTGAAGTTTCTTGGTCACATTGTCAGCGCACGAGGTGTTAGTCCAGATCCCGAAAAGACGGCCGCCGTAGCTGCCTTCCCTAAGCCAACAGACAAACGGAGCCTGCGTCGTTTCTTGGGCCTCTGCGCGTACTATCGCCGGTTTGTTCCCAATTTCTCCCGGCTAGCAGAGCCTTTGACCCGCCTGACGAAGGATTCTGAATCCTTCATCTGGGGCCCAGACCAGGACAGCGCCTTCACAGAACTCAAGTCCCGTCTGCAGTGTACGCCTGTGCTTGGCCACTTCGACGAAGAGGCCGACACTGAACTGTACACTGATGCTAGTAACGTTGGCCTCGGCGCGGTCCTTGTTCAGCGGCAGGATGGTCTAGAACGCGTGATTGCTTACGCCAGTCGCACTTTGTCCCGTTCAGAAGTCAATTATTCCACAACGGAAAAGGAATGTCTAGCTGTGCTGTGGGCCGTTACGAAATTTCGTCCGTACTTGTATGGCCGCCCGTTTCGGGTCGTGAGCGACCACCATTCACTCTGTTGGTTGGCGAACCTGAAGGATCCCTCGGGGCGGCTTGCTCGATGGAGTCTTCGGTTACAAGAATTTGATGTCACCATCGTGCACAAGTCTGGCCAGAAACACAGCGATGCTGACTGTCTATCTCGCGCCCCAATCCTGTGCCCCACTGACGAGTCCGACGACGATTCCGCTTTTCTTGGTGCTCTCACCACGTCCACCCTTGCCCAACAACAAAGGGCCGATTCTGACCTGCTGCCCCTCATAGAATACCTTGAAGGAATCGCCCCATCTCCACCTCGGCTCTTCAAGCGCGGACTGTCATCGTTTTGCTTGCGCGATGGGGTACTCTACAAAAAGAACTACGGCCCAACGGACACTGTCTATCTGCTTGCAGTGCCAGCTGCGCTTCGCGACGAAGTTCTGCGCGCGTGCCACGACGACCTTTCTTCGGGCCATCTCGGGTTTTCCCGCACGTTGGCGCGCATACGCACCAAGTACTACTGGCCCAAGCTTGCTGCGGTTGTCCGCCGTTACGTCCGAACCTGCCGAGAATGTCAGCGCCGGAAGACGCCACCGACTAAACCAGCCGGGCTCCTGCAGCCTATCGATCCCCCGCGCCTCCCATTTCAACAGGTCGGCATGGACTTACTCGGTCCGTTTCCGGAGTCTTCCATGGGTAACCGGTACATTGCTGTTGCCACTGACTATCTCAGCCGCTACTGTGAGACCAAGGCTCTTCCCCGTAGTACCGCCGCCGAAGTCGCAAGTTTTTTCATTCATAACATTGTGCTTCGTCACGGAGCTCCAACGGTCGTATTAACTGACAGGGGAACCCCGTTTACGTCGGCACTTACGAACGAGGTACTTCGACTCAGTGGCACCAGTCATCGAAAGACAACGGCTTACCATCCGCAAACCAACGGACTGACTGAGCGGCTTAACAAGACAATTGCCGATATGCTCTCTATGTATGTCGACGATGACCACGCGAACTGGGACCGGATACTTCCGTACATAACGTTCGCGTACAACACTGCGCTTCACGAAACGACGCGCTTCACTCCTTTCCATTTGGTGCACGGTCGCGAACCCTTGACCATGCTGGACGCCATGCTTCTTCCGGATCCTACTCCCTCTTCTGTCGTGGATGCCGACCAATTTGTCCGTGACGCCGAAGTTGCTCGCCAAGTTGCTCGACAGCGAATCCGGTGCCAACAACAACGCGACGCCGAGCGTTACAACCTCCGCCGCAGGGAGGTGATTTACACACCCGGTGACCAAGTCTGGGTGTGGAGCCCAATCCGTTTGCGAGGGCGCTCCGAGAAGCTTCTTCGCCGTTACTTTGGTCCGTACCAGGTGTTACGCCGCCTCAGCGCGGTGACCTACGAGGTGCTCCCTCAAGGAACTGCCCGGTCCTCTCGACACCCGACGTCCGAGGTCGTCCACGTGGCGCGAATGAAGCCGTTTTATTCCCGTTAGCCCCGGACCGAACCCCGCCATTACCTTTCGCCTTATTTTTTTTTCTTCCCCTCGCGTGCGGCATCGAGTCGATGCCTCTTAGATGGGAGGGGCAATGCCACGCTGCTGACTTTCTGCCGGCGCCACCTGGAGGTCGAACTGTGTTCCCGAGCGCGTGGCCGAACGTCTTCTTTGTCCAGAACGAGCGCGGCGGTGTTGGCAAACCTCGCCCGAGTGAACAGTTTGGTTCTCTGTATTTTCGCCGGTGACAATATTAAGGACAACGTACGCGTAAAAGTGGCTCCCCGTCGCCCCGAAGGCCTCTTAACCCTGGGAGCACCTAAAGGCGCTTTAAAAATAAGCCTTCACCCTCAACGGTGCTTGAAGGAACGGCTCCTTTTTTGAAGAGGAGCACTGTGTAATGGTAAGGAGCGTTACAAAATTTAGCCACAAGTCATTAGATCATAATTTAATGCTTCGCCTTCCCTGTGGGCTCGGCAGACCCAGCGTCTGCATGTGGCTGCAGAATCCTTTCTGCTGCCTTGTGCAGGTTATCTTCCTTCGTCTGACCGGAGCGTATGCGCAACCTGATCAATCATCAGGGCACACATGCAACATTGCTTCAACCACGTCATCAGGACATGGACATCCCTACTACGTACCCTGTTACGTCAAATTTGCAGCGCCACCTTTATAGTAAAATATATAAAATATATAATATATAATATTTAAAATAAATAGATAAATTATAATATATAAAATATCTTCATGATGACAATAAAAAAGGAAGAGTTAAGCTGGCCAGAACTGAAAACAGCTCGCCTAATCAGTGACGTGTCACCCCGCAAGTCAAAGACCTACGCCTGCTGAATTTAAATGCGAGAAGCATCGTGAACAAAAGCGAAAAACTGGAAGCTATTTGCTTAGAATATAACCCACATATAGTGGTAATAACGAAAACTCTGTTACATGAGGATATTGGTGATATTTTTCCTAGCACTTTTCTAGTATTTCGCCGTGATTCCGAGTCAAGAGGGGGCTCAGTTGCCGTTCTAGTAAAAAAAACCATTGTCTGCTTTTCTTTTACAACAGATTGACAATCATTAGAGTTTCACCTTAAAAGTCAATTTCTTGGGGGCAGAGTATTATGTTATTTGCTGCATATAGAGCACCCCATTCTCACCCCCAATTTATCAATAATTTGTGTGAACAAATGGCTACATTTACACACCACAAAATAATATTTACAGGGGATTTCAACTTGCCTGGCACTATTTGGAACAAACAACCCTTTGACAGTATGCACAACAGTCATTCAAAGTATATGTTTGGCATAATGCTTGCTAAAAACTCCTCTAGTTCTGTGCTGGATCTAGTCTTTGTTAGCCGTTCAATTGAAAATTTTGAAGTGACTGTTGAGCCTGGCATATCTGATCACAAAATGGTGTGCTTTTCATGTGTTTTCAATGCTTCACGCGACTTCCTGACGTACAACTTGAAACTCTGAAAGATTTTTCTCGCGCAAGCGATGAAAGTGTGCTGAACTATCTTGATCTTCGAATAAGTGATTTTAATGCGTCTGACGTCACTGTACTATGGCACCAGTTTAAGGAGATATGCAGTCATTGTCTCGACAATTTTATCCCAAACAAATTCAGGCAGTGTACAAAACCAACGCCTTGGATTACATGATGTATCTTACAAACCAAAAGGAAACTGAAACGTTTGAAACGGAGCGGCGCCTGCCAGCGCATTATTGATCGTACACGGGCCACACTTGATCAAGCTGTGAGCAGAGGCAAGCGGCACTATTTTCAGGTTACTATGCCCAACTTTATAAAGAATAAGCTTAATAAATATTGGAGCCATTTATTCAAAAAGAGAAAGCCCGTATATCAAATACTGCGTGGTGGTGCTATCATTCGCGACAAGCATGTAATCGCGAATCATTTTAATGAATATTTCCAGAGTGTTTTTTTTTCCATTTCAATCATACATGCGCAAACCGAGGTCCTTCACCAACAAAACGACGATGAGTGTTACTTGGTGTCTTTGCCTGGTGTCAGTGCAATGCTTCTGAACTTAAAACTATGTTCGTCTCCAGGACCAGATAACATCCCCCAATGGATTCCTAATCGTTACGCTGAAATGTTATCCAGGTTCTTAGTCGTTATTTCCCGAGCGTTCATTTCGTCGGCAAACCTTCCTTCTGACTGGCGAGCGGCTCGTATAGTCCCTGTGCTGAAAAAAAGCAACTCCACCCTCCTGCAGAATTATCGCCCCATTTCATTGCTATCGTCATGTTGTAAAATGTTAGAACACATCATTGCCAATAACGTACCTGAATTTCTAAATAACAAAGGTTTTCTAACTCCCCTTCAGCATGGTTTTAGGAAAGGTTACTCAACTGTAGCTCAATTAACTTATGTTGTGTACAGCTTCGCAGAAATCCTCGATAGATCTGGCCAAGTAGATGTAATTTTTTTAGACTTTATGAAAGCGTTTGGTCTTGTTTCACATAAACTAATTCGTAAACTCAAATTCGCTGGTCTACCTTCTTTCTTAATTAAATCAATTACTGCATACCTCACTGACAGAACCCAATTTGTTTGTGTTGGTGGTCACTGCTTGCGCTCCCTACCGGTAACATCTGGAGTCCCTCAGGGAAGCGTCCTTGGCCCGTTATTTTTTATCTATGTAAACGATATTTTTAACGTTATCACAGAAACAGTTCAATTTAGGCTGTTCGCGGACGACTGCGTTTTATTCACAGAAATTAAAACTCCGAAGGACCAAGTAGTGCTTAACTCTAACCTCAACAGCATTAACGATTGGTGTTACAGACACAGATGAAATTAAATGCCGAAAAAACGGTTTTCATGAGAATACCTAACAAAAAACAAAGTCTATCTTACCAGTACCGCCTATCATCACGGTGCCTATCAGAAGTAACGCAGTGCAAGTACCTTGGTGTAACAATAACTAATACTTTAAGTTAGAATGCCAACATTTCTAACATTTGTGCATCATCCCTCCGTAAACTGTGTTTTCTTAGATATAAATTAAAACGACCCCTTCCTCAACTAAGGTTTTAGCTTATACATCAATCATTAGACCAAAATTAGAATATGCCTGTACAGTGTCGGATCCTTGCACTAAAGCTAATATCCATGCATTAGAAATGATTCAGCAGAAAACAGTTAGATTTATTTTTTCTAAATTCCGCACTACCGATTCCCATACACATTTAATGACTGTTAACGGCATACAGACGCTGGAAACTCGAAGAAAACTTTTGCGACTAAATTTTCTCTCTTTGTAGAAAAATAACAAGTCATCAATGAGCCCGGACACTTACTTAAAACCACTAGTGACGCGCTTAACGAGACATCGTCACACCCAGTCCTTAACACCTTATCGTGCCAGAACAAACTTATGCAAATATTTTTATTTTCCCCGAACAATAACTGAGTGGAACTAGCTTCCTTTGGGTGGACTAACAAGCACTGAGAGAATTGTATATTTTTTATAAAGAATTTGTAATGTTGTAAGCCCCGTTCTGGCGAAAAAAAAGTTGTGTACAATTTACCTATTTTTTGTTCGAATCATGCTTGTGTTGTCTTTTGTTTGTTTATCTTTTAATTTGTGTGCTAAATGTTACCATGCCTTGCATCTCGTTGTATTGCCTCTCCAGCCCGCGCCTACCATGGCTGGCAGTATTGAATGAATAAATGAATAAACTTTCGCTTTTACGCTGTCACTCTCTCAAACATTATTCTTTGGCCCTCTAGCCAACATATCCTCATCATAAGCCTAACGGCGCCCACTACACGGCAAAGTTGTAAACTAGGAAGCGCAAACTACGGGACGAAGGACAGAGTGAGGGACACAAAAACAGGTTCACGAGCGCTTCCTAGTTTACAACATGCATCCCCAACTAGCCCGGCAGCTTGCTCTCCTGAAGTACACGGCAAAGGCCTCTCCCATATATCTGCAATTAACCCTGTCATATGCCAGCTGCGGCCACTCTATCCCCGCAAACTTCTAAATCTCATCCGCCCGCTTACCGTTCTGCCGTCCACTACAACGCTTGCCTTCTCTTCGAATCCAGTCCGTTGCCTTTAAGGGTCATTAATGCGTTCGCTTTACGTGACCTGCCCAAACCAATTTCTTCCTCTTGATTTCGACTAGAATATAATTAACCCGCGTTTGTTCCGTGACCCACTCTGCCTCTTTTCTGTCTTTAAGCATTACACCTATCAATTTCCTTTCCATTGCTCGCTGCGTTGAAATTTGTTACTGCCTACCTATATATGATGTGTGTCTTTGAAAGATGTTATCAGTTATCAGCAGCACCTCGGCCCACGTGTTCTCTAAAGGTTCCGAAATGGAGAACAGGATATTATTGCGGGCCGGCGCAAAAAAAGAGAAAAAGTTCTATTGCGAAAGTGCTTGCAAAAATTTTTAAAAGTCTTCGATATTCTTAAGTGGGAGAACATGTTTCCAAAAATAAAAGCTGCTGCTTTACAGACTGGGTTATTGACAACTCCGAACAGTCGAGAACTGTGTAAAAGTATAAAATTCAAGTGGTGCACTTAATTCTGCTGAAGTTAATCAATGATAAAGCACTCCTTTTAATGCGCGTCTTTCCTCCCTAACGCGCATCGGTCATCACACCTCCATCATTTCCCCTACGCGCGCCATCTGTTGCAACAGCGCCGTTCATTGCGAGGGAGGTTTCATTGGGTGCCGCATGGCGCTACGACAGCACTTCAATCAGGGTTTAGAGATAACAGTTAGGGTTTAATACGGTTAGGGTTTAACAGTTAGGGTTTAGAGATAACAGTTAGGGATAAAAGTTAGGGTTTAGAGATAACAATATTCATGTAAATAAATCTGCGGCGGAAATTAGCAATAAGCGACTGGAGGAATGCTGGCTCAAAAGCAGAGAGGTGACTTAAGTTTTAAAGTGTAGGAAGACGTATATTAAAGAAAATGGAGAATTTTATTAACAACTTACAGCAGACATAAAAAATATAAAGAAAAAAAAGAAACGGAGCATGGTGGCAACTACCACTGCCCCGTTTCAAAGGAGACGCTCCTACCTTCCATCCATCCATACACCCAGCACGGAGGAAAATTTATCGGAAACAAACATCTGTAATCTAGATTCTCATAATTACTGATGTACGGCTTAGTACACATCTCGTAAATACGTTTCTGAGACATCTGCGAGTTCACTAGACGCCTTTATTCAACTCGAAGCGTCGTGGCGAAGTGAAAGCGTTCCCGTCTCGCACGCCGGTAACCCGGGTTCGATTCTCACTTACGCAGCTGTTCCCTTTTCGTGACTTTTATTCAGTTCGTGCGGACACGCTCTGTCCACAACATCCGTCCATAGCGCTTCTCCACAGCTTCCGGTGGCTCACCTCATGAACCAAGAAATGGTTTCGCATTAACAGTTTAAGGAAAAGGTGTTCTGAAAGATGTAAATACGATATATGCGGGCTCTCTGTTTGCCAGTTAAATATGAAGCGCGTGAACTCCGATATGTACAGGGCGTCTGAACATTGGCGTGGAGCAGCAGTTCGTTCAAGACCGCATACAAAACCAAATCCAGGCGGCAACATGAAACCTTGCCTGTGTTAGTGTTTCGCTTGATCATAGATTTTACTGTTATTCAAAAAGCCTGTATCACAAGTAAATTACTCGCTTTTACTGTGCGTGTAACACATGGCACACGCACAGGTGATCATTGGCACTGGAGTGTCTTAGTATTAGCCGATTTTTGTGCCAAAATTCTGGCCCTTTGTTAACGTTCACGTTCTACGGCGCGCCAATGCCTTGCAACTCTCCTATGGCCTAAACATACCTGCGTATCAGCATTGACCTCGCGCGGGCCACCAAAACAATGACAGTCGTTGCGTATTATCGCTCTTTACGAGCAGCACGCACCCCGAGTGCGGTGCCAACGGGAGAGCGTGCTCGGGCGGGTTTTGCTGCACACCCTATCGCGCGTCTCGCCTTCTTTCACAGCAGCGATCTGGCGCTCAAACAGCCGGCGCCAGCACCTGTATCTGCCCGTAAACACATGCGATATGGAACCTGCGCATTGCAGGCAGAAACCGTTGCACCGTGCAATGAACCACCGCAGTGCTACGAACGTGTTTTGGCGGCTGCTCTCACGCCGTTTGTGTTCGCAATGAGACGCCTATGCGGCCGGGCTGCGGTAGTCATTGCTTGACGACGACGACGATCAGGTGAGCAAGGCTTTTGATGCATGTGTTACTGAACCATCAGCTTTTTAATGCCATCATCCTCATGGGCCTGACTACACCCACTGTAGGGCAAAGACCTCTCTCATGTTTCTAAAATTACCCTGTCCTTTGCCAGCGGTGGCCACCATATCCCCGCAAGCTTCTTAATCTCATCCGCCCACCTATCCCTTTGCCACTCCCTGCTACGCTTGACTTCTGGAATCCACTCCGTTACCCTTAAGGGCCCGCGGTTATCTTGCCTTCGCATTGCATGCCATTTCCAAACCCGTTTCTTCCTCTTGATTCCGACTAGGATGTCATCAACACGCGTTCGCTCCCTCACCCACTCTGCCCGCTTCCGGTCTCTTAACGCTGCACCTGTCTTTTTCCTCGCCTTAGGTCACTGCGCTGTGCTTCATTTGAGCTCAACCCTTTCCGTTAGCCTCCATGTTTCTGCCCAGTAGGTGAGTACCGGGGATACACAGCTGTTGTATAGTTTTCTCTTGAGGGATAATGGTAAACTGCCATGCATGATCTGAAAGAGCCTGCCATATGCACTCCCCCATTCTTACTCTTCTAGCGATTTCCCTTCCATGACCCGCACTGACCAGCCACTACCTGCCCTAAGTAAATGTGTTGCTTTACCACTTCTAGAACCTCGCTACCAATTGTTAGCTGCTGTTACGGTTCGAAACTGTTAAACAATATATTGGTTTTCTGCATGTTAATTTTAAGACCTACCGTTCCACTCTGCCGGTCTGACTCATTTATCATGCTTTGCAGCTGATCATTCACATAAGACTCTTCTAGACCCTGATTCCGCAACGCCTACATGACTGCTGAGGTTTCCACTGAGTCATGCGTTTTCGTAATCAACGAGCGTTGTATATAGGGGTTGTTGGTTATATTCTGCGCATTTCTCTATCACCTTATTGATAATGTGAATGTAAGTGGCACTTTTTCATTTAGTGTGCCACGACCTTTGAATAACTACTGTGTTTTGCCAGTGGTGCGACCTGACACATAAACGTCGTTCATCCATGCATCGTTCGTTTCAATTTTGCTAGAATTAGGAGCTTTCTGACACACCTGGATTGTGTAACAATCAATTGTCAAGGGCCGCTGACTAATATTGCAGAATACAGTGCGTATCGATAAATAGACTGATATACAACAGTCAGTTTATCACCTTGATTAAAACGCGGCCTGTGATCTAATTCACAGCCTGTTAATATTCTTCAAACAGTGATAGCTGCTCAGGAATCATTCAAGGCTTGTGTAATGTTGTTATTGTTTATTCTGCGCGCGAACGCTTTCCATGCCCCGATCAGGTGCGCATAATTATGCTCTTGTCTTTATCATCAGCAAATGAAATATCAATTTCGCACCTAGAATAAATGACTTACTGGAAGAAGCTTCGTCTTTTTGGCAACAAATCTGGTAAAACGCATTTCGCTTGTTTATCTCCACGTTTAAATATAATGCAGATTTTCTGAACCATCTCTGAAGCTGCCGCATGGCGTTGCCTCAAGTTATGGTCTGAAAGACGGTAGGTATTCGGAAACTCTAGAACACTACCATTAACATTGGAAAGCTAGAACACGAAGGGGGATATCGAAGCACTGCCGAGTCACTCGGCCTAGAATGTCCGTCATCTAGGGCAAAAATAAATCGCGCCGATCATGCAGGATAGCATGTGATGCCTAACGTCACGTGATCAGCTATTTGTTTATTTATTACTACTATATTGCATGAGGGTTTGGGCTTCAGGGCACCTGGTTGATTCGATGGAGGATGTGAAGGATGATGGGGCAGATTGAGGTACGACGGCGCTGGGCAAGCCATTTCAGTCCTTTGCAGTGCGAAGAAAAATGATTACAGATGCACGGAGCTCCGGGCCGACGTAGGTCAACGGAACAGCACGCCCCATGAGAAAGGAGGTGGCGACAATTCAGGATGATATCTGGATCCCCTTGAATGTGCTGTTTTGGCTCGCAAACCTTCTGCTTGCATGAGTGTCTCAATTAATTTCTACGTTTAAAGTAGCTGCGCTATGGCTTCACCGTCTTTATTTATTTCCATGCTGACACGTCTCAAAATTGGGGTATACATGATTTTCAAGCATGCATCCTTATAGCTCTTGTTCTCTCGAAACCAAGAGAAATGTCGTTCAAAAATTGAGGGGAATATGAGGCCAAAACATTCTTAAAATTTTGGAAAGTTTCCGTCCGAATGGTATATATTCTAAGGAAAAGACATAGCTGCGCACGGCATTTGAATCAGCGCCCGCGGGTGTACACAGCAGCTTTACTTGCAATGTTGCGGGCTATTCGGTCATTCTACACTGTTATGTGTTTTCAGTCTCCGTCGGCATTACCTTCCATTCCTTAGTTCAGTGCTTCCAAATCCTCGACGCAAGTAGCGGTGCAGGGTTGCTCCTCTAGGTAAACGAATATTGTTTCACAGCAACCGACAATATTACTACTGGGAGCACGGTTACCCTCCAGAAGAATCGAACATTTCTTTATTTTTCGGCGTCATTTTATAGTATTTTCATCGATTTTGCTTACGTTTTTCTCGGGATCAATAAAGGTACAGCTGCACGAATTTGCCAAGTACCAGCTGTTCCGCGTGTTTGTTTTCTTACCTCTCGTGCCCCACTTACTTAAGCCGGGGAGACTGGTGAGAAAGTTTCGCCAGCACCATCATCTGGGGCTAAGTGTTAGCAGAAAAAGTTAAGAATCCAGTATGAAGCTTCAGCAAGAACATACTTTTTATTGGAAGCAAAGCAACTAAGCACGTAAACGAGAAACCTCATCTCGTGTCCTGTACTTCACTTTCACATCTCACGCTCGTCACGACTCTCGTACTTTGTGGCTGACCAGTCACATATACATCAACTGTTACTTCGAAAACAGGGAAAAAATGAGGTTGTGGTTGGAATTTCGCATAGATCTGATATTCTGTCAGGTCTCACTTTGTATAGAACTCTTTCGATAGATAGATCTCATATCGTAGAGAAAGCACTCAGCCCCCCGTGGCATTAAGGTGAGCGGCAAAGCGTGCCGCTTAACACTGATATGGAGCGCAGTAAGAAACGCGTCACCGGCGCCATCTCCGTATTTGCGTGTAGCGCAAAACGAGCTCAAAGAGACGCCGCATAGGAAAGCCGCGAGAGAAGACGCAGGATAGCGCCACCTTCGCTACTTGCGCTTCCGCAGACGTCATAAACATCCTCGGCACCACTGGCTGTCTTCACTAAAGCGATGCCCAGGACAGAATCGTGTCGATATGCAGGCTGTTTTATCTAGGATTTTACGCAATTTTTATAAATAGGATTTCTGAGTTAGAAGAATGCTTTTTTTCGGCACAGCATTCTTAGCGGCATAGTAAATTAGAATACAGCTAAGGCGTGCTAACTATCAGGATGATTAACTCATATTCAATAGTTAACTTTTTAACTATTACAGTTGCACTCCTCAATTATTGACCGGCGTGTAGCACACCCTAAGTAATACTCATATCAGTTTTTGTAATTTCGAAAACCCGGTTACCTTCGGCGCTGTGGCCCAACAAATTTTGGCTATTTTAGCAAGTTACGTGCATTGAAGAGGTTGCTTTGCCTGCAAGCTCTAAAAGCTCATATGAGTATTAGTTCCGGTGTGCTACACGCTTGTCAATAATTAAGGTGTATAACTGTATTAGTTAAAAAGTTGCCAATTCAGTATTTATTAACCGGTTCTAGTTAGAACGTCTTACCTGCATACTGACGTAGTACACCGCTGACAATGTTATGCCGAAAAAAGCGCTCTTCTAACTCAAAAAGCCTGATTTTAAAAATTGTGTATTTTCTAAGTTTAAACACACGCTGTATTACCACGCTGAAGCGAAGAAAGCACTACTTTCACCGTAAACGGAACTGTTCTACTGCAGAGAAGTTTAAATATGAAACACAAAATTGTGTCCGGAATTTTATTTTCGCGTGGATTCCTGAGGCTGGGCCACACCGCCATTGGTTTCAAAACAATGTTTACGGAGGCATCTGGACCTCGACGTCATGAATCTAAATCGCATGGAACGAAAATTTTTAGCTTCAATTTTTAAACTTAAGCACAAACATCAGCTTAACGCAGCTTAGCTACTAACAGTTATAGTACGAATGTTTACAATGAAAAATTGTTAACACTATCCTCAGCGTCGCGCTAACAATTTAAAGAACTACAAAATACGCACGTTTCATCGGGGGCGGGGATTCTTAAGGATAACGGAGTGAAATCCAAGAGAAGGCAAGCGTAGCAGGGGGCGTCAGAAGGTAGGCTGGCGGATAAGATTAATAAGTTTGCAGGCATAGGGTGGGCGCAGCTGGCAAATTACAGGGTGTTACGTTTGGAGACGCCAACATGCCAAGAATATTCAAGCCACTGAGAAGCATCAATCGACAGAGGCTTCAAAGGGCCGTCGATGTGGTTGCAGCGCCACGAGTGCAGGTGGTGGCGTCTACAAGGGACCTTCCCCCCTCCCCCCCTGCTGTTTACGGGGTGAAACGACCGTCCGCTGCCTCAGAACGGCTTTGGTGAACCTGTCGTTTGTTCTAAACGCCGGACCCACCCGGGACATCTCCCTCCCGGAGGGGACGGCTGGGGAGCCGTCGAGCGGCGGGGTTGCAAATGAGCCGTGGCAAATGCGGCCGTGTTTGACTAAGCCAACGTCGCCGGAATCCTCGTGCTTCGAAAACAACTTCGTCTTAGACTGTGCTTTTCCTTATAGACCTCCTGCATGTTTGTAAACAAACGAGGTGGCGCTGCAGTCGCTAGCGAGCTCGTGGTAGGCAAAAGGTCGGGGAGTGGCGTTGCGGATAGGCGTTGAGCGCGGGTTTTCAAGGCTTGTAGGCGCGTTTCCAGTTTCTGCGAATCATAGCAATGGTCGATGCTTCCAACTTAGTAATTTGTTGAAGTACACGAGCTCGCGTTGGCCACGTGCGGCCTATAAAGAGATATAGTTTGCCACTGTATTTTATATATATGGTTAGTAGTAAACATGTAGAAAGCGTTCCTGCCGTTTATGCGCTAGGCATTGAATAAAACAAGTTTTGACACTCTGCACTAGCCGGAATGATTTTACTTCGGGACAATAGTGAGGGGAAGTGCTGGCCTTGTTTCGTCGGAGCAGACATGCGCTCATCGTCTGCTGACATACGTACGTGTAGCGCTGTGCGAAAAGTGGGGACAGCGTCGTGTCCCTCATCTCCTGTCTCGCTTAGCGCTGTTTTTAGCCGCATGACCACGCACAAGCCAGGCCGACTTGTCCTCTTATTAAGGTGGTCGATCTGGTGAAATTTTTTTATTTCTAGAATTATTTTCTTTCCTAGCCCTGAAGTCTAGTTTCGTGACGAAAAATTATAGCAAATTATTGAGTACAAATTTATAAATTACGCTTTTTAGAAGTGTGGTCGTCAAAAATTGTGAGGTAATTTCTTTGATTTCAGTGCCGCATTTCTTTGTCCAAAGCGAAAGCGAAGATGCCATAAACGAGGGAATAAACTTTAAGGTTCGTTTTGTGACCTCTCACATTTTCTGCGACTGGATCACTCACCTTCGTAATTCGCATGAAAATCAAATGATTCCATTTGTCGCAAACTATTCCTGAGACGTTGAGGAGCGTAATAAATCTCTCGATTTTTTCCCTACACGCGCAGTACTGTGTTAGTTATTTCTTGTAAGAAACGTTTTCATGTAACTATGCATGCATAAGTACTGATCATATAGAAAAAGAACTAATTGCGTAATCGTAATGAACGGGGCTTTATGCACATGCTGGCATAAAAAAACCGCACTATCTACTAAATTATTTGAGACCTTGGGGGGGACTTGACGACGGTGTAAATTATAATTACCCAGAACTGCACCAGGTATAGCTATACATAAAGGGAATTAGTGAAACTAGCGCAGGAATTTCATATTTGCACCAAGTTTACTTACATATTGCATGCATGGATAACGAAAACAATTTTCATTGCCGCGTCCCCTCTCAATCTCGCCACGTGTCTGTTAGTAGCACGCCTTCGGCTGCTTCTTTCCAAACAAGCTTCGCGATCATGTACTACCTCATGAAACATGACACATGCATGATGCAATGTAAAAGCATATGGCGTTTAGCACACTTAAGGTACGCTATTCTAAGCACACCAACGCGACCGCGCAAGATTGACACAACTTACCAGACTTCTTTCTACTCGAATGAAATAATTACGTCGTCATATCAAGAAACAGTATCAAGTAAATATTGAATGTCATAAAACGCGCCATTAAAACATGGTGTGCTATTATCAAAAAAACGCATTACTTGGGGGCGAGGGAACCTGTCGGCGCCTCGTGCACTCCGGCTCAAGGTGATAAGTACGTGTTGTTACGTTTGGAGACGCCAACATGCCAAGAATATTCAAGCCAAACACTGGGAATCATCAATCTACCGAGGCTTCAAAGGGCCGTCGATGTGGTTGCAGCGCTACGAGTGCAGGTGGTGAAGTCTACAAGGGTCCTTCCCCCCCCCCTTCCCCCCCCCCCCTGCTGTTTACGGGGTGAAACGGCTCTCCGCTGTCTGAGAACGGCTTTGGTAAACCTGTCTTTTGTTCTCAACGCCGGACCCACCCGGGACATGTTTCTCCCGGAGGGGACGACGGGGGAGCCGGCGAGCGGCGGAACTGCAAATGAGCCGTGACAAATGCGGCCGGGTTTGACTAAGCCAACGTCTCCGGAATCCTCATGCTTCGAAAACAACTTCGTCTTAGACTGTGCTTTCCCACGCTCTACGTGAAAGCTTCTGCGAACTGCGGTGGGATCCTTTCGCTCCCACGCTACCGCTGTGAAGTGCAGGTGACTGACCTTCGACGCGGCCATGGGACCCCCTTCGGGCTATTCATCACTGAAGCCTGGACAGCGTGGACCCTAATCTGCCAGAAGTGGCAAGAGTGTGTGGCTGGGGGCGGACCCGGAAGACTGGACACGTGATCTACATCACAGTGATTCGACGCATTTTTAATGAACTAGATTCCCCAACTAGGGACCTGGGGACAGGGGACCCTATTTAAGCAGCGATCTGGCGTGTGTTCGCCAGCTCCCGATTCACTCTGTCGATCTTTGTATAAATGTAGATAAACCCTTCAGTCTCTTCTTCACCTCGAAGACCCTCTCATCTCTTCGTCACCCCCACTACAGCAGTCTCCCGATCCGGAACCCAGCGACACCGACCTTGGCGAGAGACGGCACAAGCGAACCAGGGGCCCGCATCTAACAGTGTGCAGCTGCATATGTCTTTTTTTTCCTTGAGCAATTATCAGCCTACTATCCTGAAGTTCAGGTGAATGAACGCATTAACTTGCAAGTTATTAAGTGCATTTAGTGGCAGTGCCTATCCACTCCCAGACTTCGCGCTTTACTACCGTGGCCCAATGCCTGTTAGCCAGTTTCCGAATGCGGCATTTATGCGCGAGAAACCTATCGAGGCTAATTTAATATTTTTTATGCTACTACGCGGATCCAGCAGTGACGCAGCTGGTCAATACATGTTGCTTCTGCAGTGCACAGGCTTGAAGCAGCCGCCGGTAGCTGCGGCAGCTGCGGTAGGCACGGGCAAACGGAACCTGTTTTTCCTACCATGCGAAAGTCGCTGCTAACATTAGCGCCACCGCATCTTCGTGACGTCGCGGGGTGAAGAAGGTCCATACGTGGAACCTTCTGTAAACTGCAGTGGCAACCTTTAGTTCCCACGCTCCACGTGGAACCTTCTGCAAACTGCAGTGGCAACCTTTAGTTCCCACGCTACCACTGTGAAGTGCAGGTGACTGACCTTCGACGCTGCCATGGGACCCCCTTCGGGCTATTCATCACTGCTGCCTGGAGAGCGCGGACCATAACTTGCCAGAAGTGGCAAGAGTGTGTTGTTGGCGCCGTCCTGGAAGGCGGACCCTAAAGACTGGACACGTGATCTACATCACATTGATTCGACGCATTTTTAATGAACTAAATTTCCCAACTAGGGACCTGGGGTCAGCGGACCCTATATAAGCAGCGATCTGGCGTGTGGTCAGCCAGCTCTTGATTCACTCTTTCGAACTATGTAAAAATGTAAATAAACCCTTTCAGTCTCTTCTTCACCTCGAAGACCTCCTCATCTCTTCGTCACCCCACAACAGCAGTCTCCCGATCCGGAACACGGGGACACCGACCTTGGCGAGAGACGGTACAGGCGAACCAGGGGCCCGCATCTAACAACTGGTGGCAGCGGTGGGATCGAAGCGCAATCCCCCAACACCGGTGGCCTGCTACGGGACAGAAGCCCCACTTCTAACAACTCTTCGGCAGCGGTGGGATCGAAACGCAATCCCCAACACCGGTTTCCTGCTACGGGATGGAGCCCTACCTCTAACAACTGGTTGGCAGCGGTTGGATCGACCATGCGGCGTGGTGTTGCTTCAGCGGGTGAGTGCTTGAACTTTGCTTGAGATTCGCCAGGCTTCAAATGTTTGGGTTAATATTTTGAACTGCTGGGAATCGAGGGAAGTTGTTCACTGAGACAAGTGTGTGTAGCTCACGTCAACAGTTGTTCACTAAAGTCAAGGCTCAGAGCAGCAAACATGGATCTAATGAAGTTGCCAAGGACAGATTTGCTGTCATTGTGCGAAGAGTTGGGTGTAGACGTAGGGGATAAGATAAAAAACTCGGACATTTGCAACTTGCTCTTGGAAACTGCCGAGGAAGGAATAATTATTGATACATGGGAACTCCTCAATGCAGAGCGAAAGAAAAAAGAAGTTGAGTTAAAGAGAAAGGAAGACGAGCGAAAGCAACAGGAAAATGACCGAAAGAAAGAGGAAAATGAGCGCCAACGGCTAGCGGCCGAGCGAGAGGAACGGGAGCTCAGAAGGTTACAGCTCGCGTATGAGATAAAGAAACTGGAAGATGAGATCTCGAGAGCCAAGATCCCAGAGAGAGCAAGTCAGGCCGGATCGTTCCGGTTGGACAGACGTGACGACGTAAAACAGTATTGTGAAACAGCGCACAACCGTCAGGAAGACTGCGGAGCTGTAATGTTGAAACGCTGTATCGAAAGCAACGGGGAGACAGAGGAGGAAAGCTCCATTGCAGGCGAGCAGGGCGTTTCAGGGGTAAGCGCTCAGGCCGATAAGCGGTCGGTGGAGGACTGCCTTCAGGAAAGCGAACTGCCCAACTCGGGGGCAGCGGAAGGTCCGTGTGTCAGCAGTGTGGAGCTGACACTGACCTGCGAAGGCAAAGCGGCCAGTTTGCAATTGGATGAATGTCTCCGAGGTGCCTCTGTAAAACTAGATCAAGCTAGTTGTGATCAGGAGACACAAACGGAAGTGTCTAAGCGTAAAAACAGGAAGAGGGCACGGACTAAGAAAAAACGATTGAAATGCCAAGCCCTAAATCCAGGAGCGCAGACAGGTGCTAACGTTAGCACAGATATAAGTGCGGCAGAAGGGGAAGAAAAGACTTCCCGCATGGAACCTTGTAATCTTGCGGCTAAAGTTACTGGTCAGGCGGCACGCGCAGGTGCTTCTAAAGGTGACCGCAGTAACAGAAAGAGACAAGCGTATCTTGCAAGCAGAACAGGGGCGAGGCTTTTCAAAGGGCATCGGCCAGCGGGAAGGCACAGACCCCCCCCCCCCGACCTAACAGAAAGGCGGTAAAGAAAAAGGCAAAGTGGCAGGAAAGATCAGAAGGCGCTAGACTGCGGGACACCCGGCGCATGCGAGCGCAGGGGTCGAGCAACAGAGACCGCGCACGCAGGCATGTTCAGCGCGTGCTCTGGAGAAGGATGCGTCCTGCACTTTCCGCACTGTATTCAAGGAAGCGCGCAGGGCGAAAGGGTAGGCGGGCTTGGTTGGGGCGAGAACAGAGAGCAGCTTCTCGCTCCGGGCGCTGTCCGTCGCCCGGAATCGGTTATCGGCACTGCATGAGCGCTTCAAGGGGCTGTGGAGATGACAGTAGCAATCAGGGATATTTTTTTCAGTTGCCCTTTCTCACGAGTTGACAGCAGTACAATCAGTCAGAGCGCGACCCCGGCGGGCGCGGCTGAAAGACTAATCCTTTCGACGCGGGGGTGGTGAGCCATGTTTCACCCCGCGTAGTCATTCGAAGTAGCTGTTTTTTTTTATTATTCCCCTTTCGGTTGTGTGCGTGTAAAATCGGGGAAGGAAATGCTACTTTGTTTTAGGTTAAAAATTTGGATTTGTTCAAGTGTTACTGCTTTCCTAATACTTAAATAAAGGTAATTGGGCGATTGGGTTAGAAAGGACGTGTTTATATTTGAGATGCTACCAAGTGATAAAGACACTCACAAGAGTGCAGCGAACACAGTTCCTGAATAGACGATGAGCTCTTGGCGTAGGTAGAACTGCTGAGAGCTAGCAAGTTTTTTTGTGTTTGAACATTTCGCACAGGTTCGCTTTTATATATTTAGTACATTCAGACATGTAAGACTTGGTCGAGATACCAAGCGCTTTTCGCTGCATAACGGCAGTGTTGATAATGTCAGGCGAAGGTAAAGAAAGCACGGAAATTTGTGCCCATTTGAATACTTGTGTTTAGCGGCGCTAGGTTAGCTAGCCGATTTTGGTATTCAAAGATTACGTGAATGAAGTGAGGCTGCAGAATTCTGTGGAGAACAGCTGTAGCAGCTTTCTGTACAAGTGACGGTGACGAGGCGCATGACTGACTCATTGAGTTTAGGAGAAGTCTCGCCAGTACGGGAAGGAGTAAGGATTGCGATGCGCAGTCGCGTCTTTACGAGTTCAACTCGAACAGTTGATTTTTAGACTCGATCGTCAAGCTTTGAAAAGAGCCAGTGGATTAATTTGAGCGTGGGCCAAATTTTAAACAATCTATCGGTATTCTGGTTGTATAAGGCGATCAAAGCTTTGATTGATAACGAATAGAGTTTCTAATCAAATTTGTAGGCTTGGACACACCACCGCGTATTGTACAGCTTGGAAGTCTGTCTTTGGCGACATCAGATGAGACGCGGACGCTCTCTTGACCCTAAACTCGGGCACAATTGAGGTGGCAATTTTGTTTATTCTAGTTTTGCTTCCAAATTTTCCACCTCTCTTCAAGCCGTGTACGGCGAATCGGGCCTTGGCAGCAAATTTGTCAGACATGGAAGCTGTTCTTAGTAGCCGAGATTATTGCTGTCAGCTACAAAATTTTGCGCTTACGTTCATGTCGACAATGCAGTCGTTTTGCATAACAGCCTGGCGGCTTTCGGGTGAATTTCGTGCACTGCCTGGGGAGTGGCGCCATGTTGAGTGGCTGGTTTCGACTAATGCCTCCGTTGTCCGAGGTTTAGGACTCTGCTCTGTGCTTGCAGACAAGATGAAGAAGGGCCTCCCACGCTACAACTTAAGTCATCTCTCCTCGACCAGTGATTGTGACCACTGGCCGATCGAGATTGTCCTGGCCGCGTAGGAGCTGTTATGTTTGGAGACGCCAACATGCCACGAATATTCAAGCCACTGAGAAGCATCAATCGACAGCGGCTTCAAATGGACGTCGACGGGGTTGCAGCGCCCCGAGTGCAGGTGGTGGCGTCTACAAGGGACCTTCCCCCCCCCCCCCACCCCTACCCCTGCTGTTTACGGGGTGAAACGGCCGTCCGCTGCCTGAGAACGGCTTTGGTGAACCTGTCGTTTGTTCTAAACGCCGGACCCACCCGGGACATCTCCCTCCCGGAAGGGACGGCTGGGGAGCCGGCGAGCGGCGGGGTTGCAAATGAGCCGTGGCAAATGCGGCCGTGTTTGACTAAGCCAACGTCGCCGGAATCCTCGTGCTTCGAAAACAACTTCGTCTTAGACTGTGCTTTTCCTTATACGTGGAACCTTCTGCAAACTGCAGTGGCAACCTTTAGTTCCCACGCTACCGCTGTGAAGTGCAGGTGGCTGACCTTCGACGCTGCCATGAGACCCCCTTCGGGCTATTCATCACTGCTGCCTGGAGAATGCGGACCATAACTTGCTAGAAGTGGCAAGAGTGTGTTGTTGGGGCCGTCCTGGAAGGCGGACCCTAAAGACTGGACACGTGATCTACATTACAGTGATTCGACGCATTTTTATTGAACTAAATTCCCCAACTAGGGACCTCGGGACAGCGGACCCTATTTAAGCAGCGATCTGGCGTGTGATCAGCCAGCTCCCGATTCACTCTTTCGAACTATGTAAAAATGTAAATAAACCCTTTCAGTCTCTTCTTCACCTCGAAGACCTCCTCATCTCTTCGTCACCCCACAACAGCAGTCTCCCAATCCGGAACCCGGGGACACCGACCTTGGCGAGAGACGGTACAGGCGAACCAGGGGCCCGCATCTAACAACTGGTGGCAGCGGTGGGATCGAAGCGCAATCCCCCAATACCGGTGGCCTGCTAAGGGACAGAAGCCCCACTTCTAACAAGGGTTAATTGGAGAGACAGGGGAGAGGTATCTGCCCTGCAGCGGGTGTGTTCAGGCTGATGATGATGATGATGAGGGCAGAGCACGGCTCAGTGCTGATGGCCATATTGGTCTAATCTCTAATTCTTTTCCGCATGTTTTTTGAACAGAAAGGATGCAAGAAAGAATTACGAAATAGCAGTGGTATTAAGTGTCCTCCTATAAAAAGACTCGCAGGTGGATGAATTGGTTTGGATTGGAAACCATTTAATTCGTCAGAAAAGGCAGAATGCAGACGATCCGTGCTAGGTGGCTATCAGTCCACGGCTGACAGCGACCTGGGTAGCCCATTCAATGACCCGGGTTTGAACTCCCAAGTCTGAGCTGACCAACACGGCCTCCCACTGCTCGAGAGTAGGAACCTGTATTAGAGATTTCGGGGGCGGCTCCTCTTTACAATTCCACAATAGGTGATCATAAGTGGCTAAATCACCACATATTGTACATGCAGGGTCGTATTCACCGGGGTAGAATTTTGACAACAGGTAAGGCGTCATGAATGATCGCGTCTGGAGTCGCCTCCAAGTGGTCTCCTGCTCCTTATTAAAGGCTTTGTCTGGAGGAGGGAATATCCTCCTTAAGGAAAAGCCTTCTGAGTTTGTTTCGGCGGCACCCTTCTCTTTCTTTCCTTTCCGAGCTCGTGACCTGCTTTGTACATGTTGGATTTTTTGGTCATTGACCGAAAAAACCAGTGAACGAAATTTATCAGATTATATTGCTGATTTTTAAAATTAGCTGGAAATTCTTGAAGATTCTTTTTTTTCCTTTAGGGCACTCTTTCAGACTGTCGGAAACATTTGAAAATTATACTGAAATCCCTACTCATGTGGCGCATGACCGTAGGTGCTCACTTATTGACCATGCTTTCTGTAACTACAAGCGCCAGCAGCTCGTGTTGTTGTCGCTGACATTATTGATCACAAGCCTGTTATGTGCATCGATCATATTACAGGACCACTCTCAACCTCTGCAACTAGGTTTGGTTTGAAAAAAAAAAAACTCTTACGACAGCGTGAACACAGACAGTTCTACGATCAGATCAATTCCTGAGGCACAGGAAGGCTTTTCTAGATTTCTGTCACTAATTTCAAATTACATTTCACGGGCAGCGAGAAGTAGAAAAGTTGTAGCTTTTCCTCGTAAACTTTGGTTATCATATAACTATTAACAGCTCAGTGAAGGCGCAGAAATTGGTGTAAGAACACTAACAAAAGAGCCTTGGAAGAACAATTTGCGTGCTAGACATAAAATTATTAGTGCTCAATTAAAAGCGGCTGAATGAATGCATATTCTACGGGCAATGCATGAAGCAGGTAATAGGACGCAAAAAGAATAGAAAAAGGAAAAGGCTGTTTGTTATTAAACCTATTCGCGATATCACAAAGTTTTCTGTAACAAAGCTGCACCTTCACAACACAACATCACAACGGTTGGTCATTTTATTTGTACATTTTTTCTGACTTCAACCACGCCCAAAGAGATATTGGATGCCATAAAGAAATAGAAAATAGCAAATCCAGGCACCCACAATTTGGACCCCAGTCACACACAAGTGACCGGGCATCTAATCCAAGATTTATCATCGCTCATTGGTTATTTAGTGTGTTGGTTGGCCTCAAATAAAGATGGCACGCATTAATACTGACACGGTGCACTCCTCGTCTTCGCTCTGGGCTGTTCACGAGCGCGCGTCTGCCCGAGGCGAAGGAGCTGCCGTGCAACCTGGGCAGCTGACGTTCAGCCCCACTAGCTAAGCTGCCCGCCGCTCGGTGGTCTTGCTCCCTGTCTTGTCTGCGCCCAGAAACATTTGTTTACTCGTGACAATATTTAAAACAGGCACATTTCTAGAAGTCAAAATATGTGAAAGCTTACGCCTGATTCAATATGCATAGTGCCATTCTTCAGCAAAATTACTGAACAACTAATTTAAAAATGTTTAAGAAAGTACCTGAGTAGGTGTCCCCTTATATCCATATATCCGCACTTGCATCGCGCTCAATTAACACCTCGCCAATCGCGTTCAGCACATGAATATATACGCGCGTTTGAGCGCGTACTCGGAGCTAGAATCTGCGGCCGCTCTCGTGAAAGGCCTCGAACACCATCGCAATATCAGGCGGGCGCAAGGAAATTTGCAGTCGAAATATTTTGTGAATCAGAACTATGATATCGTTTATGATGCCAGCATTTGTGTTTGCGAGGTGGTGAGACGGTCCAACTGCGATCACGTGCACGTACGCGAAACCGATAAATAAACAGCGAGAACTACCACGCTCAGCCTGGAAGACATCGGCAGTCTCCGGGCACGCAACCAAACCTCTCAATTGGAACAATAAAGTTTACTCTCTCTCTCTCTCCGCAAAAGACGCGATTGCAGGCGACACGGACGATATGCACAGTGGTCTAGTCGTAACAAGCTCTTGCATCGCCCAAAACATCGCATGAAGAACCGCGGTCCTTCTAGTCCATATAAAAATGGCCGCACCCGCTTCCCGCTACCATATATGACCACCTCTCCGTCGTCTGCTAGTTGCCCGAGCACTGCCAGCACAAAATCGTCCTGGTGAGATTGGCTGCTCGCTGGCAGCCCGAAACCGCCAAGCCAGAGAAAAATGGCTCCGGTTTAGCACTGATTAAACCTGGAGTGACGCGATAGCTACAGCTGGCCGAGTGGAACTCGCTCAGTTGAATTGCAAAGTCAGTCTTTTGCCTCTCCGTTTCGCTGGGCGTTCCTCCTCGATCTTTGTTCCTGGACGTGGATTCCCTCTCTTCTCCCTCTCCCCCCCCCCCCCCCCCTCGGTTTCGCCGGCGCGCCGCGCCGCGGCAGCTGCTCCGTACCATGTGACCAACCACGTGACTACCCACGGCGCCGCGGTACCGCCACGCTGAAGGCTCGAAATTCTAGCGTTATGTAGCTAACGCTACAAAACGAACGTGTTCTGGGCAGCCAACGGAAGTGCGCGGAGCAGACCGAGAAAATCGAGCTCCTGGCTCCGAGCTCTGGCAGCCCGCGGCCAGCCAGAGGCGGATAATAGAAGAGGCCCATTGTGGATTCGTCGCCGCGCGCGGACGTTTCTTTTCGCGCCGCTCCGTCGGGCTATGTGGAGTGTGCACCAACACACACAAGGTTAGCTGCTCTCTGGGATTTTCTTCCCCATTGTTGTAACGGCGCGCAATGGCGAGATTGTTTCGGCGCCGCGCACGCTTTCTGAATATGCGCCGAATTTCGTGACGATAGGCTCAAAGTACTTTAATCCCCGCATATAATTCGGTTGCCGCGGAGGTTTGACAACAGAGCTTGCCCTTAATACTTAATACAACTGCTCGAAGCTATCCAGAATCGGGCAGCGCGCTTCATAACGTCGCAGTATTCGTCTCGACACAGCGTTACCAACCTAAAATCGTCTCTCGGCCTTGAACCATTAGCATTCCGCAGAAAAGTATCAATTCTTTGTCTTTTCCACAAACTATACTTTAACTTCCCCGCACTACGCCAGACTTTGTTATCCACTCCCTTACGCTCATCTGGCCGATTATTCAACTCCCTCAGCATTCAGCGGTTGCATGGTTCATCCAACGCTTTCAACAAATCTTTCCTTCCCATCGCCATAGAGGAATGGAACTATCTTCCTGAAACCGTTGTCATCGAAACTAATCCCACCAGATTTAGGCAGCTGATAACAGACCACTTGATCCAACTATAGCTACTTCCCTCGCGATGCTCTGCGTGCAATTTGAACTGCTTGTGTTATTGTGACACCCCCCCCCCCCCCACAAGTGTTTTCCCACTTATTTAATTTCCGTACTTTTTAATGTGTAATTTATATACTACTGCTTTGCCATGTATATTCTGTTCTATTTGAATCACCTGACGCTAATTTCACGTCAAACTTGTTATTCTTGTTATTCTTGTTATGCTTTTTTATGCTTACATGCCTTTGTGTGACCGTTTCACATCACTGTCTTCCCCCCCCCCCTTATGTAATGTCCCAGACGGGATCTTTAAGGGTTCAATAAATGATGATGATGATGATGATGATGAAATAAAGAAGTCCATAGCTTAAGGGCTTTATGTTGCCTTGGTTTTTATTGATCTAAAAAATGTCATTTCGCTAGATCAATCACACATCTATATTTCTTAAACTGGTAGCAAAACGCATCTGTGGAGCACATCTCATGCCATTAACAAGCTGCTTACACGATAGAAGTGAAACTGTTCCCATCTCCAACTTTTTTCTAAGCTTCGAACTAATCTACCTCAAGGATCCATCCTTCGTCCGCTTTTATTTCTTGTAAATACTGATACTAATATTTTTAGCTCCGGTACTGATATTTCATTGCTTGCTTCCAAACTTGTTTTAGCTCTGAAAACAAAAACCAACAAAAAACGTGGCGCAGGATCATGTACACGTTGCGTATGCGTGCCTGTGTGTGCGTGCGTGTGTGCGTGTATGTGGGTGTGTGCGTGCGTGTCTGTGCGTGCATGCATGTGCGAGTATTTGGTTGCGTGCGTGTACGCATGTGTGTGCGTGTGATGTGCACGTATGTGTGTGCGTGTGTCTCCTTGAGTGTGCATGTGTGCGTGTATGTGTGCGCGCTCGCGCGCCTTTTTCTAGTCCTGCATCTCCTTTTGCTGCTATTTTTTTGCTACCACATGATTCACGTGGCTAAAAAATCCACCCTTCTATATAAACTGAGGTCTCATACAAAAACATACTTCAGTGGTGCAATAAGAACATTGGCCAGAATAAAGCGTCTGAAATAATTTCGCGGTATTTGCGTCGTATCAATGAAAATTAGCCGAAATATCGTACCCCCCTCCAACAGTTGCATATTTGTCGATGTTCAACTCTGTAGCCGCCTCAAATATCACGTCAGCAATGTTATCAAAGCACGCCCATAAATTTGCCTCAACATATCCATGGCACTTTACTATTAATTATATTAAAGGGAAGTCACTAATGCCATAATATGTTGGGGAAATATCTCTTTCAAGTCGCATCAGTTCATGTAAAACAGAATGAAGCAATTCGGTTTATTCGTTACAGCCCATGCGATAGTACTAGGCCATTCCCACTACATGCGTACACTGTGCTAGAGTTTGCGAGTTCATGAAATTTAATCTGCATTTTCCTTTCCAAGCTCACCTAGAATTAAAGAATGATATGCTAATGTGAAATCAAATGAAGAGTGTCAGCAAAGTTTTCACCTGTGCTTTCAATAAATTCGGACACCAACGTGTACATCACGAAACGGCGATTCGTTTGGTACCACTAGCATCCTATTGAGACCGCTGCTTCGCCAGCCGCGGTGCTCCGAAGGTCGCCCTCATTACATTTTCGAGGAGGAAAGGTTGGCAGTACGAATCCTTCGCACGAACCAGGCTTCAACTCGACTACCAACTTTGTGCGCAGAAGTGAGCCGATTCGGTTTCCGCCACTTTGAGCCCTCTGTGTGGAACGCGTGGGCCACAATTTTGTAACCAATGGCTACCCAGAGTGGCACCAGTCTCGGCACCCGCTCAAGTGGTACATATATAGCGGGTCGCCAGCATAGAGGGTAAAGGGGTCGCCGTGCCGGCCCGAAGAGTGCACGCCCGTGGTCCCGTGATGGGGGTCACATTTTGCCGACCTGAGATTTCCGATAGCACTTCTGTTGGGCCTAGTTGTACATATATAGCGGATCGCCAGCATAGAAGGTAAAGGGGCCGCCGTGCCGGCTTGAAGACTGCACGCCCGTGGTCCCGTGATGGGGGTCACATTTTGCCGACCTGAGATTTCCGATACCACTTCTGTTGGGCCTAGTTGGTGCAGGATGATAATACAGATGATCAATGTACGCAAAACATTCGAAGTGTGTTGTCCTTTCTGAACAGTTTGCACCTTATGGAGGCTCACAAGACAGGAGTGTTTGTTGTGGTAGAGAACGGTGTATTTATTGAACAATCGATAAACGCTGTCTCAAAAAACTTTGTCCCAGTTGAAGAGAGCGAGGTCAGAGTAAAAACTAAGCTTATAAAATTTTGCAAAAAAGTGAAACTGACAGCAGACAGACAACAGTACAGCTATATATTTATTGGTATTTTTTACAGCGAAAACGCGTGAGCCAGTCATTTTTTTCAGAACCATTGTCAGCGGGTCTGGTTGTTAGCAGCACTGCGTAAGACAATTCCTGCAGAAAAAGTTGAATTTGTTAGCGGTAAACGACCCGTCCAGAACCAAAAAATCCGATGATGTTGTGCAGTTTTTGTAATAATAATAATAATAATAATTGGTTTTTGGTGGAAAGGAAATGGCGCAGTATCTGTCTCATATATCGGTGGACACCTGAACCGCGCCGTAAGGGAAGGGATGCGGGAGGGAGTGAAAGAAGAAAGAGAAATAGGTGCCGTAGTGGAGGGCTCCGGAATAATTTCGACCACCTGGGGATCTTTAACGTGCACTGACATCGCACAGCACACGGGCGCCTTAGCGTTTTTCCTCCATAAAAACGCAGCCGCCGCGGTCGGGTTCGAACCCGGGAACTCCGGATCAGTTTTTGTAGGAAAATGAAAATATTGGCTATGTTTTTTTCAGTAGATGTAGATGATTTGTTCTGTTCAGTGCCACAGCTTGAACTTTAGAGTACGGTAAAATCATGTATTGAAGAAAACGATGGAATTGCGTTCCAGAATGCTGTCGGAATTTCTGTGGGGAATTTTTTAAATCTGCAGGAATACTGCCTTAAGGTCACTTTTATTGTTTTTAATGACCAGCCATTTTTACAGCGGAATGGCATTTGTATTGGTTTGTGTGTTGCTCCTGTGCTATGCTATATATTTTTAGCTTGCACTGACTTTTGTTCAAACCATGTTTTCAAAACATTGAAGATTTTAAAGGTTTTTAAGATACTTTGACAACTTTTTAGTGGCTTTAAAGGCTGACTCTTCCTACCAGGATACGATTGATGAAGTTGTACGTGATTTTAAGCAACACGAACAAGCTCTTGTTTTTACCTACAAGATACACCACAGGAATGTTTTGCTGTTTTCAGACATCCAGCTTGAGCTCTGTCAATGCCATACATGCTGGAAATACCAATCACGAGCAAAAAATGAACTCTTGCCTTTTAAGTCTGCTCACTCAAAGATCGTGAAAAGGTGCATAGCATCTTCATGTATGGAACCGGCCCTAAGAAAATCGTGCGTGCATAAATTGCAAGCAAGTTTTGATAATCAGGTGCGCCGGCTTTTGGCAGCAGGCTACCTTTTGTCGCTTTTGACAGCTATGGCTGAGGCCCTGATCCGGAAGCATAAAACCAGAGGGAAAAAAAAAGAAGGCGGCCGAATATGAAACTTACAGGCCAGTGGTGATGCCTTACCTGTATAAGGTCTCCCACCAACTCAAGAAAGTGGCTAGCAGGCATGGAGTCCCTCTGGCGTCTTCTGCGCCGAATAAGCTTTCCAAGCTGTGCTCCCGCACGTGCGGAGATGCAAGGCATGGTTGCGAAATCAGGCATGGGACAACCTTCGTCATTTGCACCACCGGAGTCGTGTATGATTTCCCACTCTCGTGTGGAAAGCCGTACATCGGGCAAAGAGGGCGCTGCATAAATGAGGTACTCGGGGAGCATGCGCTAAATGTAAGGAACAAAAGTGACAAAGGTGCACATCTTGTGTCGCAAATTATTAGCCACAGCAATTGTGCACCTCGTACGATTCCAAGAGACGGCGATTCTGAGCAAGAGCGGAAATGAACACGCGCGGCTGGCTCTCGAAGCATTCCACATTAAGAAAAAAGCTTAATGATGTGTCAGCGATACTTCCATATCACTTTAGTCAGCCGAAATGAAGTTTTTGTGCTCTCGTCGTTGCCAGTAATCTTACATTACTGGATTTTTTTTGTTCGCTTGCGCAGGTGTGGAAAATGTACATCTACGCGTTGGTTTGAGCAGAATAAAATAGTTGCAAGTGTCGCGCCAGTCCTTGTGTTTCTCCCGTGTACGTGGTTCGTCTAATGTTTTGTGCACATGGATCATCTTAGATTTCCGACCGCCATCTCGAAATCTCGGGCGGGAAAGAAACGTTCGAATGCGAGTAGCCAGAGCTAACGCTCTGAAAGACGATTACAATGTCTCAACATCATATTACGCAGCCTTATTACATCTTAACATTACCTGGTTCGCTCTTAACAACAGTTTACTCTTGCCGAAGGTGCGTGCTAATCATTATGGAAAGCAGACTGGTCAGTTTTCATCAGTATTAATACAGAACAACCTTTATTTTGGCGGAAAATATTTTGCTTGGATTACATTATTTTTAACATTAACTGAAATGTCACCTAAGACCGCTATTATTTTACACATCACTACTGTGAATGTGTCTTTCACGAACAAAGAGATATTTCTTCCAATATTATTTTCGTTATGTTTTCACTGTTCATTTCTTGAAGTTTGAGTACACTGTGGTAATATTTTATGCCCGATATTTTGATTACATGCGCGTGACTTTGGCTGTTGACATGAAGTGCTTTGTTGTTGTACTTCTAAATGATAACTCTGTACAAGAAGTCCATTATAGTCGTCGAATATGGGGCCAACTTTTGAATATCAATCTGAAAATAATTTTGAAAATGACGAATAATTTCTGATTCTGTGTTTGAATCTCTCTAAGAAAATATTGGGGACACAACCTCCACCTTTAAGAATGGCTCCTCTGTCTCAGGCAGGCACGGACACTCTTTACAGATTGGGAGAGACCACACGCAACCACGTTGTACTAATGTGGCGTTTCATAAACGTTTTGTAAATGCTCTATTTACAGGAACATAATTATAATGTAATAAATATTATGCTTAGAACAAAACAGAAAAGAGTGCCGGCGGGGCCTGTGGGTTCCGTGTCTGTCTGTGCCAGAGGTGGGTATCCTCAGGAGGGCGGTACCTCGTTAGGGCGTCCTCACCCTCGCCTCATGAGTATGTCACTCGGCGAGGTGAGGGGAGCGAGGGTGGGCGCATGAAAATTCGTAAGGACGAGGGTGAGGGGGAAAGACATAGTGAGGTGAGGGCGAAGGAGGGCAGACATGATGAGATGAGTATGAGGGAGGACAGGATGCACTGTCTGAGGGCGAGAGTGGTGGCCCTAACCGTGCTCCGGGCTAACGTTTGATGTAGCGATAGCCACATTACGCAAGCGTTTCGAGCCGTCAGTGTGGCACCCCTTGAGCTACGTGGAGGCGCCGTGGATAGTCGCGTGGTTGGTCGAGTGGTGCGGAGCAGCTGCCGGCGAAACCGAGGGGGGGGGAGGGAGTTTAGAGGGTGTGAGGGGGGGAGAGGATGAGGAAGAGACGCCCAGCGAAACGGAGCGGCGAAAGACGGACTTTGAAATTCGACTGAACGAGCTCCACTCGGCCAGCTGTAGCTATCGCGTCATTCCAGGTTTCACCAGAGCTGAACCACCGCCATTTCTTTTTGTCTTTATATCCCGTTAGAATCCTCGTTTTAAAGCGATAGTTCTTAGGGTGAAGGTTCCCGGAAAAGGCGTAGTTTCTACAGTCTGGGGCACACGAGAGGAACACGAAAAGCGGGGAGCTGCACGCCTTCTCCATCGCTGAGATGTACTACACCGCTGACAAAGCTATGCCGAAAAATCGCCGTTCAAACTCAAAATGACGATTTTCACAAATCGTGTAAAGTCTTGAGTGAAGCGCATACGACTACGCTGAACTACTCACACTGTGAATGAAAAAAAATGCCACGCCAACACCACCAACAGGCATTTATTTGACAGTGGAATTTCTAAGAAGCCTTTTTTTTTTTTGCGCTGCAGCCAGTTCTTTGATAACTCACTGAGCTGAAAACGTACTTCGTTCCTGTAAAAAGGCTTATAACTTGGGAAGTAAACAACCTTACCAGGTATAATTTCTACATGTTTTTCAGTACAGTACGCTAAAAAGGGGGCAGTGGCCGGGCCGTGCCGGTGGGCCCCGGTCCAACGGGAACCGTGTACCGCACTCAACATTTTCATTATAAGCCCCGGGCCTGCCAGATGATCAGAGTGTAGAGTAAAACATGCAGAAATTATACTTAGTAAGGCTCTTGAATTCCCAAGTTCTAGGTCTTCTTTGCCAGAACGAAGTCCGATTTCAGCTCCTTGAGGCTTCACGGAATTGGCTGCAGCGCAAAAAAATGATTTGCGAAATTTCACTGTCAAATCAAAGCCAATTGGCGACGTTGGTGTGGATTTTTTTATTCATGGCGTGAGTAGTTCAGCGCAGTCGTATCTTCTTTCTATTTTCTATTTTACCTGTAATTGCGGTACAGGAAAGCGGTGCCGCAATGTGGTGGGCAAAGCCAACCACTGTAGACTTACCGTGAAAACAAAGCAGCAGCTCAACCACCTTGGTATGAATCATTGCTTGCTGAGCAACGTAGAAAATTGACGCTCAGCGTTTAGGTAATGCGTAGACGTGCAAGCAAAAAAATCACGGACGGTTTAGCTTGGGGCTAACCGCGAATTATCGTGCGCTGTTCCCATTAGCCATGGTTTTGCACGGTTTCTCATCACTTTGTATGCTTTTGCTTTAGCTGAACTGGCTTACTTTGGTTGATATGACATATGATGTAAATTTGCGTGATATTGCATCATTTTAGACATGTACTGCAGTAGAATTGGTCATTCTGTACATTCACGGATTCATGGGAGTCCAGATTCTGCCCAGGCGCAGAGCTGCAGCGCGTATACTACGCGCCACTGCCCTGCGATGGCAGGTGCAGCCACCGGTGGGGCTTTTGAGACCCATGTTCTTCCTGAGAAATCTCTCGCGACTAATCAATACTTGAACTGATGGGCATATATGATGGGCAGCTTGCGATAACGTCACCAAGTCACGTGACCAAGGTGGCCCACGTGCAAGAAGCAGGCTTCGGTCGGACAGACAACCGCTTTTCGGCGGAGTGGAAGCACTAGGGCACTAAAATGGCGTCCACAGGAACCGTTCACTCCAGACTCGCGGATTCAGTGAAGACCATTATTCAGCCCAAATGCTGCATTTTAGTTACCCGCTTGATTTTTCAAGTGGGACCGCCGCGGTGTCTCAGTGGCTATGGCGCTCGGCTGCTGATCCAACAGATGCGGGTAAGAGAATTTCGATGAAGCCGGAATTATATATTCCCGGCTACTGTGCGATGCCATTGAACGTTAACGATCTCCAGGTGGTCGAAATTTCCGGAACCGTACACCACGGCGTCCCTGATAGCCTGGGTTGCTTTGGGGCCTTAAATCCCCATAAACCAAACCAAATTATTTTCATGTGGCCTGAATAATGCGTTATTTTAAGCGACAGCATAAGAGCCTCACTGCAGCACAGCGGAAAGACGCTATCGCACATTGGAGAGACACTAAAAAAATAAAAAATTCTCCGCCAACAGTGCCTCTGTGTTAAATTCAAATTCAATTTAATTCCGTCGAAAGAAACAACGGTGGGGGATCGAACAAAAAGTAAAGCAAGTTCACTTGATTGCGTTCGAGCCCCCTTTTTTCATGGCATATAGTAACGACAGGTTAGTATTTCAATGAAACATGCACACTTGCATTTCACTGTATAAAGCGAACAGTGCCCAAAACAGCAGAAAAGAATTTTCCAAAGGAGTGAAACCATAGGAATTAACCCTTAAAATACCTAATGCAGAATTTATACACTTCTATATGAAGTAAAGAAAATGTAAAGTAGAGGACGAAGAACTATTTCTTAGTCACATCACAAAGTACATACACATAGTCATAAGGGCAATCGGTTAACATAAAAAAATGCAAATACACATTAGGGCAGTGTATTCAGGTTCAGCGGTCGATACTTGTTCAGGCAGAACAAGCTTTATTTCAGACATATCATTTTGGTGAATGGCAATCCGATTTTCATGTTGTTTAGCAATGTTGGTAGGGAATGACATAGCATTTGTTGATGAAAACATGTCCGTGAGTAAGGGATCTTCCGAGGCTCGGAAAAACGCGTTATCACGCACACATAATGACCTTCTTAATTATGATAGAAGATTTAGTTCTTTCTGATTGTTGCGAAGTTGTTGTTTATATCTTTTTGTCAATGTGTATAAAGATAAATGATGTACACTTGTTATATTAAACCGGATGAAGTCGTCACGTGTGGGGGCTTGAGGGTCGGCCCTGGCGTTATGAAGAATGAATTTCTTTTCGAGTATATGCAAGCGATTGAGATTAGTACAGGTGTTCTTTTCTCAAAACAAGAAAGCAATAATTCATGTGTGAGAAAATTAGGAAATTTATATGCGCAGTTTAACAGATTCTGGTAAATATGAGCGGAAGTCCGCTAAAATTCCGACTGATTTGGATATTTATGTGAGAATATAATTAACATGAGTGTCCCAAGACATATTTTTTGTTTAAGTATACTCCAAGTGTTTTAACTCTGTCGACTATTTCTATTTTTCAGATCCTAATCTGATATTTAAGGTGCGAAGTATCTTGGATTCCCTTGGAGTGAAAATGACAGCTTTCGTTTTGTTAGTGTTAATTCCGAGGGAGTTCGCAGCGCTCAATTGATAGAGCTCTTGAAGAGCTTTGTTATTATCAGCCTCTAATGACTGGAGGTTACGGTCGCGAAATGAAAGGGTAGTATAATCAGCATGGGATATGTAACGTGCAAGGGAAATAAAGGCAGTAAAGTAATTTACGTATCGGTTTAATAATAGTGGTCTAAGAATGCTTCTTTGAGGTACAGCGGTTTTGACAGGTCTTCGTGACGAAAATCTGTCACATATGTTGAGGCTGTTTGCATTCGATGTTGGAGATATGAAGTTTCTTTAACAGCGTGATGTCATTAAGCCGATCAAAAGCATTGGAGTAATCTATGTATGTACCAACCACTGTTTCTTTCTCTTCAAATGCGTTCAGTATTAATTCTTTCTGTGTGAGTAGTGCTAGCTCTTTAGATTTCCATTTGCGAAAGCCGAATTGTGTTTCCGTTATTAAGTTGTGTTTTTCAACGAATTTGTAGATGCCGGTATGAATTATTTTTATTAAGCCGTAGCGAAGAGATTGGTAGAAGCGAAATTCGGTGGTAGTTTGATGAATTGTTGTGATCTGCGCCCTTCAAAATTGTTATTACTTTCAAAATTTGCATTTTAGTTTGGAAAACACCCGTGTAGAGAGCTAGATTGTAGATATGAGTAAGCTGTGGGACATGTAAGTCAAGTGCGCTTTAGATTGGCCTTATTTGAAGATTGTTATTGTCTCTCAATAATGGCTGCATTTGGGCGAGTTGGTTTTCCATTCTGAACGTAAAAGCGCAAGAACACAAGGACAACAGACTAAGGCAGACAACACGAGCGCTTACTTCCAACTGATTTTATTTCATGCAAGAAGCGAAATTTATACTCTTGATAAGTGTCTGCACATGCTCACAGGGCAATTACCACAGAGTTATGACTGATACCAGTTATCATGTAACACATATGAAAGATGTCAGATATGCCATCTCTTTTTGTGACAGCAGAATTAATGGAGCACTCATGCAATCATCCCCAGCTCGCGCTATCTCAAAGCTTCAACAATTTCTCGGGTAATTTGGCATTTGTGCACGTAAAGGACTTTGCACTTGTGAAAGAGAGGACGACAACCGTCTTTACTTTTTCTTTTGCACTTTAAACAATGAACGCTCATGTGCCTCTTTTTTTGTTGTTCACAACGTAGTCATGCTCGCTCAACCGCTCGTTCGGGCATCGTCCCGTTTGGCCTATATAGTATTTTCCACATGATAAGGGCACTTTATAAACAACACCTTCTTTGCATCTCACAAACGGCTTTTGATGCCTGATTATGCAACCAGTTTTTCTTTGGTTCCCTGAAGTACTTTGCTTACATAATGATATCAGCTTATCTGGGGCAGAGAACACCACATCAACGTTTACCCTGTTACCAATTTTTTTGAGATTGTGTGAAATCTTATGTTTATACGGAATGACTGCAAATTTCTTATTGGCTTTTGTCTCTTCCGGCTCGTCCTGGCACTTGGCTTCCCATTTTTTCTTTTTGACAAGTCCTTCCGCCACAGAAACCAGCAGGTGTAACGGATAACCCACATCTTGCAATATGTTGGACTGCAGGAGAAGGCTTTCTTCGATTGCATGTTCACAAGACTTCTTTATACAGTTAAGAAACCCTAAACGAGCTATGTTTCTTTTTATAAGCTTTGAGTGCGCGGAACTGAACGGTAAGGGCATTTTTCCATCCCTGGGATGATAAATCCAGCAAATGTGGTCTTCTAGAAAAGTTAACCTGATATCTAGAAAGCGTATGCTACTGTTCTCTGGCATTTCATGCGTGACTACAAGAGGAGATAGGCTACACTTGAAATGATCTAAAACCTTTTCTACCGCCTCATTGAGGGTGATTGCAGTGGTGTCTATCAGTTGTAAGTAAGCGCTCGTGTTGTCTGCCTTAGTCTGTGTCCTTGTGTTTTTGCGCTTTTACGTTCAGAATGGAAAACCAACTCGCCCAAATGCAGCCATTATTGAATTAAATTTCTAGTTCAATGGGCTCTTTTTCATGTGTGAAAAAGGTTTCATGTGTGAAAAAGGTTCTGGTTTCCCTCACCGCAAACGCCATCTGCCAAGCTCATGCTCTCTCCTTCTGTATTCGCTGCAACGTGCTGCCCCCGGCTATCTTAGCCCTGTTTGGATCCCTTCCACCTTCGGTCAGCCATGGCAAAAGGATTCTCAAGATACTTCGAGCGGAGTGGAGAAGGCAAGCAAGACTGTACAAGGATTGCTTGCAAGCAAGGCTTTTCACAGGTGAGAGCCTGCCGAGCGCCAAAATAAAATGGCAACAATTCAATCGAACGCTCGACCAGGTTTCTGAGTTTTTATGGAGTATTGTCCTGCCAGGGCTTCGCAAACTGGTCCCTCCACGGCTGTCTAGGTCGCAAAACCACGTCCGTACGTTTGGGGAGGTAACACTTCCCGAAGAGGTACGCCGTACACTTCAGCTGGGCCCCAAGTTCGCTGTGGAACAAAAGAAATCAAAACCGGAACTCTTGGCCATGGTCCGAACAGTCTCCAAACATGCACCTACGAGTGATCAAGGGAGCTGCGTGTCGCAGGGTGTCGACGTTCTAAAGAAATGTTCGAAGACAAAGCCTCAAGATTCCCTTTCAAGTGTTTTGAAATTCCTGAAGCAAGGCGATTTATGTCTTCTTCCTTGTGATAAGGAAGGTGGTTTTGCTGTGATGCCTAAGGTCCTTTTTCATGAAAAAGGCAGTCATGCTGCTGAGAAAGTGCTTGATAGGTAAAAAGGTATAAATTGGTCAAAAGTAAGATTGAAAGCAAAAAAGTTGTGCATCTCCTTGAATTTAACCCGCTTAGCTCAGTCCGTAGAAAAGGCCAGTGATCTAAGTCTTAACATATTCTTTTCCGCTAAAACACACAAAATGGAATGTCCCTTAAGAATTATCGTTTCGGAAGCGCGCACCTGGCAAAAACCAGTCTCTGACTTACTACAGAGATTTCTAAAACAGCTAGTTGTTGATGACCCTTTAATGATAAAAAATTCAGGAAATGTAATTGATTTTCTAAAGCAAAGCGAAGGAAAGAACATGTTTGCCTTCTCGGTCGATTTCAAAGACCTTTACTATTCTTTTCCGCAAAACGGATTATTGCAGTGCGTTGAAAGATGTATTGAGAACGCTGGCCCCATTGCTTTCCAGAATTCAGTGGGAGTGAGTGTTGAGGGTTTTTTGGAGCTATTAAGTACATATCTCAATTTTACGTTTGTAAAGTGGGCCGACGATCTGTTTTTGCAGAAACAAGGAATATGTATTGGGTCCAGCGCAGCTCCTTTGTTAAGTGACCTGTTTTTAGCTGAATGTGACAGAAGGCTTTTAGCCTGCCTTGAAGACGTAGGGGTGGTAAAAGTTTTTCGTTTTGTCGACGATTTTTTAATCTTCTTAGACACCACTGCAATCACCCTCAATGAGGCGATAGAAAAGGTTTTAGATCATTTCAAGTGTAGCCTATCTCCTCTTGTAGTCACGCATGAAATGCCAGAGAACAGTAGCATACGCTTTCTCGATATCAGGTTAACTTTTCTAGAAGACCACACTTGCTGGATTTATCATCCCAGGGATGGAAAAATGACCTTACCGTTCAGTTCCGCGCACTCAAATCTTATAAAAAGAAACATAGCTCGTTTAGGGCTTCTTAACTGTATAAAGAAGTCTTGTGAACATGCAATCGAAGAAAGCCTTCTCCTGCAGTCCAACAAATTGCAAGATGTGGGTTATCCGTTACACCTGCTGGTTTCTGTGGCGGAAGGACTTGTCAAAAAGAAAAAAATGGGGAGTCAAGTGCCAGGACGAGCCGGAAGAGACAAAAGCCAATAGGAAATTTGCAGTCCTTCCGTATAAACATAAGATTTCACACAATCTCAAAAAAATTGGTAACAGGGTAAACGTTGACGTGGTGTTCTCTGCCCCAAATAAGCTGATGTCATTATGTAAGCAAAGTACTTCAGGAAACAAAAAAAAACTGGTTGCATATTCAGGCATCAAAAGCCGTTTGTGAGATGCAAAGAAGGTGTTGTTTATAAAGTGCCCTTATCATGTGGAAAATACTATATAGGCCAAACGGGACGATGCCTGAACGAGCGGTTGAGCGAGCATGACTACGTTGTGAACAACAAAAAAGGGGGGCACATGAGCATTCATTGTTTAAAGTGCAAAAGAAAAAGTAAAGAGGGTTGTCGTCCTCTCTTTCACAAGTGCAAAGTACTTTACGTGCACAAATGCCAAATTACCCGAGAAATTGTTGAAGCTTTGGAGATAGCGCGAGCTGGGGATGATTGCATAAGTGCTCCATCAATTCTGCTGTCACAAAAAGAGATGGCATATCTGACATCTTTCATATGTGTTACATGATAACTGGTATCAGTCATAACTCTGTGGTAATTGCCCTGTAAGCATGTGCAGACACTTATCAAGAGTATAAATTTCGCTTCTTGCATGAAATAAAATCAGTTGGAAGTAAGCGCCCGTGTTGTCTGCCTTAGTCTGTGTCCTTGTGTTTTTGCGCTTTTACGTTCAGAATTGTTATTGCCATAGGCTTAGCTATTACAAAAAGAACTAAACGTGTCAAAGATTTCGCTTTCAGAAGTAGGAGCAAAAAAGATCCGGTTCGAATTTCAAGCAATATTTCCGATTGCTTCTGCATAGCGCTTAGTAGTAACCGGCTTACAAGATGGCAGTTAAATTCGCCACTAATGACTTTGCCATCTATAAATAGTTCAAGTGTACTATGATTGGAAGACTTGCGATTAAATAGCTCGTTCCACTTCTTCCATATGATTCCAGATTTTATGTTGTGACCTCTTTCAAAGAAGTGGTAAAGATACTGCCGTTTTTCTCTCCGTAGTGTGATGTTTGTTTTGTTTCTATATTTTTTGAATGCTTTCCAATCTTCTGAGTTGCGCGTGCTTAAAAACTTGTTGAAGAGTTTCTCTTTCTTTTTTATCATATTTAAAAACCCTTTGTTGACCGAAGGTTTACGTGGTTTCTGTAGCCTTTTAGCAGTAACAAAAGGGAATGACTCTGAGCATGCGTCTAGTAATTTATATAGGAAATTAATATATGCTTAATCAGCTGATAATCAACTATATACTTCATTCCAGTTTGTCTCTATCAGTTTAAAATGGAAAGTGGTTATTGTCGTCTCGGTGATGTTTTGAATTTTCCTGTTAGGAAGGTCTATGGTATGCGTATGTTTAACTGTCGTTCTACTGACCAGAAATAAAGGCATGTGGTCGCTAATATTTGATAGAAGTGTTCCAGCTTTTTCGTGCTCAGGTAAATTTATTAGCGTAGATGTATCTGTAGTTATTCTTGTGGGAGTCTGAATCATGTTACTAAAGCCATGAGATTAAAGCATTTTTTTTAAAACACGTTTTGAGAGGTAGACGGGCTAAGCAGATCTACATTAAAATCACCCCCCCCCCCCATTTTAACGTGTAGTTATTCTCGTTTGTAAATTCTCGCAGTGTCTCAAGATATTTTATGAAACTGTTCAGACTTCCATGTGGCGGCCATTAGATAACAGCAAAAATGTAGGGCTGACTAACAACAGCAAGACATTCAATGCAGTCGGGAATTTTTAAACTGGTGAAGTATTTCGCACTGCAAGTATTTCTTAATATTCAGTTGCATCCATCCACTGCAGGTAAATTTGTTACGAATACATCTATTAGCGTGGATGTATCTGTAGTTATTCCCGTGAGAGTCTAAATCATGTTACTAAAACCATGAGAGTAAAGCATTGCTTGAAACACGTGTTGGAAACACGTGACTTAAGAGCGTTAGCATACGGAAGCTTCGAGTGTGGTCAGCAGACTGTGCTCAGCAAGTGTGCACAGCAAACTTGGCGACCAAATCCAAACATCCGCGGATGTTTCATTTCCGGAAGCATCCCTTCTAAGTAGCGTGCCTGGATGCCCGCTCGCCTCCGCTTTCAGAATGGCTACACCCCTTGTATCACCCCGCTCCGCCGTTTTCCCCTCGCAGCGGCATGTTGGGTCCTACGCGCCGGTCGCGTACTGCGCGTTATGCGTGTGGCATGGTTTGTATGCGGTTACGGAGTGGCTGAAGTAATGCGACTGAACTGGAAATCGGCAATTCATAGTTGTTTCTGCCGTGGCAATATTTTTCTGGAACTTTAGAGTGTGCATTATGTATGGTCTAGTCGCTCAGACTACACGGCAATCTAAAGGTTACGACGGACTGCTGTGTTGCCAAGTCGGTGGCTGCTCTGAAAAAGGACAGCGGTTATTTGCTCTTCAATCGTAGTCGTAATTTAGAGTAACAGGGTCGCCGAATTCCGTAGAATTAGGCTGCATTTGTTGTTTGAACTTAAGGACTGTTAAACAAGGCCCCATGTTTCTCGGCTATGCCAGCATCGCGGAGAATTATCTGCAAAATATAAGTATTTTTGCATAGTTAATACCCGCTTTTCCAACCATTTCTGCGAAACCTTTGTCTAATTACTGCACCATAGGGAGGGAATTCAAGGCAATAATAATCGGAAATTTCTCTTCCAAACGGTCCGTCGACACATTTCTCGTGTGTGCACAGCTGAGGACACGTCTGAAACCATATGGCCATATTTCCTCACGGCTTCCGTCGAGCTGCTCCATAACAAAATCGCGGAGACGATTGTCTCCCCCCCCCCCCTTAAGGGTGTTCACTACGTGTAGAAAATAATAAACTGAACCAAACCAAATGCAGCGACGAGAGCATTACATACTCGCTTGCCAGCAAGAGCGCCTAAATTGACTGCATTACTGCGAGACGTCTTTGTCGTCACGTTCTGAACAAAGCACTAGTTTTAACTCTTGCCTCCCTTGGCGCGAGTAGCTGCGGGACAATTACAGCTTTACCGGCCTACGTCGATGGTTTACGTGTTTCTGCTCTGGTTGGAAAAAAGATACGCGCCTTTTTGACAGCGTGGGGCTGAAGGTCCGATGTGTACTAAGGCGGCTGTAACCGGGAGAAAAATGGCCGCGACGCGTAACGAGGCGTCTCTAATCGGGAGAAGAAAGGTTGCGGGGAACGGTGGAAACATGCGAAACTCTGGCGAACGTCGCCCATTGGGGAACGCCCTGTTGCTTGATGTGAGCGTCTGTTGTGTGTGTGATGCATCTGTTGGAGTTCAAGATATGAGGGGCTGCTGTGTTCCCGGCGGTTTTGCGCACATTAGAAAAGGACAGCGGCTATTTCGTTTTGCTCGGGATAGCGCGCTCAGAAAAAAATCGGGAAGCGAAGGCCAAGCAGGACTGCTGGTAACCACAATATATAGAGCCGAAGTAAGCGATCTAAGGCATGCGAAGCGCTTTTAATCCAGAGCAGTTCTTACTGGGAGTGGAGGTATAATCCGCTATTTTGTCTTTGCATCCTCGTAAATACTGAAATTTTACGTGCCGACGACCCAGCAAAGCAAAACAATGAGCCCACAGAACCTGAGACAACAAAAGAGAAGCGCTCAAATTTCAGTTTAGGAGTGGTCGTAAGCGTTCTTAGCATTTTTTCAGCTGCTAACAGAAAAAATCCCAGACAATGTAGCGTGGTTAGGCCGAATGCGGTTTTGGTGCATTTGCTGGTGGTTCTACAGTGTTCGACCGCATGACTGATGAGCTTGTCAAGTTCACTGAGGCGTCATGACAGGCTGTTTGTGTGCCTATGTGCTCTGGGTCAACGCGTAAAGGCCGGCGTTCTTTTCGCTACCCCTGGGGTTCGGAGCAGTATTGGCGGATAAGAGGCAACTATTCGGGTTCAGTTAGCTCAAGACAAGTATCCGCCCCGAGTCTCTCTTATTTCTTCGGAGGCGTTGACAGTTTCGTGCTTTAAAATTGCGAAAAGTTCAACAAATCAACTTTCGCGTATTTCCTTCGTCAAAGCAAAAACAAACTGCGCCGCGAATAACGATCTACTTGGGCAGAACAGCCGTCAAAGGCGACTACTCTCACTTGATTTCATGGCAAACGGACAACTGTCTGACTGGAAGTCTTTGGCAAATATGGAAATGCAGCTCGGAATTAGTAATTGTCACTGTTGGATCCCGGTATCCTGGTATGCTAGTCAACAGACTGGACTGGAGTATGCCACGAACATTGTATGAATGTAAAGGCTGTTCACAAGGCGGGGATTTCCTCGGCAGATTAGCTGCGAAAGATAATATACTTTAGCGTAACTAGCTCAGACTCACTCCTTGAACAGTCTCTGCCGCCACCTTGTCTTGCCAGAACATCAAATTTTGGAATTCCACGGGGTAGCGGCAGTTTTCTCTTCGAAACGGGCCGCCACCCCATTGCGCTAAGTGCAGCCGGACGGGAGAATTTGACCGAACATGCCTCCGTCGAGAGCGTTGTCTTCACCTTGAAAGCAGCGCTGGCCATCGAAGCACCCTACATTTAAGTAGGGTGCCTCGATGCCAGCACTGCCGTTCAGGGTGGTGCCATCCTTTATAACCATCCCCACGCCGCATCTTTCTCGCTGCGACGCAATTTTGAATCACGGCAGGCGCTCGGAGTGGTCTCAGTTGCTTAGTTCAAGCAGCTCAGCGATCGCATTGTTCGAGGCACAGTGGCTGCGGATGACCTGCTGGTGCTTCTACGTGTTTCAGAGGGTTTGACCGCATGACTGACGAGCTTGTCCCGTCCACCGAGCCATCATGACGTGCTGTTGTGTACCTGTGCGCTCCGCGTCACCGCGTAAAGGCCTGCGTTGTTTTCGTTTCCCCCAAGACTTTACCCGCCGCGGTGGCTCAGTGGTTAATGCGCTCGACTACTGATCCGGAGTACCCGGGTTCGAACCCAACAGCGGCGGCTGCGTTTTTATGGAGGAAAAACGCTAAGACGCCCGTGTGCTGTGCGATGTCAGTGCACGTTAAAGATCCCCAGGTGGTCGAAATTATTTCGGAGCCCTGCACTACGCCACCTCTTTCTTCATTCCTTATTTCACTCCCTCCTTTATCCCTTCCCTTACGGCGCGGTTGAGGTGTCCAACGATATATAAGACAGACTGCGCCATTTCCTTTCCACAAAAACCAATTAATATTATTATTATTATTCCCCCGAAACTCGGAGCAGTAATGAAGCTGCCGCAGCAATGGAGCGCAACTTTTAGGTAGCAGTTATTTTTCAAGCAGCCTAACCCATCACCAGCCAGTTTTGCTGGCAAACTAGGAATTACACGCGCAGGCATCATGGAAATTGCAATTTTTTAAACTAAACCTTTTCTGGACGATTTTTTTTCACAAAGCATGACTTTTAGATGTTTATTTCTTTTATATCGGATTTAAAAATTTAAGAAAAGATTTTCAGCTGTTATTTAATGACCCCAAGTTCACCCTCTGTTGTGTAGGTTTATATGAATAGTTGCGAAATGAGTACAGATTGGCTTGAATAAAATAAATACAATGCAAAATATATGCAGAATTCTGTTTTGCAAACGCAGGAATGGCAGCAGAGCAACCGGTGCGCATATCCATGCATGGCGCAAACGAAGTCTGCATATCAGCGCACGCAAGGACGTGCAGCGGTTGTGCGCCCATCAGAAAAACGAAGCGAGTGAAAAACTTGCAGTAATCCTTTACCCTATCGCCAACTAAAAGCAATTAGTTCTTGCGGGCCTCGAGGAAGAAAAAGCAGATGGAGTGGCAGCGTTGGTACAAGGTGGCATCGTTTGTGTCTACCAGCGCCCGCCTGTAAACAGGTGTAATTGCACCCCTGTGAGCAAAAGAGGCAAGCAGTTACACTTTGAAAGAATAAAAAGCAGACAGACATAAGTCTTTGTGAGCATAGCAAACGGAAACGGCCCCTACGAAGAAAGAGAAACCGACCGCAGCGAGCGAGCGTCTGACGACGCGCGGCTTTTATCGAAATGTAGAATTTAGAAAACATAAAACCGACGTAGAAGAAAAAAGAAAACAATTTCTTCCACTCTCACAGAGCGGAAGCCTCTGCTGGTCAACGGAACATTTAAAAATAGCGCGTTTTTCAAACCAACAGACGTCATAGGTAATGTTCAAGTTCGGCCACTCGGGGCCCTAAAAATAACTCGCACAATTACGTCTTCGACCCTGGGATGTTAAAAATGGCTATGAGTAAAAAGATGGGTATTGCGATGCTGATGGAATGAATTTTCAAGTCAAAGCACTTGAAGCGCGCCGAGAGCACGAACTGCGCGCCAGCGCAGCCGAACCCCGTATGATTCAATAGGGCGGCGCCGTTCACGTTGTCTCCACCCTGCACGGCGCGGCTAGTATCGAGGTTCCTACTTGGAAGGATCGATGGATGGAAGGTCGGAGCGTCGCCTTTGAAACGGGGGGATGGCAGTTGCCACCATGCTCAGGTTTTTTTTATTGTTGTTTAACTGTGTTGTTATTCAAATTCACCATTTTCTTTAAATACCTACGTCTTCCTATACTTTAAACTTATGTCACCTCTCTGATTTTGAGCCACCAATCCTCCAATTGCATTTTGCTAATTTCCACCGCAGATTTATTTACATGACTATTGTTATCACTAAACCGTAGCGCCTCATGAAGAGTGACAGTGCCTGCATCGACATCCGGATGGATACCATCACATTTTAGGATGAGGTGTTCTATTGTTTCTACCGATTTACCACACACAGCACATGCGTCTTCTTCGTTAAATTTCTTTTTGTAACTGCGCGTTCTATGACACCCTGACCTAGCTTCAAAAAGGAGGGCACTGCCTCTTGAGTTATCATAAAACGTTTCCTTCCTAATCTTCCTTTTCCAGCATCGATATAGTTCTACACTGTGCTTCTTTTTCATTGAATCTATCCAATTATTACCTTCGACGTTTTTAACCGGTCGTTTAATGCTCTTTCTTTCTCCTTCCTCGTCTCTGGCAAACTTACTGGCCAGCTTTCTTGTTCGTTTCCGCCACTGTGTGTCAACGCTCTTTCTCTACAGGTATTTAAATACCTTAGCTGCCCACCTGTTATCGTCCAATTTACTCAGGCGTCCTTAGTACAGTATTTTACTCTGAGCTTCCCATGCTTCGAACGATGCCCAGCCCATATCCCCCTGTACTGCCTACTCTGTGGTTTTCCCGTGAGCACGCAGTGCTAATATTCCAACAGCTCTCTGATTTACTTCTAATCCCGACTGAACTTCTGCCTTCAAGCACAGAACCGCATTGCCGGAAGTAAGCCCAACACCTTTATTCCTTTCCAAATACCTCTCAGTACTTCATACCTGTTGTACCCCCCCCCCCAATTCACTATGTTTCATTATCCCGGCATCTCTACGCCCCTTGCTATGGGAGACAGTTCGTGCTTGTCTGTGTACGTCTGCCCTTCGTTTACCCATACCCTGAGATATTTGTATTCGGCCACTCGGGCTATTTCGAGGCCTTGTATTGTAAGCACCTGATCAGTTGTATCGTTTAAAATCATCACACCTGATTTAGCTGCGCGAAGACTAAAACCTAGGGGGTCTCCTTCATCTCCACAGCAATTAACCAGACTGAAAATCTTCCTGGTTATCTGCTAACAGTACAATATTGTCCGTGTACATTAAACTGGTAGTCGTTGCTCAGCAACCTTTCTGCCTAATCTATACGACAGATTATAACCTAGATTGCTTCTCTGTAGCCTTCTTTCCATACTTACTATATAAAGTATGAACAGCAGCGGTGATAGAGGACAACCGTGCCGTAATCCTTTGTGTACCTCGACAGTTGTCGTACTCCTAATTTCTTCACACGTTACCCATGCAGCATAGGTCATCGGCCCAATGTTGCAACAGGATGGTCCCATCCTGGTCCTTTGTAGGGCCAGCTTTGCCAATACAGTTCCAATGTTGGGCCAATTACTTGTGCTGCTTGGGTATATCAACCTTATTTTCTTGGTATATTTCCTGTAGAAAATCAATTACCTCATGACCGATACCTTCATCTTTTAATATGTTCCGCAGGAATTCCCTCTTCACGTTGTCGTATGCACCGCTTATGTCCAAGAAGGCTAAATACGGAGGTCTGTTTTCCGCCTTAGCTATTTCAATGCATTGGGTAAGCACGAACAGGTACGAACAGGCACGAACAGCGCCTACCACTCCAGAACCCGTTCTGAAGTCTCCGTGTGCTGTGCGATGTCAGTGCACGTTAAAGATCCCCAGGTGGTCGAAATTATTCCGGAGCCCTCCACTACGGCACCTCTCTCTTCCTTCTTTAACTCCCTCTATCCCTTCCCTTACGGCACGGTTCGGGTGTCCAACGATATGAGACAGATACTGCGCCATTTTCTTTCCCCAAAAACCAATTATTATTAGAAGTTCTCCGAGTATCCTATTACTTTCTGTTCGTGACTGAATTTTTAATTTCATCCCCTGCATCGCCAACCTGCATATAACTGATGTTATCGTAATCGGTCGCAAGGATTTTATTTTCGTCTTATCGCCTTTACCTTTATGAATCCAATTCATTTTACTCTTCTTCCAGCTGTGCGGAATTTCCTTATTTGTTATGACTGCCTCAAATGCTTTTATCAGGGTTTCTTTCCCTCTTCGGTCAAGTTCATTAATTAACTAGACCCCGTGATGCCAACCGTCGTTGTTCGATGGCCTCCCCATTTTCCTTATTCTACCAACTTAGTGGCTTGGATGGATGGATGGATGGATGGATGGATGGATGGATGGATGGATGGACGGACGGACGGACGGACGGACGGATGGATGGACGGACGGACGGACGGACGGACGGACGGACGGACGGACGGACGGATGGATACGGCTGAACCCTTTAAATCGGGCAGTGGCTCAAGCCACCTAGCCATGACATGAAATTTTACTCTTCTCTTGACTTTAGCCACCAATCAGATAACCTTCGCTTGGTTACTTCTACCCGCTTAAAATCTACTTTCCCTTCACTGTCCTTAAACCCCAATGCCTTGGATAAATCAGCCCCGCTGCTTTCCACTGTAGGGTGAAGCCCTTGACAGAAAAGTATCAAGTGTTCTGCCGTTTCCTCCTCCTCTCCGCAAGCAACGCACAACGTGTCTATCTCGTGGTACCTGACTCTATATGTCTTAGTACGCAAAACTCCCGTCCTGACCTCAAACAACAAAGAGCTTCACCTACAATTATCATAGATATTTTCTTTGGCAATTTCCTGCTTAAAAATCCTGTATCTTTTCAGTGCTGATTTCGTCAGCATCCCTGTTTTCCACAGCTGTCTTTCTGCTTCTTTAACCTTTTCATTAACCGGCTTCTATCTTCGTGGCAGCGCCATCTACCGCTTTGATTTTGCACTAATATTGCGACTTACAGGCACTTTGGCTATATTCGTTGTATTTACTCATTATATCAGTTAATAAAGTTTATAACCGTATGCATCACAACACGAGGAATCGTTTAACATCGTCCAAAACCTCCTGCGACAAACAGTTCTGCCGAAATGGCCGCCTGAAGCTCCTCGGAATGCACGGTCTGGGGAGGAAAAGTCGTCGTCGCTTATGCCACACATAATTTGGGCTTCATATGAATTATGTAATTTTATCCTCAGGAATATGCCAAGTCTTTTGACACCACTTTGAACATTCTGCAACAAACAGGTGGCACTCAAATTTTACGCAAATGGTGGAACTGCGAGGGTCCCACTTCGAATTGGGGGCACATAGGTAGCTGGTTCGAATCGCTGCCACGAGCTAGGCTCTAACTGAACTACTAAGTTTGTGCTGCACAAAACGCTGGAACCTATGATAACATCCGGAATATTCTGCGGCAAACGAGTGACCCAGAAATGTTACACGAATATCGGGACCAAGAGGCCGTACTTTGATCGCTGCCAGACAAGGATATATATACCGAATCTATTTGGTTGAGATGTCAGTTCTAGTGCTCGGTTATCACGCTGCCGCCTTTTAATATTTTATTCCATTATGTAACCACTTCGTTTACCATGGCAACCACTCCGTTGCGATTTCGTTATAACGGTTAAAGCTGAAACCCGAAACGCGTAAAGTAGAGCTTATCGCTCTAAAAGACAGAACATTAGACGGGAAGTAAGGCTGAGCACGTCACCGAGAGGGAGTACCATTGCGATTTAAAGTCGGTCGATTTGATACATTTCCCTCAGATGAACGTTTAGTTGGGAGAAAGCTTAAAGGTGCAGTAAAGAGTAGTCTGAACTCGTCTTTTTACCGCGGGAACTTATCTACATGCTCCGCGCATTCTTAGAAGCTTTGAATTATTGTCCTGTGTGGCCAATTGCCCTAATAAAATCGGATTAAACGTCCCGGATCCTGCCTTTTTTTTAACTCAACGCGGTAGGTAGGAGCAGTCAACGCGCCAGCCAGTCCCGTGCCGGCTGGCCGCTCTGCCATCGGCGGAGTGATATACGTAAATCAAAGAGTGCACGCGTACTTTTATTTCCTTGAGTCTGACGTGCGGCTATATTGTCTGTGACTGAAACTGTTTATTCAGAGAAACCTAAGATACAAAATAAAAGCGAAAGCGAAGCTGCCACTAGAATGGCTGAAAGGCACGCCACGCGTTGGTTGTCTCGTGTTACCTACAGCGTTGAGCTAAAATAAAGGCGGGAGCCGGGGTGTTTAATCCGATTTAATTATGGCAATGGGCCGCACAGGATAATAAAAAAATTGAAGTTCCTAAGAATACCCGTAACGTTTAGATGGAGTTCCCGCGGTAAAAAGACGAGTTCCGATTCCTCTTCAGTGCACCTTTAATATCCTGCTCGTAATAAATGCCAAGCTCTCGAGCTGTCCTTGCATTGCCGTCGTCTTCGTCACGTACCTGCGTTCATGCGTGTTAAACTGCCTGTCGCTCACGGTGTAGTTTGAAAGCGTGGTCTGAAGCATCGTTCATCCGTGCGCGTAGAAGCGTCATCAGACGAGCATACATGTAGCAAACCGCTCGAAGTGGCGGGAGATTAGAAGCAGTGAAATTCTGAAGACCCAGTTCTATCGCACTGTCATCGGGTGATAGTAATTAAGCGACGGACAAACTTTCCTTTATCTGAGTCTGTCTGTCTGTGTGTAGTTGCCAGGAAGAAAGAAAAGGAAAATGCACAGGCCTGCTCACTGGCTCCAGCCGAGCCACAATCGCTACCACGGGCAGATAGTAGGAGAGTTCAAGGATGGCATAGAAAGACGGAATAGTAAAGACGCGCTAAAGACAAGGCCGATCCCGGAGGCAGTGCAATACCGGGCAAACCGATGGCGGAAGTGACGCAACCTTCAAACTTTCCGCCCCATTTCCAAAAATAAGTTCAATTGGACCCGTAACAGATACTCTCTTTATCTGAGTAAATTCTGTGCTTAGAACTTGTTATAATTGTCGTGGCAAACGTTACTGCATTGTTTTCTAAATATTCTTGACATACATTAGTTTTTGTACACAGACACAACAACGCACTGAGTCAGTCTAGCAGCGCGTAAAGATAACAATGAAATTTTATAAGTGCAGGCCACGTGCATGCATTGCAGTGCGTGCCAGAAGTTAAGGAAGAGTGATATTTTTGGTCTAAACTCGTGTCTCGGTTTTGTCTCACGTATTAGCTCAAGCAACACACACACATACACGCACGCACACAACAATATAAGCGTCTAGCCTCTCGTCCAATAGTGCCTTTAGGGCTTGTGTTATATCTTTATTACTCAGTAATATGGCCAGAAGTTGCCGACTACATGAAATAATTCCAGTTTCAGAACGAGTAATAGGGAGGGGAGGGGGAGGGTAAGGAAGGACCAGGAAATTTTTCGAAGTGAGGTTGAGGGTAAAGGAGGGCTGGATAACTTTTAAAAATGAGGGCGAGAGTGAGGGAGGACCATGAATTCAAAAGTGAGGGCGAGTGAGGAAAAGTAAAAATGAGGGCATTTGCCCACCTCTCCTCTCAACTGAAGAGTGAGGGGCTCGGTCCCCGACTTTTTACCCATCTTGTTCTTAGCGAAACATATCGACTTTACCTATATTTTCTAATGACATTTAAGTCGTGTTGCAACCTTCTATTCATCAGTTCTATAACAGAATGTTGACTTGGGCAAGTTGGTAAAGGTTCCTACTGAACAAACAGCGCCAGAAACGACGGACAAGAAGAAAGGCGGACACAGGACAAGCGGTGACCCTTATCGCCGATAATACAGCATGAAGCAGTTTTAAAATGTTTTAGTCACTTTGCAAATCCGCCTCATTACGTGTCACGGTGCCATTTTTGAGACCAATTCACAATTTTCGCTCTAACTCCGCTGAAATTCTAGCCGAACGGAAGCCTTTTATTTAATTATTTATTTATTTATTTATTTATTTATTTATTTATTTATTTATTTATTTATTTATTTATTTATTTATTTATTTATTTATTTATTTAAGGTATTTATTTGTTTATTTATTTATTTATTTTATAACAAAGACAGTTGGGGTTTGATGCCCCAACGGTCAGCGCCAACGAAGCTGACGAAGACGAAGCAGACGGAGCCCGGGTTGGCGCTCACGAGCGTTGGTCTATGGAGCCTCACCGCTCCAACAAAGATTGTGACCGTTCACATTAATTGCTTGAGTTGCCTCTTTACACTTGGCGGAGGTGCCGCCTTTGCTCACCTTGGAGCTACGCACTCGTACCTTACCAGGCTCTGCCACGATGACCGTCATCAACCTGGCCAGCGTGCTCCCACCGCGGCATCGTTTCTGGTGCTGTGCGTCAGCGCGACCCTGCCATCTTCATGCGCACGGACGATACTGATGTAGAAGACTGGCTGGCTTCCTACGAAAGCGTGAGTGCCCACAACCAGTGGCATGATGTCGTTAAGCTCACAAACATAATCTTTTATTTTACCGACGTCGCCACCTTGTGGTTGCGCTACCACAAAGCCAATTTTTCTACCTGGGTGTTCCTCAAAACCAGCCTGACCGACGTCTTCGGCTGCTCCGCTGTCCGAAAACTTCACGCCGTATAACGGTTGCGCAGTCGGGCCCAGAAGAACGGCGAAAACTTCGTAAGTTATATCTCGAAGACGTCGTTGACTTGTGCAAGCGCCTGACCATCTGTGAGCAAGGCTGACAAAACCAAGCACAATTTTAAAGTGATTGAGGATGACGGATTTCCAATGCTAGTGTCCCAAAATCCTTAAACCGTAACCGTCGTCGAATGTTTGTGTCAGAAATATGACGATCTCTGGGAACAGCGTCTTATCACCCGCCGTACCATTTGCCTGGACGACACCCTCTCGAGCTTCGCTTTAGGTGGTCCTGGTAACGATCAGCCAACCCATCTTCAGCACATCCAGCCGTTTGTGAGGAGGAGGCCGCCCGCCAATTATCGTTGGTCACCTGCCAACCCACCCCTGTTGCAAACCCAACGCCATCCTTGTTGACTTCTCTGCGGCGTGTCATTCAGAAGCAGGTTGCTGAGGTCTTCCCAACCGCTAATCCACCTCCGCTGGTCACTGCTCCTCTGACGTATGCTGGAGCTGCTGTCCGGCCACGACCTCAGCCGGTTGTTCCTGTTTATGCGCCACGTGGCACCGTCTTTCCTTAGCCGCAGCTGGCGCCTACACTGCTCTCCCTCACCATTCGCTTCCTCGCCTCGGTCCGCGCCCTATGAATTCATGGCGCACGAAAGATAACCGCCCGATTTGCTGTGCCTGCGGCATGGCTGGTCATGTGGCCCGTTGCTGGCGCACGCACGCATCCCGCCATCACGACTACGGGCGCGCGCCGCCGTACGACGTCCCATTGCCGACCCCGACTGCCTCTTCTCCTCTGCCTCAGAATCCCTCTATGTCTGCCACGGATCTCCTCGGAGAACACTCGGACCGAAATAATGGACTAGGCGACAGGTGTACCCACACAAACGCACATTTAATTCACCCTACGTGACACACACACACACACTAGAACACAAAACTAACAAAACTAACACAAAACGCAGAGACTATAAATACACACGAGTCGGGAACACTGCTACCAGCGTCTACTACTAGCATTCTACTATTAGCGGTCGGCGTTAGTGCTCACGGTTGGTTCGGTGCGGCTGCGGCGTTGTATGGATCCAGTAGCCGGCGTTGAGGCCGCGTTCGACGTGCTTGGGCTGGCGTCGCTATCTGCGTCGTATAAGCTCCCGGTCCAAGCGCCCGTGGAGGTGATGCCAGTGTTGTTGGCGTTGGGGGCACCACCCGGTTGGGTGGCAACAGCACTGGAGACACCCCTGGCCGTGGCAGGTGGTAGCGTCCTCCATTGACTGCCCGAAACGGGCTCAGGCACGGCAGGTATTTCCACGATGCGAAGCCGTCGAACGCGAGCTCACCGGAGCAGTAGCCGGCGTCGCTCTCTTCCAGCCGAAGCGTCCCTGACCCGCCGGAGCCTCCGCTTCTCTGTTCTCCCCCCCCCCCCCCCCCGTGCCTCGCTCTCCCTCGCCCTTTTATAGCTTTGGCGTTAGTCCACGTAAGCCTTGTCGTCTTCTTCTCTTCTCCACCAATCATCTCTCTACACCCCACCGAATGCTTCTCCACCAATCCTCTCTCTCTCCACCTCACTGAATGCTTCTTCTTCATCTTGTTTATTCTTCGGTTAATCCACGTCGTCTTCTTCACATCTCTTTCCTTCATAATTTTATTTTAGACTCCTTATTATATGTGACAATGTCTCGCTCCGAATACTACAACCACAACCACCTGTCGCCGTCTCCTCGACGCCATTCGCGCCCTCCTGTGATCCTCAGATCCCTACCACTCGAAGCGGAAAACAGCGCCGCAGTACTGGAGGCAAGAACTGCGCCGTCAAGGACCGTATCAGGCCCTATTACCTCTCTTGTGCGCGTTATTGAAGTGCTGGTTGAAGGTGTCCCTGTTCATGCGCTTATTGACACTGGTGCCGCCGTGTCCGTGATTAGTCACGACTTGTGCCGGAAACAAAAAAAAATGACAACGCCACTTTCTGATTTTAAACAGAACAGCGCGCAGTTTGACAGGGACAACGAGGGAGACACGACACAGACGAGCGCTGACTTGCAACTGATGTTTATTGCTTGGAACGAGGCATATATACAGTTCCAACAAAACAAAGAAAACAAAACAACTATTCATAGATTCACAGTCGTCATAAATGCCGCACTGAACAAAGTAGATAGCTAATATCATCATTACCTACTTCCCTCCTCTAAAAATGCCAGTTCTTTGGAACCAATCGATAAAGAGGGGCTGCTGACGCAGGCCTCTTTTGACCAGGCGATGTGCGCTGCTTCAATTATTTCACGTGTTAGTTGGTAACAGTGCTTGCTTACAACTAGTGTGCAAGTGAAGTCAGGGTGGCAAGTTTTGCTGCCACAGTCTCTACAGTGGATGCAGAGATGCCCTTTTAAAGTGTTATACACATTGTTATTGTGTGCCTTCAAGCGTTAATTGACTCATCTCCCCGTCTGACCCACATAAAGCTTGCCACATGACAAGGGAATGGCGTAAACTACACCTTCTTCACAGGAGACGAATTGATTTTCTTGTTTGATTTCGCACTCTCTAGGAACGAAATCGGTATTAACCATTTTGCACATCTCCCCAAGCTTATCCGGAGCCGAACAAATGACCTTGACACGTGCTCTATTTGCTATCTTTTGTAGTCTGTAGGAGAAATTATGAATGTAAGGCACAACAGTGGTTTCTTTCTTTTCCTTTCGCGTCAATGAATCTGCCCGTTCCCCTTTACTGTTTTTTGCTCAAACTACTGAGAAAAGTTTCTGACACTGACAATAGCAGCTGCTTGGGATAACCAGCCTTTACGAGCCGATCAGTTTAGTTATATACGCTATCTTGCATGGAGTGCATGCAAGATTTGTTAAGCGCGCTGTGAAAGCATGATTTCGCCACGGAACATTTAACCAGCTTAGAATGAGATGACGTAAAAGGGAGCAATAGTTTGCTGCTTCGTGGCTCGTAAGACCAACAAGTGTGATGGTGCATTAATCTGAGTTTGATAGCTAAATATCGGATGACATTGTTTTCTGGCACTTCAGTAGTTATTATGAGAGGATGGAGGCACTGAACAAAGGCAGCTTTGATCTGCGTAAAGACTGCGTGAAATTTTTTCACACTTGTGTCTATAAGAACAATAAAGTCATCAACATAGCGAAAACACTGTACAACCTTTGACCATTTCAAAATTTCTTGAAGCCTTCTACCCTTTTGTGCTAACAAGTCACTAAGCACGGGATCTATGCATGACCCGATGCGAACTCCTCGTTGCAGGTGAAACTTGATGTCCCTGGAAATGAAAGTAGAGGTTAAGTACTTGAAGTTGATCTAAAAAGCACATGACGGATATGCCGCTCCTGTTTTTTGGAATTAAATTAATCCTTGCTGGTCAATACATTCTTCTAAGCACGCGAAAAGCTCATCATGCGGTAGTGAATAATAAAAGTCTCACTTCAATAGAGCAGGCCATCAGCCCCTTATTGAAGTTAGTTTCTGAAAACTGGATTACATCCTGGGAATTTTTACCTCGTTCGGATCATCCAACATGACCGAATTTGAACATGAGTGAATCTGCTTTGTTCAGTGCGGCATGTATGAATGACTGTGAATCTATGAATGGTTGTTCTCTTTTCTTCGTTTTGTTGGAACTTTATATATGCCTATTTCCAAGCAATAAACATCAGTTTCAAGTCAGCGCTCGCCTGTGTCAGGGCTCCCTCGTTGTCCCGTTCAAACTGTGCGCTGTTCTGTTTAAAATGACTTACCAGCTCATCGAACCATCCGTTTTAACGCTTTCAGATACTTCGCTTCGCACCGCCAGCGCTGACCGCATTCAACCTCTCCCAGCGTGCACCGCGCGCCTCATCATCCAAGGCCTCGCCTACACTGTTGAGTTCAACGTTCTCGCCGGTTCCTCTCATGACATAATCCTCTGGTGGGACTTTGTGTCCACGCATCACGCCATCATCACACCATTGGCTGTAAGTTGTAGTTTGAGGAACATATGCCGTTTCGTTCTTGAATTGTATCCGACTATAGCTGCAGCAGCAGGTATCCGCTACACTGTGACAGTGCTGAAGTTTCCACATATCAGTTTTTTTCTGATTTAGGATTTCGATTCCTTATCTAGGTTGCTCTCTAGAAATTATGATACTCGCAACCCGGTTGGTTGGTTATGATGACATATCAAGGCTCCATAGACCTCTCGCGGCAGGTGGTTCACACAGCATCCCCTCTCCGGTTACTGTTTCCTGTGTGATCGCAATGGCCTCCGGCTTCAGTGGCAACCATCCTCCGTTTGGGGATTCACCCATTATTTAATTTCGTTGATTGAATATAGGGCCAATGGGCATTACTTCAGGTGAGGGCAAGAACAGTGTGTCAACCCATATCGATACCAGTTCAAGACTAACAACAGAAAAAAGCAAAGGGAGGAAACAAGGCAAAAAAAAATTATAATGAGGGAAGAGACAGGATCAGATTATTTGGTAAGGCGAAAACCGTCACGTAAAACACAGATGACTCGCTAGTTTAGCGCGAAAAATTGCTCGATTTGTGCACGGAGGAATATAAGGCAGGGCATTCCATCGCGCTGCTGCACCTGGAAAGAATGAATCCTTCATCGCTGACGTGCGGCGTTTCATGAGAGCTGTTGGATGGCTATAGTTTAGGGGAGGTGATATTCTTGACGGCGGTTATAGTAGTGGGTGCTTGTTAATAAGGGTGTGGAAAAAGGAATGAAGGAGAAAGAGACGTGATATCATGCGATATGATGCCATGCCCTCCTCTTTCCGATATAACCATCCTACGGATGGTTCCCGCTGTAAACTCTTTCTGCTTGCGCATTCTTATGCTTTCGCCACACTCCCGTTCCGCGGTAGCCATCCTCCGGTTGTGGATTCCCACTCCTTCGCGATGTCGACATCCTTCCACGGCAACTAGATACCGGTTACGTTGACTTCGCTGACAAAGTTTTGTTTGCCATGGTACGACGCGCACGCATGCCCACACTGACGCCTGAAAACTAACTTGCCAGTTAACTCGCAAGCTCAATGCACAGCCACACCACTGCTGCTATCAATAACGGTAAGGGACGAAGAAAAACCATCTTTAACATGTCAAAAGCGTCGGTGTAGTAGTGCGTCCCTGGCGACTGACCATCCGTGCACATAAGCGGTGTCACTCTGCCAGGCATTACACACGCTTATGTGCTATCATGATGCAGGGTGCTTGAAAACCTAATAGAGAGTTCTACAATAGGAAATGCACGTTTGCGCGCAGTAAACGAAAGGATTTTGTGGAACATTATGGTTTATGTTACACCGTCCAACGTACGCAGGCGAGATCACTCCAGTGATAGTGGCGCCATGTGGTTTGAATGAAGAGAACAATTTTTACAAACCCGTGCTCGTTAGGCCTAGGAGCTACCGAATCGTCGAACGAAATAAATCCCGACCAAATTTATCGTACATCCAGTTTGTTATAGACAAGAGAAGACGAAGCGAAACCCCATACCCAGTTTATAGCCAGTTCGCGGGCCGAAAAAAGCACTAGCACCGGCGAGTTCACCTAGAAGCTAGAGGCTTCATGTCAGAGCACTCCGCCATGTTGGCTGTCCTGCTATCTGTTTCACGTCACCGTCTGGTTTCTTCGACCCTTTTCGCTGCATCCGAACCACCGCATCCGCTTACGGCGTTTCGACCACTCAGGTGTTGCCGCTGCGGCAGATTATGACGCTTTCTATTGTGGCACACACTCGGAATACAGACCCTGCTGTATGTTAAATTTAGTTTAGCGCCCATTGCCACCCGCCGCGGTGGCTCAGTGAATTTGGCATTCGTCCAGGAATCCCAAAGTGGTGAATCATGTGAGGAATTCCGGCTTCGGCCGCCGCATTTCGCTCGGAGCAGGGAGAGGATATAAAAACGCCTGTGTGCTGTGCGATATAAGCGCACGTTTCAGAACGCTGGTGGTTCTGCATTAATCCAGAGCCCTTCACCCCACAAGTCGCAAATTACAATTTTTTCCAGTTTTCCATTTGCCGCGCTTTGTCATCTGTTATTGAGAAAACGCACGGTATTTGAGTGCCCCTCGTTACCTGGCCTTTGAACCAGAATGTCGTCACAACATCCCGGAAACCTAGCACTCTGCTCAATGGAAATTCCAAAATATTAATAGCTTAAATGTGTCCAATGTGGAACACTTGCAGGCAAAGCATGCAAAATCGTTTTGTGCAATCATTTGATGTATTCACGTAATCGCCGATTAAGATAGCGAGGACGTTTACGTTTCTATGGACACAATAATGATGTGGTTGGCATCACTGCCTTAGCGTCACTTTCTTGGCGTCACTTTTTACAGAAATCTAAGCTGGTCTGATCACATAAACAAGAGAGAGAGAGAGAGAGAGAATGAAAAGGAAACGCAGGGAGGTTAACCAGATGTGAGTCTCCGGTTTGCTACCCTACACTGGGGATGGGGGATAGGGGTTAGAAAGATGACTGAGAGGAAAACGCAAAAAAAAAGGAACACATAAACAAGGTTCGTGTAAAAGCAGCACGGTCTTTAGGCATGATATACAGACTTCGTTATCTTCTACCCACTTGGTTCCAGAAAGAAAATGTACTTTTCACTTGTTCATTCATATTGCAACTACTGTTTATTAGTTTGGGGCACCTGCGGCCGAACTGAAATGGAAAAATTGTTACCGCTCCAACGTAAAGCGGTTCGATTATTGATGCCTTCCAGAACCTACATCAGTGCAGGTGAACTAATGAAGCAGCTTGCTGTACCACCTGTTAGAATCTCCTACACTATCAGATTATGCCTTCTTGTATACACAAAAATAACACAGGAATACAACAGCTTCTATAGTGAATACCTCAGCAGAGATACAAGTTACTTTTTTCGGAAAACCTCAGTTGTAGTAGAGCGCCCTCGTACCAATTATAAAAAGGTAACTGTGGATTATCAAATCATGATAATCTGTAATGCTCACCCTAAATTGATTGATATTGCAAAGAAATTTAAAACATCTCGCAAATTTAAGCGTGAATGCTGGATTTTCATATTACTGCCTGCATGATTTTTCTAGTGTGCGGTCTTGTGATCTTTCATTTTTCTTTTCACTTCTTACTCCCACCCTGAACAAAGCATTCTTTTCACTGATTGCCTTTAAATTTACTAACACACTTTTTTTACTTTCCTTTTGCTTTTCGCGCAGCACTGTTACATTATGTTTTTCATTAGTACATTTTGACACACTACAATATTCTGGATAATGTTGCTTGTTCTTGTATAACTGTTGTTTTGGAGAGCGACTGCTGACGCGCCACTGTTGCTGCACCGTCGGTGCCCTCTGAGGCCTGGGCCAAGTGAGGAGGATGTGTTCCCTCCTTTTACCCTGCCTCAAGGGCAAGAACTATGTATTACCTCAATCAACCTCAAACCTCAATTCACTGCACTTTCCGGCACTCTCAGTAGAAACATGCACATCGCAGTGGTTTCAATTGGTTAAAAGGTCTCGATTTCCAACGTCAGCGCGAGAAAAAAAACAGCTATGCACTGCTTGCAAGCTTCACCCAATTCGATCCTTGAGTTTCATTGAACTGTTACAAAATGCTCGAGCTTCTAATGAATGTGAAGAGCTATTGAAAAGAAACTGCTAAGGGAAGGCATATACCCGGTGTTTCAGCGAATGTTTAAAAAGTTTCTGATCGTAAGGATATTGAAAGACGAAGCAAATGTTTTCGGGAACGAAGTTTCAACCGCTGCGGTCCTTAGTTAATTTAAAATCATCATAATTAGGCTTTATTCAAACAGTCAAATAATGCAGCCTAACACAAGCCATGGAGAAGACGATACCATATCATTTATGAAACGATGATAAAGTCGTTCTCTAAAGGGGTAGAGCACAAGGTAATACGGCGCATTTTTTTTTTCAGCGCTCCTGAAACTCATTGTAAACGCAATATGCGCTGATGACGTGTTGCAATGACTACGGGTCCCAAATAAAACTGTCTGAGATGTTGCGTGACGTCATGCACAGTATTTTCTTCTGCGCTTTCTTGCAGGGAAATAGAAAGTCACTGCCAATTAACTGCAGAGTAGATATTTTTGAAAGCGGTTCAGAAAACGAAAGTGCATCCCACGGCACAACTGAGCACGTGGTTCGCATTTGGCTCCGTATTTGGTGCTTCCTAAGAAGGTAGCGATGCGTAGAGGTACAGCATCCCCCTCACGTATGAGAGGACCGGGGCGCGAATCCCAGTGCTGCGAAATTATCCACCGTGTAAAAAAAAGAAAACAATTGCTGTGGCTCAACTCTGCTGAGTCAGGTTACACGGAGCGGAAGCTCGGTTAAACGTGGTTACACACAGTTAGGTCTGTGTTCATCTTTATTGCAACACCCAGCTATTCCTTACTGCTAACACTTGACAAGTCTTGGTTCTTTCTGCAAATTAAGGTAAAGACAGTCTTAAGACCGTGATGTAGTTTGCCACAGCTTCAAGCAGGCAAATTTCCAGGTCACATGTATGCGGAAACTTGTAGAACACGAAATCGAAGGCAGTGTTCCAATGGATGGTTGACACCGCAAGGTCGGAGGCGAGAGAAAAACCAAAGTCTTTATCCCTTCCCTTGCGGCGCGGTTCAGGTGTCCAACGATATATGAGACAGATACTGCGCCATTTCCTTTCCCCCCAAAACCAATTATATATATATATATATATATATATATATATATATATATATATATATATATATATATATATATATATATACTTCCATCTCAACAGGAAAACTAGGCTCTATTTTATTAGTCTCCGAAGAGTGGTATGGTGCAGTCTCTGTTCTCGTAGTAGGGCATACACGTAGCCATAACATCCAAGGTATCCACGACGGAAGCGTTAGGTGCTACGTATGCACCCTGTTGTTATTGCACGGGTCTTCAAATTGGCAATATGTCAAGCCACCTGTCCCAAGTGGATGGAGAAGTTAGACGATAGGAGAGCGAGGAGAACGAGAGAAGGGCAGAGAAACGAGACTCAGCTCGCAACAGCAATCGTCTAGCCGGCGAAGCGGCAAGGGCGACGAAAGCATGCACGATACGAGATACACCTGGTTGCAAGAGGACCCGCGCCGCAAGCGGCACGGGCCCTTTGAGTTCCCAGCCCAGTAGGGCTAGGAGCAGCAGACTTTCCCCGCTGTCCCTCTCGCGTTATCTGGGCGGCGAGCGCTGCCCTTCTGTATAACAAGAGCGAGTCACTGGGTGAACCACGTGACGCAACTGGCGAGAGCGAACGATTGGAGCGACGGTCAGCCTGGCAGCGGACGTAACTGCTAAGCGCGCAGCTGTGTCGGCGGTGTGCCTTCCTTTCGAGGTGATTTCCGCAACAGAGTTGACCTTCAGCTCTGCCTGCTAGAAGTGGAGCTTCGTTCCAAATTCCACATGTCCATGGAATTGCATATCCAATCCTGGGTTGCACCCTGACTTCGGTGAAGAGAACCGAAAACGCACTGCATCACCAGAACAGAACTTAGCCACCCTGGTGTAGTACTTGGCATCAACCTCTTATATGCACAGACTAATTAACTCCCGGCCCTCCTTCCCCAGTGGTTACGGAGCAACTGACCAAAGAGGCGGTCAGACCTGTCACTAAGCAGAGGGTGCTAAAAATCATCGGCTCCGGATAGGCCGCCATAGCAGAGTGAACCTGGAAATGTTAACTCTAGAACCCAATCCAGTGAGGATTGTCTAGCAGTGCTGTTAGAGGAACTAGAGGGTATTAAATGGGATGTCATAGGGCTTAGTTAGGTTAGGAAGACAGACGAGGCGTATACAGGGTTAAAGGACCGGCACGTACTATGCTGTCGTGGGTTAGCGGATAAATGATAACTAGGTGAGGGATTCCTCATCAATCAGGATATAGCTGGAAAAAGAGAAATTCTATGCGTTAACGAGACGGTGGGAGCTATTGTAATTCGGCTTGATGAGAGGTGCAAACTGAAGGTGATGCAGGCCTATGTGCCTATATCTAGCTATGATGACCATGTCTTAGAAAGGTTCAATAAGGACGTGGAAATGGGAATGCGTTAAGTAAAATTACAGTACACTGTACTGACGGGCGACTGGGGACCGGGCAACTAGAGACCGGTCAGTACGAGACTATGGCATATTGTTTAGGAAGAGCAGGCGAGACTTATTAGTAGAGTTCGCGCAGAGGAACAAATTAGAGATTATGAACACCTCCCACAATCGAGAAAACAGGAAATGGACATGGAAGAACCTAAATGGTGATACTAAAAGTGAAAGAGACTTCAAACTATGCGCTCACCCTAGCATCGTGCAGGATATAGATGTCGGAAAGATGCGTTGTAGCGAGTCTCAAATCTGCCTAGATTTGAGCAGGGAACGGAAGTAACAAGTTCAGCGGAAGCCCATTAAAGTGTTTAGCGGTTAGAAGGAAAGTAGAGAAGTTCAGAATATCTTTGCAGAACACATATTAGGCTTTAAATGAGAAAAATTGCATTAATCTTCAAGCAATGAGCGATAATCGTACAGCTATCATTGCAGAATCCGCAGTAGAAGTAGGCGTTAGGTTGGCTCGACGGGATAGCGGAAAGCTATCACAGGACGTATGACGTATAAAATAGCGCAACATCAGACAAGGACATGAAAGAACACACACGAGCGCTAACTTGCAACAGTTTATTGCGGAAGAGAGCCTGTAGACATACAAGACATGACGATACATTGCGCAAGCGCGGCAGACAGTCAATTGTTTAGTGGCTTCTGAGGTAATCTTATTCCTTACTAGATAGCCCAACAGAGGGTTTTGCTATGCAGCTATCACCTAAGCTATCTATCATTTCAGCTTAGATTATTTCTCGCGTGAGTTTACAAGTGTTTTTTGCAATTACGGTGCATGCTTGAAAAAGAGGTTTACACTTGGATTCACATTTTCTGCAGTGCGCATCTAAAAAACCACCTTTCTTTTCTTTGACATTGTAGCGATGTTCACGAAGGCGCTCGTTTAAGCACCTTCCACTTTGGCCTACATACTTCTTTCCACATGTCAATGGTATGCTGTACACAATGGATTCCTTACATTTAACGAACTTAGCTTGATGATTTATCTTGCACCCACTCTTTATAGCAGGGCCTGGTCTTGTCAATCTGCAAAGTTTCTGCAGCTTCTCTGCGATATTTTATACGTCATGCACTACCAACAAGCCCAAACCGCCACCTTGTTGGACTATCTCAAGAGTCGAAATATCTTATTCAGGAATGCCAAAGCATGAAGGCGTCTAAACTCACAGACAGGAAAAAACTCGGAGAGCTACGAATGTTAATCAGAAAGCTCAAGTTAGCCAACAAGAGTAAGTTTAATATGGATAGAATCGAGCATCCTCTAAAGAACAGAGGTAGTCTAAACCCGGCGAAGATGAAACTAGGCCTAGGCAAAAACCAGCTGCATTTGTTTAGAGGTACAGAGGGCAACGCCATTAGCAATATGGATTGGATAGTTTAAGAAGAAGGTTGTACAGAAACATACATAGTAGAAAATGTAACTAGGACGTTAATAAGAGAGACAGTAGTGCGCAGCCCGGCTGTCACTATCTGTCGAGAACGTGAGTCAGAACCAGAGAGGTGTACGTCTCCAAAAACAAGATTTAATCAAACAATGCACATTAACTGCAAAACTGAATAATAAAAAGGTGGTTTACATCACATCGATAAGCATGCACAAATCAGTCAGAGTTTCCACGCGCAGGTGGTGGTAAGAATAACGCCAAATAGTTCTAATTAGAGTCTTTTGAGTCAATGTAGAATAATGAAAACAGTCCAATCGGTACTCAAAGTGGTTGGTGGTGAGGAATGTCGCTAGAGGAGACCTCGCCGGGGCCTCCGGAGCGTAGCCGAAGGAGCGTCTCGACGGTCCGGATCGTTGCCGGGGTTGCGTCGGCCCAGGAAGGCAGCCTCGGTGCGTGTTTCCTACACCGGCGTCAAAGCTCGAGACCCTTTGTCTCAACTCGGGGCGGCCGCACGGAGGGGATGCCGTTGCATACCGTTCTCCTCTCCCCGCGGGTGCGTTGCGCCCATGTATCTTCGCGGCCGTGGATTCACACGCACTTGCGGTCTCCGGAGCTGTGCGCCCACGCCGTCTGCTTTTCCTCCGTCTCCATGTAAACGATTATTGCTTCCGCGCAGACGCGTGCACTTTGCACCGTCTGCTCCGTTCCCTCCCAGTGTCTATGTCGGTTTCGTCCGCTGCGTGCCGTGGTTTCTTTGGCGGTTTGACTTCTTGCCGCGGCGTCTCGCACTCACTCGTGACACCGGCACTTCCCGCCACTACAGAGGGAGCAAAGAAAACTTTGGGAGCAATGCAAAGAAGGAAAGCAGCTGGTCGGCAACAGGTAACCGCAGATCTGTTGAAGGAAGGAGGGAAGATTGTGCTAGAAAAACTAGCCGCCCTGTACACTCAATGCCTTATAGCATCGACCGTTCCAGAAGCTTGTAATTTCATTTCATTTCATTTTATTACTCTCAAGGCCGTTCAGGCGTTACAGAGAGGAGTAGGCAAAAAATAAATAAATACAAAGAAACAAACAAATAAACAGTTTACAATTCATAAGCATTAACAGTATCCTTGAATTTCTGAGAATCATTGATGACGACGACGGTGGAGGGCAGGTGATTCCAGTCCGAGGCTGCTCAGGGGACGAAGGAATTTAGATATTGGACAGTCCTGCACTGTGGAATATGCACCTTTAGTTGATGATCTCTGCGGGACGATATGTGCACCGGAGGATTAAACAAGGACTGCTTTCAGGTTTCGTTGCCGTAATATATTTTATGAAATGTGCAGAGGCGCGAAATGCGGCTCCGTATGGCAAGATCCGGAAGATTAAGCGTTCATTTCATTTCTGAAACACTTTCATGGCGGGAGTAATTTGACATTATGAACCTTGCAGAGCGATTTGGATGGATTCAAGCAGCCCAATGAGAGAGTTAGTGTATGGGTCCCACACGGGAGCAGCGTATTCAATTTTTGAACGGACGAGTGTTTTGTAGAGCAGTAGTTTCACAGGGATAGGGGCAAGGGAAAGGTTACGACGGATGAAGCCAAGCATGCGGTTGGCCTCGTTAGTATATTATTCAATGTGAGCCTTCCAGGACAGATCATCTGTTATTTGAACTCCAAGGTACTTATACTTGGTAACTTGGGTCAGTGGGGTGTCGTCGAGAGAGTATGAGCACGGAATGTTGTGATTAGTCGTGCGCGTAATTCTCATTAATTTACATTTGTTAACGTTTAGTTTCATAAGCCAGGTATTACACCAAGTTCCAATTATATTCAGATCGTTTTGAAGAGCACGTGCATCATCTTGGTTAGTAACTTCTCTGTATAAAACACAGTCATCAGCGAAAAGTCTTATTTTGGAAGTAACTGAGGAAGGAAGATCATTAATATAGATAAGGAAAAGAAGAGGTCCTAGAACTGATCCTTGCGGAACGCCAGAGGTTACGGGGGAAATGGGGGAGTCATGATCGTTAGCATTTACATACTGACTTCGAATACTTAAAAAACACTCAATCCACTTTAAAATACCATTATCAATATTTAATTTACTTAACTTATAAAGTAACAGTTGATGTGACACGGTGTCAAAAGCCTTTGCAAAGTCGATATATATACAATCAATGAGGGAAGAGTGGTCCAGAGCGAAAATCAAGTCATTAGTGAATGCAATTAATTGAGTTTCACATGAATGATGCTTACGAAAACCATGCTGTGAATCTGTAAAAAACGAATTAGCTTCCAGATAGTCAACAAGGTGTGAATAGATAATATGTTCAAGATGTTTGCATGGAATTGATGTTAAGGAAATAGGCCTGTAGTTATTAGGATTATGAACGTCACCAGACTTGTGGACTGGAACCACCTTGGCGATCCTGCAGTCGTCAGGCAGTGATGCGCTGAGGATGGACTGCGTAAAAATTTCGGACAACATCATGGATGAATATAAACATGTACTTTTCAAGAACTTATAACTAATACCGTCAACCCCTGCAGCTGAATCAAGCTTTCCTTTCTGAATAAGCCTGGCAAAACCTTCATCATTGATAGTTATAGGCTCCATCTGAACAGATTCTGAAACCGCAATATCGGGTAAGGTGGACACAACGGAATTACTAAAGGATGAAAAAAATGTATTGTTCAAAGCAATGCAGTACTTGTGAGGGGGAACCGGGATATTATTTATGGAGCGAAGTCGGACCTCTTTTGTTTTGCGCATATTAACGACGTTCCAAAATTTTTGAGGGTTGGAAACGAGCAAATGAGGCAGTGTGTCATGATAAAAGACATGCTTAGCGCTCTGCAGCGCCTGCTTGTACTGTGACGCGACAGCACGATATAGGTGCCACTTATCAGTAGTTATTGATTTTTTCAGCTGCCGGAAAATGCGCTTTTTTTATTTAGGAGGCGCTTTAGCGATACGCTGAACCAAGGTGCTTGTTTGGAGCAGGAAACGCGACGAATGGGAATATATTCATTTATGAGATCGTTCACCTTCGTTTTAAATATATGCCAGTTTTCTTGAGTGGAACGACTCCAGAACTGCGGGATGAAGGTGTCGGAAAAGCGCTCGAGCTCTGCATTAATAGCTTGGAAGTCCGCCTTGTTGTAGTTCCTAAGTAGCTTGTATCTTTTTGGAGAACGAGCCGAGCGTGAAGGCATAGTTAGGTGGATTGCACTATGGTCACTTAAGCCCGGAAGAAAGCTGATTGAAGACATAGTTTCAGGAGAAGTGGTTAGTACAAGATCAAGTATGTTGGCAGATGTCTGAGTAACACGGGTTGGTTCTTTAACGATTTGATCAAGGTTGAACGTGGAACACAATTCAATGAATGCAGAACATTCTGAGAAAGGACGTAAGAGATGAAAAGAGGGGCTGTTCCATGAAATTGCGGGAAGGTTGAAATCACCAAAAATATAAAGAGGAGACTTCGAAAACATAGAAAGGACCGAGTTAATGGCGTCATGTAGGTCATCGCAGAAGCAAGGCTGTGAGCTAGGTGGTCGATAGCATACACAGAATAAAACGTCTTTGTGGTTCAAACGTAAGCAAGTGCAGAGAAATTCCAGTGAAGAATTCACGGGAACGCTATAGGAAGCAATTTCATCTGATACGGCAATCAAAACACCACCACCAACGCACTCGCAGCGATCAAATCTATAAATGTTATAATTTTTTTCACACGTGAACAGTTCCCGAGAATCAACTTTTTCAGACAGCTACGTTTCGGTCAGGACAATCACATCGGCAAAACACGTGTCGGCTAGAGCTGACAATGAGTCTCGTTTATTTAAAATGCTGCGAATGTTAGTGAAAAGAATCGAGTAATCTGGATTCGGCAATGCATAAACGGCTGCGTTTTCCTATGGCGAACCTGAGGTAGAAGTTGATGCAGGCGTACCTGATGCAAGCGGAGGAGATGCAGGCGGGGCTGTTGCGTCATTTTCAGAGGCACTCCCGCTAGGCGCTTCAACTTCGCATACGGCATCCGTGTCGGCAGAATATACGTAGCACTTTTTGTTTACGTACAACCTCTAATATTATCTCAATTCGTAAGAAAGAAGTCAAGGACTTAAAAAATTACAGACGGATCAGTCCGCTGCCTACAAGATATTTACTAAGGTAACTTCTAATAGAGCCAGGGCAACTTTAGACAAATCAACCAAATGAACAAGCAGGCTTTTGTAAAAAATAGTCAACAATAGACCAGGTTAATACTATCAATCAGGTGATCGAGAAGTGCACAGACTATAACCAAACCCTACATATAGATTTCATTCATTGCGAGAAAGCAACTCACTCAGTGGCAACCTCAGCAGTCATGCAGGCATTGCGGAATCAAGGTGTAGATGAGTGTTATGTTGAAATACTGGAAGATTTCTGCAATGAATGCACTGCTACCACAGTCCTCCATATAGTTATTAATAAAATTCAGATGAGCAAGGGTGTCAAGCAGGGAGACACGATCTCGCCAATGCCGTTCACCGCCTGTCTACAGGAGGTATTCCTGGCCTGGATTGGGAAAAGTTGGGGATAACAGCTATTGAAGAATTCCGAATTAATCTGCATTTAACTTATGATATTGCCTTCCTACGTTACTGAGGATACGAACTGCAAAGCAATGTGAATGATATAGACAGGCAGAGCGTAACGGTGGGTCTAAAATTTAACGTGCAGGAAACCAAAGTAACGTTCAACAGTCTTGCAAGGAAACAACTGGTCGCAGTTGGTAGCGAGGTGCTCGGAATAGTAAAAGAATACGCCTGCTTAGGGCATTAAGTGACCGCTGATCTCAATCTTGAGAGGCAAATAACTAGTAGATTAAGAATCGGGTGGATGACATATGGCAATTTCTCCCATATCATGTATGGCAGTTTACCAGTATTCTTTAAGAGAAAGTATACAACGGTTTTATCTTACCGGTACTCAACTTTGGGGCAGAAACCTGGAGGCGAACGAAAAAGGGTCAGCTTAAGCTAAGGACAACGCAGGGAGCAATGGAAAGAAAAATTATAGGGATAACATGAAGAGTCCGGAGGTGGGCTTAGTGGGTGAGAGAAGAAACGCGGGTTAATGACATCCTAGTCAGAATCAAGACGAGGAAATGGGTTTGGACAGGGCGTGCAATGCGAAGGCAAGTATACCTCTGATTCTTAAAGGTAACACTGGATTTCAAGGGAAGGGAACCTTAGCAGAGCGTGGCAGAAAATTAATCGGGTGGTTGAGATTAAGAAGCTCGCGGGGATACAGGGCCCGCGGCTGGCAAACGTCAGAGTTATATGGAGCGACATGAGAGAGACCTTTGTCCTGCAGTGGGTGTAGTCAAGCTGATGATCATATTCAGGATCCTGGTGTGCTGAGGTTGGGTTTATGCGAAAGAAAACACGCCGCATGTCCTGACGCTTCAAAGTTTTAGAGAACGTATTTTTCCTCCCGTTTCAAACATTGATATGGTGCCGTCTTCTTCATGCTTGGAGGTAAATTTGGCACTAGACCCAGGATGAGTGCTTTAAGAAGATAATTATTTAATTTAAGTTAATTAGCTCGCTGGTTAACATCATTGTACTATAACTAAGGTCCACCGCGGCTGACAGTTTGTTCCTCAAAAGGATTATACTGCTAATTCGAACTGTTTATTGTTTAGAATTTTTGAAGGTGTTCGCTGAAACAGTCGATACACTGTACATTCTAGTCGTCATCAAGCTTTGATCTGTTGTGCTTACTGCTTGGTAGCGAATGGTGCTAAATGTCTTTACATTAGGCCCCACTGCTTTCTGCCGTTTACACAGTACAGTATGGTGGTACTGCTAAATAGTCAGGAAGGAATGAAAACAGGCATCATGTCTACCAACACAACACAAGATAACTCTTTAAAGAAGGCCGCGACGAACATCTTCATGATAAAACCGTAATAAGTGAAGGTGTTGCCAGGGTCACACTACAGAAGCAGTTGGCACGATCACAAAAAAAAATGAATATGAACTGTCAAAAATTGTTTTGAAACTCTGCAGCTAATAGTTACTTTAATTATTGCTACGCTCACACTTACTGCCGAGATTGCAACCGACACCCGTTCCAGCATTTGCTGAAGTTGCGCTTAGCAGCCTAAGTCGTCAAATGCGCTTATGCCTTATTGGTCGTTGAGGGTAGGAGGGCAGACGGAGGTGACTAGGTGTCATCAATGGCCGCAGTTGTCTAGAAACCTCCAAATGAGATTGCATTCCTGATACCTGTTGATCACATCAGTTTATTCATCGACAGGAATCAGTCCCGGCTTCACCGCTATCATCTTTTTTCAGTACGTGCATGTCTGAGCGGATGATACATGCCACTTAGCTTGTGTCGCCCATCAGCACGTAAGCAATTCGAGGCCAGCGGGACTTCCTAAGGTGCGACGTGAGCCCAGCCTCACCACTTAATTTCATTCGCAAATCTCTACACGTATCTTTTCGCGGAAAAGCACTTTTTACTTAGGCCAACTTCGTAAGCTTGGCCAGATAAACCTTCCTCAAGGCGAATTTCAGTCTGCCTGAACAGGCACTCGCAACACGTTTGCCTTTAGAGGCCCTGAAAAAGGTTAAAGGAGCCACATGACATCTTTTCTTGTCTATCCTGTTGCAATTTGGGCGGTGACGCGAAGTTTTTCTTGTTTGTGAATTTCTACGAAGAATGTAACGGCGCACCTCCAAAACTCCCAATGTGTATTGGTAATGTTAGAAGCAGGGATATAGGAAAGGAAAAAGTAGCTCTGAAAATATTATGATCTCACGTATTTAAAGGGCTTTAATCATCCTTTGGAGGAGATGCTTAGCGTTATATCTGGGCTGCATATGTTTCAATAAACCCATGCTTTGTATTTGCCAACATAAGTCGTAGTTTCCAAGCCTTCCACTGCGCATTAGCAGTTGCGACTCGTTAAATCATATATTGAGGAAAATTAATCCATTAAAAGCCTACAATACGGCTTTGAACGAAGCAGTTTGGAGGCACACCTGTAAGCAAATTCATCCAGAGCAGCAGCTGGCTTTGAAACATTTCCTCCGTCCTCCGTCACACAGCACATCAGCCGGGCAGAGGTGGATCACGGCGAACACTCGAACGCTCTCTTCCGCTTACGAATCACTGATGCGAATAAATAATCATGGGACAAAGTTCTGCAAGAGCGACGGTGCGTGACACGCGATTTAACGGCGCATCTGCCGCACCTATGGCAACTGTCGCTCCTGGGGGACAACACGTCTTATCAATTCTCAGATTCTCAGATTTGCATTTTTTTTTAATGAAGGGTTGTGCAGCAGTGAGGGCTACCTGGTGTTTCGCAAATGCGTTTGTATTATTCTGCTGGGATGGTTCATATTTTCCTATCTCACTGAGACATTCAGAGATAAAACCACCTGCAGAAAACAAAAATGGCTGTGGTTCAGATCTGGTCAAACCTGGAGTGACGCGATAGTTACATTACACACCAACTAGCCCAACTGTCTTCCATGATCATAACGCTCTGTTAAATTCCAGTCAGACTCGCCGCTCCGTTTCACTGCGCTTGCCTTCTTCATCTTCGTCTCACTTGACACGGCGCATGCGCACAGCTGTTTGTTACAGCTGTTGCGCGCCGCGCCGCTGGCAGCAGCAGCAGTTCCGCACCACGTGATCAACCCACGTGATCAACCAGGTGATCAACGGCGCCGCCACGGAGCTCAAGTGGTGCGGCGCTGAAGGGTCGAAGAGGTGGCGTAGTGTAGCTATCGCTAGAATACAAACACAGCGTAAGCGGTACTCGTTATAGCTCACGCATCAAGGGGACCACTCGGTTCCCTCAAAGTTATAATTCTAGAGTAGCTTGTGCTGAAAACTGATCGCCTGCTATGGGTGTCATGCACGCTGCGCTCGGTAATCAGTCATTTTTTTCCTGATAACCATATTATTTGTTTCGATTCATGCAAGTTTCGCGGGCTTATGCGCATGGGGTCATACCTGGGCTTGAGCTAAAGCTTCCAAAACACGTTTACTCGAAAGCTGGCGCCCGTGTTCGGTTGTTCCTCGCTTTTCAAACGGAGAGAGCACTGAACGTTAAGGACCGATTTTTTCTTTTTTGGCACTACGGAAAGCATGCTGTCTAAGGTGCTGTATTCCGCAACGGTTTTATAGGAAACGAAGAAGAAAATTTTTGCCCAGAATTTTGAAATCATTGCATGCGTCCGTTTTTACGTATCCTGATGGTGGCAACAATGATCAGCGAGCGCTATGAAGAATCTACGTCGGCAAAAGTGCTGCGCCGAAAACTAATACAAATGTCACCCGCATGAATTAATACGGCTTGTTTAGTATATAGAATAGCGTCCATATCAGTTTCCACATAAAAGGTCTAACGGCAGAGTGATTTACTTCTCGTCGACGGAAGTTTTAATAGACCTGTTTGCCGGTCCATCCAAGAAATTCGAGACTGTGGAGCACACTGTCTACGATGCGCACGGAGCGTTGCTTTTCCTCGGAGGGCGCACTCGAGGAAGTGTAATGTATAATAAAATATAAGGAACACGCCTGAAGGAAAAAGAAGGAAACACACTGTGCACTTAATACAAATAAGCTATATTTTGCCGAGATGTGGTCAGGTTTATTCTGAATAACAGCGCAGAGACAAGGGACTGACGGCGCAAAAAGGACCGTAAGAACTCTGTCTGTATGTGTTCATGATTGTGAACTAAAATATCTCGATTGATATGATTGAAGTTATCAGTATGTCTTTTCCAGTTGCACATCCACTTCTGGGTGCGAAAAGTTTTTTGTGTGTTTTTTTCTAACGAAACGCAGCAGTTATTCAGAGCCGGTCCTGTTTGCTCCCTCGGTCCGTTGTCTCCGCGCTGTCTGTTATTCACAAACAATATGTACCAGCTAGCTCAGCACGCCGTCTTAATGGTGTGGTAAGGTATTGGACTCAACTGGTGAAGGCGGGTTTCACCACAAGGTGGCTTTCGCTGCAATTTTCAATGCTAAATTAAACTTGTAAATCCTCGTTGCATTGATACTGCAGTGCTCAATTCTTACAGTTTCACGCATGATCTTTTCATTTCCGCCATAATCTCATGACACGTTTTGGTCAGTGTTCGGTCCATTTAACGCGAGAGAATTACAGGAATCTTGCGAGGCCCCCCCCCCCCCCCCCTCCCCGTAACCAGAAAGCCGTGGCGGGCACGCCTGGTAGCCGACACCCTCTAGTGGGCAGCAGGCACGCTTGGCATAAACGCGTGGCAGAGATGGCGCCCGGGAGTGATGTTATCACCATCAATACCACCAAAGTCCTTCAAATACCACTCTCCCCCTCTAAGAAGGGCAAGTCGACATCCGTGGGGAATGGAGTCCTTGGAGTCGCTGCACAATAGCCCCTTCCTCAGATAACAAAGCCGACCAAGCTCAAGATGGAAGCGGCGGGCTGCCTCCGGCTCATGCGCTGGCTGATATGCCACTCTCTCGCCTGACTGTAAACAGCGGCGTGTTGCCCCCGCGAGGTACGCGAGGAATTACGACACGGCACTATTATATTCCTGTATACTCGGCTTGAGATTACACAAAAGGGAAAGTTCCCGCCGCCGCCGCCGCAGTCAGCTGTCAGCTTTCGGAGAGTGAGGTTGCGGCCTTAATGAGTCTTAATCGTTCAGGTTGACTCGGCCGCGCCTACATCATCAGGCGAGACAGCAAAACTTGGCCGAAGGCGGCAGTTCACTGCTGATTAAGTATGCGACCGTCGTAACGCAGCGAAACATGCGAAGCGAGCAGGTGCAGCGAAACAACTTTCACCCCAGCAAGAACCCCACAACTCAGCGGCACTCAGCGACAAGCAGTGCTGTCGCATTTACACATCATAATTGCCCACTTGCCCCCATAGTTTTTTGCCGTATGTGTTCGGTCTAAGCATTTTTTTCATGATGCATGACTGAGCACCTATGAAAACATCCTTTTGCGCCTGTCAGGTACTGACTTTTCTTCGAATGCATTTTTTATCGGCATTTTTCTAACTTTCATATAAATCAAGAAACGATGTGGACGCGATGAACGCTAAACATCAACTGCATTTTTCTATGTTGTGGAAGCCAACACTGTAGAAAATAAACGGCAGTGCTGGCTATTCTTCCTTGAAGAGGAGATTACTGGAAGTATGGCGAACAATGAACATCTCTTTTCTTTGTAAGCTCTCGTCTGGCCAGCAGAAGGAGGGGCTCGACATATGCTACACGGCGACCGCCATTTTGTTCTTTGTGAAGCACTGCGAAACGCCACTAGCGTGTCTGAAAAGATTTGGCCGGCTTAAATTAGGGTCAGCGCTAGTACGCGGACGCTAACTACGCCCAATTCGTTCTTTCGCAATGTTGAAGATAAGCTGCTGCGCAGTTTTAGCTACGCGCTGGACAATTAAATGGCGCCCGTGATAAGGAGAACTATTTATAAATAAACGACGAACATTATTTTACCTAGGCATAACATTTACATTAGACTTACGAAGGAATAAACACGTTAAAAACCTCGACTCCAAAGTTTCTAAGCCACTATCTTACCGGAGGCGCACTATGCACAGAGCCACTATGGATGTAAACTGCCTCGCAAACAAAACGTGTATTACACGAGTAGTTGAATGCGCTAAAATGGTGTGGGATCCTCAAAACGCAAGCAGTTATCTCAAACTTAATTGGATACAGTGACTGGCTCTAAGGATTATCTATAATAAATACCGCCGCAACGATTCTTCTAAAGACCTCTAAGAACTAATTCAAATAACGATTCTTGTAACCATAACCATGTATGAAAGACTGAGAGCGCTTTACCTCCTTATAAACAATTTTCTAAAAAAAATTACTTTGAATGCAAAAGCAATAAAACATGAACGCATCGCGATAATAAATTTATCTCATTGCCGACCATATGGCATCCGCGTTTCTAGGATACGCACTTTCCGCGAAGCTGGAAAGATTGGGATTCTCTTCCAGACTATGCTGTTCTGTTGATATCATTAGCTGGATACCTCCATCGTTTAGGTAAGTTTGTGCATAGTAATAGCTCAGAGATGCAGGGTTATTTTGCGCCTGCTGCAGCGAGCTGTTGTCTTGGTTTCTCATGTGATTCATTTTTCTTTGTTTTTGTGTGTGCTTTAAGAATATTTTCTAAAAGCTGTTTCATACCTGTGGTTTTCAAAACGTGTATGTTGAAACCACGAATAATTTTACTGTTGATCTTTGACTGTTTTCTTTTCCACTCCTGTTAAAGCCCCTTGCTGAGGCTGCGAGTATTAGTAAATGAAATGAAGCTTGCCCGTACACGTGGGAGAAGTCTGAGAAGTCCGTCTCACTTTCGCTGTCTTTAGTTGCAGATAAAGATTGCGTGGCGATTTTTATTTACTGTATTGTTTTGTAAACTACTATTCCCATGCTGCTCAGTATTTCAATTAGCGCAAAATAAAAACAAAATTGTCGGGATAAACTTAGTTCGCATCAACAATATAGAGGCGGCACATCTTTGGGCTCAGAAAGTGAGGCGAAAGCCTGGCTGTTTTCCTAATCCGCTCATCGCCAACTGGTTACTTTTATGCCAATGCAGCAGAGGCTAGCCAGGAAAGGAGAGGTGGTCCTTTGTTCCCGGTGCTATGAGGTGTGTGTTGCTCATTGTTCGAGGGGTGAATGTTAGCAATGGGGCCACCAATGGTAGTGATTGGGGGAAGTTGGAGAGGCAGTGCAGGCCCGCTAGTGTTGAAGCGGCCACTCAGCAAGGCACAGGGACAAAGGACCGTTTCCTCCATAGGCTATACTTGGAGCATAAGTTAACTTGTCTGATGGGCTAGTTGGTATAGCTTCGTAAATTTTATGAAATTTTGGTAGAGCATCTTAAATACCATCCAGTTATCTTGTCCTTGTCTTTCCGAGCGCTAGCAAAATTTAGGATTACATAAATAAAGCCACCCACGCGTAGCGAAGCGTCTCTAATCGGGAGGAAAAAGGCGGCGGTATGCGCTATTCCCAAGCAAATTTGGTTTAGAAGTGAAATTGGAAGGCTAGTAGGCACTGGCAGTTTTCAACCAGTGCAGCGGAGGACGAAGGGCGCGCATGTGCTAAAGCCCGTGTGAAAAAGGTGGATTGGCACCATGAGACTACACCGATGACGAGCTGTCGTTGTTTCCTAAATATATACGACACACTTTCAATGGCATCGAAACTAGCATGACGTTTATTAGGTTTTATCGATCGCGCGTTGAGGGCTAGCTCAAATGCTGCATAGAATGGCCTCCCGCGTTCAGGAATCGGGAGACTTGACTCGGTTGCCGCGACTGCGTCAAGTTTCGGTGTTATGACGCCTCTCAAGTGTGCACGCGCTCTCTTCAGCTTTTACTTTCTCATTTTTTGCGGCTCTCTTGAAACAGAAGAGACGCATGAAGCCTTTGCGCAGAAAAGGTGGCAACAACTTGTGTGTGCACTCTCTTCGTCAAGGCGACGGTAGCCAGAGCTCAGGATTTCCCGCAGTATAGAGTCGCTAGAGTTGCATATAATTTAAGGCTCCAGTGAATAATAATAATAATAATAATTGGTTTTTTGGGGAAAGGAAATGGCGCAGTATCTGTCTCATATATCTTTGGACACCTGAACCGCGCCGTAAGGAAAGGGATAAAGGAGGGAGTGAAAGAAGAAAGGAAGAATAGGTGCCGTAGTGGAGGGCTCCGGAATAATTTCGACCACCTGGGGATCTTTAACGTGCACTGACATCGCACAGCACACGGGCGTCTTAGCGTTTTTCCTCCATAAAAACGCAGCCGCCGCGGTCGGGTTCGAACCCGGGAACTCCGGATCAGTAGTCGAGCGCCCTAACCACTGAGCCACCGCGGCGGGTCTCCAGTGAAGCTCGATCCACATTTAAGACCATCAAACAGAATTCCGCCACGACTAAATAGTAAACCGCCGTTAGAATATTTCTTGTTTCCTGAACAAGAAGCTAAGCACCGCAAAAATTATAATTCCAGAACTTTGATGCCTGGCTGGTTTCATGATATCAAGCATTGAAAAGTTAATTTCGTTTACTGTTGTGATTGGTTAGCGGAGTACTACAGGAAGCCGCAGACTATATATAGCTTCGTTCTCCTCTTTTATTTCTGATCTTCAAACAGGGTTTCCACCTTGCCTTGGCCGTAACTCGCGTGTTGGTCGACCCACAAGTTTGGAAAGCATGATACTGAAATAAAAAAAATTAACATATATCTACCTATGTGCGAGCACATGAGTAACGTTCAAATATACTACACCTTCATGTACGAAGAGCCATCATATGTTGCATCTTTCATGCCTGTACTAACTTCTTCGAATACAGTTTCTTTTTTCACATTAATGTTCGAGATACCTTACCAGAAAAACGTTGTTTCCTCCTGTTAGAAAAATTCTTGCAAGCCTATTCTTTGATGGCGTAACACACTTTCTGAGACTTCATCATTTCATTATTTATTTATTAATTTATTTACTTAATTTTTGTTTATTCAGTATATTTTCATTTCTATTATGGAGGACCAAGATATAAGTGAAAAACAAACTAATGAAAAATAGGAAGCACCGGCTGGTAACAATAAAATGCAGTATTTCATTTATACACTACTGCAGTAAATATACCGAAAGTGAAAAAAAAAATTGCTTTCGAGATTGCGCGTTTACAACTTGAGCTCATAGTCGGATGCCGTAAGGATTCTGCGTTCGTGTATGTGCATGCAGTGCGCGTGCAACGGCATTAAGAAAGTTACATAAAGTCCGTGTGAGGTTGCAAACCCTTCTGTTATCGAATGCACGAAGATCACTCACGTGAACATTTTATTATATAGTGCGAACAAGTTCAAAGAACGGACCACCTCTACTCTCCTTGCTGCTCCTATGTACGCTCTCCTGGTGACGCTGCCTGCATGCGCTTTGCTCTGTGAAATTGTTCGCAACCTAGTAAGGCTAGCACAGGGCTACCCGGAATACAAAACACAAATGAACAGATTACCCATCCCGGAAACGTACCGTCGCATTGCAGCCGCTGCATGGGCAAAAAAAAAAGATTCAAGATGGAGTTATGAGGCAGCTAGGCTGCGAAAACCGTTCACTTCAGTAACTTTTATTCAAAAACGGATTATAGGATCATTAATTTTGGCTTGATTAAAAATGCACATTTCAGACAATCTCAATATTTGCACAAACACGTACGCGTCGCTTCCTAAAGTAGTCTACCCATACAATATTGTTACGGGGATGGGTTCATATTTACAAGTTGAGCGGGAAAAGGGGTGAAAGCGTGGAACGGCCAGCGTCAGGCTAACCACATCCCGAGTCCTGACGCTACAACTTCGTTCTCTTCCACCATGCGCACAGCGCCGTACCACCCAGCGTAATCGGCGTAACAATATACACTGACCAGCGTCATGAAACCCCCGGCAACAGCAGCTGTACTGAGCAAGTCTAGTGAAACACGTACTCAATTCGTCCGTGCAGTTTAGCTTTGCTGCCATAGGGGCCCCGGGGTTGTAAAGCCAATAACGAAGCGCTCACACGCACTGATCACGTGAGCGAGTGAAACAGCGCGCAAGGTATATATATTCTAACTCCATTCTAACTAGCTCGAGTCTAAAGTTAGTTTTTATGTTTTCTGTTTACTTCACATGTTAGACGGCCGTAAAGTTCAATAACAAACAGAGCTTAGGCAGTTTGCAATCATTCTGTGTTTGGTGACCAAAATAGTGAATATATTTGATGTAGTGGAGACCGTTTCAATAACAGAAAGTTCAGTCCGATATCTAAAATCTGTGGCATGGCGCTAAAATTAAATTATTCTCCTTTACACACTTTCGTTCGTGTTGTATTTTATTGTGTGGCAGTTGTAAGGTGCCGTTTTGATGTTTCCAAACTTCAGGCCTTTTGCGTCATAACTATGCGAAGCAGAAAAAGATGATAATACATCGATCTGAATTAGAACCAGAGACACATAAAGCAGGTAAGCTGCCTACGCTTCCCGATGTCTTGGAGCACCCGGGCATCGCCCCCCCCCCCCCCCCAACCTCTCGCTCTCCCTATTATAACTGGTAGCCTCTGTCGCTATGGTTTAGAATTCGTCCTCGCCTCGAATGTTATCTATGGTCGCTGGAGAGCGGCCGAGGAATATGACACGTCAAAGAGCGAAATAAATCGAGATACGTTATGCATGCTGCATGGCACTTAAAAAAGGAAGCGGCTGCGTGCGGCGCACGTAATGCATCAGAAGTGCGCACGTAATGCATCAGAAGTGACCAAGGAAACCGGACGTAGCTAGAAAATAATACAAGATAAACTACCCAACACTTTTGACCGCAGAGCGCATGTCTGGGCGAATTTCGGAAGTGAAACAGGAGTCCTGGTCAAAAAGGATCTCTCTCGAAAAACGTACTCTTGAAAAAATCTCCATCAAAGGTTCTGCCGCGGTTGCTGAATCTATCTTTGGCAGAGCCACGGCGTCGGGATACCGCGTGGCAAAATCGACAAGAGTGAAAATATATCTATTCCCTTTCACCGATGTGGGCGACAACGGACCGACAATATCGACAGTGACCCGATCAAACGGAATGTCGATAAGAGGCGTGCGTCCCAACGGAGCTTAACCTCCTTTGCCTTTCAGGCCCGTCCTTTGACAGGAGTAGCACAACCTGGCATACCTTTTAATCTCTTCCTGCACTCTCGGCAAGTAAAATTCTTCCAGAGCTCGATCTGTCGTCTTCTTACAATGCCCTGATGACCCGCCAACGTGCTATCGTGGGCAAGGCTTTACATCTGTGATCGGCAAGACTTGAGATGTACTACCTGTCGAACCTCTCTGCCAGAGACAAGATGATAGAGGCGGCACAGCAAACCTTTTTTAACAGAATACGAGTGCGAAGTGCCGTGCTTGCGATGGAACACCTTGCCTACTTTCATCCAACTCGCCTTCAATGACTCATCGCCTCTTTGTTTTGCTTCTAACGTTTCCTTGCTGAACCTGATGGGACCAACGCCGCTTAAAGCAGTGCTTTCCCTCTTTAGTCTGGAAACTTCCTTTCCAGCCAACGCGACTTTTGGGCTCTCGCCTTCGCCCTTTTAACTGGCAACCTCGTCATTGACTATTTCAGGACAAAATTTTTTTCAGTTTATTTGTTTCATTCTGATTTACAGCAACGCCCTCAGATTTCTGCAAATTAATATCTGGATTTCACGGCTCGCAGGCCTCTGGTATATTTGCAATTATGATATAGTAAAATGATGCCTCCATGCACTTTACCAGGGCCATGCCAGTTAAACAAGGGGAAGAGATATAGACTTCTGCTTCGGGAACTTCCAAACTACTCTCATCAACAAAGAACACCGCAGATCTCAAGCCGGTGAGAGCTGAGTCAGGAACTAGCGCTCTCCGCACAACCACTGTATTGCTCCCCGTATCATGTAAAACACGCACGGGCAGGACTCGGAGCTCTCCCTCTTGTACAGGCCTGTGTTGGGCGTCTGCCGGCGTGTTCTGGACAAGCCCGACCATCACCTTATCCTCAGCTGGATCAAGCCTATCTGCTTGTGGACACAGTCCCATGCGCAACACTCTCTCTCTGAACACAACAGGACGACTGCTTCGGGCTTTCGTGCTTTCTTGAGCACGTCTTACATCATGCCCCGTTCTTCGACAATAAACGCAAAAAAGCGGTTCCGCCTTAGAGCTACAGTCGGCAGCCTTATGGCCAGGTTTGTTACAAATGAGACACCTTCCTGTCTACTTGATGGTACATCCTTCTCTCTCGGAATGCCCCCCTCGACCGATTCTTTGAATTAAGACAAGTTTATTTGCCACTAGGCCTCAAGAAAGTTATCTGCTGCCTCAGCCATTTTGTCCAGCGTGTTGCACTCTCTTTCTCGAAGAAAATCGCTAGACGACTACGACAGTTCCTCATGAACTGTTCGGCCACCATCAAGTCGCGTAAGTCGTTGTTCGCGCTGGCCGTTCCCGACAGCTCGACCCATCGATCGAAAAGACTGAGCAAACGAGCTGCGTATTGTTTGACTGTTTCTTTATCAAGCGGCTTACTTTCACGAAACCTTTCGCGATAACCTTCTGCTGTAAACCGAAAATGTTAGACCAGGGCTATGTTTGCCTCATCATAATCCATTGGATCTGCTGGAGACAGTCGACCGAACACACGGAAAGCCTTTCCAGTCAAAGACATGCTCAGTTCTGTAGCCCATTTTTCCCTGGCCCAGCTGCGCCCTTCTGCGATACGCTCAAAACATTTGATGTATGCGTTCAAATCATCCCTGTGATCGTCAAAAGGTGAGATCAATTTGTGTGGGCTAACCACTGCTGAGGGCCCCGATGTGGCATCACGATTACGCCAACAGCTTCTGCGAGCCTTGATTGGATCTGCAATCTACGCTCTTCAGCTTCTGCTTGCGCCTTGGCGTGCCCGCGGCCGGCAGCACGTGCTGCGCGTTCCCTCTCTTGCTCGGCAGCAACCCACGTGCGCAGCTCGGCGCCTTTCAACCCCAACTCTTTCCCTAACTCAAATAACTCGTTCAGCGTGCTAATCTTTTCCTTAATCTTTAAAAAAGAGCTCAATATAAGTTAAACGGCTTCGTCCTGTGTGCGGACGCCAATTGTCGCGAATCGGTAACGCGTCCCTGACTTTTTGAAGGGGAACGCTAACGCATGCAGGTTCGAAAAATAAAAAAGAACAAAGAGATGAAACAAAAGAAAACGAAGCCGTATTTATAATTTAAAGGAAAAGAGTCAATAAGAAAGGAAAACACCAAGAAAAATGCACTCTCAACACGCGTACAACACTAAAGGATAAAGGAATGAGTTCACCAGGTACTGAGCGTCCCAGGTAAAGCGAAGATGTATTGCGACAGGGCGGACGCGGGTGGTTGTATTGCAACGCGTCGCTGGCGCTGCGTCGAAGGAAGCGGCGGAAGGGCGCCAGGTGGAGGTACGGGCGGAGAGAACTGCAGGAAGACGCCGCTGGCCTTCCACCAACAGCCCGAAGAACTTGGCACCAGCAGGAAAAACGTAGCCAGGTCCCGTCGACGGCGTCACGAAACACCAGAGGCTTAAAGTCGGCTATCCAAGAGTGCCTTTCGACAACACGGACCCTCAGTCCATCGGCTGCCACCTCCACGCTGGCAAGGAACGCAGTTGACTTGCGTAGGTGATCCAATGGAGGTCCACGGCAGCACGGACCAAACGTCCCACGGCTGCCACCTCCACGCTGGCAAGGAACGCAGTTGACTTGCGTAGGTGATCCAAGGGAGGTCCACGGCAGCACGGACCCAACGTCCGACGGCTGCCACCTCCACGCTTGAATGACCCGATCTCCGCTGCGCTGTCTCCCTCCACACCTCGGTTTTCTGGCACGTAAGCTCTCCGCTTCTCGTGCTCGCCACGCTCATTGCCGCCGTCGCCTCGCAAACACCCTTCGCAAGCGCACACGAGCAACGCTGGGCTGGGACGCGCAGCGCTCCGCAGTCCGACGCACCACTTTGGACGCACCGCATTCACAAATCCTCCGAGGATCTTTTCTGCACCTCACACAAGGTAGAGCCCTCCGCACTTCTAACGTTTGTAGCACGTGATTCTCAGAGGCCTCGGAGAAGACGTAATTAGCTGACGCCGTTCGCATGCGCTCCACGTCTACCGCGCTGTGATGTCTTTCATCAAGTAGCCAACCACAGATGCGTTAAGCTGCAGGCAGGCAATAGCGATGTACAATGTTAACTCTGATGGTGCCCGAGGTGGCTGTTGAAAACCTGTTTGAACTGGAAGGGTGTTGTTCTTTGCCATTATTGAACTTCTGTTAATCTTGAACTTAGGGCAAGGCCTGAAATTTTCCACTCGATCATATTTCTGTCAATTTTGTCTTAAAATTGAGGACGTACAACCTTATGCTTAGAAGGATATTTGAAAAGGGGTATTACGAAAGTGCAATCTTTTGATTACGCGTGGAAGTATAAAAGTCACCAGCTTGACATGCTGAAAATTAGCTTCAGAAGGAGGTTTTAAAACAAGAATTAACAAAAAGCAGCCTAGTGCAGCCTAGGAAAAGCGCGCTTCTTACAATCTAGGTACGGCGGTCGAGGTGCTCTTTGCACGTTACTGTCTTCTATTCTAAATATATATATTTTTTGCGTCACTACCGAACTCTTTAGTACTAAATACCAACTCACACCATTTGCTATCTACGCGCCTTGACGTATCCACAGTTGCTGTAATGTCTGGCTTCCAAAAGCTGCATCTTCCTTTGTTGTGGCTTGTTTTCTCTATGATGCTTCGCCAGCTCACTCGTACATCGCGGGGTTAACACTGAAATGCTTAAGTTAAATATTTGTAATTGAAGTGAAAAAAAAGCTTCTACTGAAAAAAGTAAGTTTATGCGACCATCATTTCAATGCGCAGTTTTCTGTCTGAAAAGTGTCGCTTTCACCTAGACTGCATAAAGCTGAGAGCAATATCTTCTTTCCCTTTCTCCCTTGATAGGTTTCTGTTATGTACCTAAACCTAATTCTCATTCACGAGTTTTTTAGTTCAAGAAATTTTTGAAAACCTGGCACTTTTTAGTTTCTGCCTGCAATGTTCGCTCTTTCAAGTGTATTTTATGAAATTCTAACTATTTGAAAACTCTGCAGTCCCCAGCAATATTTTAAGTGAATTCAGTTTGCGCTTTTTAAAATTCTCCTCATAAACCACTGCTTTCATTCTGATGACTTACTTGCTCCTGCTCTATTTTCGTCGACCTTCTGGTGCGGGCGAACAAAACATACTTGTGGTGGACAATGTCATCAGGCCGTCGCAGGTTTAAAAAGCAAGACAACTTTGTTTCAGCGCTTCATATGGCAACGGCTACAACGCGCCCTCACGGACGGCTGAATGCTGCACGCAAAGCAGCTGTAGCGGGTTAGCTTCCGGCCAGCTCAAAAGCATCCTGCCACATTACAACCCGGGGAGCAAGAGCCACACTTCCTTTCGTGTGTAAATAATGTTTATTACTCTTTCTGCTATATGCACGTACCGCAATGCGATTGGCCGCTTTAGGATCCATGAAAAAAAAAGAACTCAAAGACAGCCACGTGATTTGAGATAAACCTACCGTGTGCTTCCTTTAACCCATCCTCCCGATTTGCTGGAACTTGGACGAGCCACATGGAAGTGAATGGTCGTATAGCGTAGTTTGGATGGCTAATAACAACAGCAGGAGAGCGCCGCCAGCAACACTTTGAGGCAAGGAAGATTTCATTTTTCCGGAAATACTTCGTGTGCTGTCAGTCGCTTACGTCTGTTATAATGTAGCCGGACTTCCACACCACACGAAGCAACAGGCCACAGGGTGAAGCAGCTATAAACTGCAAAACTGGTGTGATTTAGGTCTCAGGTGTCATTGGATACAAATACACAACCATTGTATGACAGTTGCTTTTTTCGGAGGCTGCGCAACTGAGCTACCAAACTAATATTCGGTGAGCTGAAATCAGTTAGTAAACGTCTTACCCACTTTGGTTAGCGCTCATGTCTATATTCAAAACAATCACGCGGTCATGTTACTTGACTATTGAATTTACTAGAATCTTCGTAGCACACCTGTGTTCCGAAATATTTGCCTTTAACTTTCCCACTCAATCCCCATATCCGCGCATGCAGTGTGCCTTGGATGTTGCGTACGCCGTTCAATCTGCACTGGCATAAAGCAATGGCTAAAATTTCTTTGTACCAAATTTCGAAAAACGCCTTACGCCGCAAGCGTAAGAGCCCTCTAAATGTAATCAAAAAGGTGACTTTTGTCGCAACGTTTTATACCTTTTCTGCAGTCTCAAGCAAGCGCGCAAAACCTCCCTGAGGAGCTAAATTTCAGCCACTCCCACGCGGCTACAAAATGCAGAAGCGTATACTTGGGCGCGCCGTGTCGGCACCTTGTTAGCGAACGCTTCCAAGCACAGTAGGTTCAAGCCACACGGGGTTGCCGTGATCATTCTGAGTTTCGGAAAAAATCTTTAGATCTTCTGAGTAATAATAGGCCGAGAAAATTACGCAATTTTTGCTTATTTTTGTAAAATTTGTTATCTTTTTCACAGTGTAAAGGTATAGAGTAGGATTTTCATTTACCTTAAGTGCATTATCACGAGGACTTTTCACACTGTAAAGCTAACTCCATTCTTCCATACTGTCGCCACCGGCCGTCCTCACTTTTATGTTCAGTCAAATTTCCTTTTGCTCGGGCGTCCGTAATTGACCTTATTGTGGCTAGGTCATTTATTGCGCAGTTAGCGCTGATATTTATGTGGGGTCCGAAAATGATCAAAACTCCTACGCTTGCACAAGACATGCCCGCAATGCGGGGATCGCGTGCGGGAAGAGTTGAAATTACTGATCAAAATCTGATCGTCATCGAGTCGCAAAGCAATTGCAAAGTTTTCTTTTTTTTTCTGTGGGCTGACAATTTTTGACCTCTCTAGGGGCTTTGGCATAGAATTAGGGGCCAGAATATGTAGGAAGCGATGGCTCTCCGTTTTGTCTGTGGGATGGGGGGGGGAGGAGGCTCGTTGGGGCAAATTCGTATGCTCTAAATTTTAAATTCAAAGAAAAATGAACCAGGTTTGGTGACATTTATCGAAACCACTGAAGAGGTGCTCAGAGTCATCAAATACTCAGTGTAGAAAAGTACAAATATTTTGAAGATGAATAAATGCTGGCACGAGAGACACAAGTCCGTGCGTTCCGATCGAATGTCAGGGATGAAAAAGCGCATGTCGTCTATCATGAGTAAACGAAACGAAGGAGGGCTAAGTAGTGGGAATAACCTAAGGGGTCGGAATTACAAACGGGGCTGGAAGTAAACCCGGCTGACATTGGGGATATCAGCATTAGATGTACAGGGTAAAACTAGAAGCGAATTCGTAAAAATGCAACACTTCAAGCCCGCTAAGCACACAGCAAAGCCATTGATGATAAACGGCTACGGAAGGGGGAAGAAAACTGATGCGAGCGTTAGTAGTGGAAGAGACTGAACTCAAATTGAAGGAAGAGAACCAGAAGACTAACCGATATGAAATAACAAGTACCACAATAAATAAAAAACATCGTTAAATACAAGGCAAAAACAAATTGTCGAATCCGCCTTTCAAAACAAGAGGCAAAAACTCGGAATTTGAACTCGCATACACGTTAGGTGTGCGCGTGAGCATGGGTGTGTATGCGGACGTGATTATTTGCTTCCGGTCAGTCAATAGCTTCCAAAGAGATCATATGCAGTTGAACGTTAGATAAGGCATTTCCTACTGCCAGAGCTACATGTGAGCAGCATCCAGGTAAAAATATTACCAAGAATATTTGCAGTGTTTGTTCATTCTTCAAATCTGACGCCACACCATTTTATCGCTTTGTTTCCTACGCACGACGCGACTAGATTTATCTCGATTGATAGCAGCCAGGCAGAGCTGATTCTACGTTGTTCCGGAATGTTCTAGTAACATTTCACGCTTTATCTCGAAATTTTGCTGTCAGCTTTAAATTGAGCACGGCCGACAGTGCCGGGCATTGTGTTCGACGACCGCCGAGTGATTCAGTCCATTGTGGACGCAAGTCAGCCCAATAAACAGTTTTCTTTTAGAAAACCTTGTGTCCGTCTTCATCGCTCCTTCGACTGCCGTCACCACTACGGTCACCTCCTGGAGGTGCGGGGTCACCTTCTATGTTCCGGACGCCCCATTCAAGTCGTGAAGCCAGCCCTCAGCGCTCCGCACCCGAGGACGAGCCAGCAACTCACCGAGCCAGCCGACGCCTCCAGGGAGAGAAGCCTGAGTTCGGGACCCTGCCGGACCGCACCAGACAGCGAAAAGACGCTATTGTAAACTAGGAAGCGCAAAATACCGGACGACGGACAGAGTAAGGGACACAAAAAACAGGTTCACGAGCGTTTGTGTCCCTTACTCTGTCCGTCGTACGGTATTTTGCGCTTCCTAGTTTACAACATGCATCACCAACTAGCCCGGCAGCTTGCTCTCCTGAAAAGACGCTGCTACGCGCAGCGCAACCTAGCCGAAGATGTCGACACTGATCATACTGCAGCAGCCGCGGGTGCCTCCAACTTTCAATGGATCCCTAGGCGAAGACCCTGAAGAATGGTTGGATCAATCTGAGCGCGTGGCGTCATTCAACAAGTGGGATGATGCGGCAAAAATTGGACACGTTTTTTTCTCATTGGATGGCTCCGAACGCACGTGGTAAGAAAACCACGAGTCGTCCCTTGCGACATGGGAGCTATTTAAGAGAGAACTATTGGAGGTATTCACCAGTGTCGTGAGGAAAGAAAGAGCCGAACGACTCCTCGTCCCTTGCGACATGGGAGCTATTTAAGAGAGAACTATTGGAGGTATTCACCAGTGTCGTGAGGAAAGAAAGAGCCGAACGACTCCTCGCGTCGAGGATCCAGCTTCCGAATGAGCCCGTCCGTGGTTCCGTCAAGGAGATGAAGCAGCGCCTATTTCGCCGCGCCGACACAGAGATGACCGAGGAAAAGAAAGTTCAGTTTTTAATGCGCGGCGTAAAAGAACAACTCTTTGGCAGCCTCCTCCGCCAGCCGCCAAAAACAGTCGAGAAATTCATGGAAGAAGCCTGCATGATTGGGAAGACTCTCTACGTCCGAGCTCGGCAGCACAATCGTCCTTCCTCTGCCTGTTGAAGTCGTTCGGACACGACGGCCGCCACCAGCCACAGCTTGCGGGAAGTTGTCCGCAAAATCGTCCGAGAGGGCTACGCCGATTACTTCCATCCTCCCCAGAGCCACGAGAAGCGACTCTGAGAGATGTGGTACAGGAAGTGCAACAGGTACTTGGCACCTCGATGGCCACAGAACCTTAGAACACCGCTGCAGTAAGGACTGCTCAGCCCCAACGATAACCCCTACGTCCCCCCCCCCCCTCTAGATGAGCCACTTGTTCCACAACGCCGCCTCCCAGCCCCCACCCGCCCAGCCTATGACCGACAATCAAGCCCCGGGAAATGTGACGCCTGGAGGACTTCCGACAACCGGCCGTTGTGTTTCCATTGCGGTGAGGCCAGCCATATTCTTCGTCACTGCCCGTACCGACGTATCGGTCTTCGAGGATTTTTCGTTAACGTCCCACGACCACCCCTCGGCCAATGTCTGCAGGAAATCGACGAGTACCTGCATCGAGAGGAGTGCACACCGAACCGCTTTTCGCGCTCACCATCGCCGTAAACATCGCGCTTTGCGTCGCCACGCTGCAGCTACGCAGCCGCGGTACGAGGAAGGTCTCTCAGCCCCCATATTGGAAACTAAAGACAGCAACCTCTGGAGGTGAGGTTTCACACGAGCGAAACGCTGAAGATCCTCCACCGACCACGCCCCATGAAACGCTGCACCGGCGACGCCGCATGAACTTGGCAGCAAGGGTTGCGGCACCAAGGGTCACTTGGCAGCAAGGGTTGCGGCAGCGAGCACGCAACTAATTCCGTCCCCATACTTCGTACAGGTTGCAATTCACGCCTGCAGTTATCGACGGCCTGGTGGAATCCAGCGGCATCTGCGGGAGTGACGTCATCTGCTGATTCACGTAAAAACTCACGCCCGCTGTTATCTGCATACTCGTGAAGTCAAGCGACATCTACCGGTGTGACCGTATCTACCGGAGCGCCTACAAAAGGGGGTGTCCGTGAGCCAGCCCGTCACTTGGCAGCAAGGGTTGTGGCAGCGAGCACGCAACTAATTCCGTCCCCATACTTCGTACAGGTTGCAATTCACGCCTGCAGTTATCGACGGCCTGGTGGAATCCAGCGGGCAAGAGTGGCAGATCGGGCTAATTGGTATTTTTCCATAATGCGATACAGCGCGAATAAAGACGGGGACGAAGTGAGACAAGACACCACAGCGCTGACTTCAACTGAATTTTTATTGCGGAAAGGGGATATTTATAGAGGAAATGGAAGGGAACGCATGATGCCGCTACTGCTGGAATTGATACGCGGGATAAGATATTTAAAGGCGAAAAGAAGAGGCTGCAACAGCGCACAAGGGTGACTGCTAATAACAAACAACAGCGCACTGCAAGTCAATGATGAACGATAAGACAAGGCACCGGCATTTTGCAACAAAAACACAAAAACAAGGGCCTTAAACCGCAGTACAAGGCGAGGAATGAAACTAGGGAGCAAAAAGCAGGGCACTAACAATTTGCTAGGGGAAAAGAAAGCCAAAAAAGGGTAATGAAAGATCTAAAACCGTGCGAGAGAGACTTTAAAATTGCAGGGCCAAAAGGGGCAAATAAGAGGCTGCTCTTGACATGGCGGCAAACACACCTGAAAACTACTAAGAGCCAAAAGGTTCTAAAATCGCTGAACCCAAGAAATCGCCGTGGAACCCAACAAGTCGCCACCGGATCTACTGGGCTTGGTCAGGCAATTGTCTCATTGTGCTCAGGACTCTGATTTCGCTAGCTGCCTGTCTGAAGGAGTTGAGGTGTTGTCTCGCCACAAACTGAAGGACAAAACTAGGCCCTTCAATCATGTCGTCTCTTACTTAAGAAGCCATGATCTTTCGTTATTAGCAGCTGACAAAGAAGATGGTTTCCTGGTCCTGCCCAAAGACATGTTTGGCACAAAAGCTGTTGATGCTTTGGAATCAGTCTTCGAGCGGCGTGAAAGGGTATCTTTGTCAAGGATAAAATCAAAAGCTAAGCAAATCTGCAGCCGCTTAAATCTAGAAAAACTTGTTACAAGCATAAATGCTGCTGGCAAGGCCAGTCTGGACATATTCTTCACAGCGAAGACGCATAAAGCAGACTACCCATTGAGGGTAATTGTCACTGAGAATGGCACTTGGCAGAAAGCTTTGGGGCAATTCCTTCAGTCTAGGCTCAAGGTTCTGGCACTTGACGATCCCTTCCTTCTGAAGGACTCGAGTAAAGTTCTCGACTTCCTGAAATCTAACTGCAGAGCTCTCATGCCATTCTCGATTGACATTAAAGATCTTTATTATTCTTTGCCACATGACAAGCTTTTGTCTTGCGTTGAAAGTAGCATCGATGCGTTCGGCTCGGCTGCATTTCAAAATTCCTCCGGTATGTCGGTAGGTGGCATCTTAGAATTGTTGACGGTCTATTTTAATTCCACTTTTGTTAAATGGGGCGAGAGCAGTTACATTCAGAAAAGCGGTGTGTGCATTGGCTCATGCATTGCTCCCATCCTCAGTGACATCTACCTTGCCCATCATGACCGACTGCTCGCTGAACGACTCCCTTCAGTTGTCACAAAAGTTTTTAGATTTGTAGACGATTACTTAGTCTTACTTGCTGACAATGTTTGCTCCTTTCCATGTACTGTTTCTCGTGTTCTCTCCTCCTTTGAGCAGTGCCTGTCACCTCTCATGTTGACACATGAGACACCTGAGAGTGGGTCACTACGCTTCCTTGATTTAAGGCTTTCTCTAGTAGAAAGACACTTATGCTGGCGGTATGAGCCGAGAGGGGGCAAGTCCCTGCTTCCTTATAGTTCTGCCCACTCTAAGATTGTTAAGCGCGGCATCGCGAACCTGTGTTTTACTAATGCTCTAAAGAAATCTTGTCTGCACTCTATGGGTGACAGCTTTAACAAAGTCTTCTAGGCTGGAAAGAGCAGGCTACCCTAAGACTCTTCTCATCTCGGTAGCAGAAGGCCTCCTGAAGAAGCTTAAGGGAGGAATACGCGAAGTTGCGGTTCCAGACAAGCATAACAAGGTTGTTGTGATTCCTTACCTGCACGCGGTGTCTCACCGGTTGAAGAGAATAGGCCAGCGGGCTGACGTTAGAGTCGTGTTTTCGACTCCTGACAAGCTCTCCAAGCTCTGCCACAGAGTAAACGCCCTTGCAGAGCGTAAACCAGCCTGCCCGGTCAAACACCGTTCACCGTTTGTATCCTTCAAAGTCGGTGTCGTGTATAAAATTCCTTTGAGTTGTGGCAGGGCTTACATAGGCCAAACTGGTCGGTGCCTTAATGAGCGACTGATGGAACACTATAATGACGTCAGCAACACAGCAAAGAGGAACCTTTGAGTGCATTGCTTGAAGTGTCCGTCTCGCCCTTGCAAGCCGTTGTTTCAAGATTGCACTGTTCTAGATAAAAATGTCCATCAAAGCACTCGCGAAATCATGGAGGCATTGCACATCTTGAAACTAGGAGAGGACTGCGTCAGCTCTCCCTCGATCGCCCTCTTATTTTCCCCTTTTGGCCCTGCAATTTTAAAGTCTCTCTCGCATGGTTTTAGATCTTTTATTACCCTTCTTTTGGCTTTCTTTTCCCCTAGCAAATTGTTAGTGCCCTGCTTTTTGCTCCCTAGTTTCATTCCTCGCCTTGTACTGCGGTTTAAGGCCCTTTGGCTCTTGTTTTTGTGTTTTTGTTGCAAAATGCCGGTGCCTTGTCTTATCGTTCATCATTGACTTGCACTGCGTTGTTGTTTGTTATTAGCAGTCACCCTTGTGCGCTGTTCTGGCCTCTTCTTTTCGCCTTTAAATATCTTATCCCGCGTATCAATTCCAGCAGTAGAGGCATCATGCGTTCCCTTCCAATTCCTGTATAAATATCCCCTTTCCGCAATAAAAATTAAGTTGAAGTCAGCGCTGTGGTGTCTTGTCTCGCTTCGTCCCCGTCTTTATTCGCGCTGTATCGCATTAAGGGAATCCAGCGGCATCTGCGGGAGTGACGTCATCTGCTGATTCACGTAACAACTCACGCCCGCTGTTATCTGCATACTCGTGAAGTCAAGCGACATCTACCGGAGTGACCGTATCTACCGGAGCGCCTACAAAAGGGGGTGTCCGTGAGCCAGCCCGTCACTTGGCAGCAAGGGTTGCGGCAGCGAGCACGCAACTAATTCCGTCCCCATACTTCGTACAGGTCTGTCTCCTACAAACTTGAGCATTTCCTCATTCATCTTTACCGCTGCCCTGTTGCCACAAGTGCCTGTTGTGTTTGTTTGAAGATGCCGTCGTGTGCCGAGCTAGCTAAAGAAATAGCAACACTACATGCCGAAATGAAATCAATGCAAGAAAGTCTTTGCATGTTTAATGGACTATGAATCCGTGAAAGTACAGAATGAGACCATTTTGAAGGAAAATAAGCTGTTAAAGGATGAAAACGCAAAGCTGTCTCAACGTCTCATGTCTCTAGAGCAGTATTCCCGACTGAACAACGTTGAAGTAAAAGGCATTCCCGTCACGGAAGGTGAAAACTGCCTGGCTGTAATACAAACTATTGGTGAAAAGATAGGCTGTCCTATCGTCCCCTCCGACATTGACATTGCTCATCATGTCCCCGCAAAAAAAAGACAAAAACATTATCGCACGATTCTGTTCCGGGTCGAAGCGAACTGAATTCATTAGTAAAGCTAAAAAGGCTACGCTCACCACATCAGCCATTGGATTTTCGCGAAACAATGATTCCTCGTTTTTCGTGAATGATCACCTCACGCCAGAGAACAAGCGACTTTTCGCACAAGCTCTCGAATTGAAGAAGACTAAAGGATGGCGATTCCTTTGGACTGAAAACTGCGCAATCAAAGCTAGAAAGGCTGAGAATAGCCGCGTTTATCGCATCTCAGGCGTAAGCGATCTGGCTATCTTTACATAATCAGTGCGCCTGCACTCCCGTTTTTCCGATGTAAATCCTCACCATGAATAGAGGCATGTTTTCATGTGATCAGGTGAAAACGTTGTTACACGACAAATCGCCCAAATTTTCGTTCATTCACTGCAATATTCGAAGTCTGCACAAACATCATGATGACCTTTTGAACTTCCTTACTTTACTCAACCATAATGCTTTGTTAATGTGCCTGTCTGAAACATGGCTAACACCGGTAGATGGCAATCTATTTGGTCTGCCAGGATATACCAGTGAATATAGTTACCGTGGGGTTCAGCGAAGTGGCGGATCTGCCAATTTTGTGAATTCGTCGATTTCGTACACTCGTCGGCATGATCTTTCGTTCCGCAATTTGCTGTGCGAGTCAGTCTGGCTGGAGTTCGACCGGAATGTTCTGTCCCTCAATAACCGGAATACAATCCTGGCGTCCGTTTATCGTTCTCCGTCATCGTCGTATTCGGACTTTTGTTCGCAGCTAGAAGAAATACTCATCGTCTTAACCAACGAAAACAAGAACATCATCATTTGTGGTGACATTAACATCAACATACTTAATCCCAACTGTCAGTCATGCTCTGATTATACCAACTGCTTATTTAGCTACGGTTTCTCTTCCCTAATCGATGTTCCAACCAGGTGCGACACTTCACGTTCTTGCACATTGATAGATCATATATTTTCCTCATCATTTTCGATTATACCACTGGAGTAACAGATTATTCTATTACTGATCATTATCCTCTGTTCTTCCTTCTGGGTGTCGCAAAACGTACGCAGTGTCACCAATATTCCAAAAATTATTTCAATGAAACGTTATTTATCCAGAAGGTATAAGGCACTTGTTGGGAGAGCGTTTTTCAGAAGAACTGTCCTGACAGGGCGTACTCGATATTTTTATCAACAATAAGAAATTATATCAATGAGTGCACAACTCATGTGTCCTTTCAGCAAAGATTCTCGTCTCCCAGAAATCCATGGATTACAAATGCGTTGCTGCGCTCTATAACAAAAAAGAATAATCTTCACAAAAAGGTGAGACTGCAGCCGTTCAACACAGCTTTGCGAAATAAATTTAAGAATTATAGCAATATCCTTTCTGGTATCCTTAAACGCGCAAAACGGGACTATTATGAAAGACGGATAATTCAGAACGGAATGAATACCAGTCGTAATTGGGAGCTTATTAAAGAATTTCTTAATACTACAGAGTCTAACACGGGCATTAAAAAAATAATTCACAACGAGGAATGCATAACCGAGGCTGACATATCAAATGCTTTTAGTGATCATTTTGCCACTTGCCAGAACACGCTATCGCCTAGTGTTTTACGTCATCTCCCACGTTGCCCTCAGTCATTTTTCCTTCGACCGGTTTCTTCCGAAGAAGTTTTAAAGGTATTTTGTTCTCTTAATGTCACTGGACCTGGCCTGGATTCTATTCCGCCTTCTAGAATAAAACTGGTAGCGGCAGACATATCATTTGTTTTTGCAGATATCGTTATCAAAGCTTTTAGCACAGGCATATTTCCTGATTTGATGAAATATGGTAAAGTAATCCCAGTGTTCAAAAATGGTTCGCGTGAAAACATTAATAACTACCGCCCAATTTGTATTTTGCCATTTGTTAGTAAGATCATTGAAAAGCTTATTTACACTCGTCTAATGCACTATCTCAGTAAATTTAATCTTCTTTCTCCATTACAATTTGGTTTTAGGCAGAATTATTCGACGGAATTGGCATTAAATAATTTCACGGATAACATTAAACGCTTTATTGACGAAGGGTTTGTTGCAGGAGCCATATTCATCGATCTAACAAAAGCCTTTGACACTCTAGATCATTCTATTCTTCTGTATAAGCTCGAATCTTTCGTTATTACTGGCCCACCTTTAAATCTTATTCGCAGCTACTTGTCTAACAGGCCTCAAGTAGTGTACCTTAATGACCAATTCTCTTCTACTAAAGTAATCAACTGTGGCGTTCCCCAAGGCTCTATACTAGGCCCATTGTTGTTCTTATTATTTATAAATGATCTACCTAATGTAATTACCAACTGTAACTGTTTGTTATATGCTGATAACACGACCATCTACTCATCACAGAAATCGCTTACCGCACTTCAAGACACACTTAACACTGATCTTAACAATGTGTATTTCTGGTGCACTGATAATAAACTTCAAATCAATCCCTTAAAAACAACCTTTGTACTATTTCATAATCCACAAACGTCGATTTATTCTCCAATAACTGTCTCGTTAAATACTTATGTTATACCGACATCTGATACTGTTAATTTTCTGGGTATTACTCTCGACAAACTCCTTAAGTTCAATAGCCATGCCAACTCGCTAATAAAAAAAGGTTTCATTTGGCATCCGCATTATCATTAAAACACGCGCATTCTTCCACCCTCATAATATTAGATCGTTGTATCATGCTTATAATAACAATCATTTATCATACTGTTTATCTTCATGGGGTAATACATATGCCATTCATCTCAAACAACTTCAACGTCTTCAAAATCAGGCAATAAAATTAATGACCTTTAGCTCATTCCGCTGCCATTCTTTACCTATCTATCAACGTCTTAACGTTTTACCCATTCAACAGCTGTTCTACAATAAGTTATCACTCATAACATTTCTCTCTTTCATCGTGAAATAACCTTAGACATTCTTCCTTTTGATAACCTCATAAACAAAAATAATACTAGGTTTTCAGAACACTATAACCTTCTTTTACCTAAAATCAGATCTAACTATGGTAAATTTACACTTCGTTTCTATGGTATTTCACTTTGGAATCAGATCCCTGTTAATATTAAGTCATCTCTTTCATTGCAGTTTTTTAAACACAATATGAAAAGAATACTGTTAGCAGAACCATCTTTTCATTTGTCATAAATACATTTATCAAACTTTCTTTACATTATTTCTGTTTTTGTATCGTTAGGCTTCATGTTTCTGTAAAACACTGTATTTTTCTTTGTTCGTAATATGCCGAAGAGCCAAATTTTTATTACAGATTACTAGATATTCCTGCTTATGATTATTTATTGTGATATTACTGTATAACGCTGTTTTTAGTATATATCTAACTGTCTTCTATTTATTTGCACTTGTTCGCTATGAATTGTATTTCTTGACACGTTTTTTTTCTCTTTTTCTTTTGTTTTGTTTGTTTGTTTGCCCTCTACTTGCTGCTCTAATACTCTTATGCACCCACTAATGATAGGATGTCTCCCTGGCAGTTTCTCACTCTGGGACCTCCTGATGCTGTATATAATATGTAAGCCCGTTTCTTGTACATGCAATAACAATAAACTTGAACTTGAACCTGCACTCGCTGCACCGACGCCGCACAAAATGACAACCCCGACCATGACGCAAACTGCCCTCAAAACGACGCCGCCACCCAGAAAAGATTCGACCACACGCCCCACCCGCGACTCGCATACGCGACGAAGCCGTGACCCGCCGCCGAGAGTAACATGCAATGCAAGAACCAGGACCTCCGACTTAGAAGTGACTATCGACGGCCGGAAAGTTACCGCTCTAGTTGCCACAGGAGCCGATTACTTGGTAATAAATGGAACATTCGCTGCGCAGCTGAGAAAAGTCACAACGGCTTGGGACGGTCCGCAAATTCTCACCGCCGGGGGCCACCTCATTACGCCTTCAGGACGATGTACAGCGCGAGTGACTGTCAATGGACATACCTATCCTGCGACCTTTGTTGTGCTACCGCAATGCTCCAGCGAAGTGATTTTGGCTATGGATTTACTTAATGAACATGCTATCCAAGTTGATCACGCTTTCGACGGCCGAAGCCATCGCTTCGATGAAAACTCGGGAAAATCACGTTGCCCTGAGTGTCCTGGAGGCAGAAGTGACCACCCCGATCAAGCGTTATCGTCACCGTAGGCGCCACGAAAGCCATTAACGCTCAGGACATCATGGAGAGGAACAAGCATTTGATTCTACACCGAGGAATCAGCATCGCAAGAGGAATCGGACATTTCCGCAATGGCCAGGCCGAAGTACTGCCGACTAACTTCAGCGAAGAAAACCGGCACATTAACAGAGGAACGACGATTGCTTTCTTCGACGAAATATCCGACGTACGTGACGTACCCCTCCGCAGAAGATTCGCCTGACCAAGAGAACTCGCACACTTTCGACATCTACCCAGCCCTGCATCGGAACAGACAAGACCAGATCCGCAATCTACTTCGAAGCTACAGTGAGTGTTTTTCGACATCTCCGAACGTCCGACAAACGCCAGTTGCCAAGCATCGCATTATAACGGACCAACACGTCCGACCTCTCCGTCAAAGCTTCTACCGTGTGTCACCGCGAAAACGACAAGCCGTCCGGGACCCAGTCGATGAAATGCTTCGCGACGACGTCATCCAGCCTTCAAACAGCCCATGGGCGGCACCGGTTGTTCTAGTGAGAAAGAAAGACGCCGCACTTCGATTCTGCGTTCATTACTGCCGCTTGAACAACATAACAAAGGACCTCTACCCCCTCCCCTGCATCGTCGACACACGGAACCGCCTCTTCAACGCCAAATATTTCTCGTCGATGGACCTCAAGAGCGGCTACTGGCACCAGCGACGTTTCAGCGAGTAATGGATACAGTGCTGGCAGGTCTGAAGTGGCAAATTTGTCTAGTATATTTAGATGATGTCGTTGTCTTCGCCTCGAACTTTGAAGAGCACCTCAAAAGATTCGAACAGTACTAGACGCCATCAAGTCGTCAGGCCTAAGTTTGAAAGCAGAGAAATTCCACTTTGCCTACGAAGAGCTGCTGTTTCTAGGCCACATCGCTAGCAAGGAGGGAGTACGCCCAAACCCGCAGAAAATCGCTGCTATTGAACAGTTTCTACTGCCGGCCGATAAGAAAGCAGTGCGTAGATTTCTCGCACTGTGGGCCTATTACCGACGATTTGTGAAAAACTCTTCGCGCATCGCCGATCCCTTGACCCAACTGACGAAGGCAGATATGTCGTTTAAATGAGAATGCCGCAGGCAGAAGACTTCAAGGAACTTCAGCGTCGTTTACAGTACCCACCGATCCTCGCGCATTTTGATGAAAACCCCGATACTGAAGATCATACCGACGCAAGCAGCGTGGGCCTAGGCGCCGTCCTCGTTCAAAAAAGCGACGGGCTGGAGAAAGTCATCGAATACGCTAGCCGTTCCTTTTCCAAGGCTGAGGCTAAGTATTCGACATCTGAGAAGGAGTGTCTTGCCATTATGTGGGTTACGCCAAAATTACGCCCTTACCTGTACGGACGACCGTTCAAGGTGGTCAGCGATCACCACGCGCTGTGCTGGCTTGTCAACTTGAAGGACCCCTCTGGCCGACTCGCTCGATGGAGTCTGCGCCTCCAGGTGTTTGACGTCACCATCGTTTACAAGACCGGACGCAAGCACTCTGACGCCGATTGCCTCTCACGAGCCTCTGTAGATACACCGCCGCCGGACGACGATGAGGACGCGTTCCTAGAACCCACCAGCCCACGCTCTATTGATCAGCAGCAACGCACGGACCACTTCATAAAATGCCTCATCGAGTACCTGGAAGGCAAGGTTTCTTCACCCCCGCTTAATTCAAGCGAGGACTGCCTTTCTTCTGTGTGCAGAATGAGGTCCTTGTGAAGAAGAACTTTGCAGCGAGCAAAACAGCCTACCTCCTTGTTGTACCTGCTTGTCTCCGCGAAGAAGTTCTACACACTTCACACGACGAGACGACAAATAGAACTTTCGGGTCTACTCGCACCCTCCGCGGCATTCAAGACAAGTATTACTGCCCCATACTGTCTGCCGATGTCGCACATTATGTGAAAACCTTCCGAGATTGTCACCGACGAAAGACCCTTCTAACACGACCAGCAGGATTTCTGAGCCCCATTGAACCTCCCTCAAGGCCCTTTCAGCAGATTGGCATGGACTTGCTTGGCCCTTTTCCAGCGTCAACGTCTGGAAATAAGTGGATCATCATAGCGACCGACTAGCTGACCCGCTACGCCGAGGCGAAAGCCCTACCGAACGGAAGAACAGCAGAAGTTGCCAAATATTTCGAGGAGTGCATCCTACTGCGACACGGCGCCCCTGATGTGCTCCTCATTACGGACAGAGGAACAGCATGCACGGCGAAACTAACGCAAGCCTTCCTGCGTTACAGCCAAACCAGCCACCGGAGGACAACTGCATACCATCCGCAGACCAACGGACTGACCGAGCGCCTGAAAAAAACCATCCCCGATATGCTCGCCATATATGTCGATGCAGAACACAAAACCTGGGACGTCATCCTGCCTTACGTCGTCTTCGCCTACAACGCCGCAGTGCAGGAGACCACCCAGATGACGCCTTTTAGGCTCGTCCATGGCAGGGAGGCCACGACCACGTTAGACGCCATGCTGCCCAACGTTACAGAAGAAGAGAACGTCGACGTTGCCGCCTTCCTTCCACGCGCAGAAGAAGCTCGAAGGCTTGCCCGATTACGGATCAAAGATCAGCAGCGGTCCGACGCCAGACGCTACAACCTACGAAGACGCAACGCGGAATACAAGCCAGGAGACCAAGTCTGGGTTTGGACGCCCAGTCGCCGCCGTGGATTGAGTGAAAAGCTTTTGCGCCGCTATTTCGTCCCATACAAGATTCTTCGTCGGCTAGTCGAACTGGATTATGACGTCATCCCTGACGCAATGACTGCATCCCAGCGACGCCGCGTACGACCAGAAGTTGTCCATGTAGTCCGTCTGAAGCCGTATTATGCGCGCTAAAGGCCGCTGCATTTCCATACTCTATTTTCGAAAGATCCGCTTTATCTGTTAATAGTCGCATTATTTGTTTTAATGCATCGGGTCGATGGTCCTTTGAGAGGGGAGTCATGCCGCGAATAGTTGCCGTGTTTGTTCGTTCTTCAAATCTGCCGCCACACCACTTTGTCGCTATGTTTGCGACGCAAGACGCGGCTAGATTTATCTCGATTGATCGCAGCCAGGCTGAGCTGGTTCTGTGTTTTTCCGGAATGTTCTAGTAACTTTGCACGCTTTATCTCGAAAGTCCGCTATGTAGCTTTAAAATGAGCACGACTGACAGCGGCGGGCATTCCGTTCCAGGAGCGCCGAGCACGCTTGTCGCTTCGCCGCCGCCGAGTGATTCAGTCCATCGTGGGCGCAAGTCAGCCCAATAAAGAGTTTTCTTTTAGAAGACCTTTTGTCCGTCTTCATCGCTCCTTCGACTGCCGTCACCCCTACGTGACAATATAGCACCCTTTGCAAGTCTAAGACGGCACCAAAAACGAACCTCCGCATTGCCTACAAACTAGAGTGTTCTCGGTTATTTCCACGTTTATTTATTTATTAATTTAGGAACACTGCAGACTCTTCCTGGAGTCCAGCGCAGATGTGGGAAACGCACATGAATGCTACCAAAAATACAAAACAAAGGCAAAGAAAAAGTTGGACGTTCAGAGTTTTCAAAGCGGTAAAAAATTCGACTTCATCCGGACAATCTAGAATATTCTGAGGCAGCCTATTCCAGTCGGACACAGGTTTAAGGAAATAGGAATATTTAACTGAATCGGTACAAGCCCGGTGTTCTAGTAAAATTTTCCGATGGTTAAAGCGTGTGTTAGCTCGTGATAAAGTAGCAAGGTAGAGTCTTGTTTATCTCCGTGTTATTATTGTACAGGAGGTATAAGAACTTAAGGCCGTATTCTGTGCGTCTAGATTGGAGTCTGACCGTCCAAGAGATTAAACATCCGTATTACGCTATCTGTTTATCTGTAACAGTTGCAAATAAGACGGACGGCCATTCTCTGCACCTTTTCCAACTTGTATATATTTATTTTGGTGTAGGGGTCCCATATGCGCGACGCATACACCAAAATCGGTCTAACCAGGGATTTTTATGCAGTGAGCTTCACCCGTGTTGTGGCTGTCGCCAATTTTCTTCGAATCCCCGATAAGACCTTGCGTGCGGTACAGCATATGTTATACATATGCTTGTTCCAGATTAATGTTGATGTTATATCGACTCCTATATATTTTACAGCTGATACTTCGTTAATTACGCCAATATTGTATGTGTGATGGAATGATTGCTTCTTGTTTGAGACACCAGGAACAGAGCATTTTTTATTGTTGAGAGCAATTTCCCACTTTTCGCACAAGTTGTGAATATTTTAAAGATTCGCATTAAGAATAGTTCTTGATCCTGTGGTGACCTGACCGTTGTGTACGCAACACAATCGGCTGCAAAATGTTTTGCTACTTTTCCAGGATCTAAAATGTTCTGCTACTTTTCCAGGGTCTATCTCGATAACAATGTCATTGATATAAATAAGGAACAAGACTGGGCCCAGGACAGACCCCTTGAGTACACTTGATTTCATTGGAAGGCTATCTTAAGAACTATTATTAACGTTAACATATTGTGCGCGGTTGTAAAGATAGGCTTTCTTAAAGTCAATAAGTATTCTGTTTATTCCAAAGTTATATAGCTTTTGTATTAGTTTATTGTGTGACACTTTATCAAAAGTCTTGGAAAAGTCCAGGAACACTGCGTCGATTCGGCCTCTGTCGTTAATTGCAACCAAAAATTTGTGGCAGGTAGTAAGTAACTGTGTGACGGTGGACCGCCCGCGCCGAAAACCATGCTGTGCATCTGACAATAGGCGGCTTTCTTCTAAGTACTGAACCAGCTCCCTACAAATTATGTGTTTCAATTGCTTCGAACTAAGTGAAGTTAAGGATATAGGGCGCTAATTGGATACCGTTGAACGAGCAGGCAATGCGGAACTCGACAACGAAGCAGTAAAGATTGCGTGCAAGTAGTGCGATATCTACTCTGTGTAACGGTGCAGAAATGCTTTAGACATATTATCTGACCCTACTACTCTTTTCGGGTCCAAGCTTAAGGATGAAATAGAAATGCCTTCTCGGGTCACAACTACGTCGCGCATAGTCCATTGGAACTTCTCGGGTGCAAAACCAATGCTCTGGTCTTTAGGCGCGAACACTGAGTGGAAATACTTGTTAAATTGATTAGCTACGTATGTAGAATCTGTGACTTGTACGCCATCAACACATAAAAAAGTTTCATTTGACCTGTTCTCATCAATAAATCTTGAAAATTTTGCCGACGCCTGTGGGAGAAAGGTTTAGAGGGTAACAGAAAAAAGGTTGTGTTTCGCTTGCTTTATCCTGTTTCTGAGCTCATTTCGTAAGCTTATTTTTTTCTAATGATTGCTAGTTGACGAGAAGGCATTCGCCGGAGTGGTTTTAGCTTCCGCTTCATGTGCATAACTTCTCTTGTAATCCATGGATTTTGTCTTTTCTTCTTGAGCTTGTTCGGAACAAACCGCTGCAGGCATTTCAAGCATATTGTTTTAAACCTGGACCATAATATGTTTACGTCCTCGAGCTTCTCAAAGCCGTGGTAATGTGTTCTAGGTAGTCAAGAATGCTCACACCATCTGCTCTTTTAAAGTCTTTAACAGTAAGAGGTGAAGTATTGTTTTCAGCCGTACTTTGGAGATTATAGGTTTGTGATAGTAGTTCATGGTTAGGCACACCACTCATAACATCAACATGAGTACAGGAAATAGCAGGACTAACGAACAACAAATCTAAAGTGCACCGCGATGAAGGTGTGGTTTGTGTAGGCACGTGAACAACCCGGGTGAGGTCTCAAGAAAAAGCAGCGTTTAGAAGCTGGTCGAAATGTTTTAAATCGCCACCCGATTCGATCATATTTGTCCAGTCAATATAAGGTAAGTTAATATCACCGCCTATAATCAACTTCGTTTGAACTCTCCTGAAACGCTGTACATAGTCGCACAACTGCTTAAAATAAAAAAATGTCCGCGTTGGGCGGGCGATACACAACGCTGATAACCACGGTATAACAAAAAATTTTACCTTGTAAAAGAGTAGAAAACTGAGCTAGTTGGTTCATTCTTCTTGGTGGGAACAGCCGAAAAAAAACCAAAACGCAGACACAGAAAGGAACACACAGAACGTAGACGAGGCTGACTGTCAACTAAAATTTTTATTAGAAAATCCGCGCTTTTTGTTTCCTTGTCAAAAAGATCTTGCTTTTATCTCCCGTGGGGTTCGTTCAAGAAGGAAATTTCTTTTCTTGATAGAGAGATGGATGGTGTGCTGACGCACCGCTGTCCTGTTTCCCGTATCGCCAATGCCTCAAGGATCTCACGTGTCAATTTGTCTGCATACCTTTTCATGACTTGAACTTCATGCAACTTGGGCTCACACTTGCGCACTTGTTTGCCTTTTTTGTTTTCTTTACAATCTCTGTAATGCAGGGCTAGATTGCTGCTTGGGGCACCTGATAGCGCCTGAAGCAAGCTAAGAGAAGAGTCAAGGTGCTTCTTGAACAGAATAATATGAGCCGTTTGTATTCCAAGGTAGAATCTACCAAGATTTGGACCTTGTCGGTGTTTTTCAACGCAAAAACACAAAATCGGTACCCCCTTCCGCGCCATCGTTTCAGAAGCAGACACGTGGCAGAAGCTGGTGTCAGAGCACTTGTTCAAGCAACTTTCCCTGTTGAGGGTAGAAGATCCTTTTAGAATCTGGAAGTCTGAAGAAGTAACGTCTGAGATAAAAGGGTTCAAAACGACCGAAATGTACGTGTTCTCGATTGACATCGAAGAAATGTATTATTCAATTCCGCACAAGAAACTGATGACCATACTTAGAGAAACCATTGAAGAGCAGGGAGTTATTTCATTTCAAAACTCGGCCGGAGTGTCGGTGGAAGGGTTCCTAGAGCTGCTGCGCGCTTATCTTGGCTCTACGATCGTCGCTCATGGGGATTCCTTGTTCGTCCAAAAAAGAGGCGTCAGCATCGGCTCTAAGGTAGCACCACTACTCAGTGACTTGTACCTGGCCGCATGCGACAAGAGAATACAAGAATCTGTGAAAGAAAATAGCGTCACACGGATTGTTCGTTATGTTGATGATTTCTTGGTTCTGTGCAGAACAGAGGATTCAACAGATTTTGAGCGACTCAAGGATAGCGTACTGGAGACCTTTCGCCGAACCTGCCCAGAGATGAAATTCACCCACGAGCTTCCAGCCAAGGATTCGCTGCAATTCCTGGACTTACGCCTTGAATTCCAACCCGGACACTTATGTTGGAGGTACGAGCCTAGGGCGAAGAAACAGTTTCTCCCTTTTTCATCAAGCCATTCAAAGACCGTGAAAAGGGCAATATCGAGTGCCGCGCTCTTTTCAGCTCTGAAGAAATCGTGTGAGCATCAGATGGAGACAAGTTTTCGGCGGCAGATCGAAAGGCTAAAAAATGCGGACTATCCCGTTCTGATGCTTAGCAGCGTAGCTGAAAGCTTGCTGCGGAAAGTGAAAGGAGTGCAAGAAAGGAAAGGTGGACATGAAGAAGGCATTGAAAGGGAGAAATTAGCTGCGGTTCCGTATGTTCATGGATTGACCCACAACCTCATGAAGATTGGCAAGAGGCACGGGGTCCGGGTTGTTTGCTCTGCACCGAACAAGGCAATGAGCATGTGTGCTCGAGTCAACAGGCAAAAGAAGCAGCAATGCCAGATCGCACACCGAACAAGATTCAGCGAGTGTGTTAAAGGTGTGGTTTATAATATCCCTCTGGCCTGTGGAAAACAATATATAGGACAGACGGGAAGGTGCCTTAATGATAGGATAAGAGAACATGCATCATCGCTATCAGGTGCCCCAAGCAGCAATCTAGCCCTGCATTACAGAGATTGTAAAGAAAACAAAAAAGGCAAACAAGTGCGCAAGTGTGAGCCCAAGTTGCATGAAGTTCAAGTCATGAAAAGGTATGCAGACAAATTGACACGTGAGATCCTTGAGGCATTGGCGATACGGGAAACAGGACCGCGGTGCGTCAGCACACCATCCATCTCACTATCAAGAAAAGAAATTTCCTTCTTGAACGAACCCCACGGGAGATAAAAGCAAGATCTTTTTGACAAGGAAACAAAATGCGCGGATTTTTCAATAAAAATTTTAGTTGACAGTCAGCCTCGTCTACGTTCTGTGCGTTCCTTTCTGTGTCTGCGTCTTGGTTTTTTTTTCGGCTCTTCCCACCAAGAAGAATCTACCTTGTAAAACTAGTTTTCCTGTCCAGGCATGTCTTCGAGTGGTGTCATATTTTTGCAGTTCTTTACAATAATAGCCTTTCCACCCCACGAGACTACCGGTAGCGCCGAATTATTTTGTACGATTGTGGTACAACATCACTGTCCGGTACATCTTCAAGTAACCATGTTTCGGTTACCAATATAATATGGGGATCAATACCGTAAAGCAAACCTTCATTACCGGTTGCTTCGCGAATCGTATAGACATGAATCGCATAGACAGTGTTTTCTTAGTCTGCTTAAGGCCTCTCTGTTTATTCGCTTTTGGAACATCGGCATCGGTGTCACTTGACACACCTGCGATTTGGTCCTCAAAGCTGGCGAGTTTTTGACGCTCATTCCTTTCTTCGTCCCTCACGTAAACGTCGGTGTCGATAACGATCCCATCGCAACTGAGATACGCTGCTTCCGCATTACTATCAACTGTAGACCATAGCAGCTTCCTTATGTTCCGTGTTCTATGCGTGTAGTCATAGGACAAGGACAAGTTTTTGCCTTTTAACTTCTTCGCATTACTAAACAGCAGTATTTTTTCAGAGACGTCACAGCCTCAAAATCACTGGTCTTGTTTTGTCCGCTGTGTTTTTCCAAATTCTGTGAATTCGCTCGGGACTGGTCACACTGACTCCCAACGTTTTTTGGAGGATTCCCGTTAATACAGCCTCCATAAGGGACTGTTGTCTCTGTTTCTTGCTCTTTCACGCCGTATGCAATCAAATTATTCCGACGGCTATAACTGTCATGGTAATCTATTCTACGTGCCATCGGAGCAATTTCCTCATGAAGAAAACAAACTGACCGTTCACTTTCTTCCACTTTTTGGGCTGTTTGCACAAGTCATTCAATACTGGCTTCAATCTAACTCAATCTTTTTGTTGGTGTTCGAAATGTGCGCATCAAGTTATTTTTTCAATTGCTTTCATCTCTGTCGCGGAAGCTAGCCTGTTTTCAAGAATAGCGGCCAATTGATCTTGCATCGAGGGCCAAGATTCAATTCCCCATCTCCACTCAAGAGGAGACGAACTACGCTCAAAGACTCAATGCACCCCGCAATGCATTCACACAACACTTGTTGGCAATACAGGAAAATAAGGCACAATGAATTAATTACTCTAGAATTCACATACGGCACGTTTAGCACTAACCTGCACAGAGATGATCAGAAAGTTTAGATGCGGCTGCATCGTCCGGCTGCTGCCTTGCCCACTGGCAGAGAAATCTTGGGGGGGGGGGGGGCGCTCGAAGGTTCCGTTACTGTCAGTGTTGTTGAGCGGTGAACGCGTAAGGGCGAGAAAAGTTCAAAAGCGGCTCCAATGCTCCTGTTGTTACTTCCAATACCAATGTCGTTGGGGTTCCCTGCAGACATTTCTGTTGTCACAAGCAGCGTGAGTATCCGGGAGCATCTTCATATGCGACCGGCAAAAATTGCGCTGCAAGGACCTGCACATAGATGACCAGAAAGTTTACATGCGGCTGCATTGTCCGGCTGCTACCTTATACATACGTTTTCGGTGTAAATAAGCCTGATCTCCAATAGCATCCAGTAACAAAAGCAGCGGATTAGATGCACTGATGTACGCATTATAGCTCGATCTCAGTACCATATTTAGTTTGTAGGATTGTCAAAGTTATAAAATCAAGATCACGGGCTCCACTTTTGTGTGTGGATTGTGAGCACATAAGAATAACACACTTGTGGAGGCTGCCCTCTCTCGCTGTCACCATTTCGTGCACATTTGCGTGCACTCCCAGACACCCTTAGAGCGTGGGGGGTAGCGGCCTCGGTCACAAAGGAGATGCCCTCGACTCAGCGTGACAAGCTCAGCCGGAGACCAGCTACCAAGTGACAAGGGGGTTGGTCGTTTGGTGCCCAGCTTTCACCGGTCGCAAGCCAGTGAATAGGTCGGAGCCAAAAGTTCACAAGACAAAACAAAGTTTATACAGCTAAGAGACGATACAGATGATTTCACAATCACCAGTACGAGCGCATACAAAGGGATTTACAAATACAATGCAACTCGTGCAAAGTAATAGCGAGAGATTACAACTCAGCAGAATCTTTGCACCTAAAGTGCACTAACACATAGAGAGATAAACCAAACACTATTTCTTCACCGGCCACTGCGAGAGTCCGACGACCTGAGGAACACGACGGGGTCGATCCGCAGACTGGCGCACGTTGCCTCGCTGGTCCGTGGCTGCTCGAGTGGTGTCCTCCCGGGAGCCGAGCGGGCGCGCTTCCCTGAGGCTTACACGGCGGCTCGGGCTGGCAGGCAGGAGGAAAAACGCCAAGGCGCCCGTGTGCTGTGCGATGTCAGTGCACGTTAAAGATCCCCAGTTGGTCGAAATTATTCCGGAGCCCTCCACTACGGCACCTCCTTCATCCTTTCTTCTTTCACTCCCTCCTTTATCCCTTCCCTTACGGCGCGGTTCAGGTGTCCAACAATATGAGACAGATACTCCGCCATTTCCTTTCCCAAAAAAACAAATGTAATTATAATTATAATTATAAAGCCCTCATTTATAGGCGCAGTCCGCGTGTGTTCGTTCTTTGCCCAAAGGTAGGCGGGCGCATACACGCAGTATCAACTGCACAAGCTCCTTCTCCTCCTCGCACTGGGCGCGCGACCCATTGGTCAAGCTCGGAGACCGGGTTCTAGAAGCATCGAGGGCTTTCTTGCGATGCGAAGCCACCGGCGCGAGAGCGAAGTGGAGAGAGTATCATTTTAGCGCGGGCAAGGTTACCCCCTCTCCGTCGACAATGAGTAGAAAGTACTCGGACGTTCTAGATTAATCGACGGCGCGCGCGGCCATGTTTCCATGTTTCCGTGCGAGCTGGGTGGAAAGGACAGCAGCGCACGCAAAGTTACACGCTCTCGGGGGTTCTTTCCCCGGTGCTTTTTGTTTTATTTTTCCGCGCGCGGGCGTGATTGCTTACGCGCAGAGCCGTTTTTTGAAACATGCGCCAAACTTTGTTACACTCGGTCATATAGCTTATAATCCAAACTTCCTTCTCCCTTGTTCCTTTGCATCTCTCTCATCCCTTCCCTCACGGGTTATAGAGTTCGGCAGCTGAGCAGAAGTACAAGCGACTGAGTCCATGCAGCGGCTGTCACGTTTCGACAAAACCGGGGTACAAAAATACATATGAATGCGTTTCAATGCATTTCAATATATATATATATATATATATATATATATATAATATATAATATATATGGTTACTAAAGTAGCTTGCGTTGGCGTCCGCAGGGAAAAGGTGAAGTGAAAAAGGTACCGCTACAGAAACACATTTATTGTCGACGTTTCGACCGTGGTGCCGCCTTCTTCAGGACAGCAGTGGTGTCGCCTAGATTAATGTTTTAAGTTTGTGATGGTATAAGGTATATAATATATAATTATGAGCCTAAGTACACCACTGCAAGATAAAGACCTCGCATGAGGTTGCCCTTAAGATGACGGAATGCGCGTTTAGCTGATGTTAAGAAGGTGTTAATATGGTAATGTAAGGTTACGTCACACTTTAATGAACTCCAAGATACTTGTAAGTTGTAAGTTCTGCGCTAGCGCTATTATGCAAGTAAGCGGTAGGAATTCTGTTGCAATTGCTGGGAAACGACATTAGCTTTATTTTAAATGCATTTAGTGACAATATCTAAGTGCTATACCTATATATCACTGCATCAAGATCAGTTTGAAAGGAATGGCGATCGGTGTCGTTAGTAATGTTGCGATATAAAACAGAGTTCTTGGTGGGAACAGCCGAAAAAAACCAAAACGCCGACACAGAAAGGAACACACAGAACGTAGACGAGGCAATGAGCATGTGTGCTCGAGTCAACAGGCAAAACAAGCAGCAGTGCCAGATCGCACACCGAACAAGATTCAGCGAGTGTGGTAAAGGTGTGGTTTATAATATCCCTCTGGCCTGTGGAAAACAATATATAGGACAGACGGGAAGGTGCCTTAATGTTAGGATAAGAGAACATGCATCATCGCTATCAGGTGCCCTAAGCAGCAATCTAGCCCTGCATTGCAGAGATTGTAAAGAAAACAAAAAAGGCAAACAAGTGCGCAAGTGTGAGCCCAAGTTGCATGAAGTTCAAGTCATGAAAAGGTATGCAGACAAATTGACACGTGAGATCCTTGAGGCATTGGCGATACGGGAAACAGGACAGCGGTGCGTCAGCACACCATCCATCTCTCTATCAAGAAAAGAAATTTCCTTCTTGAACGAACCCCACGGGAGATAAAAGCAAGATCTTTTTGACAAGGAAACAAAAAGCGCGGATTTTCCAATAAAAAATTTTAGTTGACAGTCAGCCTCGTCTACGTTGTGTGTGTTCCTTTCTGTGTCTGCGTTTTGGTTTTTTTTCGGCTGTTCCCACCAAGAAGAATGAACCAACTAGCTCAGTTTTCTACTCTTAAAACAGAGTTATCCGGAAACAACTGAATTCGGGATGAGACGGACTGTTATAGGTCCTTAACAAAAATCACAAGCAGGGGACCAAGTACGCTTCCCTGAGAGCTCCAGATGTTACGGTGACACAAGAGTTACAGACTTTGGGGCAGGTGAATACAAAAGTGTATTAGTCTGAGCTGGTCGGTACATTTCGCAGGAAGAAGTACAGCGCAAAAAGACCGGACTAAAGGAGCAGACGGACACAGGTGCTGACTTACGACTGATGATTTTATTGCTATGATAGCGCAATAAATATGAGAAGCTAAGCGAAATCAACGTGTGGCGTTGGATCGCTGATTTAATACGTCAACAAAACAGAAGGAAAGTAGGAAAGAGGGAAACTAGCACTAGTCAGTAAGCCGCTAAGATAATCAATTTCTTTTTGAGTTAGTGCAAGAGATGGCTTGTGTAGTTGAAGCGTTCCTGATTCATGAAAAGCAAGAAAAGTGCGAGGGCAAGCCATCCCTTGCACTCACTCAATAAGAAATTGATTATCTTAGGGGCTGAGTGACTAGTGCTGGTTTTACCTCTTTCCTCCTTTTCATTGTGTTTTGTTGACGTACTCAATCAGCGATGCAATGCCACACGTTGATTGTGCTTAGGTTCTCATATTTATTGCGCAATCACAGCAATAAAATCATCAGTCGTAAGTCGGAGCCTGTGTCTGTGCGCTCCTTTAGTACCGTCTTTTTGCGCTGTACCTCTTCCTGCGAACTCTTTAAACCATGCAAGATCATTTGGCTGAGTATATATATATGTGTGTTAATTTGATCTGAAGCCTATACTGAGGAATGCGATGAAATGCTTCGGCAAAATCCGGAAGCATTGCGTCAACCTGTAATCCAGAGTCTCTTGCGGAAAATATATCGTTAGTAAATCAAGCGCATTGTGTGTAGCTTGAATAACCCTTGCAATAACCATGTTGGTAGTTGAAAATGATGTGGTTCTGAAGGTAATTAATGACTTGAATATGCATGTCGTGCTCGAGGAGTTTGCAGACTTCGCTAGTTAATGCGATGGGACGATTGCGTTCACCGGATTAAACTTTGGCATTACCTTCGCTGTACGCCAATCATGAGCAATAATATCAGATGATATTGATTGCGAAAAAAGTGTTCTCAACAATTTATACAGGTTTAGACAGGCTTTTTTATGTATCCTGTTAATAAAACCAAAATTTTCATAACTAGTTGAAGTTTGGAGATTATTCAATGGGTCAACAGTGCATCATTCGTTCATGAAAATTTCTGGCAAGTGTTTCAAAATGGCTGCAATACGGGCGAGGAAGTAGCGTCTTCATGGGTGAAAACTAATGAAAATGGGTTCCTATGAATTTTTGCACACTGAATTTCAATGACAGGTTCGCCATCTGTATTTATCAGCACTATTTCATGGACGGAACTCGGATTGATGACGCGCCAGAATCGATACGAGTAATTGGTTAACATGTTAGCGTGGTCGTGACTGAACAAATGAGTTGATTTAAGTAGTGAATAATATTCTTTATCGCAATGTCTGTACTTTTTTATGATATTAGGAGACCTGTTTTGAGTGCTTGGTGGCATAAATGTTTTTTTTTCTTATTGTTAAGATGAAGATGACGACAAAGAACCAAGGTGCATATTTATTATATCTGATGGTGACGTTAGCGCATTCTTCTCAGTGATGTTAATCAAGATGGTTCCGAGCGATAGACAGTTGAATTCAACTGAGCGAGATGAAGAATGAGACAAAATGTATCTCAAAATGTTTGTACTTCCGAGTTAATCACTTCAACATTAGCATGGTTGTAGCAACGAATTCGCTGCGTGGCAGCTTTCCTTTGAACGTGTGAGTGATGCGTCCGACGATTATGTCGTGATTGTAGAGACCATTAAAATGCAGTAATATATTATAAACGTCTGGGTCATTTATTTGTACGAGATCAAGTACATTTGCTTTGATGGCGGTGCGTTGGGTATGATTAGTGCTGTAGAGTAGAAATCTGGGTCAGTTGGTATTTGTTCAGGAAAAAAAACAGTCAAAAGACAGAACACAGCGAAGAGACGGGCACACACACGACGACAGGAATAACAACTGTGCTTTAATGAAGGAAACAGTCTCACAGGAAAAGGTGGCAAAGCTTGCGCAGCTCGGTCATAAACAATCAACATCTAAAGATAAGCTGTGATCTAGCGCGCCGTTGCGAAAGGAACCCTATAGTTCCTTCTGCATAAGGTAAAGAGAAGGATTGCTGATGCAATCATCCCCTTGCACACTAATGAGGAACGCTTCGAGAATTTCGAGCTCAACATTTCCCTTTCCTCTGCCAACAATACTGATATTTGAAAGCAGCGTACGTGTAGCAGCCGAATACCCGGCAATGTCGATGCAAGTTAGCGCCGCCAGTAGGGGACCGAGAGTTGTGGTGCTCTCTCAGTCTTTCATTAATACACCGGCCTGTTTGGCCAATGTACACCTTTTCGCAGGTCAGCCAGCGGAATTCTGTATACCACTCCCATGGCAGAGTTGACGCAGCAGTTTTCATGCAGCGTCAAACAGACCGGACGATAAGTCCTGCCACGTGAGCACAGGCGTGAAAGTTTGCAGGGCGAGGAAAACACAACATTAACGTCCTGCTTTCCAGCAACCTTTTTTGATGGTGTGGGATATTTTATGCACATAAGGCAAGACTTCAATATTTATTTGTTAATCTTTTTTGGGGTTAACCCTTTTAACGTCTCGAACCTTGATCTTTTGCAACAGTGTTTCTGCTACTGCCCTCAAAAGTGCTTTCGGAAAACCAGCCACCTCCAAGCGTTCAAACTGGTTATCGAAGCTTGCCTTCATGTTGTGGTGGCCGCTCTTTAGTGATTAGTGGTAAGTAATGTTGTGATTAGTGATAAGGATTAGTGATAAGTTGTACAAGGGAAAAATCTAATCAGGAATGAAGAAAGGCGCTAACTTCCTTATCACAGGACTTAAGGGAAAGAGTTGGCCAATGAATTTCAGGAAAATTAGTCACGACATGCGAGGAAAATTGAGTTAGAAAAAAGCACTTACAAGACAGGAAGTATTCTATAAAATTTTCCAGAAAATTCATCAATCATATCACGCAGCCGGTAGAAAGCACCAAATATCACATTAGAGACAGAGAGTAGGCTGATGCTTTCTTGACACTCACAAAGTGAACAAGGGAGGGGAAAGCCTCAAGGTGCTTGCCAACGTTTCAACAAGAGGACTTCAGGAGAAGACAAGTACTTTCGTCGATAAGTTGGCAAGCACTCTGAGGCTTTCCCCTCTCTTGTTGACTTTGTGAATAATTACATTATAATTCCAAATTTACAACACCCCAAACACATTCAAGAACTGCAGCAACAGCGATGTTAAAAACAGATTTGTTTCTTTTCTGCAATAAGGACGCCACCCTCTTTCTAATTTTTTTTCTACCACAAAGAAAAAAGAAAATTCAAATTCACTGGGAAGAATGCTGTCGTCGGATTTCAATCACCTAGCCAAGTTTCAGTTAATACCAAGAGTGAAGCACACGTAGAATCAACGAGAGGAGAAAGGACGACAGTTTTTGAACAGTTTGAATATTTGTGAGCTAGAAATTGGTAATATGTGAACTATAATACACATTCGGCGAAGAAAATTAAATGACTGAAGAACAGTTATCTGCAGGAACCGGTCAATCTGTGTTAGAATGAAGAACTGCTACAGCACGGCTTACGGCTACATCAAAAACCTCAATACTGTTGCTGAAATGAAGTTTGCCGGAAGTCCGGCGAAAGTGATCAGTTTCTTTATAAATCGATTTAAGGAACAGCAGTAGCTGGTGGCGTTTATCTCGAACAGCAAGCGAATAGTCACATGAAATAGAAAATATGTGTAGTTTAGCTTCCAGCCTTTACTTAAGACTGCTCCCACTTCTTAACCATTGAAGAAATTGACAATAATGGGCCGCTCCTTCTCAGTCCAGAAACAGCCCATGCGGTGTGTCCTAGCAATTGAAGTCACAGTGAATCCAAACTGATTACGGCAGATATCATGCACAAATCGCTCAGAATTTCCCGCAATTCTTTTGAGTCGGTATCGGTAAGTCTATTAAACACAACATTAGTCCATCGCGACCGGTTTTCTAGATCAAAAATTTTGCTAATCATGTTAGAGATATTGTTTTAAACACCAACCGATGCGCTAAAGCATAAAGACGATTTAGTTTCGAGTCCTTCGACATGTCTCGTCAGGTTATCAAACTCTGTTTCCAGCATGGCGTACGTAATTAAAACTTTCGCTACTCACAAGATAAGACTCATTGATGGCTTCAAGAAGATTTACGGCCTCAGCCACACTGTCTAACTTCTATTATTTAGCTTTGATCATGGGCCCTGGGTTTATTTCAACATCCTCACGCAGCAGCAACAAAAGCAAAACGTAAACAAGACTAGCGTTCCGTTTGAAATGATTGCGTGGCCACAACACTGCCAGAAGGAAAACATTGCTGCGGTAACAGCTAGCGGGATAATAACTAACCTGCAGAAACGAAGTTTATCAGTGCCGAACCATTGTGCCAGCGCCGTGGTCCATACCGTTGTCCAAATGCGCGTGCTTTGAAGAAGCGGGGTAGATAGCTTCGTCCGACGTTGCCCTACGAGCATTATGAAGTTCTCCAGATTTGGCGGCGGGCGAAAAAGTAGACTCGAAGATTGGTTGGGTGTCCAAGCAAAGAAAAGAGCTCACGCAGTGTTCGTCGGTCCGGGTGACAGGAAGCTGCACCGCAGGTGGCAACAGCTCCTGTCCCAGGAGTGGCAGCAGGAGCAACTGTAGAAATTCTGTTGATGAGCGGCGATCCATTTAGAGTGATTCGAATACAGTGACAGTCCGAGTGGCATCACAGTGATGACACGCGCCTGCACCAGCGAAGAAGACAAATAATGCTACCGCTAACATCTGTCCCTGAATCTCGCCTAGCAGAGATGTAACCATCCAGTAACTTTATTCTTTTTTTAGCCGAATCTATTTCAGTTGTTCTTTCAATGTTTTCAAGCCAATCCAGAGAGCCCAATAACGCTTAAAAGCTTACTTTCTATCCTCTGCACGCTCCATGCGTCTTTAGGAGCAGCTAAAGCATGGCCGCCATCATGCCCACTAGCGAGGCGCAGTCAGAGGCCACTGGCCTGCGGTGCAATGCCACAGAGGTCCCGGCAGCACCACAGCGCGACGTGGACGCCCGCTGGAGTGTGGCCGTGGCGGCTGGCTTCATCGCCTTCTTCGGAGTGGCGTCTCTCTCCAACCTTGGGTTCTTCTATGTCTACTTCCTGGAGGAGTTTCACACGACAAGGGAGAACGCGTCTTGGCCTGGAAGCCTGCTCCAGATCATGGGCCACGTGTCCGGTAGGTGGTGGCAGGAGGGCGCTCATATGAACGGGTATACGTGATGGAATTTTCTTGTTGTAGAGTCTCATCACTCAAACGTGTTGTAAGGGACAAAAAAGGCCGCCACCGTCTGCAAGAGGTTGAAGTAACAAGCGTTAGCTGTTTGGTTAACTAGAATTGATATGAATGAGATTAAAGGGAGGTACATCCATGTCTTTCTTCCAACACAATGTGGTAGTGAACGTATCGGCGAAACGAGCGCATCTGAGAGGAGCGCACGAGGGAGACGGCTCTATGGTATGGATGGATGAAAAATAAGAGCGTCCCTTTTGAAACGAGGTGAATTGCCAACATGCTCGGCTATGCGTGCACCGTACGGTAAACACGGTAACCACGGCAATTGCTGCCGTACGGCAAATGTGGCTTGGTAAAAAGAAAACCAGCGCAAAGCAAGGAGAGACAGAACACAAACACAGGACGACGCTGGTCGCGAAAACTTGCCAGTTTGTGCACTAGAATTGACTATAGGAAGAGTAAAATTTCACAGTGCACGATCAATCATGAATTCAAATACGTCACCTGTGCCACGCAGATAGTGTACTGCATATCTTTATCCTGCGGGAATGTGTACATCGGGCAGACTGGCCGCTGTCTTAACACCCGGCTCAGAGAACATGAAAGATCGCTTTCCTCAGATGACGGGGCGAATTTGCCTAAAGATTGCAGGAAGCGCAAGTGCACTCCGCTCTTCAAGAAGATTACACTTTTTGGACGCGGTAAAACTCAGAGTCAACGCGAAATTCTAGAGGCATACCATACCGTTAAACAAGCAGATCGATGTATAAGTGACACGGCGGTGGGTCTATTATAGAAACAAATTAAATATTTGAACTCCTTAATGTAAACGTGTTGCACAATGATTGCGGTCCTGATGGTTGCCTGTGATGCTGTAATCCACCCTTTCTTGTAAATCGGTCATGTGTGCGCAAGCGTGGTTTGATAGTGAAGGATATAGATGTGGTTGTTTCTGAAATAAATGCGCTCGGTAGTCAAGCGCCGTCCTGTTTCTGTTCTTTGTCTCCGTCCTTTGCGGTGGGTTACTTTCTGCAATCATGTACCGATTCGACCAGCTCTCCACTCTACTGAAACGTGGCTTGGCAAGCCTGGCAACGGTAGCAACGAGAACGCGTTACCGTACTTGCCGTGCGGCTAACCGGCTACGCTAAAACTCTCTTTTGGGCCATGACGCCGTGATCATAGGCGCGCGGCAGGTTGTTGTTTCTACAAAGCTATTGTAGATGGCGCTACAAGTCTCAGTGCGAAGATGCGGGGCTGATTTATCCAAGGCATTGGTGTTTAAGGACAGTGCAGGGAAAGTATATTTTAACCGGTAGAAGTACCCAAGCGAAGGTTATCTGATTGGTGTCTAAAATCAAGACAAGTGTAAAATTTCATAAGTCATGGCTAGGTGGCTTGAGCCACCGCCCGATTTAAAGGGTTCAGCCGTATCCATCCATCCATCCATCGAGATGTGCTGTTTTCTGGTTGCTGCCACAGATGGCGCAGTGATCTCTGGGTGGTACAGCAAGGAAGATTTACAGAAGTTGATAGACATATGTGATACAGAGGGAGATAGATTAGGTTTCAAGTTTAGTAAAAAAAAATCTGCAGTCATGATATTTAATGATGAGGTCGTCGAGCATAGAATACAGGGGTTCACACTAGAAATAGTGGATGAGTACCAGTATCTTGGAGTGTGGATAAATAACGGCGCTGAGTATCTGACAGAACATGAAACATATGTAATGAATAAAGCTAGTAAAAATTCAGCTGTCATGAAAAATAGGGCACTGTGGAATTACAAGAGGTATGATGTGGTAAGAGGGATCTGGAAAAGGGTGATGGTTCCTAGCCTGACTTTCAGTACAGCGGTCCTGTGCATGAGACCAGATGTTCAAGCAAGGGTAGAAATTAAACAACGCGGCGTAAGGAGGCTAGCTTTGGGAGCACATGGCAATACACCAAATCAGGGGGTACAAGGTGATATGGGATGGGCGTTGTTCGAGAGCAGAGAAGCTAGCAGTAAGATAGCATTTGAGGAGCGATTGAGAAAAATGGGGGAAAAGTAGTGGGCTAGGAAAGTTTTCAGGTACCTGTATATAAGGAATAATGATACGAAATGGAGAAAGCGAACTAGAAAAATGACAGGCATATATCTGGACAGCAGTAGGGGAGAAAATCAGCAATTATCAGTTAAGAAAAAGGTTAAAAGAAATAGAGAGAGCTCTGTGGAAAACAGGGATGCTGACCAAATCAGAACTGGGAACATACAGGATTTTTAAGCAACAAATTGCCAAAGAAAATATCTATGATAACTGTAGGGGAAGCTCTTTGTTGTTTGAGGCCAGGACGGGAGTTTTGCGGACTAAGACATATAGAGCCAGGTAACATGAGATACACACCTTGTGCGTTGCGTGCGGAGAGGAGGAGGAAACGGCTGAACACTTGATACTTTTCTGTAAAGGGCTTCACCCTACAGTGGAAAGCAGCGGGGCTGATTTGTCCAAGGCATTGGGGTTTAAGGACAGTGAAGGGAAAGTATATTTTAAGCGGGTAGAAGTAACCAAGCGAAGGTTATCTGATAGATGGCTAAAATCAAGAGAAGAGTAAAATTTCATAAGTCATGGCTAGGTGTCTTGAGCCACCGCCCGATTTAAAGGGTTCAGCCGTATCCATCCATCCATCCATCCATCCATCCATCCATCCATCCATCCATCCATCCATCCATCCATCCATCCATCCATCCATCCATCCGTCCGTCCGTCCGTCCGTCCGTCCGTCCGTCCGTCCGTCCGTCCGTCCGTCCGTCCGTCCGTCCGTCCGTCCGTCCGTCCATCCATCCATCCATCCATCCATCCATCCATCCATCCATCCAACCATCCATCCATCCATCCATCCATCCATCCATCCATCCATCCATCCATCCATCCATCCATCCATCCATCCATCCATCCATCGGTAGCAGACCCAACGAAATCTAGAAACGTGATTAGTAAGAGCTAACGCTCTTAAAACTGAAACATTAACGCGTTCTGCGCGAAACGCCAGGCGCAGCAACAGCGAGCGGAAGGGTTGTCCCTTTTTGTTTAATCTCTGCCCCTTTCGTCCATTCCTTTATCTCTGTCTTCAGGGCTCAGTTCAGTTGTCCACAATCTGGAATAGTGCTGCTGGAGCAAAAGTTGAGCAATTTCGTAGACGTTCATCTTTGATAAGGAATAGTCCCGTCGGCGCCTTTCTGTTCGCCTCTGTGCAATGATATTGTTTGTCGAAGATGCGGAAAAGCTACCTCGTCTTTCTTTTCAACGACTAATAAGCTCTAAAGAGACGTACACGCTCGCGCTTTAAGGTATGCTAGAAAAACTACAATTAATAATATTAATGTACAGCCTTTATCTCCATCAGTGAAGGATGATAGAGGAGGTGTTAATAAAAGCGACGGGCGCTTGACTACGTTGTCGCCATTTTATAGTAGACAGCAGCTGGGTAAAGCTTCTCTGTCCCTTCTCAGACATTCAGTTAAATTAGATTAAAGATATAAAGGTTAAGGTGGACAACAGAAAATAGAAAACGTGAATAATATGATACCTTAAGACCACGTAGAAAATATGGCACGTCATTAAGTGTAAAGTTAACGCGAGTGATAACATTAGTCTTTCAACAACCGATATTTGCAATGAGATGACATAAAGCCAGCGAGCTGATGACATGTCTTGAATTATTACTGATGTCACAAATATATGATTGTCAGAAGCTGAGAACATTGTCCTAGAATCCAGAGTAGTTGAGAAAGATTTTTCGCTGCGAGTGTACGCTAATTTGAACTCCTGCGCGTGAAGTTAATGCACTTGGAGAAAGAAGGCGCCTTGGGTGTCCAACTACAGATCGATAGAATAACCTGTAGGAATATGGCACAAACAATATGAAAAAGAAAAAGGGGAGCCTCAAGATGCTCAGCTTATGCTTCTTCAGTTACTGTGTCTGCAGGAATAAAGGTTGGATACATTAATACTTTCAAACACTGCAAAAAAAAAACGCTTTGTTGCTTGTCCGTACGGGATATTGTATACCAGTGGAAGCATTTTCTTTCCAGAGCACCTAAAGTCTGTACACTTGAACAGCTTGTTTTGACTCATGATCAGGACGAGTAGTACAAATTAGGAGGAAATTAAGCATCATGCAAATTTAGCTGAACCTAAAGGGGCAGAACGTATCTATGGTGGGGTACAAAACCGATTCCTCTGGATACTTTTAATTCTATAGTATTCACTTCCTGGTACCATTGAATATGTTCTATATACGACCACGAGCGATTTCAACACCTTTACTGTTTCTATGTTTCGTGATCTGTAAATGATATCTAAAGGTAGTGTGCATTCTTTATTCGAAGTGCGGAAGATTACTGGTTTCGATTTAGTTTCATAGCAAGACGATAATTTAAGTCGCACCTTGTTGCAAATTTTAGCAAAATATTAGTTGCTTCGTTTGCTGTACTGGTTCCTGTTTCTGTAGACAGAAATATACGCTTGTTGGCTGTGCAAATAATAAAAAGTGCACGGCAATCTGTTCTGATGTCATCATTTATACGTACACTAAAAAAAAGCTGACTGAGAATGCTTACTTGCAGAACGCCGCTCGACACTGGTTGAGCTATGGGTATGCCATTACCTTGTGAAAACATTGTTCACTACATGCTAATTGGGCCTTAAATTAAAGGCCTAGCCTAGGACTCCATATAAATCTAGTTCGTGAAATGGTATTTGGCGATTTATATCACCAAAGGCTTTCCGGAAATCCATGAAAATCTAAAAGCAAGATAGCTTCTTTAAAATTCTGAATATATACTCTCTCTTATTAATAAGGGCAACTCCTGATTACCGGCTCTCTTGTAGTGCATATTCACTGTCGTTAATTATTTTAAAGGCATCGAAGTAAGGTTCCGTGTAAAAAGTATTTTTTCGAAGCATTTCCAAAACTGCGGGAAGATGCTATTGGGTCTGTATTTAACTGTGTCATTCTACTTGCCTTTTTTCTAAAGGGCAGAACTCTCTTGCATCCTGCGTATCTTATGGAAGGACAGAGTTCTGAACGCAAATGTAACCGATGTATTTTAGCGGTCCGAGATTATATCGATTACTTCTTTAATAGGACGGATCTGTGTGTGGTTACAATCCCAAGAGCAGCTATTGGCGATTTTCACGAACTACGTGCGGTGCCGCATTCGAGCTAAGATGGCATCCGTAAACAGGGCATCGTCTAACATCAGCCTGGGCGCATTAATATTTTTCTTGATTGCGCAGTTCAGTCACGTTTTTTCATCAAATGTGAGCGCCTGGTCTTAGATAAACACTTTATATTAGTGGGCCGAAAACTCAACCGATAACAAACTGCAAATCGGCGACCTGTGTATGCAAACATCCGCCGTAAGAGCGGAGACGCGCACAATCGTCGCCTCCCTCCAGGACATTTTTAGAGATGTCAAGACTGCCAGCACTGCGTGTTCCGATACGGCGGGAAAGTCAGAAAAGTGTAAGCTTATCTCAGGTTTACTGTTGTGCTGTTAAAGCAGGCAGCACTTTGCGAAATCACTTCATAACGCAGAAAGCTAAAATGGTTCGCGATGGTTACGCTTTTGACCATCGTGTGCTTGAATTTCAATTCAGTAAGCTGAACCCGACTTACATTTCGAGTGGCCATTACTTCAGTCGAGCTAGCAACGGCCTTGTACGTACATTCAAGAGGAGTCTTATTTAGTGCGCTGCGGGAGCGTAGTGCTGCGGAACAAATCATAACACGTAAGCGCTGTGTTAAGGGCAATTTGCTCGTTCTGTACTTTTCTTTCTGTGTAGCTCCGCTTCAGCGCAAGCACTGGTCGTGAATCAGAGTACCTGCTATAAAGTTTCGCTGTGTTTGCTCAGCAGAGGACCGCTCGAGCGCGCCGGTAGAAGCCTTCTCGCGTCTGTAACTTTTCACGTCTCTAAGCCTTCTCTTGTCTGTGCTGGTTCGGACCGCACCGAACGGGTTGTAACGAGTTCAAAAGAGTTCAGACGAAAAAAAAATTCTGAACGTAGAAGGGTTTCAACCAACCTTATTATGTTTGATTCTCTCTAGGGCATTGTAAGAGAACATAAAAAATGCAACATTTGCCCAATGCGAGGTGTTTTCACTTTAGTTCATTTAATTTACAGTCAGCATGAAAAATACAGCAATGCAAGGAAGAGCCGCAAAAAAATAAACTGACCTTTAGTGTAAATAAGCTGTGCATACGCTAGATTGCATCTGATGAGCTACATAAGGAGGATAGCTGGTGAATTTTTCATCCACACAACCCTCCAGCTTCAGCACTTTCATGTACTTATGTCAGGCGGGAATTTCTCCTACGCAGAGTACTCACGCGGGTGCCGTCAGGACTGCCGCATGCGCCCTATGCGTTATCGCGGACTATTGAGAGAGGAAGCTGTCCTGCGTAGGTAGGTATGCATCGAGAAGACACCTTTCTGTCGCCCCGCAACCTGATTAATTGCCTGTCACTCCCCTTTACCACATGGTAACCTCGTGGGAACATTATCTCTTCCTAACAACCAAGACCTTACCAAACATATCTCAGAGCCTAGCTCTTATATAGGCGCGCGTTGCTGCGTTCCGCGTCATTGTGTTCGACAAACTCGGCGTAACCGGTTGTCCAAGCACTGAAGCCACCGCAATTCGGAAAGAACCACAGCTGTTTTCCCTTTGCCGCCGCACCGCCTATCGCCCAGTTGCGATCCCTTGATTAGGTGCCGCCATTGATTGTCCACTCGCTCTAGGAGCCGACGGGGAGCAGTGCTTCCGATGTGGTTGGCCGGCGTGTTTTACGAAGCAGCTCATCCAGTATCGAGAACGCTGCCTTCACGTCTCTGCAGTTTTTATTGCGAAGCAATGGTACTTTAGGTCGCACTTCAGCCCGTTCCGTGGCGAGGCGATGGTAGGCACCATTGACCTTTAGCGTGACCTCACTGCGTGACGTCACACCACGTGACCTAGAGTGACGTCACACCAGCTGTGTAAAAACGGGGCCCCATCTCACGCCGTCGCGAGGCGAGGCGGTAGCCACCAACGGCGGCCTAACTCCCGCTCCTCTCACCAGAGCCGCTACGGTCGGCGTGACGTCACACCAGCTGTGTAAAAACGGGGCCCCATCTCACGCCGTCGCGAGGCGAGGCGGTAGCCACCAACGGCGGCCTAACTCCCGCTCCTCTCACCAGGGGCGCTACAGTCAGATTGACGTCACACCAGCTGTATAAAACAGCTCCGCTCCTCTCGCCAAGGCAGTCATACAGCCAGGTGTTACGATGGTGCCTACGAACAAGGCAGCTCGGCAGAATGCAAAGAGGAAGCATCAGCGAGCTACGGAGACGGAAGAAGAACGAGAAGCTTCGCAATCACCAGGCTTAACCAAGCTAAGTCACGGCCGTTTTTTTGGTAATTTGTGCTATTATCTGGGAGGCTCCGCTCTCTTTTTGCCACGGCGATGGAAGTGGAGGCTGCTGGGCCTCTATAGGAAGCCGGTGGGTCGGCAACAGCCGCCCAGAGGAAGCGCCTGCACCGCCTGAGTGACCCGAGCAGCAAGGGCACTGTTGTGTACTCGGTGCCAAGTGAACACTCCTCGTCTTTGGCCGACGACGGTTTCATACAGGTTGTTGGCAAGAAGGCCAAGCGCAGACTGCGTAGACAGGCCGATTCGTCCTCATCGAGCACGTCAATGGTGTCCCCATCAAGAACGCCAACGATCATCATGGCGCGAAGTTCCTCGGCGCATACAGCCTTGTTTGTGCCGTTGAACTCAACGGACAACTTGAACCTCCTGAACAGGCAAGCCATCTCTATTTATTTGGAGAGCCTCGTACCAGGAGGCATTAAAGATGTCAGAATCAACCCGTTCAAAAACGTCATTGCCATTGATGTGGTGGAGCGAAGTGCACTAGAGAGTTTAACCGCAATCACCAAACTCGGCAACATCAGTGTACGCCCCCTTATTCTCCAGGACAGCGGCACTACGGCTGGCGTAATCTACAACGTCGACATCGCCATCAGTGACGCAGATTTACCCATGTTGATCAAGCCGGCAACCAACGGCATTTCCATCATTCAAGTACAGCGGTCAGGAAGATCTACATGCATCAAGCTGACCTTCAAGAGTGACTGCATACCATCGTACGTTAAGGTTGTACACTTTCGTCATCCAGTTCGACCTTTTGTGCCTAAGCCACTTCAATGCAAGAAGTGCTTGATGATCTCCACGTGAGCGGCGTCTGCATCAACTCCATCGTGTGCCCGCGATGCTCCAAGTCACACGGCGGTGACGTTTGCCGCGCGACTACCTTGAAGTGCGCCAACTGCCATGGCCCTCATGACTCTTCCTTGAAAGACTGCCCCCGCCTCAAGACCGAGCGGGCGGTACTGAAGCAAATGGTGCGAGACCATTCTACGCACAAAGAAGCCGCCGCAAAGGTGCGGCGACGTCGTTCGCGCCGCCGGAGGTCGTCAAAGAAAGCATTCACATTTGAGAATGCCCCAAACGCATCTGCAGCTTGTCCGCCTCCACCAAAATCCGTACCAAAACAAGAGAGCCCGACGCTTGGTGAGGCTGAACCTGTTGCCTCAGATTAAACTTGGCCACCACTGCCAAAGCCTTCTACGCCTACAGCATCAGGGATGTTGGCGCACTCAGGGCAGTGTGCAGCGCCTACGTCTGATCCAGCCAACAGACACAATCAAGGTCATGGCCCAGATATGCAAGTGATTGCAATGATAACGTCACTAATGAATGCCATTCGTGCTCTGCTTTCCAGCCTACGCACGCCAGCAGCAAAAAGCGCACTTCAAGTGCTGGACGCGCTACATCCAGTTCTTGCGGCTCTACAGCAGAAGGCATCATGGCTCCTTCGGACCTTTCTCTTCAAAAGAAAGTCAAGCAAGCTTTCATTTTCCAATGGAATGCTCGTGGACTTCAGTCCCGGATTTCCGGTTTACGGCACTACGTCTACGAGAATCACTTCCCCATTCTTGAGATTTGTGAACCGAAGACCCCGGCAATTTTGCGAATATCCGGTTACGAGGTATTTGCATCACCCACGCGAAACAGATTCAGCAAAGTCATCGTCTACATTCGACGTGAACTTACATATGTGCAACATTCAGTTCCTCCGAACGAAGACAATAAGTACGTTTGCCTGACAGTGAAGAGCCGAGACCTGACGTTTACGCTACTGGCGGTGTACTTGGCGCCATCAAGTCGTTTCGAAGCCAGAAGGCTGAGTGGTTTGATGGAAGCTACACCTGCTCCGTGGGTCATTATGGGTTACTTCAATGCTCATCACACCATGTGGGGAGGCGTTAGGATGGACGTTAGGGGAAGACAGCTTGTGTCTTTCGCCTCTGACCATAGCCTCCAGTGCCTTAATGACGGAAGCCCGATTTATATTCGAGGGGTGACTTATAGCAGCTGCTTGGATTTGACTTTCGTTTCACAGTGCCTTACCAACAGCGTCCGGTGGTTTTCGGATGTAGAAACCCATGGTAGCGACCATATCCCAACCTATCTGATTATTACCGGCCTTTCCAAATTTTCCCCAGCTACGTGTAGGCAGCGCATTGACTGGGCAGTTTTTAAATTACTTATGGAGGCTGCTTGCACAGAGGGCTTCTCTACCGGTCTTGAACAAAAAATTAAGGAGGCCATGGAACACGTCACCTGCCCCTTTAACCCTGTCGCTAAATACACCGATTTTGACTTCAAATTGCAGCTACTACGATCACAACGGCGCAGATACCGACGCACAAAGTCGCGCCTAGGTCTAAGAGATGCTAGGCGCATACAGAAGAAGATTCAGCGCAGAATTCAGGCACTACAAACAAAACGCTGGAGGACATTTTGCCAAACACTTGATCCACGAAAGCCTTTGTCACGCGTTTGGAGCGTAATTCGGGGTCTTCGCACGTCCCCTCAAGAGCGCTACCCGTTCAAATCCGTAGCGCTCCACCAAAGGCGCAGTGTGGTTGAGGTAGCTGAAGATTTCTGCGCAAGAATAACAGGCCATCCGAATTCAGGCGCAACGCTGCACTGCAACAATGTTCCACCCTCAAGGGATTCTCGGATGGATGCACTATTCTCCATGGAAGAACTTGATGCTGCGCTTGCTTGTTGTAGAAGGTCATCATCTCCAGGGCCCGATGGTGTGACGTACTCCGCAATTGCCAACCTTGGCCAAGAAGCTCGACGGGCTCTTTTGGGCACTTACAGCAAGTCATGGACTCCTGGCATAGTTCCTCATGATTGGAAGACCAGTCGTCTGGTTCCACTTCTTAAACCGGGGAAATCACCGCTCGACCTTTCGTCGTACCGTCCAATTGCACTCGCCAGCTGCGTCGGCAAAGTCATGGAAAGAATGCTGCTCACACGCGTGGAATGGTACTTGCAGCGATATCACATTTTTCCAAACTTCATGTCTGGGTTCCGACGGGGCCGCTCTTCTATCGACATCGTGGTTGACCTTGTAACGTCGGTGCAACACAGCAAAAGTTTGAAAAGATTGACCGTGGCATTGTTTTTGGATATCAAGGGCGCGTACGACAACGTAACGCATCAGGCCATTTTGGACGCAATGGAAGCTGCTGAGATCGGAGGCCGCACGTTCAGCTGGATACGCAGCTATTTATCCGAGAGGTCGTTTTTTGTCCTGACTGCGGACGGACCAACGTCCTTACACCGAAATTCGCGCGGAGTCCCTCAGGGTGGAGTGCTGAGCCCAGTTCTCTTCAACCTTGCTCTCATCGGCCTGGTCGACGTATTGCCTCAATCTGCTCAGATCTCTGTATATGCAGATGATATCTGTATTTGGGAATCAGGGGTGACCCGTCCTCAAGTTCGTGCAAGACTTCAAAAGGCGGCATCGATATTGACATCTTATCTTCGATTTTAGGGCCTGAACATTTCGACCGAAAACTGTTCACTTGTGGCGTTCACACGCAAAATAATGTCACGCTACACCATTCGCATTAATGGTGAAGCCGTTCCCTATGAAAGAAGCCACAGATTCCTTGGTGTTGTCATCGACAGAAACCTCTCGTGGAGTCCACATGTGTACGACATGACAAAGAGACTAATTGCGATTGTCCACGTCCTCTCCTTCCTCGGGGGAAAGTCCTGGGGCGCATCAGTGCGCTCTATACTGCAGCTGTACCGTTCCCTATTTCTGGGCTACATGCGGTACAGTATTCCGATATTCAGTTCCGTAAGAAAGACAAATATCAAGACTCTTCAAAGTGACAAGCGTAATCTCTCCGTATCTGCCTTGGACTGCCTAAATGTGCGTCAACAGCAGCAACTGTTCTTGTTGCCCGGAACATCCTGTTACTACATACATTGCTGTTGACACCATGAGAACACATATTCGGCACCTCACACGGATTCCCTGTCATAACCTCACAACACTCCCAATAATTAGGCCACGTACTGCATTCGCCAATGTCATTGAAGCTCATCGCGCATATCTTCCATCGGAGTTCACCCCTGCGTCAAGACCGTGCTCACTCTTATGGAGTCTTCATGAACCTCGGGTTTACCTCTATAGTCCTAGAATTACGAAGAAAGCTGATGTATCACTACCCGCTCTCAAACAACTGACATTGAATCGCCTGCATTCTTACCACAGTCACCACATACATGTTTACACAGATGGATCAGTTCACTCGACCAGTTCTGCGGGGTCGGTGGTGATACCGGCCTGATCCATCTTCATGAAAGTGAAGACGACGTATCCAATATCTTCAACTGGTGCGGAACTCGCAGCCTTACGGGCTGCGGTAGAGTTCATCAGTCAAGAACCTCCACATGATGGGACGGTTTTCACCGACTCTAAAGCAGCCCTTCAAGCCCTGCAAGCTGCGCTACGCCGCGGGTCGCAGGAACAACTTGTTGCTGAGATCCGTCTACTGTACCACGGCACCGTTTCCAAAGGTCATCACATCATTTTTCAATGGCTGCCAGGACTCTGTGGTATTAACGGTAATCACCAGGCCGATGCGGCTGCGCGCTCTGCTCATAACGACGGACTTCCAGTGAGGATCCCAATATCAAGACCTGACGCAGCGTGTGGGCTTCGCCCTTTGGCGCTGGAGCTCACACTTTTAGCGTGGAACACGAGAGAGTTTTGCAACCTCCGTCTCAAGGCACTGGACCTTGGACTGCGCCTTCGTCTTCCACGTAACTTAGCACGTCGCGACGCAACATTGTTATGCCGTTTATGGATCGGTGTTGCTTTTATCAACCCCTATGCTTTCCGGATGGGGATGGCCGACAGTCCTGCCTGTGAAAGCTGCGGTTGTGAGGAGACTATCGCTCATGTTCTCTGTGAGTGCCCTGCATTTGCGAGTGCAAGACATACACTGTGTTGTGCCGTGGACCACCTCGATCCTCGCCCATTAACAGAGCAAAAGATCCTCGGTCCGTGGCCACAGCAGTCGACTGCCCTCAAGGCATACAAGGCACTCTTTGCCTACTTGAGAGCGACTGGATTGAGTGACAAATTGTGACAGCGTTGTGCGTGTGTGTGTGTGTTCTGCCTTTTTCCCCTTCTCTCTTCCTCCTTTTAGCCCCCTAATCCGTCTTCCCCAGTGCAGGGTAGCCAACCGGAACCCCTTTCTGGTTAACATCCCTGTCTTTCCCTCCTCCTATCTATCTATCTATCTATCTATCTATCTATCTATCTATCTATCTATCTATCTATCTATCTATCTATCTATCTATCTATCTATCTATCTATCTATCTATCTATCTATCTATCTATCTATCTATCTATCTATCTATCTATCTATCTATCTATCTATCTATCTATCTATCTATCTATCTATCTATCTATCTATCTATCTATCTATCTATCTATCTATCTATCTATCTATCTATCTATCTATCTATCTATCTATCTATCTATCTATCTATCTATCTATCTATCTATCTATCTATCTATCTATCTATCTATCTATCTATCTATCTATCTATCTATCTATCTATCTATCTATCTATCTATCTATCTATCTATCTATCTATCTATCTATCTATCTATCTATCTATCTATCTATCTATCTATCTATCTATCTATCTATCTATCTATCTATCTATCTATCTATCTATCTATCTATCTATCTATCTATCTATCTATCTATCTATCTATCTATCTATCTATCTATCTATCTATCTATCTATCTATCTATCTATCTATCTATCTATCTATCTATCTATCTATCTATCTATCTATCTATCTATCTATCTATCTATCTATCTATCTATCTATCTATCTATCTATCTATCTATCTATCTATCTATCTATCTATCTATCTATCTATCTATCTATCTATCTATCTATCTATCTATCTATCTATCTATCTATCTATATATCTATATATCTATATATCTATATATCTATATATCTATATATCTATATATCTATCTATCTATCTATCTATCTATCTATCTATCTATCTATCTATCTATCTATCTATCTATCTATCTATCTATCTATCTATCTATCTATCTATCTATCTGTCTGTCTGTCTGTCTGTCTGTCTGTCTGTCTGTCTGTCTGTCATCCAGTATCACGTCCGTGTGTTTGTATGTGTGAGTGTATGTATGTATGTGTGCGTGCATCTGTGCGTGTGTACCTGTGTGCGTGCGTTCGCACGTGTGTGCGTGTGTGCGTGCGCATGCGTGTGTGTCAGCGCGCGTGTGTGTGTGCCAGGTATGCGTGCTTGTGTGCGTGTCTGTGTGCGTGCAAGTGCGCGTGTGTGTCTGTGTGCGTGCGTGTCTGTGTGCATGCGCGCGCGTGTGTTTAGGTCTGTGCGCGCGCGTTTCTGTTGGTGTGCCTCTATGTTTGTGAGTGCGTGTGTGTGTTGCTATATGTTTTCGGATATGTTGTTTTACGAGGTGTGTTTTTCATTGGTAGTCGTCGATGCTGGCTAATGAATCCGAAATAAAAAATAATAAATTGTGGGGTTTAACGTCCGCGGTAGCGACACGTAAGCTATCAGGGACGGCAAGGTAGAGAGCTCTGGGTGAATTTTGACCACCTGAGATTGTTTAACGCGTACTTACATCGCACTGCGCACGGGTGTTTTTTATTTCGCCTCGATCGAAGTACGGCCACAACGCATCCGCACGCGAATACGCACGCTTATTTCCCAAACGCTCTCCTCGACTTAGCGTTTCTTTTGCCGACAGGCTGCACCCCTCACCATCTCCTCCACCGCCTGTAAGGAGACGCGAAGAATTTTATAGGGGGGCCACCTCTCCGCACAGTGAAGGGCTTACAGCGTTGGCCCACACGTCTACCTTGGGGTCGCCGAAATACCTCCCGCAAGCCTCATATAGGCGACTGGCCACACGAAGGGAAGAAGCGGCAGGACACAGGAAGCTTAAATGGAACGTTTTCTACGGATCACACTTCCAAGTGAACCGGTTTGCTAAACGTTCTATATCCCGCTCGTATGTCCGCGTTTCGAAAACAGGCGCTGACGAGCCTCTCACGAAAGTTTTTCAACTGCTTGCTTCTTGCTTTATCCGTACACGCCAGGGGACTGAAGAAAACGAAAGGCTGCGCAGCTGTCGTACGACGCTTTCAAGGCATTCCTAAATCCTCATCTCATTTGAGCTCTGAGTCATGAATACTTTCATTGGTTATTTTTTGCTCAAAAACGATGAACACTGCGGCCGCAAGAGAGGCTTTCTTCTCCTAGCAGACGACGCGCTCGCCGAGCTGGAATATTTCTGGCCGCAAGAGCCCAATGTTGCCCGCGCGCCGCCCGCTGATTGCTGCACTTGCAGAGTTCCAGAGATTTTACTAAGCAGAAGAGAGAAACGCCACAATTAAGGTGACTGCCACGGGAACATCCCGGAGGGTGGCTAGCTGCGCAACACTCTACCTGCGACCGCTGGCTGGTGGCGTGTGAAGAACTGCGCTCAAATTTCGCATTACCGACTGTCATAATCGTCTGTTCATTTTTTTAAGCCCACTGTTCTGGTCACCTCCGTAACTCGCGTCATATATCTCGACCTCCCTATAGCTCAGTATCTTCAAAAACGACGCTAATCGTGGCTTCTCGCTGGTGCAGTGTAAAACGGAGACATTGGCCTATGCTGATGTCACCTTTTTTTGTTCTCATAAAAAAAGTACGATAAAGAAAGCAGGTTTAGGGAGGTTCGAGCAGTTCGTATCTGCACGGACAAAAAGTGGTAGCACATTCTTTGAGACGTTGTATGGTGTCCTTTTCGCACAACGCACGTCACTTTACTGACATAAATGTTCTACATATGTTTATCTTACTTTTCTGGGGCGCTATTGAAGGGAACCTCAGTCTCGACATTATTTTTTTCTTCTATGATAGAGTCTGGTGAATACGTCCTCCACCAATTAGTGGTTTTTATTTTTCAAGGAAGAAACCATTCCTTCCTGGCAGCTCAGCTTATTAGGCGGCTTGGTCCTCATTTGTCTTTTCTGGACATGATGTTAAGAAAAGTTTGCGCTGATACATTCGGATCGAGTGCGTTTAGATAGGTAGGAACCACGACTCGCTGAGAAGGAAAATTACAGAAGCACACATAATAGAAAGGCTCCGGGAGGAATGTATACGCGCACCCTCTGCATCGCTGTCAAAAAAGAAAAACGCTACCACGACTGCGACATTTGCACGCGTGTGCTTTATTTCAAGTTTTTTTTATATTTGTGAGCTGTGGGCATGGCTTTCCATTCCTGGTCGCCAGTTGGGTACTTATTCCGGCTGGCGGTTAATAAAGATTTCAGTTGTGAGTCAACGCTGTGTCGTGTCCATGCTTGTGTCCTACGTTCCGTTCGTTGCGCTGTGGTAATGAAAGAGTGCAGCTTTACCTAACCTTCCTTGACACCGGTAATAGCCCACAAAAACCTTTTTTAGGCATCAAACGTGGATCCTAAGCGTTAGGACGTGTCTTCTCGCCAAGGGGACGTGTGTGCCGTGGTAAGTGAATCCATGCTTTGACGAGGAACGAGAAACTATTTAACAATACCTTTATTAATGCTGTGTTGTGAAGCTATGTTCTCTTCGGACATACTTCAGCATACTCTTAAAAGAGAACACGGGGATCACGCCTCATGGTATAGGAACTGTGCATGTGCTTAAAGACTCCGGAAATTCATGCGAACTTTTCGTCTTAGGACTATCGAGTGTGTGGAAAAGCCATGTTACGGATAAACACGCACAACCGCTGCGTCCAGCGAGGTCATTGTTGAGATAACCGTGCATTTTAGTGCAGGAGGTATACGCTGCTCAAGTTCAACGTCCTGACCAGTTGCCCTTTCTTGACGTGTGCATCGTCCGGAATTTTGATGTGCGTGCAGAATAAGGGAGTGATGGTGGCGGGAGCACGTATGCCGAGATCCGTGAAGTCGACCGGCACCAGTAGGGTCAGAGAGGTTCTTGATATTCCATGCGAAAACAAAATATATTATGAACGATTACGATTCTTCTTAATGCGATATTTGAACGCAGCTCTGTCGTTGGCTCAGTCTCTCCAAGCTCTGTGTTTTGCTTTGCTGGGTCGTCGGCACGTCTGGCGACGATATTAGCTCGATAGTAGAATTAGTTTATTAATAAGATGGTGCGCAATGCACAGCGCGCGAGAATGTGTATATTAGTCCGATAGCAGTGTTAATTGGAAAATACGATGCGCAATGCATAGCGCGAGATTGTGTTGCAGCTTAACACGAGGCGTGATCGGCTGCGGCGATAGCCTACAAACAATCTGCATCTTTGTTCTGTTGTTTATTGCTTACTGTTTGGTTGTTGTTTGTCTAAGCCCGTCAATAAAGAAAACAAAAAGGCGATAGCGTAGTGTATGGTACAGTGGCCACCGAAGATGATCTCTTTGTGGCACCGCAGGTTCGAATCCCAGTCGCGGCTATGCTCATTTTTATTAATTTATTTATGGTTTGGCTTGGTTACACCGACGGTGGCGACGCGGCTCAACCCACGCTCTAAACGAAGCTTCGGAGCTCCGAAGCTCAGAGTTCGAGTACTGGCAGCTGTCTTGTCTATTGCGTTAGCAGTACAGCTTCCTTTCTCGAAAATTACAGTGGTGTGTGCGTGCGCGCTCACGTGTGAGTGTGTGTGTGTGTGTGTGCGCGCGCTTGTGCTTGCCCCTGTGCATGCGCGTGCATCTGCGTGTGCAGGCTCCACCTTTGATGCAAACTCCGGTGGGCGCCCATCCGGGCACTCACTGGTTAAAATTCATCTTCACCCACATTTACCTACCCCCTCCCCCCTCTCACCTGCCGCCGATGAAGCCGAGGAGCTGATTGCTGCGCATGCTCCACGTATGCCGTTGCAACGCGTTCTACGAAAGAACGAAAACAAGCATCAAGCCAAAATTCGATGGACATATCCTAGGCGTACTGGCAGGGCACCTACGCGCACAGGCGTATGCTGGAACATGTCTGCGGATGCGCGAGGCGCGACGCGCGAGCAGCCGCGAGCTGGGCGCAGATATCTGTGCATGTCAGACATCCGCGCCTGCGCAAAGGCGCTAGCGCGCCCGTTCAAAGCGGGGTCCTGTTTGCAACAATCGGTGGACCGCGGGGCTTTCGGCGACTTTTTTTTTTTCATGGCGTGGAGCTCTTTCAGGTTCCTCCCCCCTTTTCTTCGCGCTTTGAATGAATGGATATAAGGTACGAGCTTCCCCTTTGAAACGGGGTGATGGCAGTTGCCACAATGCTATGCTTTTTTTTATTATTGTTTAACTATGTTAAATGTTGTTATTAAAACTTGCCATACCATATTTTTTAAAAACGTCTATCTACACTTCTAACTTAAACCTTCACCTCCCTGCGTTTGAGCCACCAATCTTCCGATCGCGTTTTCTTAATTTCTACCGCAGATTTGTTTACATCACCATTGCTATCTCTAAATCCTAGGGACTCAGAAAGAGCGCCTGTGCTCGCATCGAGATCGGGATCGATACCATCACATTTGAGCATGAGGGGTTCTAGTGCTTTTACACGATTTACCACACTGAGCACATGTGTCATCTTCGTTAAATTTCTTTTTGTAGCTGCGCGTTCTAAGGTTCTCACCTAGCTTCAAAGAGTAGTGCACTGCCTCTAGATTTATCATAAAAGGCTTTCTTCCTGATCTGTCTTTTCCGGTATCGATATAGTTATACAGTATGCTTCTTTTCCATTGAATTTGTCTGATTTTCAACCTTCCGCGCTTTTAGCCTCTAGTTTAATGCTCTTTCTGTCTCCGTCCTCGTGTCTGGCATACTTACTGGTTAGCTTCCTAGTTCTTTTCCGTCATTGTGAGTCAATGCTTTTTCTATACCTTAAGCACCTGGTCAGTTGCGTCATTTAAAATCATTACACCTAATTAAGTTGCGCTAAAACTGAAACCTAGGGCCTCTCCTTAGTATCCGCAACAATTTAACAGAATTTGCAAATCTTCCTCGATATCTGCTAACAGTACAATATGGTACTGTTCCATTATTCCTTTCCAAATACCTCTCCGTACTTCCATATTTGTCGTGCCCCCCTAATGCCCTATGCTTCATTATCCGAGCATCTCTTCGCCCTTTAGCTATAAGAGACTGTTCGTGCTTTTCCATGTACATCTGCCCTTTGTTTACCCATACACCGAAATATTTGTATTCGGCCACTCGGAGCACTTCATGGCCTTGTATTGTAAGTACTTATCAGTTGTTTCGTGTAAAATCATTATACCTCACTTAGGTGTGCTAAAACTGAAACCTAGAGTGTTTTTTTCGTCTCCACAGCAATTGCCCAGAGTTTGCAAAAATCTTCCTGGCTATCTGCTAACAGTACAATATCATCCGCATACATTAAACCTGCTAGCTGTTGCTCAACAACTTTTCCGTCTAATCTGTACGACGGATTGCAACCGAGATTGCTTCTTTGTAGCCTTCTTTCCCTATTAATCATATATAGCACGAACATCAGCGGTGATGCAGGACAAACTTGCATTATTAATTTGTGTAATTCGACACATGCCGCACTCTTAATCCCTTCCCATGTCATTTCAACTTTATTTTTTCAGTGTATTTCTCTCAAAAAATCAATTGCCTCGTGACCGATACTTTCATCTTTTAGTATGTTCCACAGGAGTTCTCTCTTCACGTTGTCGTATGCACCGCTTATGTCCAGGAAGGCTTAATACAGAGGTCTGTTTTCTGCATTAGCTATTTCTATGCATTGGGTAAGCACGAACGGCCTATCACCAAAGCGTCTACTACTTCTGAACTCATTTTGAAGTTCTCCGAGTAATCTATTACTTGCTACCCTTTACTGCATTTTTATTTTATCCGCGTGCATCGCCAGCCTGTATATAAGTGATGTTATCGTAATCGGTTGGAAGGATTTTATGTTCATCTTATGGACTTTCCCTCTACGAATCAATTTCAATTCACTCTGTTTTCAGCTGTGCGGAATTCGCTTATTTCTTAAGACTGCCTCCACTGCTCTTATCAGTGTTCCCTTGCCTCTTGGGCCAAGTTCATTAATCAGCTTGATTGGAATTTCCTCTACCCTGCGGATGTGCATTTCGAAATATTTGCGGCCGCCTTTTCCCAGTTAAGGCTGGTCAGTTCTAAGCTGCTTTCTATTGTGCTGTCCTGTGTTGCTTCCTCAATTGGGGAGATTACCCTATCATCGTTCGTTAATGACTAAGCTTTAACTGATGCAATGTACTTCACAGCATCGTCTCCCTCTAAACATTTTCCCTCGGCATTTTGAATCTCTTCCGGCTTTCTTGGATTCGTTTTACCCAGCCAGCTTATATGGTTCCAGAATTTTCTTGGCCCCCCTTTAGTTGCATCGCGAATATCAGCCAGCCGTCGATCAGACGACTGCTTTATTTTAGCCTGGACGAGGACCTGCACTTGCTGTTTCTTTTGTTGATAAGATTCCCATTCTAGGCCTATTTCGTCTACAGATAACTGCGGCTTCATTGCTTCTTTGTGTTTATTTATTTATTTCGTTACTATCAGGGTCGTTGAGGCGTTAGAGACAGGAGTGCTAAGTGATTAATCAAAATCAAATAGAAAAGAATAGATATATTAATATAGATGATAAAGAAGCACAGATTTGAATGCTTCTGGTTCTGCGATGCAGAAGATGGAGGCGCCAGGTGGTTCCAGTCTGAGCTGGTGTTGTGCAGGAAAGAATGAAAGTACAGGTTAGTTCTGCAACTTGGAACACTCACTTTGAATCGGTGATCAATACGGGATGATACATACCTTGGAGCAGTGAAAATACTTTGTTTTAACGATTCATTTGTGTAATATATTTTGTGGAAAGTGATAAGTCTAGAAAGATGACGCCGCAGTGCAAGGTCTAAAGTTCTCTTAACGAGTGTGACGCAAGACGAGCGAAAGTAGTTAGGCAAGATAAAACGGACTGAATGATTCTGAACAGATTCTAAGGCATTAATCAGTGACTTGATGTTAGGGTCTCATACGGAATGCGCATATTCTATTTTTGATCGGATGACCGTTTTGTACAGAAGTTTTTAAACTAACCGGAGCAAGTGAAAAGTTACGGCGAAGGAAACCAAGCATGCGATTAGCATTGCTACTTATGTGCTCGATATGCGTTTTCCATCAGAGGTCATTGGTAATGGATACGCTAAGATACATATATGCAGAAACAAAGCCTAAGTGGGAGTCATTTAGAATATATGGATGCAGGTTAGCTTTGTAAGGTATTCGGGTTATTGTCATTGCTTTACATTTAGATACAATAGGCATTAGCCAAGTGTCGCACCAAGTAGAAATGTTATTAATGCCAGATTGAAGGACTAAGTTATCAGATGAGTTGGAAATTTCTTGCTGTATTACACAGTCGTCAGCGAACAGCTTGATAGACGATGGTATGAGATCAGCAAGTTCATTAATATAGATTAGGAAAAGGAGAGGTCCTAGAACAGCTCTTTAAGGAACGCCCGATGTTACTGAAGAAAGATCAGAATTATGCCTATTAACTGTTATATACTCAGTACGACCGGCTAAAAAACACACAATCCATTTTAATACATTACTATCTATGTTTATTTTGCTAAGTTTGAGAAGTAGAAAAGGATGACAGACGGTATCGAAGGCTTTTACAAACTCAATGAATATGCCATCATCCATCGAAGAACGATCCATAGCTGGAAAATGTCATTAGTAAATGCGATTAACTGTGTTTCACATGAATGATTTCTTCGAAAACCAAATTGATGGCATGTAAAAAAAGTATTGGACTTAAGGTGACTCATGAGGGCGGAATAGATTACATGTTCAAGTAATTTGCATGGAATTGAAGTTAATCCTATTGGTCTCTAGTTTATAGGGCTGTGAACATCACCAGACTTGTGTACTGAAACCACCCTGCCCACCTTCCAGTAGTCAGAGAGCATGCCGTCCTGCATTGATTAAGTAAAAATTTCGGACAACATAAGTGAAGAATAAGTAAGTGTTTTTCAACATCTTGTTGTTTACACCATCAGCGCCTGCAGAAGATGACGTTTTAGATTATCAATAAGTTTGTAAATTCCCTCCCAGTCAATTGATGGCATCCATCAATTGGGAGTCAAACGTAGGCACGTCGGTAAGAGCCACAAGTGTAGTTGTTATGAAACATGGAGAAAATGTACGATTTAATAATGCGCAACATTCTTCCAGTGGGACCAGGGCACCTTGTTTATCCTTCAGTATCCTATCTTTTTTTTTTTACGTTAAGCATAGTCCAGAACTTGCGTGGTTAGCAACTAGCATTTTATGCAGCGTATGTTGAAAGAAGCTGCGTTTGGCGCTGGGAAGGGCATTTTTGTATTGCGATGCCACAGTACGATAAGCATGTCGTCTCTCAGTAGAGTCAGATGCCGTAGAGCGACGAAAAATGCGTTTTATTTTGTTTAGCAGTCGCCTCAAAGAAACATTGAACCATGGTGAACGTTTAGTGCACGCTATTCTACGAAGTGGGATGTACTTATCAGTGAGGGCTTCCAGTTTGCCTTTGAAAAGAGACCAGTTATCGCGCAGTGAACGTTCCCAAAATCTGGGGAAAAAAATGTCAGCAAATGTTTCTACTTCCGTGTTAATTGCAGAATAACTTCCATTTTTATAATCCCGAATTACCTTATAATGTTTGACTGGACGGGGTGCACGTGCCGGCACAGTGAAGTTGATAATTGACTGGTCGCTTAGTCCAGGCAGAAGCGTAAGAGATGAAACGGAATCAGGGCAGGTTGTTAGAACAAGATCCAGAATATTGGCAGTGGATGCTCTAATGCGAGCTGGCTCGTTCTCAAGTTGACAGAGGTTAAACATTCAACATAAGTCAACGAAGGCAAGCGATTCTGAAGAAGAAACAGCATGGTGGTCTTCTGTCTATGATGTAGGAGGAAAATTAAAATCGCCCAAGAGAAGAATTTGTGCTTTTGGAAACCTGAGTACAGTTTTGTTAAGATAGCCATGGAGGTTATCACAAAAACTGCTCGCTGATTGGGGCGGTCGGTAACAGGCACCACGGCCGGTCTCGAGAGGGGCGCGCGCGCGCGCTTTTTCTTACGGCCTTCCTATTCGCCGCGAAACCAATGGCCGTTTTTCTCCGGCAGTTACGCCGCCCGCCGCCGCTAGAGGCGCAACGACCCTACAGCTGGCTCCACGCCTGCATCTGCGGCGGTGGGTGGCTTTTGCCTGGTTTCGCGGTTTAGCGCGCTGGTTTATGGTGAGCGCAGCACCGAATTCAAAGAAAACAAAATGCAGAAGCTTAAGCTGCGTATCTTCAACACAGTTCACATGTGCACAGATTCTTCGTCACAAACTTTGCTCGATGAAAACTTATAAAATGAGGGATCACTCTCCCATTCTTAAGAACTATGTTGAGAATTTGGGATTTTAAATCCAGAATGAAACACTCTGATCACTTTCCCTCGTATCTCACATGGTCCGTGATTAATTGACAAGTTAATGCTAAGGGGAAGAGAATGAAAACTCAGAGAACGAAACTTTTGCGCTCGTTCCATAAAAACGCACTATATCGCGGAGAACATTCTCTACGACGCGAACTGCCAAATAAATTGACTCTTGGGAGACATATATAGCATTTAATTACGCCACTATCGTTTTTCGCACGTCCAGATTGTACTTTTTCTAACCCTCATATACGTCACGACTTCCTCAAACGAGAGGCCTGTATCGATATCTCCAAATAATATTAACTACTAATTTGTGAGCAAGTGTCAAAAAGCATTGCAATAGATTGCTCTCTCCTAGAAGCCAAGGGCACGCGGTTCTTTCCGCTCTTGTTTGTCAAACGACAAGCCACTAGATTTCCCTGGAAAATCAGTAGCCGAGCGCAACTCTCTATGTTCAAAACGGTCGTAGGCGCATTAGTCTGTTTCAAGTTCCTTGTCACGGTTCAATTTTTCAAGGTAAAGAGCGATCATCCTTTTGTACTTAGTTGACCAAGCACATAATTTATCGCTGCGCCGCCGAACTGCTTTCTGTTTGAGGACACGAGTTCGCCCAAAAAAGAGTTTTCGTGTTGGACACAAGCTTTCTTGTTGTCATTATGGCCTGACTAACATTACCAGAACGTAACAGAAGCAACGAATATAAGCTGCGTATGCCAGCTGCCACAGATATTGACGCGTACTGAGCATTGCAATTTCAGACATTATGTATGTCCAATGAGTGACTTCAGCTACCACAAATAGCGACATTTTTTTTTTGCTTTCCGCGTATATTGAACCTTTGGGGTGTTCTGAGACTGTCTAGAATATTTCCTTTAAATATCTTTATAAAAGATTTTATTGTGCCGTTGAATCTTGTCCTCTATTCTCTTGAATTCAGGGACCTTTATTTACAGGTAATCATCGCAAATCTTAATTTTCAGTTCCTTCCATTGCAAGCTAAGCCAGCTGGTATATCGCGCATTACTGTGAGGTTTAGTGGAGCTCCGTTAGGTTGGGGAAAACGTTTTGGGTTGCTACATAGTTTGCTGAATCACGTAAGGAAATTCATGCTCTCGGGAGTTTTATCGAAAGCGATGACGAGGCTGCAGAAATGCATGAGAATATTGCAAAGCTGGTAGTCATCGCATCTCAGATAAGACTCCGCTCGTGAAGGCCGATTTTATTGAGGCAGAGCGCAGTACCGAACTAATTTTGCTTTGCTGGCAGTTACTTCGTGCTTGAAGTTACTGTCAAAAACTCACTTAATTTGTTCGTTGTCCTCGGATGGGACGGGCGGTCGTGAGACTCCGCCAAATTTTAAAATGTCTTTCCAAAAGGAAATCTTGGACGTCGCGTGCGTGCAACGTGCTCTGCTCCAGCGGCCAGGGTTGGTTTCCGTCTATGCCCGTTGCTTTCGCATATTTCATGGTACATTTTCCTGAGGAGAACCATGAATTCTTGCTAATGCCGCTGTTTTGCAAAACTAAAGCAGATGCGCTTGAAATTTCAGGAGGTATACTTACGCTGCAGAATCCTTTACGCGTTGAAACTTGCCATCCAAGTGTTATACGTCACACATCATTCTACACACTTATTCCGACCTTACGGAATACGAACTGCAGAGGCTGATAGCTTTGCTTTTCAGCAAAATATAAGGGTAGAACGTGTGGTGGTGGTGGTGGTGGTGGTAAAAACATTTATTAATTATAGAGAGAGGTGTTGGGATCCGTGACCTGAAGGGTCACGCCCTTACAACCACTAGGTGGGGATGCCTAGTCAGGCACCCCATTGGCGGTTGCCGCAGCCCGGGCACGCTGCGTTAAGGCCCATTGGGCCTGGAGGGTGCAGCAGCCGGACAGGGTCGCCTCCCAGTCCTCTCGGATGGGGTTTGGGATGGGGGTAGGGATGGGTTCTGCTGGCAGGCCCACACCATGTTGTAGGTGTCCGACACCTCCCCACAGTGAGAGCACCGCCCGTCGAATTGAGGATTGAAATGCTTTAGAGTTGCCGGGCACAGCATCGTGTTAGTGAGCAGGCGCAGGAGTACCCGCTCGTTGGCCTTCCCCAGCCCTTTGCAAGGAGTGGGAAGAGTTTGGTGGGTGGATTTGTAGTAATCGCATATTTCCTTAAAAGTGTAAACCGGATTGAAATCAGAGTCCTGGTCATCGTCGGGTCCCGAGGGAAACGCCCGGAGAGAGAGCGCGCGGGCGGCGGCGTCGGCTGCCTCGTTTCCGTGGAGGCCTTGGTGACCTGGAGCCCAAATAATAGATCGGTGCGCAGGATCGGAGTCTCGGCTACAATTTTGATAGATGCGATAAGCCAGGGGAGTAGCCCACCCTTGCTCGACGTTTCGACAAGCCCCTCGCGAGTCGGTGATTATGTATTTGGAGGAGGAGTCGGAGGCTGCCAGGGCGATGGCGACCTCTTCTGCGTGAATTGCTGACTGGGCCTTGAAAGTAAGGGCGTCTACAGTTTTGCCCTCGTGGACGACCGCGGCCGTGTACCATCCCTTGGGGTCCGGGCCGGAGGCGTCCACGTAGAAGACTCCTGGTTTATTCCTAAAATGGCGGTCCAAGGCTTCCGCCCGCGCCTGGCGCCTGCCTTTATGGTCCTCTTTGGACATGTTGGTGGGGAGAGGCCGCACGTGGAGGGCGCGTCTCCAGTGTACGGGAAGGCGGCATCTCTCCTCTGTGAATTGGGTGTGCTGGATGTGAAGTCGGGCTAGAAGGCGGCGACCCGACCCTGTCTTTGTGAGACGAGTGTATTGGTTGGTGAGCTGGGCCTCGCGAAGCTCCCTGAAAGTGTTCACCATCCCCAGTCCCATGAGGTGGCTGGTAGAGGTAGAGACCGGGAGGTCCAGCGCGCGTTTCATGATTTTGCGGAGGATGACCTCGAGAGCATCGTCTTCCTGTTTCCGCAGGTGGAGGTAGGGAGTCGAATACAAGATTCGACTGGTCACGAATGCGTTCGCCAGCCGTAAGGCGTCTTTGCATCGTAACCCACCGCGCTTGTTGGAAACCCGGCGAACCATGCGGCCCACCTGGACCCCCACCTGCTGGAGCTTGGCGAGTGTTGTGTCGCAACGTCGCTGGTTGTGTATGAAGAGTCCGAGGACTCTGATTTCCTTGGATTCGTTAATGGGGCCGCTTTGCCGGGAGAGATTGATTTGTGTCGAGCATGTGCGCGAGGGGCGCAGATGCACGAATTCCGATTTCTGCGGGGAGCATTGCAGACCACAGTCCCGGGCATAGCGGTCCACTATGCTGGCGGCCGTTTGCAGGCTGGTCTCCATGTCCCCTAGGCATCCTTGCGTAGCTAGCCCAGAGGGTGATGTCGTCAGCGTACAGCGCGTGCTGGACCCCTTCGACGGCACCCAGCAGGGCAGGTAGGCGCATCATGGCTATGTTGAATAGCAGAGGGGACAGCACCGCGCCTTGTGGAGTCCCCCTCGTGCCGAGCAGGAAAGGTCCATGCTCTTGGTCCTGTATTTTGATGTATGATAGTCTGTCCGTGAGAAATTGCTTCACGTAATTGAAGGTATTGATGCCGCAGTGAGTTTGACTCAAGTGTGTGAGTATGACCTCGTGAGTTACATTGTCGAACGCTCCTTTCAGGTCGAGCGCGAGGACAATTTTGTCGTTTTGGGGGTATGTGATGGGGTTCAAGATTTCGCGGTCGAGTTGGAGCAGGACATCCTGTGCGGATCTGTGTGGGCGAAATCCAAACATGGTGTCCGCGAAGGTGTTGTGTTGTTCGAGGTATTCGGACAGCCGATCCCGTACCATCGTCTCCATCAATTTGCCCACACACGAGGTGAGAGAGATGGGGCGGAGGTTTTCCGTGTCGATTGGTTTCCCGGCCTTCGGGATGAAGGTGACAAGGGCCGTCTTCCAGTCAATGGGGAGTGGGGTTTCCCCCGTCCAGATCGCATTAATGTATTCTAGAAGGCACTGGTACGCTGAATCAGGAAGGTTCGCCAAAAGTTTGACGGTAACCTTGTCCCGGCCCGGCGCGGTGCCCCTCTTCATTATGGCCAGACTGGCCCGCAGATCATGAAGCTTGAAAGGCTTATCCAACTCCGAGTTTTCCCTGCCTGCGTAGGAAAAGGCCGATGTGCGGCCGTCCTGAGTTGTGCACAGGTAGCGATCCCGGAGTGCCTGTGCCAACTGCGTTGTATTTCCTTGGAATGAGTGCATGGCTTTGTGTAGTTGCTTGTGCGTTTCTGTGCGGGTCTGCGTTGGGTTGATGAGGGCTCGGAAGAGCCGCCTTGTGTTGCGGCTCGACATTTGCCTAGCCGCCGTGTTGCAGCGTTCCACCCAGTTGGAGTCAGCGAGTTGGGCCGCGTACTCTGCTGCCTGCCGGGTGAGGTCCGCAATGCGCGCTTTGAGCTTCTTCTTGTGTTTCTGGCGCTTCCAGCGGCGCGTAAGGCCGCGGCGCGCATGCCAGAGGTGGAGGAGGTGGTTGTCCACGTCCGTGACTGCCTCTGTGAGCTGTATCTGCTTCTCGTGGGAGCGAAGGTGCGATATGATTAACTGGGACCAATTCGTGTAGCCTTGCTTTGTGATGTTCGTGTTGGCGTCGGATGGGAAATTTTGGCGAAAGGTGGTCCAATTGGGGATGTGTGCTTGTGTGGTGGGGCGCTTGAGGGGGCGTGTATAAACAGTGGTGTTGAGGATGCAGTGGTCGCTGCCGAGGGTTTCCTCGGTGTTGATCCAGTCAGTGTGTCTTATGTTGCGAGTGAAGGTGAGGTCCGGGCATGTGTCTCGGGTCACCGAGTTGCCCGCGCGCGTAGGAAATGCCGGGTCAGTGTGGAGGGTGAGCCCCAGTGTGGACGCCAACTCCGCCAGCATGCGTCCGCGCAATTCCTCCTTACGATAGCCCCATAACTGGCTAGGGGCGTTGAAGTCGCCCACAATCAGCAGGGGGTCGCGACCCGCCTCTTTAAGTGCACGGCTAAAAAGGTCCGCGAAGGTCACTCGCTTCAGTTTGGGGGAGCAGTATACATTAAGTACGTGTAGGGGAGGATCCGACCGTCGAAGGGGAAGGATCCTTACCATGGCGTATGAGTACGGTATATTGAGATCGAGGTCAATTTCGGAGGCGGTGTACGACTTGTGTACAAGGAGACACGACGAGGGGTCTCGCTGGAACGTCGCGTAATTAGTCAACTTGGCCGCCGTTCCTGGCTCCTGGAGGGCGACCACGGCGGGCAAAGCCTCGAAAGTTTCTAGGTAGAGACGCAGGTTCGCGCGTTTCTGCCGGGCCTTGAAGCCTCGACAATTCCATTGCGTTACGGTTACCAATTTGTGTGTTTTCGGAGGAGGGGAGCGCTTGTTAAGTCGGCCTGCCATCATTAGCAATGGAGGTGTCAGATGGGGGCTGATGGGACTCCGACCCAGAGCCAGCACCGGGTTGGGGTGCGGGGTTGGAGTTCACCGAATCCGCGTCTCTGGGAGTGCCGATAATTTTCTTGTGCCTGTTGAAGGCTCGGATCCCCTCGAACCGCCGGCTCGTTCGGGTGGTGTTGGATTTCATGCACCGGCTGATAGCTGCAGGGACCGATACCGAGCATTTGGTCTCCATGCAGCTCATCGCCGTTTCTAGCATTTTCTGGAAATGGGAGGTGAGACGCGCCTCCATTGCGGCCATTGCCGACTCGAACGCGGGCGGCAGTTCGGGCTCACTCTCCATGGCGTCGGAACTCGGGATACCCGTCGCAGCAGCTAGCTTTTTTGAATTTTGTTGAGCAAGTGCCCGATCTGTGCTCTTAGCTGCTCATTTTGTCTGCGGCTTTCGACATCAATGCCGTAAGCCGAGGAGGGGGAAGAGGGTGAGGAGGAGGGAGGGGAGAATGCGACCTCTGCCCAGCTGCTCACCTGAGTGTGTTGCTGCTGCGCCGGGGCGCGGGCTCCGGCAGCGCCACTTGGTTTGAGGGCGGGGAAGTGCTTGGCGTCGTCTCCGCTAGCGGGCGGTGGTGGCGCCTGCTTATTCTTCTTCATTTTCTTCTTTCGCTTCTTCTCTCCCGTTGACTTCACTCCGGGAGAGGAGGAGGCCGCGTTGATGTCTCCCTCGCGAGAGCCGGTGGCGTGATGGCCGCGTAACGCGCCGCCCTTGGCTTCGTCGACGGGGCACCTTGCCTGTTTCCAGGCGCTGGCTTCTCGGTTACCCCATGTTGGGAGGGCTTGGCTCCGGCAAGATGAAGTCTGCGGAAATTTGCCTTACAATCTTTCGAGCCCGTGGGGTGGGCTAGTCCACAGATAGCACAGGACGGGTTGCACTCGTGTGGCGCACGGCCGTCCTGCGTCACAGTCACAGTTTGGCCGCAAAGGCCGCACTTGGGCGAGTTAGGCGTGGGGCAAATGTCCGCGCGGTGTCCCACAGTACCGCACTTCACACAGGCCGGCACAGTGCGCTTGTATTCTCGGACGGGGGTGAGTTCCCCGTTGTAGTGGACGTACCGCGGGACCACCTTTCCAACAAAGGTGATCACCGCGATGGATGATTTTCCGAGGCGGCGAATGTTGGCAACAATCTGGCCGTCTCGCCAGGCAATTTGGGCGGTGAGCGTTGCGCTGGTTTCTTCGTCGGCGATGCCTCCGATGACGCCGCGGCACACGTCCCCGGTTTGTTTCAAATGCCCGTGCACGGGCAGGGTGCCTTTGGTTGTCGACAACTTGAATTCGCCGAGCAGGCGATCGGCAAGGTGTGGATTCCATGCGCCCACGGAACGTGTTGACGTCTGCGCTCGAAGCATGCATCGACCATACACTGTCGGGCTAAAGAAGAGCGCGCGCAAACGTTGATCCGTTGTTTCAGATTTCCTCCATGGCAAAGGGGCTGACTACACGGCTTTTGTGTAAACCATAAGGGGTAAAATATAAAGGCTTGACGGTTGCTACTGGCGCGTTCCGAACTGCGAGCGAGCGCGCGGTCTTCTTTCTCGCGAACGGCGGTCGCAGCGGAGGAGAGGTGGGGCAGTGGCGTACCCACCGAGGTGCGGCAGGAGACGGAAACTGACCCCATTGCGAAGGCCGTAAGAAAAGCGCGCGCTCCCCTCGAGACCGGCCGTGCAGGCACAAAACACGTTTTTCTTATGGTTTATCTTAATACACGTGCAAAGGAATTCTAGCCCCGAGGGTATGAGACGGTCATAAAAAAAAAACAAATTATCTGCAACAGCGATCAAAATCCCGCCACCCGAACGCTCAGAGCGATCTTGTCTATAAACAATGTGATGTCGTTCACAATCAAACAGTTCAGAATTATCAATTATGCAAGACAACCATGTTTCAGTGATAATAATCACATCGTCACCACTCGTGTCTATCAGGGCGGATAGGGCGTCGCGTTTATTCATGAGGCTTCGAATATTTGTGAAGAAGAATCTGAGATCACGCGTACGTTCTGCGTCAATGGCCACTTATCCCTAATCACCTAGAACGGAAGCCAACCGTCGTTGTTCGATAGCCTAACGAATTTTCTTACTCCACCAACTTTGTGGCTTCCACTTTCCTCTCCAGCGGTTTACTCATTTCACTTGCTTTATTTTTGTACTAATGAGTAGTTCTGAATATAATCCCACTTTGCAATGGGCCGTTTCGTTGTTGCTTCCTCTATACTGGCCGCTATTAGAGCTATTTGTTCGTCATTTAATTTTGCGTTCTCTTTTTAACTTCTCTGCACTATTCTTTTGATCAGGGCTCCCAACTGTAAACTAATATGCTTATGATCGCTTCCCAGGCTGTACGTCCCCTCTTCGTCTATTTCCATTATTGCGAGCTTGCTATACATAACCTGCGACTTAAGCAGTAGTCAATGGTCGTCTGCCTATTACGGTATTCTCACGTGATTTGTCCCTCACTCATATTTTCTCTGTTTACAATAACTAGGTTGTGTCGCTCGCAGAAGTCTAGCATCAACTTCCCGTTACAATCTGTGTATCCATCCAGATCCTAGATGTGGCCATTGATGCCGCCCAGCAGAATAACATCGGCACCGTCTCCAAACTGTTTTATATCGTCATTGAGACACTTAACTAGATCCTTCTTTTCATGCCTCCATTTGTCTCCTGCCCCTAAATAAACTAACCCGAGCCATGTCCTTTTACCGGGCCAAAACACCTAATACCCAGACATGTTCTTTGCAAGTAGACTTTATTGTTTGCCAATTTGTTCCTTGATGTATCAGCATACCTTCCCCTCCTCCCTTCCTCTTCGTTGTTATTCTGTTGTTTCTTTCCTAGACGTAGCCATGAATAAACGTTGGATCTTCGAAATCCCTTAGATGTGTCTGAAGGATATGTCTCGCATAGCGCGTATACACCTACTTCTTCGCCCTTGAACTGCCGTTCTATTTCTAACCACAACGGTCTCTTTCTACCACCTTGCAAGTTTATGTACCTGACCGTGGTGTTAAATTTCTTTTTAGTAGTTTTCTTGCTGGACCTCCTAGTGGTCATTTTGGTGGGCTCAGCCGCCATTGCACACCTTTAGTTGAGCGTATGCAGCGAGCTAGCGTATGCAGTAACTGTGCGGGCAGTGACTGCGCATGCGTAGAACGCTACGTGTCTCGCAGCGTCTTACGGGCGTACGCACGCTACAAATCATAGCGTGCGCGCTCTACTGGTATGTTAAGGGATGCGTTGACAAGATGGCGGCGCCCTGCTCGCCCTCTTCGGAATAAATACATGTCGCCGCTGGATTCTCCGACGCAATGGCGCGCTGAAATGGTAACGGTTCACTTTTATTTCGCACTTTCTCGCCCACAAGTAGAGGGTGTAAGCGATAACTAGCTCCTGTTTTTTGAGATAATTTGGCAATTTTTGAGCTCTTAGGCCTAACCAAATGAAATGTGTTTTTCTCGTAGCAACGACACCTGGCGAAGCAGTTTTCTAGCTTTTATTGAGGTATTACATTTTGTTCGGATTGCATAGTTTTTTCTTCTTGGAACAAAAAATAACTTGCAGCGCAGCCACCTTCGTTACCTGTAATTACGGATGAAAATTTCTGCAACCTAGCGTTGATGAGTTTTCACGTCTTGTCACTAAAGGCGCTACTGTTAACACGTTCGCCTAGGGGACGCTACGGGACGGCTAACTAAAGGTGTTGTGTTTACACTATTCATAGTGTACGCAACGCAGCAAGAGATGCGTACGCAAGCTTACTGCGTACGCCCAGCTAAAAGTGTAAATTGTTATAATTTCTACTTCGCTTCTACCTACCCCTATGCTCTGAGCCGCAGTGGACGTCCTGAAAAGCTACTTTCCATCCTGCTAGGCGCCAGCCGATCTCGGTTCCTAGCCTTCCACTAAAATTGATGCCATTTCGTGTAAAACCTCTGCCCAAGCCTGCTTTATGCACTTCCCTATTTATGTCTGCCACTTCAAAGCCCTTCTCCTGGCTTAAGTTCCGTATCTCCCGATTAGCACCCACAATGTCTTTGGCAACCTTTCCGTTGCATCCTTGCACCTCCAGCACTGTGCACACCATGATCTTCCCTTGCTGTTCTATCGCCCTTATATCGTCAACTCGATCCCTCCACTAACCTTTCCATTACTTGTGCGGCTCCACTATTCAGGAAATCTTTTAGCCCCACCGCTACCACTACCAAATTGCGCTCTGTAGCATTCTCAGAAAGTTTGCTTTTGTCGCTCTCAGTACTGCGTCCCTTGTTCTTCCTGGGAATGACCCGACTGCTGCCCGCTTATAAACTTTTACACGCTCCATTATAGTTCTTTTGCGCCTCCTCATGTTTCAGTCACCAGCGATAAGCACTAGGGTATTCTCTCCCTTTCTCCTAACTTTTGGATTTTGCTGCCTCTTATCAGTGGCTGTGACCTCATTCCTTGTGGTTAGCTTGTTCCCCTCCTCTCCATCGCCTCCAGGCTTCCTAGCTGCCACGTGTGCGTAGCTGTTCCTGTCTGAACCTGCCTGACTTGCTTTCCTATTGCTGTCCGTGTCAGTGGAGGCGCCATCCACTTGGCTGGCGCTGGAATGTTCTCCAATGTGACCTCGCATGGCGGTGCCAGCCATTTTAGCGTCCAACAATTGACTAAGGTTCTCTTGGAGTTTGCGCTTCTCTGCTCTCTGTACGTGCAGCTCTCTTTCCACAGCATCCATACGTAACGCTAGGTTAGTGTTCGTTTAATCAGCCCTGTCCAGGCGTGCATTTACTACTCAGCATTTGCACATAAAATCCGTGCCTTCGGCCCCCCTCTGCAGACTCGAACCGCGTTTCCTTCAATTTCACCGACGCCTCACACGTCTTGCATTTAACCTTCAGTTGCTTGACCATCTTAGCAGCACTCTATTACTGCTACCACAAAATGCTAGAAAAAAATGCTAGAAGAAAAAAACAGTTGCACCCACGTGCGGAAATAAAATTCTGCCTTCGGCAAACGCCGATCACCTAGAAAAAAATAACCACCTGTGTACATAACTTAACTCGAAATTGAGCGCTGCAAATCTATAGCTGCTGGCCAGAATAGACCCAGCCGTTAGATCAATCACCTGCTCTTTCGCCTGCACTTCACCTAATAGCCTAAATCTAAAAGCTAGCACAACTAAAGTTAGACTAAATATAAACTCTCAAAATATTAAAGGAAAATAATCATCTATTTGACACAGTCACGGCACTCTCGCACTCTCACAAGGTCACATGACCATCGTGGTCCACCTGCCTCCTAGTTATTTTTCGTGGACTTGGCACTAATGGTCAAGGACGCCGACGACACCAGCTAAATCTGCACGCCACCACGTGAAAGAGAAGACTAATGAACTCATGATTCCGCATCAATCTGGCGTACAATGCTTTATAATTACTGAAAATGCATTACAGAAGCGCCAATTAACTTTCTTTATAGACACCACACTTCCTTCACTTCTGTGGTCGCACATAGTGGTGCCATTTTCGCAGCGTCTAGCACAAACAGCTTTCTTTGGGCAAATTGACGCGCTGGAATATCTCATTTCGCCCAAAAAAAAGTACTCCGTTGTGCAAAAAAAGTGGGGCTGAACTGAGTCCCAAACCGGTTCGGAACGGTTCCTTTAAATCGTTCCGTTTCTTGCTAAGTTACAAATTGGCGAAAAAGTTTGGGTTCGGTTCGGTTCCAGTTCCGGGCTAAAATACGGATTCTGTTCCGGTTTCAGTTCCGGTTCGATACCCTGGTTGTCCTGTGTCTTTCGTTCTCTGGTTCCTCTTCTTTGCGCTGCTTTACAACGATTTTATCAATAAAAACATTAGTGAGGCTCGCTTTGCGTGCGGCTTGATAGCGACAAATTCTATAAACGTTTGACCATGTGCTCTCGACTATTGTGAATAATCTTACCTATAATGTTTTTTTCAGTTGTGATTTTTGGCTAAAGAACAAATTTTTCTCCGAATGTTATGATGATGGCATGACGATTTGAACTTGTTTTCATAATAGTGTTTCTGTGAATAAGATATATCGCTATTCATTTATTTCTTCATTTTTTAACTGTTCGAAAATAGTGATAGTGCTTGCGATGATGTACTTCTTTTGTTATCTATGGCTTCCTAGTCATCCCGGTTTTACGTAGTAAGTGAGAGTGATTATGGTTGTGAAGAAGAAGGGCAGCATCCTAGCCGCACTGCCATCGCTCAGACTGACTGAGATTTCGACATAATGGTAGAGCCTGTAATACCCTCTTTACACAGGCAGCCCTAGCCGTGGTTAAGTTTAGCTGCAGTTAACGTGATTTACCGCGGTTAGAGTTAACTGCAGTTCGCCGTGCGTACACAAAGTTTAGCCATCTCGGTTAGTGCGACGAAACAGATCATGTGATACTCGCCTCAGGGAAGTTAAAACGTCGCCCACTTAGGCGTATTAATAAACAGGGCTACGTTGAAAAGAACGCATAAGAGGGAGAAAGTTGTTTCTTGTGCTAAGGCCTGCTAAAACATTTTTTCTTGCGCTTGTGCCGTCGTTAGCAGAAATCTAAAAAGAAGTTCTAAACAATGATCACAGTCGTCTTCGTAGCAGACTGCGCGTTCTACTTTGGCTACTTCAGCTTCTTTTTCCCGTGACTGCTCACTGCTATCGTTGTTTATTTTCATGGTTTTCCTTTCACAGTAAGCGCTGTGCTTGTGTAGTTAAGATCCTTCGGACGTCATGTGTGTCACGCCTATGTTGGCCCTTAGCAGGCCTGTCGCGAACGAGTGCGACGCTAAATTTTGGGCTGCGTTCGTGGCGCATCACAGGCAGCGCTACAACGGCTGCGCGTGCAGATGCTGGCGCTGAGCGCTGAAATTATCATGCTTGATGTGATGAGGAAGTGACGGCGGGGGCCGCCGAAGCTCGTTTTATTGGCGGCAGCGCACTTGTTCGTCCGTGAGCGAAATCAGTTGGCGTATCCTCGCCCAGACTCGTGGTACGAGACAACGCTTCCGCGCCTTCCGATCAACGGACTCCGAGAAAGCTTTCGGATCAAGCGCGGCACATTCCGGTACATGGTGGCGGTTTGTGGAAGCATGAGCCGGCAAGATACCAACATGCGGAAAGCGTTTCCGCTGGAGAAACGCGTGGCGATGGGCTTGTACCGCCTCGCAACATCAGCAGAAGAGTGGACTTCTGTAAACTTGTTTGGCTTGAGCACTGCGGCAGTTAATTTAATATTTCACGAAATTTGCAGCGTGGTTATGGAGCAGTTAGAAGCACGATTTGTGCATTTCCCAACTGCAGCTGAGCTTCACGAGCACATGCGTAAATTCACAGCAGTCACTGCGTTAATTTAATATTTCACGAATTTTGCGGCGTGGTAATGGAGTAGTTGGAAGCACGCTTTGTGCATTTCACAACACCAGCTGAGCTTTTTGAGCACATGTGTAAATTCACAGCAGTCTGTGGTTTCTCTCAAGGTGTCGGTGTAGTGGATGGCTGTCATATCGAGGTGCGCCCCCAAAGCAAGAAGCTGCTGGCTAATGCAATTATAAGGGTTGGTACAGTGTCATTCTACTTGCTGTCATCGACCACACATACAGGCTCCTATGCACGAATGTTGGGAGCCCTGGTAGGAACAATGACCCGGCACTTTTTCAGAAGTCTCGGCTGCCAGCTACTCTGGCTAGTGAGCTGTTCTGAAAAGAAATATAAATCATTGAAGGTGTGGAAGTTGGCAGAATTCTTCTTGATGATCAAGCTTTCCCCTTGCAGACGCACCTTATGAAGCTGTTCTCCAGGTTCCTCTGGGTCCCCCTCACAGACCTTTAACTACCGGCTGCCGAGTGCCAGACGTGTTGTCGAAAATGCTTTTGGACGTGTCAAGGCACGCTTTAGAGTGGTGCTGAAGGGCCTTGAGTGTGTCATCCACATTGTCAATTATGTTATCCGTGCTTCTTGTGTGCTGTACAACATTTGTGAGCAGCTCAATTACCACTATGATTCAAGCTTGTTCGGTGGGGTGCAGAGCGCTGATCAAAGGCGTCCTCAGCCGGTGTGCACAAGCAACCGGGAACACACGTCAGGTGTGGCCATCGGGAACGCCCTGGCCAAGCACCTTGCCTTGAGCTAGAACTTATTCCGTGGGAAACTCAAGAGCAGCTAAGAACGACACCTCTACCAAGAGGGAACAGCCCTGAACAGAGCTACACACATTATTGAAGAAGCAGAAAATAGGTTCGGCTCACCTTAAATGGCTACCATTGTATGCACATGACGCATACTCCCTACTGAGGTGAAGATTATGAGGATTACAACTAGCGTATTTTCGTAACCTACATGTGCTTCATAAAATAGGTTTGGCTTATGAAGTTTAACGTTCCAAAGCGGCTTGGGCTATGAGTGATGCCGTAGTGAAGGGCTGCAGAATTTTCGACCACACTGGGTTCATTCACATGCACTGACATTGCACAGTACTCGAGTGTCTTGCTTTACACCTCCGTCAAAAAGCCGCCGTCGTGGCCAGGCTTTCAGAAAATAGTCGAATTATATAGCTAATGTTAATTATTTGTTCTTGTTAAGCTACAAAATGATGTGGTTCGAACCAACTACTAGTACTCCTTACGACAAACAAACCTTCACCTACATACAACCATCTCTAAACAACTAATAATGAAGATTTCATTACTTACTGTAAACAAATCTCTTTCTTCAGGTTTGCTCGCAGACTATAGTAAAATGCTAGCATCAGCCTTCTATTTTTATATGATTCATTCTTTTTGAGCACTGCCATTGTACAAGCTTTTTCATTGTTGTGTTTGGGTCACAAGGTCTGCGCATTGGCTGCTATTCTATCACTTGCGGTTTGCTTATAATTTTCGTGTATAACTGGCCATCGTCTTGCCACATTGCCAATCAGCAACTTGTTGGCACCTTGTCAAGCAGTACAAGCTTTTAGTCTTGTATTTCTACTTCTGAAAGCAGAAGTACTTGCTGGAGGCGCTAGTTCGTTCATTATAAAGTTGAATGGCACAAAAGAACAAAGACAGGAAGACACAGCAGTGGCGCTTTTTCTGTCTCTGTGTCTTCCTGTTTTGTTCCTTTGAGCCATTTAACTTTATTCTGAAATCAGTATAGTGAATGAAATGCATTCACTATACAGACCTTTGCAATAAGGGCCCCCTGGGTATCACCATATTTTTTCGCTAGGCTGTTGCATGCACCTGATGCTAGCCCAGTGGAAGCGGATACCTCTGACCAAAAAAACTGTTGGTACTTACAATCATATTACAGTGAACATTTCATATCTAGTTGAAGATTATGCAATAGTTGCGAGAAATTTTTTTCCTTTTGCTCATGAAGGTAACGACATCATGTCGGTCACAGGTGGAAGCTTCATAATTTTGTACACGTAATCCACCCCCAAAGAAAACACAGGAATGTGACCTAAATGTGACACAATGGTGAGAGCTTTAAAAGACTTACAGTGTGATAAATTTTATTACATTCCCATCCCAATTCGGTAAACCAAAGTACGCTTTCTGTGAACAATTTCATTTCATTAATATTTTGCTGTTGTCGAAATTCCCCGCTGTTCTGTCACTTGCCCCACCCCAAAAAAAAAACATTTACGTTGCAAGAAAAATATCATCCTTGTAGCAAACAGTTCCTGGTGAACATGCAACAGCCATTGGTTCTGAGTGGAGGAGCAGGTGGAGTGTTATTGCGAGAGCACAGGCATTGTACTTGCAACAGACGTGTTTGCTTATTACACTTGTGTACCCCTGTAGTGTATGCATGTCCTCTGCTAATAACTAATACTGCAAGCTACCACGGTAGCCAGCCCGCACAATACAATTCACTGTTGAAAACACAATACCAAACTTTCAGCAGTAAAAGATCTTTCACCTCATCACTTGCTGTAAAATCAAATAACTTCCAGCTCTTTTGATCACTCTATATTGAGGGAGTCATTATTCTCTTTGTTGTCTAGAAATTTTTCAAGCAGTTGCACCATGCTTGCATTTATGGCATTCGCTTCTTTCTGAAGGCGCACCATTTTCTTGCGCATTTTGTGTTCCTTGCGGTCGGCCTTTGCTGCTGCCTCGCTTGCTCCTTTATGAAGGGCAGCTAGCCGCTCTATAGCAGATCCTTGTCGCTTGTGGCGGCTCTTTTGGGGTTCCCTTCTTTTGGCGCTTGTGGCAGCACTGGCACTGCTGCTTGCCCCTGCAGTGGCACTGCTTCTTGCACCAGCACTGGCTCTGCTTGTGTCGCCGCTGCTGTTGCTTGTGCTTTGCAGTACAGGTACTGCAGCACTGGCACTGCAAATGGGGGAGCTGACCGCAAGTTGTGAGAGCTCGTCTCTTCTGCTTCATTCAGGCAGGCTGTACTCCCATGACAGGAGCACTTCTGAGCCATCTGGTGCCTCACTGACAACTGGCTGCTGCACATGATGAAACATACAAGACAGCATGTTGTCATCTCAGAAAAGTGATGAAATGTGTCCTAATGTAATGCAATCAGCCGCTTTCACAATATATTAAAAAAAACACAAACTTGTGATGGCTAAACTGGAAAGAAGGCAGTGGTTCAAATTACTGTTTTCCTGAACATAACTAAATAGACATATGAAGGTCCCGACATGTACATCAACATTCTATAGCCCCAACTTTCACATGAACCGATGGGTTCAGTTCAGTTTTTCCTGAATACTGTTGCGGAGTGCAATCGCCTCCCTTTAGGTTTATGTGACTCGAAATATTTTGTGAAGGAGTTGGAGGATTTCTGTACGGCTCCTAGTGTTGGTGTTGTGATGAACGTTGGATTTTATGCCCTTAAAATGACTTGTGCCTGTTGCGGCTAATGGTTTTATGGCTTTTTTAATTGTGTGCCCTTCCTGCTTGGGCCAAAGTTATGACTCGCAGTATGTACAAATAAATAAATGAATGAACGGCTGAACAATACAGCATACCAAGCTGATCAAAGTCAATAACAAGCAATATGTTAAACACGCGCAAGCATGTGGGGCACGGTTTACCAAGGGTAAACCGAGCAGATGAGGTTCAGTTGAACAAAAGTACATGGAAGGTGAGGTGCGAACTCTGGCACGACAAGGCGCTGCGATTTGAAGACGCAGGTGCCATTTCCGCTCCCCATTGCCATTAATGCCCATGGTTGAGGGAGTAGCTTACTCTACATCCCCCCCCTCCCCCCCGGCGTCTGTCCAATGGTTCCAAAGGAAAGATTGCTGTGTCAGTTGGTTCATCGTTCAAGGCTTAAAAACAACACGAAAAATGGGATGATACAGAAAGAAGAAATAGACCTGCCGCACTGAACCAGCAATTGAGTGTATTTTATGTGAAATGGAAATAAATTCAGGCAGCATGCCCACAGAGCTTATAGGCAAAAACGCAATACAATACAGAAATTACTTATATACTTGGAACAAAAACAGCGCAAACAAGGAAATTCACAGAAGAGGACATGACACAAAGAACGCTACTCTTCTGTGGTTGTCTTTTTTTCCGCTGTCGTTCCTTCCATGTATGAATCACCAACTAGCCCACCACTATGTTTTATTGAATTACTTGGAAATTACAGATATCACATAGAAATTTATTAACTACTTTGCTAATTCTCTTCAGTGTCCCTTTTGAAAAACAACATTTCGCAATAACAGCCTATGATCCACAGGTTGCTGTATTACTCCACTGTATTCAAGCCCAGTTGCCAATGGAATCAATGAACGAAGATGAGTATCTACAAGAGAGAAGGATGGAGGTGAAGCTGCATGTGCACAGGTGTGAAAGATGAATTGTCATACAGCACTAGCAATATTAATATATCACGCAAATAAAAGCACCGAAATTCTTGTTCAAACCATAACTTCATCTTATTGGAGACTTAAGTTGTATCCATCCGCAGTGTGTGCCTTTTGACATATGATTCCCACCTGAAAAAAAGGACGTAACCTAAACCAGCAATACACATTGAATTCCGTGTACAACAAAGGGGTCTTTGCTCTGGCGTAGTAACAATAAATATATGGGGAGATAACCAGCTAACAACCGACATGTAGGATAGCTAGGAAAAAAACAAAGATTTATGGACGAGCAGTGGGAGTTGCTTCGCTAGTTGGTTCACGCTTCATGACAAATAACAACAGCACAAGGCAAAAATGTAGACGTGGAGGCCAGTGCTCATGTTTGTGAGAGTGGTTTATACAACTGCTTGAGTCTGTTCTTTAGTATCTATTGTTGGCCAGCACTTTATAATAAGTATAAGTTCCACACTGAGAAATGAGCAGCAATAGAATTCTGAAATAATCTGAACGACAGATAAACGCAATGTTAAAAATCTCAAATTTCCTCAACTTTCCTCGACTCGCCCATCATCGTTGATGGGAAGGCAGCCGAGGAAACTGGAGCTGCCAGTAGAAGATCCATGGGACACCAGGCGACCTAGTTGAAGTGCCTCTCCGTCTCAGCTGCCTGGACAAATAAAAATAATATGAGCTATAAATGTGCTGCTAAAAAAGATTTGAAGTTTGTGATCACAGCATTTTTCTTGGTGGATTAAGCTTTACTGTACACATTCTCAATGAAAGACTAAAATCACATAGATAAGTGTCTAATGCATATGCGAAGGTACTGGTGAAATTAATGAATGCAATTTACATTTGCAATGTGGCTATACTAAATCCTGCTAGTTCCAGCTTTGCAATTAAAACCACGACTGTGCAGTATGATTCAACTATTGTCATTCTAGCAATATCTTACTTGGTTAATTTCTAGATTTATTTCTTTCATATATCTTTCCCAGACTGCACTATGTATACTACTTCACAAATGCTGCTAGTACACAGTGAAGCCTGGTAAAGAAATATGAAATAAGTCTAGAAATTCAATTAACTACATTGTTCATCTAGCAGGTGGCCAGAAATATCGACGCGTACAGCAATGCTGTCAGCGCTGCAGCTCGCAATTTGCAAATAAAAACGACGAACAACACGTGTGTAACGAGGAAGACGAAGTTTGCATGCAGCGCCGTGCACGCGTGCACGAGCGAAGATTCTAAGTGCTGCGTATGCTGCTCCTTCTTTCTTTAAAACAAAATTTATTGCCTCAGGGCATCAATGATGGATGAAGGTGCGATAAATGATGTAGTAGAGATTAAATGAATAGAAAAAGGCTAGCTTATTTGATGAAAACACGCAGACAACGATGGTATGGTCCCTGCGTCCAGGCAGTGTATGAAGCAGGGTTGCTTGGTGAAGACCCGCTCCCATCAGGTGCCGGATCCTTGTAGGCTCGAGAGCTGGGCAGTCTCACAGCAAGTGATGAATGTCCGCTTCAATGTACTCGTGTTTACATATCGAACATCCTGGCCAAGGAAACGAATTTTGGTACTGAGGCCACTTCCGACTGACGGCAGGTGTGAGGGCCTTCCCGACCCGGATCCTCCTAAGCGCAACCTCCTCTACAGGGGTAAGACCGCGGGGGAGGGTTACCGCACACTAGGGGGATGAGAGCACGTGTGCGGCGCCGGTTGAGTTCCTTTCTTGGTGAAAGGAGGGTAAAATTGTCCAAATGAAGGAGACGAGCCAGTGATGAGGCCGGATTCGCAAGGCGGGTCGCTAAATCTGCCTGGCTTTGATAGGTCAGCAGATCCCGTGGGACCCACTCAATACGTACTGGCTGAGGGATGCGTGCCGCGAGCCGGTGGATGTCCGGACATATCGTTGGACAGCTGCTAACACGTCGTTGCAACCGGACAACTTGAAAGGCGTCAGTGCGGATGACAACGCGGCCCCAGGGAGCATAGTTACGTCGGCCACGGAGCAGAGTGCTTCTTGCACTGCAACGAGCTCAGCACAAAAGGACAAAGGGGGTTTCGTAAGCTGAAACCAAGAGGTTTGATTCAGGGCAGGTCTGCGCGGGCAGTACATACCTGTTGTTGCTTTGCAATCTTGTATGCTTGCGTCTACGTAGACAACAATGGATCCTTCAGGCAGGCAAGCATCTCGTTCCTCAAATTTCTGGCGAAGCAATGATGCCGAATTAGCAGATGTTGGCCGGCGATTATCTGTTGGCTTGTCGCTGAGCTCTACAAATTTCCATGGGGGAAGAACTGGCATTGGCGGCTGAAGAACGGAGTGTGACGTTAGATAAGTCCTTCGTCCATGCGTGGAATGCGATAGACTGGCCTTAAGGCTGCACGCTTCACGGCGCTCCTGCAGCAGCTCATCAATGGTATTGAGCTGCGCATTCTCTTGTAAAGCTATGACCGGTGTGATGCGTGGAAGGCACGTAATGGCCGTCATAGCCTCTCGGTTCACGGCTTCAAGGCGATCCCATTGGGCTCATGTAAGATGTTGAAACTGGGATTGATAAACAGTACGTGGCTGCAGAACTGCCCTCACCAATTGCCCTGCAACGAACGAGCCTGAGCCACCAGTTTTAGAAGCAATTCTTCGAATAAAACCTAATGTCTGAATAGCTTGGCTTTTTCCTGAGAAAGCCATGCTGTCGCTGATCCTGATTGGTGAATCATTAAGCCAAGGATTTTTACACTCGGACTTTCCTGTAGTAGGGTGCCTGATAGAAAAAGACAAATACGCTGCTCCTGCCTGGGGTCATTACTCTCGAGTCCTTACTACCTCAACAATGCATTCTCAAGATCGTCTTCGACACTCCAGAACTGTGCGACGACGGCGAAGAGAATCGACGCGTTGCTCCTGCGACAACACATGCTACTGTCGCACATGCGAGGCTTAAGTAAGCAGTTCGTGTGCACTATTTATTTATTTATTCATTCATTTATTCAAATACCCTAAAGGCCCCAACGGGCAATACATAGGGGGGAAAAACAGTAAAAACAACGCCACACAAATTTGTAATAAGTAGAAAATTTTTTGGTCCGGAACATGTTTAAAAGCATCAAACACTCAAAATATCAAGGCACTTGGCAACAAATAAGAGAAAATTTTTTGGTCCGGAACATGTTTAAAAGCATCAAACACTCAAAATATCAATGCACTTGGCAACAAACATTCAAGTTTTCTTAGACAGCATTGCTTCAACAGAAATGCAAAAAAAGAGGAATGGAAGGATGAAGGTTACAGCTCGAAGTGGCGTTTTAGGGCGGTTACAAACGCTTCGTAATCATTGGCAGCTGGAATGGTGCCAGGTAGAAGATTCCATTGATGTATGGCGAGGAGGTGAGGCGAATGAAAGAAGAGATTAGTTCTCGCAAATAACGGCTCGACTTTTAGTTGGTGATCAATGCGTGGGAATATCCGATGAGCTGGCTTGATATGGTACAAAGCAAAGGATGAATGACTGTGATATAATTTGTAGAAAAATGACAGCATGCAAAACATTTTCCGTTTTTCGAGAAGAGGTAAATTCAGAGCTTTTTTTATTTCAGTTACACTCGCTGATCGCGAGTAATTATTAGATATGAACCGGGCGGCTTTATTTTGCAGAGCCTCCAAATTTGATACTAGGTATGCTTGATGGTGGTTCCAAATCAAGGAGGCGTAATCCAATTTCGAGCGTACTAATGTAGTGTATGCTAATAGCTTTGTGTCTGGATTAGCTAAACGTAGGTTACGTCTGAGGAATCCGAGTGTTTTGGAAACTTTGTTAATAACCGTATCAATGTGACTGTTCCATGAGAGCTCTATTGCTAAATGCAACCCAAGATATTTTATGATGGGTGTCGATTTTACAGGCGCATTGTTCAAAGTGTTTTGATAAGGTTCGGCGCTAGATGATGTGGCAAATCTAACAACTTTTGTTTTTGAGGTGTTAATTTCCATTTGCCATTGTGTGCACCAATCATTAATCTTGTTAAGGTCTGATTGTAGACGAGTAGAGTCGGAAGGATCAGTAATCTGTCTGTATATCCCGCAATCATCTGCAAATAATCTGACCGTGGAATTAAGGTTATTACTTATGTCATTAATATCAACTAAGAACAAGATAGGCCCGAGAACAGACCCTTGCGGTACTGCATAATTAACAGGCAAGATAGATGATGAGTGCCCATTAACAAAGACTGTTTGATACAGGCTGGACAAAAAACTCCTGATGCAAGAAACAACCTTAGAATTTAAGTTCAGATTCTCAAGTTTTTTTCTTAGACGAATGTGTGGGACTTTATCGAATGCTTTGGCGAAATATACAAATACGGCGTCTATTTTAGAGAGCATGAACAGCGTGATGAAGGTCAGTGATCAGTTCAAACAGTTGTGTTTCGCAAGATCGACCGTGTAAGAAGAAACAGAGCCAAGCCATGAAAGCCAGAGTCATGAAGCCAGAACCAAGCCATGAAAGCCAGAGAGCCAGAGCCATGAAAACAGAGCCAAGGACCCCAAGGCACGAGCATCGTTCGGTAATGGTGGCACTTGCCGGTATTTCTTGTGGAGGTTTTCCATTTTTAGCTTCACTTACTTGGTGGTGTATGGTCCTTCTCCCGGTGGCATTCCGGCGTTCAGTTCTACTACAATCGCAGCATATATCCGAGCGTTGCGCGTGTTATCGTATCAGATCCGTATCAGATGCGTATCAGGGCCGCGGCTGTTGAATCAAGCAAGATGACACAACTCTTGGAGGGCGAGTCGTTCGATGTTGCTGCTGCAACGGGCGCCGGCCACTTGTCGGTTAAGGTAACAAACCGAGGTCGGCAAGCTCGGTTTGGGTAACTGTGGTTAGGTGGCGCAACTGCAGTTTCGTCGGCCGTGTGAGCGTGGCTAACTATAGTTACGGGGAACGGTGATTACCTTAACTGTTGTTAAGGTCGCCCGTGCAAATGCGGCATAAGTCGGCGACCAGATGCCGGGTGTGTGGCGAAGGTCACTCTTCCGACAGCTGCACCGCTGAACAACCAAGCTGTCGTCTATGCAGTAACAGTCACAGCACCAATGATGCCACTTGTGAATGTCGGTCACAGGAGCAAAGTTTATTGGAATTAATTGAGCAGCATCGCTGCTCACAGGCAGACGCTTATACACTCCTTAACCACCAAAAACATTCATGTGCCAGCCTTGTGCGTTGCTCTACTGGTGACGCCGAGGCAACATTGTCTGCCTCAATAGTGTGAACCATCGAAATAGCACTCTCAGTTGTGGTCGAGTGCGCGCTCAGCAGCTTCACGCAGGTTTTGTCTGATAGTGTTGCAAATCAGGCTACTACTCAACCTCAGCTTGTAGATCCACCAGCATCAATATCGCAGCAAGCCTGTGCTCAATGTTTCTTTGCCACGTCATCACCCAAGGTGTCGTCTCACGAGCCCCCTCTCGACAGCATCCCTTTAACTCTTTCTCGAAACACTGTTTTCACTAATGATGTAGAAATGGCTTGTCCTACGCAAAAGCGTCTCCTTCTACGTCCCCTGTTCCCCAGCTCTAGACAAAAAGGGGCCTTCCCAGTCATATATGCTACAAGAGGCTGTTTCAGCCTCTATTCTCGAATAGGCATCAAGGCAGGTGTATAGGTTCTCCAGTGGAATTGACGCTCTATTGTATCCTCACTCCCTGATTAAAAAAATATATCTTATCATAGCCCAGACATTCTGATCTTGCAAGAAACTTGGCTCTCCCCTGTTAAGTCATTTTCTTTAAACAGGTTTTGTGTTTTCCGTGCGGACCGCATAAATGGTAGGGGCGGCTGGTTGGTGACCATGATTTCGTCCAAATTATGTCACCGGGCATTTGTAACTAAAAAAAGTAATGGATTCTGAATGCGGGCTTCTAGCTATAGATCTCACTTTGCCGCACTGCGCTACTGTCACAATCGCAAACGTGAATTTTCCAAATAGAGTATTCAGAGCAGACCACCTAGACAGCTTACTTGCAAACTCTAGCAGGGTAATAACTGCAAGGGGACTTCAACTCACATCACGTCGTCTGGGGTTCCTATACTGATTCACATGGACATATGTTATGGGCACGGATGGCAGCAAATGATGTCCGGTGTTGCAATTCTCAGGCCATAACTTTCATCCGCAGACACTCGCACCTCAGTTCTTGATTTGTCCTTGGCTGCAAGAGGAGTAGGTATAGGGTCATGGTCCACAATTCACTATGGCACATCTAGTAACCACCTGCCAATTATTTTCACCATATTGGTGAGCCTCCTCCGAGATCATGGTTCTGCCCGAAAATTAGTTAACCTTGCAGCCTACGAAACATCTTTGCCCGCCTCCCTTACATCTGATCCTTGTTCATGCACAACTAACAGGGCTCAGCGAGTGTTTTCTTCAGTTTTCAATGCTACGGAGAGCTCCCAGTTTACTGTGCGTTCTGCTATTTGCAATAAATCACCATCCCCATTGTGGAATGACGTGTGTGAGAAAGGTTTCCGTCGTAGGAAAGCAGCGTGGAGGAGCCTTTCGAATAATTAGAGCCCGGAAAATTGGATCAACCACAAATTTTTATCGGCCTCGTTTAAACGAATCATAGCAAAGACAAAGGACGACTACAATCAAAATTTGAACACATATTTGTCAAACCCAAAAAATAGGAAGGATTTGTACCGTTTTATGGAACGGAATGTGAACTTCTCAGCCATGCAGTTAACCAGCTCGGTGGTGCTCTCTTCACATGAGGCGAAAGATGAGTTAGAGCGAATCGCACAAGGGCTTGCTTCACGTTTTCAGGAGCAGCGTAGAGTCCTTATGTTCGCCGCTAACCCTGCTCAGACTAGGTTGTGGTTGAAAAATCAGAGTTTACAACTGCAGTTTATTTAATGCAATCATCAGCTCAGGGTTTGAACAGTGTTACGGTCGGTATATTTCAAATCTTAGCGCAAGACTTCACTCAGGGCCTCCTCGATCTGGTAAATACATCATTCGAAACTGCATCGTTGCCGCACTCCTGGAAGGTGGCTAAAATAACATTGCTCTTAAAAGATACAAAGAAAGGCTTCCATATTGATAACATTCGGCCGATAGCTCTAACATCCAATTGGGTAAAGCTCACAGAAAGAATTGTACACAGCCGCCTATCAGCGCAAGTTTCAGAAGTGAACGCATTGAACTCTGCCCACATTGGTTTTCGCCACGGATTCTCCATTTGGTCTGCCGATATCGATTTAGAAAGCAGAGTCCGCCTTGCTATGCGGAAGAAAGTAGTATCAGCATTAGTGACGCTTGACATTGCTAAAGCGTACGACAGTGTTGAATATCAGATCCTTCTCTCTAAATTGGCATTATTACACCCACCGTACTACATTTATGCATGGATCCGCAAAATTCTAAAAGGACGGCAGTTCTTTTGCTCTGACGGTTTCTTCACCTCATACACCTATGCCCTGACGAGACGCGTGCCAAAAGATTCTGTACTTTCGCCACTTCAATCTGCTGATGTGTGACATTCCCGTACACCCTAATGTTACATTATATGTTTATGCAGATGACATAGCCTTCTTTCCTTCTGCAGCAGGCATTCATGCCCTATATCTTTCTATTACTTTCTGCCCTATATCTTTTTATTACCTATATCTACTTTTGTTACACGATGTTACACCAACTAGCCCAGCAAGAGGTACTGTTAAACCTATATCTTTCTCTCCAGGATTACCTCAATGCGCTCGAGGTTTGGCTGGATACATTAAATTTGGTGTTAAATGTTCACAAAAGCAGCGTGCTACTTTTTAAAACGAATATGCCTTTATATATATCGCTACACTATCGCTCGGACATAATAACTCAGGTGGAATCATTGAGGTATCTAGGCGTCATTTATGATGCCAATATGGATTGGTGGCCCCACATCAAGACTAACGTGGAGAGAAGCGAGCGTGCACTAGGTAGGGCACTACGAATAAGTAATAGGAAATTTGGCATGCGCCGGGACACGCTTGTACTTCCTTACAATGCCTACGTCAGACCTATTTTGGAATTTGGCTGCATACTTTATTCTGGCTCCCCTGAATATAAGCTTCATCCGTTGCCGCTGTTAGAAACACACGAACTGCGCCTCTGCCTGGGCCTCCCTCAATCAGTTTCCAGCGTAGTTCTGTACCTGGAGGCTCGTATTGCCAAACTTAACTACCGTTTTCACCTTTTAACTGCCAGGACTCTTTGCGGGGATTTGAGTAGGCTCCTGGTGTGGTTACACCTATTTTCGTATCGCACGCAGCCCTCTTTCTCACTCCTCATTGGCCAAGGTTCCGCCTCCCTCGAGTTGTTTTCACACAGAACCTTTTATCCAACATTAGTGTGGAGCTCAAATTTGTATGCAGAGTTAGTTGGGCAGCGTCCCCCGTGGATATTGCTTTTGATTATATTTTCCCACCTAATGCGAAGCATCTGCATGCAAGGACATTAACTATTCTCCTCTTTGATCACCTTGCCCATTTCCCGCAACAGACTGTGATTGCTACAGATGCATCGGGGGCCGGCCGGAAGGGTGCGGTTGGTATTTTTCCAGAGTCTCACTTGTAGAGCTTTTCGTTTAGAGTCCCGGATTACACAACCATAATTCTAGCAGAGTTTATGGCTCTTGGGCTGACCGCTTTGAAAATTCCCACAACTGGATCTTAGCCGATATTCCTCTCAGGTTGTCTCTGTGTTGTTGGCGCTGGAGTCTACACGAAACGCTTTTTTGAGATGCTAACTAATGTTTCTTTATTCCTGGATGGGTAAAAGAAGTGCGCTTCGTGTGGATACCAGGCCATTGCGGTATTTTACAAAATGAAGCAGCAGACTTTTTGGCAAAATAAGCTCTAAATGCACCTGTTGCCTATAGCGTCCCTAAACTTGTTCTTTTCGGTATTGTTGGATTTCAGCGTTTTCATTTTATAACCGCCCCGTGCAACGATCCCTTACTCCCTACTGTTGACTACCAACATCTCATGTGCCCATGGAAGGCTCGTGTGTGTAAAACCCGGCAGTGTGAGGTAGCGATGGCACTCATGCGGTGCAGGATTTTCCGTTTAAATCTTTACTTATGTAGATACGGGTTCAGTCCCACAAACCTTTGTGCGGCTTGTGGTGAAGTCGAGACATTGGATCATTTCCTACTCTCTTGCCGGAGGTTTGCACATCAGAGGAGAGCACACCTAGAAATTCCCATTACAAAGTTGGGTCTCACTTTGTCGGTCCCCCTCCTCTTCTCTTTCGGCGCGAGCGCCAGGGGTTTTGCAGTGCATCAATTTTTCGGAAACCTCCACAATTATATAACGGCTACCGGCAGATTCCCTTGCTAATTGTTTCCAAAATTTCTCCATTTAAAAGAGCGTTTGGGTATCTTCTTATATTTAATTATTTAATTCTCAGATGTTCTCTCTCAATATTTTGTTTCTTCCTATTCTTTTAAATTCCTATGAAATTTCACCCAAGGCTCAATCATTAGCTTGACACCAGTTTACCATATTCTATGGGGTCTCCCCACTGAGCCCTGGCCAATCCCCCGTCGTGGGTACGTGCCATGTCACCAAGTCAACAACAACAACATCGCTCAGAGCGAGCGCCTGCTGACCTGAACAGACGAGAGGCTCGGTCACCGCCGTGGTTTCGCCGCCGCCTGAGCGTTAACCTAAGCCCCCGTTACATTTGGTGGAGGTTCGGTTTAACATCCTCGTACGGCACTGGACTTGCGAAGCCGCACGCTACCGGCCACCCTCTATGCCCGAAGCCGCCAACCACCAAGCCGTGCAGGTGGGCGCACCAGTCCTCTGTTCCGGCTCGCTCCGGCAGCAGGACCCCGCACTCTTCAGCGGTACTGACGATCATGACGCATAAGACTGGCTCGCATCATGCGAGCGGGTGAGCACATATAACAAGTGGGACGATAGCATCGAGTTGAACGACGTCATCTTTTGTTGCGAAAGCAACACTACGCCAGCCAGCTCTGCTAGTTGCGTGGGCGCACTTCAGCCGTATGCCATGCCCACGAACGACCTTGAGCCGCCGTTGCCTAGAAACGCAGCAGCTGCGCTCCAACAAATGGCGCCGCCGTCGACGCCGCTGCCGTCGCCGCTCGTTCTAACAGATGTGCTCCGCTGGGGTAGAGGGCGGGGAGGTGTCGCCTCGTGTGTGGTTTATATATATGCGCTTCGCCTTAGTGGATTTTAGTCGTCATGGAGAGCGCGAAGGAGAGGCAACAACTAAAAAACGAAGCGAGGAAGAGACAACGCGGTCAAGAGACGGCAGAAGAACGCGCCGTACGACTCGAGAAGCGTCGTAACGAAGACGCGGCTAGAAGTCGTGCCACGTCCTGGAGTGACTCTTCAACTGCGGAAGAGGCCGGTTTGAGACCTCGAGAGCGTCGGAATGAGACGCTGCGTAGATGACGTGCCGAGGAATTGAAGCTTTTGCAATTCAACTAGGATTAACCAGAGCTAAAACACAGGCAATTTTTTATTTGACCGGCGTTGCCAACCTGCGGTTTTGCAACCACGAAGCCGACTTCACGTGAACTGCTTTCAAGAAGAACATCACCGAAGTGTTCGGACGTTCTGCTGTGCGCAAGCTACGCGCCGAACACCGCTTGCGCGAGCGCTCTCAGCAGTCGGGTGATACGTTCTCCAGCTACATTGAAGATGTGGTTAACCCGTGCTCGCGCGTCAACGCTCAGATGTCCGAGGCTGACAAGATCGAGCATATTCTGAAAGGCATTGAGGATGATGCCTTTCAGGTGCTGCTGTAACGAGATCTCTGCACCGCTACCGAAGTCGTCAGTGTATGCCGGAGCTACGACGAGCTGCGCAAGCAGAGGCTCATCACTCGCCAGCACACAGCAGCGCCTGTCGAGTCGTTTGCCGGTCTGTCGGCTTCACCCGAACACTCGCAACTGTTGGCGCATATCAGAGATTTCGTGCGTGAGGAAATTGCAGGTCAGCTATCGCTTCTGCAATCCCCATCCGTGCAATCTCCATACGTGGCGCTCGACCATCGCACTGCCATCAGTGAACAAGCGGCTGAGGCCCTTCCACCGGTCCCTCCGCCCGTACCAGCACAGCCGCCCGCACCTGTCGCTGCACCCCTGACCTACGCTGCCGCCGTCGCACGACCGCGGCCGCCTAACTACCGCCCAACCTAAGCTCCACCTCCAGCGTCTGTGCCTCAAGTCCCTCACGCTCCGACGCCTTTTTTCTCAGCGCTTCGGCAATTTGCCAGTTATGCGAACGTAGGAGCTAAGATCGACACAAGAAGACAATACACACACGACACAAGTGCACGTGTCGTGCGTGTATGGTCTTCTTGTGTCGCTCTGAGCTCATACGTTCGCATAAAGGTCAACGAACTGGCCCCAGTATTAGCTTTAGATTCGGCAGACCCTGGCGTTCTGGTGATAATCGGCCTATTTATTACTCTTGTGGACTGCCTGGTCAAGTGGCCCGGCTTTGCCTTTGTCGTGCGCTAATCTCCCCAGTTGCCGGTTACTGGCCTCTTCTCAGTGAATACTCACCGCCAGCCGAGCTGCCATAGAGTCGCCCGCTTTCACCTGATCGCACTACCTTGTCCACCCGGCGCTCACCTTCTCCTCATCGCCGCTCCCTTGCTCCCATGCGTCGGCGCCCGAATCTTTCGCATGCGCAGGCTATTGCGCCGTTAGCGACGTGCACGGCTCGCGTCGTTATTCAGGAAATCCTCTGCGTGATTGAATTCGTGATTTTGCCAACCTGTTCTCATGCAGTCATCTTGGGTTGGGACTTAGCATATATATATATATATATATATATATATATATATATATATATATATATATATATATATATATATATATATATATATATATATATATATATATATATATATATAAGGAAAGGTGTTAAGAAATTTTGGAATGTACATTCCAGGAGTTCTTAACACCTGCACCTCTGGCGAGCGGGTCATGCAGTGTGCGCTGTTGTGTTTTGTTTCAGTCTATTCTGGTGTTTTTTCTTTTTGTTTTTTTTTTCTGGTTTTTCCGCGTTTTAGTTATTTTTTTCCCCTTGTGCTCGAACTTCTCGCTTCCGCAGAACGAAACCTTTATTGCTTGAATCTTCTCGGCGAAAATCCAGCCCTCTCCGCCTCTGCTACATGTCTGTCACCTCTGTACTTTAACGTGTTTTTTTAACTTGTTTCACAACCCTGCTCCTTTCCCCTTAGTGAACCCCGACACTCTTGTCTTCTTACTCCGTGATGTGTTTGTTTTTCTCCTCAAAGAAAAGAAAGAGGGAGAGAGAGAATTCCACGTCTCCCTCTGCATTTAGGTCCGTAAATACACACATCTCTGTATTCAGTCAACTTAAAACCCTGATGAAGGAGGGTCCACCGTCTGAAACCATTGCTAAATAAACCAAACCATTATATATATATATATATACATATATATATATATATGTATATATATATATATATATATATATATATATATATATATATATATATATATATATATATATATATATATATATATATATATATATATATATATATATATATATATATATATATATATATATATATATTAAGGAAGCCAACAGTCACCGAAATCAAGGTGCATAGGGGAAGGTTCGCTTACACGCAAAACATAAATACCCACGAAAGCAGCAGATTGGACAGCCGTCGCCGTAGCTCAGTTGGTAAGAGCACCGGACGCGATATTCGGAGGTCGTGGGTTCGGATCCCATCGGCGGCATGGTTGTGTTTTCTGCTGCTGTATAAGTAATTTTCTTTAAAAAAACTAATTGATTGGCACTAGATATTAAAAAAAAGAAACATTCCCCTATGCACCCTGATTTCGGTGACTGCTGGCTTCCTTAATATGTTTGTCAAACGAGTCCCTCACTTCATTTGCCTTGTCTGCTAATATATATATATATATATATATATATATATGCGCGCTCAAACTGATGCCAACAATGCCTACAAGTTGGAAAATTTTGCAATATATACCACTATAGATGCAATATATATATATATATATATATATATATATATATATATATATATATATATATATATATATATATATATATATATATATATATATATTGCATCTATAGTGGTATATATTGCAAAATTTTCCAACTTGTAGGCATTGTTGGCGTCAGTTTGAGCGCATGCATCTCGCCACTGATTTCGTAAAATGTGCAGACAGAAACAGGCGTCAGTGGCTGCTGCAGCGCACTGAGTTACGATCGACTTCGGTCTTTAGAGTTGTGCGGAATCTTTCAGCTGAACAGATAGATGCCCAAGTTATCACTTAGATCGCAATAAGTGACTCTTGAGTCTATATAGAAAACTTTGTAACGACAAGAAAAGGTGCAATCACGTTTTAAATGTGTTAATACGGGTTAGTGTGTTATTAACTATCCTAAATAAAAATGTCCTTCTTAATATATTTAAAGTCGTTCTACTTGATGAACAACATAATATGTAAATGTTGAAATCACCAATAATTGTGACATTGTGTTTATGTATAATGCAAAATAAGTGAGGTCAGACGCAAGAAATGAATAATGAAAGGTCATCGCTTTGTGGCGTATAAAATAGCGACTTTACATTGTTTTGTTACATACAAGAGGGACAACCTCGACATCTGTAGAAGTGTGATAAAGTTTGTTGACGATTTCGCGGTGAACTCCTTTGCTTGTAAAAACGCTCAAACCTCTACTGCGACATGCCACACGATTGACAGAAAATAAAGAAAGGGATCATATCTCGAAGAGCTCACATACACCAGGTCCTGACCCCATTACAATGCCAAGTGAAACAACAGTGACGTCGCATACTAATATGAAATTGAAGACTTTTGTTATTTAGTAAAGGGGCGTTTCTATGAAAGGATTTAATCGCAGACGAGCTAAACCATTCTCTCGATACTCTGTCATGTGTTCCTTTTAGTAGAACATGCGGATCTGCTTGAAGCTATAGCGAAACATAATGCTGGCTATTGTTTTTATTTATTTATTTATTTACACACCTACAGCGCCCTTGCGGGCATTAGTGTAGGAGGGAAAGAAAAAACAATATGAATAATAATAATAATAATAATAATAATTGGTTTTTTGGGGAAAGGAAATGGCGCAGTATCTGTCTCATATATCGTTGGACACCTGAACCGCGTCGTAAGGGAAGGGAATATGAGTGCACATATTATATATGATACAAAGTAAGCTGCAAATTGAAAGGCATGAAACAAGCAGTGAAAGGTAAAACGCGTTGCAGAAGAACTTGCTTTGGGGCTAGTTGGTTCATGATTGAAGTTCTGAAAGGCGCAAAAGACACACACAGAGGAAAAAAGGGAGATGACACAAAGAGCGCCTACTACCAACTGAGTTTATTGCGGAAACACCCTCTTTTATAAGCCAAGACATAGAAACCACGAACCGGAAGCAGGAAAACACATAATCATGGTTTGAATTCACATTTCGAAACACCATCGACAGAAAAGAAAAAGCCACAAGAACAAACAAAATACCCCAGAATCTAGAACTACACGTGGCCGTCTAAGAAACACAGCTCCTGGCGGCAGAGTTTAATCGATGAAGTGCTAATGCACGTGGACGCAGCTTTCTGTATATGATAGGCTTCTATAATCTCTCTTTCAAATCGCTCCCTGCCTTTGCCGATAAACGTTGCCTGTTCCAACACCGGTCCGCAACCTCTGCATTCCCTACAGGAATCCGGCAGGTTGCCCCTGTCATTGTTTTTAATTGTTCTTCTGTGCTCGCTAGCTCTCTCGTTGAAACACCGGCCAGTCTGGCCGATGTAAGCAGATCCACAGCTGAGCGGTGTGCGATATATGACTTCGGACTTGCCATCGGTGAACCGTGTCTGATGTTTGATAGCGCATCTTCGGGGTCGTCTGTTCATCGTGGAGCAAATATTTGCAAGCTTGCATGGTGCTGAAAACAACACATTTACACCATTTCAACCCCCTACCTTCTTGATGTTGTGCGCTATCTTATGCATGTACGGTATTACCACCGTAGGCCTCTTGCCTTTCTGCTTGCTTTGCGTATCACCGCTAGAAGTGACCTTGATTCTTTGTAGCAAAGCTTCACATATCGCTGTTATTATCAGATACGGGTAGCCAGCGCTACCCAGTCTCAGCAGCTGCTTGTCGAAGCCGGCCTGTACACAATGATCGCAGGATTTCGAGAGAGCTGCGTGTAGGCACGTGACTGCGATGCTTCGTTTAACCAGTTTGGAATGGGCGCTCTTTGTGTAATCCCCCTTTTTTTCCTGTGTGTGTCTTTTGCGCCTTTCAGAACTTCAAACTTCAAAGGTAAAACGACACGTATACATGTAGTTGTCTTGATATTTGCGTCACCTAATCACACTGTATCATGGTAACTGCTAAAACAGGCAATGCAAGTTAAAACCAACGCTGAAACCGATTAAAAAAAAATAATATCAAAGGGGTCCCGGAAACAATTTCTCCAAGCAAACCATTCCACTCATGTACTGTCTTAGGGAAGAAGCTGTTCTTAAACATGTTTATCCAGCAAACATATTCACGCACTTTTCTGAAATGGTCCGTTCGTGCAGATACATATGTTGGTTTCTTTAGATATCTATCTTTCTCGATGCCTGTTCTACACTAAATTATATCTTACAATAACGACAAGGTCAGGTATTTTCTTCTTTGTTTCAAGCAGAGGCCACCCCTGGTTTTTGGAAATATCGCGGGATGATTTTGAAAATTCATAGTTACCTGACACAAAGCGAGCAGCACGTGCCTGCACGCGTTCAAGTTTTACAATGTTGCATTGGGCTGACTGATCCCATGTACTGCAAGCGTAGTACTCAAGAATGGGGCGTACATTTGACAGAAATAATGTTACCATTAGCTTACTTGAGCCTGACTAAACTTTCGTCTGAGAAAATTTAGCATTCGACTCGCCTTCAGAGTTATGTTATGCATTAGAGCATTCCATGACAAATTGGCAGAGAATACAACCCCCAAATATTTGTATTCTTTTGCAACCGACAGGCAGGTTCGATCCATGATATAATTGGTAAGTATTGGTTGTTTTTTAGTTGTAAACCTTATGAGATTGCATTTGGATAAATGAAGGGACATCTTCCAGGACTGGCACCACGAGAAAATGGAGTCCAGGTCGTTCTGTATATGTTGACAGTCCGCTGCACTGGTGATTTCGCGGTAGATACAGCAATCATCCGCGTACAAACAAACACGGCTGGTAGCACGGTCCGTAAGGTCATTGATATCAATAAGGAAAAGTGGAGGGCCCAAAAGTGGCCCCTGTGGGACACCAGATATTACAGACACACTTGATGAGCACTCGCCGTCCAGAACCACGCAGTGTTTTCTTTCAGATAGGTATGCTTGAATCCGTGCTAAGAGATTGGCCGGTGTATTAAGAATGGATATTTTGTGTAACAGGAATGCGTGGCAAACGGAATCAAATGCCTTCCAAAAATCTAAAAATATACAGTCAACCTGCGTACCTATGTTAATTGTGGCTGCAATATCATGAGTAAATTCAATTACTGCGCATCACAAGAAAACCCAGCCCTAAAACCATGCTGCGTTGGTGAAAAGAAGTTATTACTTTGGAGGTTAATAATTAAGTTAGTGTAAACCACATGCTCTAGTGTTTTACTTACCAAGCTTGTTAATGGAATAGGTCAGTAGTTAGGTACATGTTACATTCTTGTCACCGCTCTTGTGTATCGGAATTATGCTTGCATTTTTCCAGTCAGGGGGAAAACTACTTGCTTAAGAGAGGTTTCAAAGAGTAGTACTAAGAATAGAGCAATAGCTAATGCGCGACTCTTGAGGACGAAATTTGATATGCCATCTCGACCAGGGGCAGAATATACATTAATCTTCTGCAGTGAAGGCACGATACCACATTAGGAAAATGATACCTCATTCATTTTTGTGAAGCTCGAAACGCATTGCGAAGCGGCGACTGCGGTTGCAGGTTGTGAGAAAACGGATTGAAAAATGTATTAGAACTTTCAGCTTTTGGTTTTATCAGCATTGTAGTTTGTGCCATCAATAACATCTGGAATAGCCTGCCTGGTATTTTTCTTGTTTTTGACGTATTTCCACAATTCCTTTGGGTTGGATTTAAGTTTATCGCCTAGATTGGAAAGGTACGTATTATGTGCTCTGCGCATCTCTTTTGCAATGACCCTGCTCAGCTCTTTCCTTTGTGAGCGCAACTTTAGGTCAGGAAACTGACAATATGCACGAAACAATCTATTTTTTCTGTTTATCAACGTGCGAAGTGCTCTAGTTAGCCATGGCTTATCGCTACGACGCTTGGCGGTAATGACACACAAAGGGATGAAGTTTTGTGCTAACGATAGTATTTTTGTTTTTAATAGATACCATAGCCCATTAAAATCAGGGCGTGAGTTAGTGAGCGGAAGTGGGGAAGAAATGCGTCAAGTTCGGCGGACAGTGAGGCATAGTCGCCTTTTTCCTAGAACACCTTGCGTGGTTCTGAAGTGTGGCAGACTTGGGCTATACAAGATAACTTGGTGACAACAACATCATGATCACTGATCCCGGGCAGTGTGACAACATTTGGTATAAGATCACGGTCATCACAGAAAAATAAGTCCAGTACAATTGCGGTAGTACCACTTGTCGGAGTCGGCGGGTTAATAAACTGTAGCAAAGAATGGACAGCATCCATTTCCTGGAAAACAGTGTACAGCAGGAATGAATTGTTAGTACAGGATTTAACGAGGACCAATCTATGTTCTGCAGGTTAAAATCACCAGCGAGTACTATATACGTTGTTTGTAAGGTTAACGGGATATATTAAGCTACATAGTACATATTAACCTACGAAGTTAGCTCTTCATTGCCCATCTCATTCGTCATGAGATATGCAGAGTCTAGGTCTTTCTCTTTATTTTTGCCCAGTCTTTCACTGTTTAGAGCAATGATCGGTTCTCGCGAGTAACTTTTGCATTGACAAATCCCTTTCTCATTTTCCTTCAATTCCTGTTTTTTTTTGGGGGGGGGGGGTGGGGAAGAAGCCGTTGGTTGCGCATCGTTTCTTTCTCGAATCCATCAGTGGCCTAGTGGCTTGAGTATCCGCCTCGCATTCGGGAGGTGCGGAGTTTGATTCCCAGTTCCGCCGGGTACCAACCGGTGATACAATGGGTACAAGCATTCCCCTGCCTGGTGCTCGGCTGCATTAGGGTGAAAAGCTTGGGAAATGGATCTCTGACACCACCTTGCAAAGAAAAACAACCTTGTGCCATGGCGCTCTCTGGCCAAAGCTGCCCTCGCGCCATAAAAATTCATCATCATCATCATCGAATCCATCACTGTTCCCTCCAATTTTACAAGACTTAGCTTGAAGTCGAGTGCATGCCTCAATATCAGTGCTCTTTGCTACCTAATTTACTTAAGAGTTTGTTCAACTTGCTTATAAAGTCCTCATCTGCACAAAAAGACACGACGATGTAGAAACCAGCGTTTCGGCTCCCGTGCTAAAGAAAATCCGGCGTCGTTCTGATCGTCGACCGATTTTGTGAGAGAAAAATTCCCGAACAACCAACCTAGTTGGGCCGTGACAGCGAACAATGTAAGGAACGCGGTCCCTTCTTCGAAAGAACCACGATAGTTCCCAAATATGAGAACAAGTGGGCAGGGAGATAGCGGAGGCTTTAAAAATTGCCGAAAGAGCGGACGACTGTATCAGCAGGCCATCCGTGTTTTTTAATGAAAAAGCGCCAATTTTTAGAAGTGTAACCTGCAGTGAGTCAGGATAGTGCGCTTTTAATTCTGAACCTCTTAGGTGCGTGCGGTCTAGGTTATTTTAGCCTGTGTTTTGCTTGATTGTTCGTGGTACAGTGGGTCATGGTGCGATACTATGCCGATGCCAGATAAAACGTGACATTTTTCCCTTTTTTCGTTTCGTTGCTGCGCATGCGCGCGTTACAGTATATGTATACGCTGCGCGCATACATATAGAGTTTTTTGAAGTCTGCGCTTTGTGGAGTGTCCTTACTAGTCCTATTTTGTCTTTGCGCTGTGTTATTGTAAGAAGAAATGCTAGTGTTCCACCGTACTGAACGTTAACAGCTTGATGTATCCAGGATGACGAGTAGCATCAGATTTATTTTTAATTATGGCTTGGTATAGTAACGCCATTAATTACGGTTTTCTTTCGATTTGGCCTTAAGCCCTACACTTAACCTGCCGTTCGCTCGACTTTAAAGTGTAATTTTCTCAAAGGTATTGTGGCTCTATAAAGGTACACGTCAACCGCAGAGGTTCAGTGGTTAAGGCGCTCGGCTACTGACCCGAAGGACGCTGGTTCGACCCCGGCAGCGGTAGTCGAATTTCGAAGGAGGCGAAATTCTAGAGGCCCGTGTACTGTGCGATACAAGTGCACGCTAAAGAACCCCAGGTGGTGGAAAGATGCGGAGATATTCACTACGACGTACTTCATAGCCTGAGTAGCTTTGTGACGCTAAGCCTAATAAACCAAACAAAACCAAACGTCAAAAGGAAGCTGAAAAACCTTTTAGTGCGAGAGCACTAAAACGACGGCTCAGAGCTCAGCAAAATCGTATATTGTATGTGCACCTCAGGAGCAAAAATTAAAGGTGGCGAAAATAAAATCACTTCAATATCTATGACTGGGAGTCAAACCAACGGTGGCGCCAACATATCAGCTTCACTGGCCCCTGCGCGAGACCACTATAGCTATCGGCATAGTATTGTTTTTATTGCCTGGAAATCAATCCCGCTGCGCTACCAAATTCTTTACGTACACATCTACTATTCCGCAATGCAGATGCACATGCTATGTCTTCGTGCACTGCACTTCAAATACACATCAAAACTGCCGGAGGCATACACTTGCTTCAAGAACCGGCAACCATTCAGGCGGTCAGTCCTGCGCACCATAAACCTCCCGCACCAATGCGCCCTGTTCACTGAACAGAGACGTACATGAGCGAGGTGATTCTGCGTGTCTGTACATCATGCGGCTCTTCCACAGGCTAAAGAGTCCAGTCAGCATTAACAGATCGCATACAGTCCGGGAGTCTCTCAGGACACGCAAGAACCTTATACCGTAAGTAGATATCTCAATGTCGTTTCTGATTGTCCGCTGAAGTATGTGCCAGAAAAACATTGCATCACGGAACCGCACGAAACAGTGACCAGTCGTCTCTGGTTGGCCGCATAGGACCCGAACATGCCCCGTAACAGCTGTTGTTATCCTCATACAAGGAGGATAACAACGCGACACTCTCATGCTGTGCATTGCAGAGCGTCGACTTCATCAACTTCCCCCTGATCCGTCCCACTGCACTTCCCGCTTATCGTCGGCTGCTACGGAGCACCAGTCCGCGCTTTCGCACCGATTCGAATGTAGTAAACATTCTCTTATGTTGTTTTTCTCACGATCCACAACATTTGCAAGTTTGTGCTCAGGTGGGGCCCTACTTTAATGGGAAACTGCTTAATGGGGTGCACAGAGGGGAATTATAGATTCGCTTTTACGCTAAACGATAGCGTCGTTCTACATTTTGATAAAGCGTCAACACTTGATAGTTTGGTGGAACAAGAATAGCTGTGAAGATAATTCGGTATATTGTCGGGATAAAGTAGCGCTAAACAGGAGTTTTAGAATTGGGGACCACAAGGCTTGGGGGCCGCAAGGAAATAGCGGGCCGCAGCGCTACGTATGACTGCGCCATGAGTTCTAGAATAGAGGTCTCCCCTGCGCAGAATGGCCAGGCATGAATTTATCCATTGCAGCGCCACTACGGAAAAACAAAAAGATATTCTTAAATAAGATTTTAAGATATTCATTTATTTCTTCGCCACTATTGATAAAGTTAGTGCAGCATTTGTATCGCTCAGAAATAGCAAGTCAGAAAATGCTCTTTGTCTTAAAATCACACCAGTTAATTAAGTCATTGATTTAATAGCACCCTATTTGATGCACATTTTTAACGCCTGCCTGCCTATCGGTTTGTTCCCCCGTAACAGGCAACTCGCAAGGGATAACGTGATCTATAAAAAAGGCAACCGAGATGAATTATCAAATTATCGTCCTATTTATATTGTTCTGTCATTTCCAAAGGTTTCGAAAAATTATTTCTACAACGTTTGATGGCTTTTTCTGACAAACATAAAATTTCAACTCTGGCTCAGTGCGGCTTCCGAAAAATAAATCAACCGAGTTTAGCGTTGCTTGCTGAAAAGGAGCTGATACTACAGAATCTTGAAAATGAAAATATCGTGTTAGGCATCCTTTTAGATTTCACGAAAGCCTTCATGTAATCAATCACCGCATCCTGCTCCAGAAGATGGAATACTACGGCTTTCGCGGCAAAGCTCTTTCCTTAATATATTCTTACTTACAGCATCGCACAAAATTTGTCGATATTCAAAGACAACGCTCAGCTGCTAAACCAGTAGTTTTTGGTGTCCCTCAGGGGAGAATTTTAGGGCCCTTCTTTTTTAAATTTATGTCAATCATAATATTAATATTGACAAATCTGCTGACTATATTACATACGCCGATGACACAAGTGCGTTTTTTTCTGGACAATCCAGCATCAATTTTGCCGATCGAGCAAACAGGACATTAGGACATATTAACACTTGGGCAAAGGATAATGATTTAAAGATCAATGTTGCAAAGACAAATGCACTCATCTTTCATCCACGTCAAAAAGGTATTTGTTTTCCATCCCTTGCAATAAACAACACTACTATTGAAGTGGTTTCCTATTTTAAAACATGAGGAGTAATTTTCTCTATAATATGTCTTGGGACGACCACATTACCTACTTCTCCGGGAAGCTCTCGCGTACGACAGGCTATTTGCGTCGCTACTGTTCATCTTTTCCCATCTCAGTTAACGTATTATTACACAACTCCCTGTTTTCCTCGGCAATCAGTTATGGCGCGCTTGTCTGGGGAACCACAACGCTTGATAATAATAATAAATTGTTTCGTTTGCAGAAACGTGTTATCCGCATTATTGCAAAAATCCCTCGTTATTCACACACAGCCGAATTGTTTACGAAGTTTAACATAATTGCTATAGAGTCTTTATGTTCTTATAGACTAATCCGTCATTACAAGTCGGAAGTAGTTAAATACGACAATTCTTTAGCAGAGCTAGCGGCACTTGCTACGAACTATCCTGTGTATTGTACACGAAATCCGGAAAAGTGGAAGGTTGATGTATGCCGCACAAATTAAGGGAAACAAACGTTGAAATATCGTCTGCCAGCCACCCTGAACGAACTGCCCGGTGAAGATAACCGATATGACTTCAACAAATCGTTCAGAGATCTACGCAATATGTTTCTCTAAACTAGGAAATGTACCTGGCAATATAGTGAGTTTCTTTGTTTTCTTTCTGAAATAAGCACAGTTAAAGCGATGTGTGTTATTTTGTTCTCGTTTTTTCTTCACTTCACTTTCCTGTCGTGCATTTTTTATTCTTAGCCACATCTGTACACTACATTTTTTCATGATCCGGAAACCTCAATTATCTTTGCGTTTTGTAATCTGCATTTTTCGTTTCTTTCGCGCCTTTCTGCATTGTGGGCAGCTGCGTTTTTTGCTATTCACTGTCTGTATTTCATACATTCCGCGTTTTCCACTGTATGCTTTGTAAGGAGCACGGACCTCGTCAAGCCACCTTTGGCTTCTGTCCGTGCCCCTAAGTATCTCAGGATGTTTGAGTAAACTGATTTTATTTGATTTGATTTGAAAGTGTTATTATTTCATACATCAAGTCAAGATTAACAATTATGACAAGTGATGTGTTTTTAAACAGCTTTTTTTTTTAAGTCGATGCGAAATCGGTCATCCAAGTGATCTCCATGGCGATCAAATAACATGGGTACTAGCTAAACCTAGCAGCTCTGTGAGCACGGAAGCAATCTGAAAATTTGGCGCATTTCATCGCTCAAATTTTGTGGTGCGGTCATCTGTGGACAAGGAGAAAGCTTCATGTGCTTTTCGTTTGCCATGAACTTAATACGCAGAGTAGCGGCGACTACGAATCGGTATTGGAGCGAGGGGCCCCACTCTTCTAGGGGCGCTGCCATGTTGCCTGAATGTAGAGCTGCGTTGGGGCGCACGCCTCTTTGAACCTCCAGTGCAATGTGACGTCAAACGACGCGCCCTCGCTAAGCCTAGCAGCTCTGTAAACACGGAAGCAATCTGAAAATTTGGCGTGTTTTATCGCTAAATTTTTGTGGTTCAGGTAAGCCCAGACGAAGCGAAAAATTTGTGCGACTATAGTTGGCCGGGAACGCGGGACACAGCGTACCGGTAACGACGAATGGGTAGTGAAGCGAGCGGTCTCCGCTTAGGTGCACGCCGCCATATTCCCTACGCTATCCGGCGTCAGGGGGCCACGCTGTTTCGCCCATTTAGCGTTAGCGTCCCCCACTCACCCAAACACCCAAGGGCCGATAGCGTTCTGCGCATGCGCAGCAGTTTCCCGCTATTCCCCTATGCCCCAAAGCAATAGGGTGACCTTGTACTAAAACTCTCTAATAATATTAATACTCCGCAAGAGGACACGGTAAGGCAAAATTTTTTTAAACTGATTTTTACTTCTGTTTATTTTGCATATTTCTCTTCGCACAGTATCTTTGAAGAGGAGCAAGCGAATGGCCAGGCAACCTCTCTTGTAGTGGCATGTCTTCGACAGTTATTTGAAATAAATTGCTTGAGTGGAACTTTGTGTGGTTTATTTCAGTTGGAGTAAAAAGAAAATTAGGAACAGCCTTGGACTTCTTAGGCTCCCCGACAAGATTTTAGTGCCTCATTCGCACCATGTGGGAGCAAAATAAAAAAGAATGCCTATCTAGTACAGGTGCCATTAAGGATGCCAACAGTTGATGCTGTCATAACATTCAACGGCCCTAAAATAGCAAGACCGAAGATTCTAGAGCCATTTGGGTTAACGTGAATCAATAACTACCCCCGCGGACTGAGAAAAGTTGACCAGCGACAAGTTTCCTCTAATGGCCGAGCAGCATAGCAAGCAAAAAAGAAAGCCCAGGAAACTAAACGATTAGAAAAAAAACACAATGATCATTTGGATAATGCCTGCTGAGGTCAGGCTATCGAATAAATCGGTGTGGAAATATTGGCATAGCCAAGAACTTTGTATTAAACTCACTTATTTTATTTTGTAACAAGATTTTATGACGACGTTACGTTTAAATGTTTGTGGGTACTTTATGTGAGCATCTGGGAAAACCTGAACCAAAGTTTCGCATGACCAATTTTTTCTGTTTTTATTTTATAGACAGAACTTCGCCAAAATCCCATTAAATATTGTCCCCGTCAGAAAAACAAAAATAAATGCCTAAACTGTGTTGCATAGTTCTGATTAAGTCGAAAGAGAAGAAAGTGGCGATAGAAGTGACATCAACAGGCAGGCGCTGTCTTTATTGTGTTTTTAAAAAAGTCTGAAACATGCCCTCAAATACATTGGAAAGATAGGGCTTACCTGTACCTTTAATTCTTTTGTGTGTGCTGCCACACATAACATGTACAGGATAGCTCAGTAGAAAAAAAGAACACGTCAGCGGATGGCTACGGTACTTCGTGAAGCGCTGCCGCCGGCAGCAGGAGAGAAATGGGCTGACTAGGGCTTATGCGCAGAGAGAACAGCTGGCCAAGCTTACCGCGCTTCGTGTTTGACGCCGAGCGCAGCAGCCACGCGGTCGAGTTTCCCCATTCAGATTTAGCGACTATGTGCGTCTCAATTGTTATGTTTTGTTAGTGGTTTAAAGTCATGCCCTTTGTTTTGTTGGTGTCGGTCGCCGATTGATTTGCTGAACATATTTACCGAAGTCTTTTGATATATGCGTTTCCCGCGTTACTGTGTTCTTGCAGTCGTAGACGGAAAAAGTATTCTGGGGTTCTTGGAATATACCAGGCGTTTGGCATCCGTGTGGGTGTTAAGTACGTGACTATTTCAGACATTGAAAACAAAATATCTAAACATGCCCCACTGAAGATTGCCTTTCACGATTGCTTTTGGGGGCGAGCAGTGCGTAAATATTTCTTAAAAAAGCGGCTGATGACTCTGGTAAGATTTCATACTGTTCGATCAATCTCAACATATTCTATGTCTCTCAAGTTTCTGGAGCACAATAGAATAAATAATGCGAACAACTTCCTTAAAGTTCCTTAAAAAAAGAGTGTGAAGCGAGTGCGGTTTATATGTGTTTCGAGAATAACACTGACCTTCACTTCTAAGCATGTATTTAAAAAAAGAGAGAAACGTCGGTGTGAATTTTTTTTCTGAATATATGAGAAATACCGGTAGCACCTATTTAGGACGATGGTTAGCCACAACATTTTAATTGGCTTTTTTAAAGCTGGGTAGCTTTCGCAAATTGCTCAGTTTTCGAAAAAGTAGCAATAAACGAACAACAGGTAAATTATGAATGAACTTTGGAACAGTGATCTTAATGACAAGTATTACAGGGCGAATTAACAGGCCTCCCCGTTCATAAGTTAAGCTTCAAAATCACATCTCAAAGAATGCAGGAAGTTATTTCTTTCAAGGAATTCTCTAAGAGCTTACAGCTTTATAGAATAAGAATAGCTCGAAGGGGAACCAATGATATTGCGCGAACGGCGTTCCAAGCGAGATCTGCGGTAGGAGGCAGATTCGACTTTCAACGCAGCGCTTCTTGCCACATAGAATGTGCCTGCTTTTTCCAGGTGTTTTTGTGGCCATCCTTCAGCCTTTCATCTCCACCTTCTACATCGGCCTCGCGGGAAGCGTGGTCCTGTGGGTGGGACTGCTCTCAGCTGTGTTTGCGCCAGACATTACGTGGATGACGATCACATTCGGATTTTTGCAAGGTAGGCATACCGGCTCTTATTGCCGCACTATGTGTTTGCATTTGCAATATATCAACGAATTCTAAACTAACTCTTCCTCATAATATATCTGCCTGAAAGTCATGGAAAACATTAAATGCTGCGCCAAGTGTTACGAAACAATCAGCCACTACACGAAGCTCGTATTTTGATCCAGGATGGAGATGGCAGAGGAGAGTATAGCGGCCATAAACAACAGAATGTAATAATTATAAACTATCCAACATAAAATAAGAAATGTGCTGGCATATATAGTAAACGTATCTGTACAAATTTACATAGCGCACGGATGTTCTGTTGTCAGTGAGCTGCGGCTTAATGATATTTAGTGCAATCACTTGATAAGAATAAATGTGTGCATAAGCTCTCGCTTCTCATCTGAGTGAAAAGTAGTTTGATCTAACTTCGTATTTGTCATTGTTTAAGAAGGGCGCTTGACCACGCAGAAAAACTGTACCTAAAATGGAGATATCTGGGTGTAGATGGTTACGCAATACCAATTTTTCGACCAATTCCAAATAAAAACACGAAAAACAATGTTTGTAGGACTCAAAAACTGAGACCTAACCACTCTATTGAGCAACTTACTAGCAAGGAGTCCCCTGTGTGCTAATTATACCAACAAGGCGTTAAACATTATGCCCGCAAAGTCAGCACGGAGCGTATCTAATATTTTATGCCTGCAGTATTACAGCACTGAAGTTAGCAGCATACTTCAAGATGAACCGCTTGTGTTTCTCGTATAATGATTGCGCTTTCATGTAAAAATATTCTATATAATGCGAAAGACAGCGCAAATACGCGGATTGAAAAAAAAAAAAGTCCAACAGCACTCTGAAGAGCACGGAGCAATTTTATTCCTGATAATAATGAACAACCTAGCAGCCACTCTTTCCAAATTGACCGCGTATGCTTTGTGACAGGTACAAGTTTCCAGGTTTATATTGTAGTGAAATAAATGGCTGAGGAAAACGGAAAAAAAGCCGGCTTTGCGGCTTGATGAAGGTTCCTGCCCCTTTGTTGCGTCGGTAGCAGTTGGGTGGAAAGAAAAATTGGTAGCCCCTTCCCTCCTCCCTGAAGAAGAGAAAACATCAGGTATTGCGCAAAAATACAATCGTCAGCTCTCTTTGCTTCTTACAGTGCACACACTTGAGGGTCATTCACAAACGAACAACTAATTAAAATGATTTTGAAGATATCAACATCTGATAATCGATCAACAACGAAACATTTCACTGAGTACGCTGCACAGACACGCAAAAACCACAAACTAAAGGAACAGATTTCTTATGCAGTTGACCGCTACGGAGCAAATGAAATCATTTCTAAACCCCAGCTTATTCAGTAGAGAAGGTATGACACATCTTAGAGGCTGCAGATGGTGATTAGTTCTCAGACGCGGCACGTGACATTATTCACGCTGTCTTGTTATCCAGGACACTCGGTTGATGTGCAGGTGTCATATTTATTAAATGACTGGCCTGATCGTGAAGCTGCGATTTATAAGTACGTAAAATCCGAAACGCGTGTAGAACACTTTTTGGCACAAACCTGTGCCTGGAAAATATTGTTTGTATAGGAGATAAGCAATTTACATTAGCTATAGTTCTGAGGGTCTCTTTTTGTAAAGTCCACAGTTTCTGAATATTAGTGTTATCCCACACCAAGTGACAATAGCTTGCATATGATTAGAATACAGCATGATACAGAGTAAACTTTACTTTAGCATGAAGCATCCATTGGCATCTCCTGGTTATTCCTAAAGCTCGAGCTAATTTAATTTAGAACAAATCTGTATGGTTATCCCAGCAGTGTGTCGCAGAACTGCTTAACAGAAACTGCCGTGAAAACTATCTCAAAATTCCTAAATGTAAGGTGACGGATGTCAGTAATATTAACAAAAATGTTAATCAGCATGGCAATTTTTCTAAATTACTAGTTTTCTGACTAATTACCCCCGTTTGGTGGTTACGGTCAAAGGTGAGTTGTTAGCCGCGGAGAACGTGCTGTCATATATGTTTTCGCGAAAGGGGACAATGGCGTTTTCTAAAGTCCTGGAACGCGAGGAAATCTAGTAGCTTTTTTTCTAACAAAACCAGAGCACAGCACGAGGTGCTGAATTCAGTGAATTCAATGAAATCGCATCCCACGCTCGTAGCGCGTTGGAATGCACATGGCGGATAATCAGAACTGCCTACGCTGGTCGACCGTGACGTCCACATTCTTTTGCTTTGACGCTTTCAAAAACGAAAGCGGCGTAGTTTGGCTACGACCATCCATTTCCTTGCACCTAGCTACGAAGCGAAGAAAAGTGCATGCCTCGCTGAAATTGCTCAGAAAGTTCCAAATGAGTGCCATGGGCAAATGCAACATGACCGTGACCAGCAATAGTTGCGTTCCCACGATCTTCATTTGCGCCTGTCAGGCCCAGTTGCAGTTTTGTGCCGAAAATAAGCAGCAGACCTCCGCGCTTTCGAGGCTTTAGATGAACGCTTTATTCTTCGTGACTATGACCACGCTATTTGCCCCAATCACTGCAGCGTAGTAGTTAAAATGCTGGTTAGTAAATGTCAGCTAAGTAGTGCGATAATTTACGTAGTTCTTAGCACTTCCGCCGCGGCGCAATGTTTTATACTGATAATATCCTTTTTTTTTAAACTCCGCGAGGTAATTTTCGACACTTTTCGTTTTGGCCCCGCCAATTTCTGTTCCCAGCCGGAGCGCTTCCGCTGCTAATGTAATGCCAGCTTGATGAGTGCGCAGCAGCACACAGTTCAAAGATTCTTTGCAAAGATGGCTTGATTTGAAGAGAGTCACGTGCCCGCTAAACGGATGTTGCAATCCCAGTATCCTGCAACAATCGCCGAGTATTTCCTCAGCCACATCAGCGATTCTAGCAGCACAACGACTGAGAGTCATGCAACGAATGTCCTATGCAAACAGCTTCATAGACCTTCGCAGAAGGAGCATATGAAGCCACTCACTCTTTGCTGGCATGCTCATCCTCTGCGCTGCTGCTGAAGGAAAGATTAGTGACGCCGCCTCCGTTTCTCCGCATGTGGCCGCGCGAGTGCCTCACAAGCGCAAGGGCCCAGTTCCACGGCACGGAAGAACAACAGCTACACTCATTGGTCGGTCATAGATTCCTCATGCAGAACCGCTGTATTGTACTACGCTGCGGGTCAGTATATTAACTCAGCGGCCATTTGCTGGACATCTCGCATGCTGTTTTTCCTCCCTATAGCTCAGTGAATGTTTTTTGGTCAGGCAGCGCAAAGATTCCGCAAAACTATCTGAACAGTCCATCTCCGCTCGCTTCACTTACCGCTTCGCAGACGGCTCGCTGCGGCGCTTCATGCGTTCTGGCGCACGTGAAGAAGGAAAGCGGAAATGAATGCGTAGTCGCGGCTTTTCACGACAAACCTCTATTTCCTGCTACGGTACATCCTTTAGGACTGTGCGCGACCATACAATATTTCTGTGTGCCTCTTGCTGAACTTTACAAGTTTCTCCGCGAACTGGAACATTATTACTAACAAATGCATTCCGAGTATTCAGTTTTCACGTATTGTCGTGCTGTTATGAATTTTAGAAATCAATAGGAGGCGGAACTTTGGAATCAAGTAAGAAATGTGAAGAAAGAGGTTGCAGTTATTTATTCTGTGTTTTGAATATTCGCATGCATGTGGTTTTAATTTAATGAATTAATGGGTTGGACGAAAACCCTTCTGTTAGGGGGTGTACATGAAGAAGGCAGAATACCGACCAAAATAAAAAATAAAAACTGAAATTTTAAACGACGTTTCGGCTGCCACACGAGCGCCTTGTTCACAAGTATACTGAAATTTTAAACGACGTTTCGGCTGCCACACGAGCGCCTTGTTCAGAAACTTGTGAACAAGGCGCTCGTGTGGCAGCCGAAACGTCGTTTAAAATTTCAGTTTTTATTTTTTATTTTGGTCGGTATTCTGCCTTCTTCTTCATGGTTTAATTTACTGCACTGCTTTTAACTTGTTCCACGAGAATAAAAAAATCAATCTGCGGCAGACACTTTTCCCAAAGCCGCATATGATATATTTAGCGCCTTCGGTGGTCTTTTTTTCTTCCATGTAAGACGTCACTGGCACGGGTATAGTGTACGCGGTGCACGGAAAAGCAATAAAAAAACAGTGAACGTAATTCAGTAAGTCATGCATGTCTGCCTACCTTATAGCCCTTGCCACAGTTTGAACAATGAATTTAATCTGTTTGAGTCACGCCCACGGCCTCCATTACAATGGTGCATTGTTATACAGGGTGTTTAACGTAACTGTAGCCAAACATTGAAAAGACGTGCACAACGCAGCTGGGTGAAAGCAAATATCATTTTATCATCCGCCGCGCGGCACTCCTAAGAGTTTTATAATTCTACCTGTTTAGGCAATTAGCTGACAGTAGTTATGCAAAATATGTAATATTCTGTAATCTGTAAAATATTCCTAAAGGGGTACTAGATATTGCTATAGTAAATTCTGTGATTATTCGCCTCGGCCCGTGCTGCCCAGTGTCTTGCCAATAAATTTTTATTTTTTTCTATCATGTATCTGATATCGCTATTGCTGCTGCTCATTGTTTCTATTTCATTGCTCGGATTTATGGTTTTTATTCAGATTACGGTGGTTAGGACATGTCATTGCGGTTTATATATCCTCATTTTATGTCATTAGGTAGTATCATTTTTATAGCGTATTTATATTTTGTCTTTGCAGTTTTGGCCTGTTCATTGTATAATTTAGTATTGTGAATTGTGTGTCTTGTAGCTGTGCTTTATTCAGCGCTATGTCGTCAGTTCCAGCGCTTTGTTCCTTTATGTGAAAAGAAATAGCCGGCACCACAATCAGGCAACAAAAGCTTCTTTTACGTTCATGTGAATAAAAGAAAAAATCGAAAATAATTTGAGCACATCTCCATAATGTTGCTGATGTTTCCACGTGATAAATGATTAATATAATGCATTTTAGCAAAACCAAGAACAACACAAGTAGCAAATATGAAAACAATAAATTCGGTATGCATCGCGAGAAAATACGAAAAATTGCACAAAATTTACTGGTACGAACATGAGCAGCATATGGGGATTATACAACGGTAAGGACATTTTATAACAAACACCAAGAATTCATATTGGCGCATATCATAAAAAGTGAAAGAGTACTAAATATAGTAGATAATTGCTCAGAGACATGCAAAACATGGCATAGATTACTTGATGAATACGAAAATTTAACAGAACTTATACAAATGTAATCTCACTACCCACTAATTACATTCTGCAATCTTCTTTGAAGTTGTGGAAAGCCATTAGACCCTGTAGGTTGAAGTGTTCATTGTTTGGAATATTTTTTGCTTCAAAAAGTGTGGTGTGTAACCTATATTTATGTATCCACTGGAGCAGTTTGAATTGAAAAACTTTATCGCCCTTAAGCATGTTCTATTTAGTGCTATACTTTACGGGTCAGCAGCCAAGCACCGTAACCACTGAGCCACAGCGGCGGCTTTTCATAACAGTAATGCCGCTTGACGTCATCACGTAACTTACCACGTAATTAGTGAATGACGATTATGCTGCAAACCATCACGTCATGGTGACGTCACGACTCGTGATATGAGATGATGACATGTTTTGACATTGTGCGGTGCGTGCTGATCGGTTGAAGCGTGTGACTGCATGCGCAGCGTGCTGTGTGGCTGTCACAACGAGGGTTTTACTCTATCGCATTGTCATAGCTAATGGTAATACGTTCTCCAATTCTTTTATTCTCGCGTTGAAGAAATAGCAGCCAGTGTTTCACCAACCAAAGTTTGAACGAGGTTTCAGGCAGAAACCTGGGTTTCAATCCTGTTTTTTTTTCTTTTTTATGCACATTGCGTGTTGTGCCTGCTTTATCTGACATTGAAATTCCATTCCAGGAACGGGAATGGGGATCGTCATGGTAACCGTGATTGTGGCCATCATGACACACTTCCACAAGTATAGAGGACTTGCAGCCGGTTTCAAGTACACGGGCAACACGCTGGCCTCGCTCTTATTGCCCAAAGTCCTTTCCTCACTACAGGAGGTCTTCTCATTCAGGGGCACCCTGCTCATTTATGCGGCGCTGTCCATGAATGCTACAGCGTTTAGCCTGTTCTTGCGAGACCGCGATGATCAGGACAGCGGAACAAGGAGCAGTGACGCGAGTGGCAAGTTTCTTACGACGGGCCATGCGTCCAGTCCCAAGGAGATTAAGTCCGATGACTCTCTTGCCACCAGCGCCGAGAATTACGAAGGCTCTGGACCACCCGCTGTTGCCCAGGCTTATGGTGGAGTTGGTGATGCACACCCCAAGTCTATAGACGGTGACCTTGCAGCATGCAGAGAAGCAAGTATGGCGCCTACAGAACGAAACCGGCTACATGACCAAGACTTGCGCAAGGTATACCCCCTGATAGGAAGCTTGAGTAATGTGGTTACAGATGAAAATGAGCGCTCTGTCAAGAAGAGACAATCCCCCGAGAGTGTTTTGCATGCTGCAAAGGACGCCGGTGACATTGCGCATCGTCAACTGACGACCGATAACGATAAGTATAACCGAGGTATCTCTCAATTCAGCGACAAAAGTAGCTGTCCCGAGAACAGTTATGGCGCCATTAGTGGCGTCACAGACAGAGCGAACCCCGGACGACGCTCAGCGCTTCAAAGAAAACCGGGCTCGTGCACCAGCGACGCAGTCAATCTCCTGGCGAAACCTACTTTTTACGTGCTCGTGCTCGGAGCCATAGCCGCCGACTACACGACGCTTGTCGTGCACGGTACAATAGTGGACTACGCTCTCGACAAGGGCGTACCGCAGAAAACTGCAGAGGTGTCCATGACCTATTGCTCAACGACTGAACTCTTCGGAAGGCTTGCTCTTCCTCTGGTCGCTGACCTCAGGTTTGTGGGCCGCACTAACCTGGTGGCCACATGCTTCACAGCAATGGCGGCGACGTCCCTGGCCCTGCCGCACACCACTTCATTTGTGAGCTACATCCTTGTACAGGTGAGAGCGCTCGACATTGAAAATTTGTCGTGCTTTAGCATTGTTTCACTGTGTTCTTCTGGTTGCCTAACGAAGAATGGGCACGCATCTAAAAGAACAAAGGACTCCAAGGAAAGTAGGTAATATCGTGATGAAGACTCGGAAGGAGGACACACACGAGCTGTAAAGTGCGCAACTTCGAACTGTTTTATTTCTCAGAAAGGAGTCGCAATTTATGCACTGAGAGCGTTCCATTCCCAGGATTCTGGCCCATGCGCCTCGAAAAACCGGTCGCGCCATCTCGCGACAGCCGGCGGCGCGACGGCGCGTAACTCGATGGCGACGAAAAATAAAAATTAATGCCTAGTCGCGCATAAAAGATAGAGATTAGCTCTCTCGCCTATAGGTTGAATGCTTCCTAAAGTTTCTTTTATTAGAGTTTCATATATGTAGCTTACATATTGCGCTTACCCTGCGCAATGAGCTACGATAGCATGGAGCCTTTGGCGAGGTCCCGAAAAATACCCCACTTGACTTCACTTCATCGCTCACCAAAGCCCTAATTTAAAATATATCGACAAGCTCCCGGAGCTTCAGGTATCGTAATGTCTTACATTAAAAGAACTATAAAGTATTTTACATTTCAGATGAGCGAAAGATTTCCTGCTCTGTTTTTCTTTTGATTATGAATCCCCCGCACCGGCAAGAAACGCGTGGCGCCCTCTCTCGGTGTGTTGGCAAGGCGTACGTCCCTGCTACAGTGGCCCTGCTACAGTGTCCCTGCAACAGTGCCCCTGCTTTGGTAGGTTCCTCTGGGAGGTTGAGCCGTGCCGTACGAATGCGCACTTTTATCAAAAGTTCCCCCATCGGTGTGAGACTACGACCATGGGCTGCTACATAAAGTCCTACAAGAAAGCGCCTGCCTACTATGAAGTGTATAGAGGAAATTATAAGGAGACTCTTTTGCTTGACAGGTACACTTATTTAAGCGCATACAGTGACCCCACGATACGGGCATAGGTGATAGTGGAATTGCGTGCGCATTAACAGTGCAAAGCAATGAAACTTCCAGGTACTTCCGTTCAAGCAGTGAAATGCGTAATTCCCGGACGCTCGCTCACCCATACTTGTATATGGTTCTTGCACTGTGCATTGAAAATTTTAAAATCGTGTATTAATGACTACATTTTAACACTCCACTTATTAGCCTCAATAGCAGATAGCGCTTTGAACGTTTTGTCGATGTGGTGAAAGTGCAGCACGTACGCATTGAAGTGACTGAGTGCTGCACTATAAGAGGCAGCAAACCTGATGCTGCGTTTTATGGCAGTAGGTGATTTGTCCAATGTAAAAATTAGTGTGTGGTAGTTCACAATTTTTTTTTCTAGGTTGGTATAGTGCCTCTCACGATTCGATCGTTCACCGTCGATAAGGGCTTTATCATTGCTGTAATCGATGCTAGTTTCGGCAATTATGTCAACGGTGTACGTAAACTATGAGCCACTAACGAAGAATTCATAGAATGGCATGCTGGGAACTATTCTGAAGAGTGGGCCATCAGTACGGCAAGCTATTAACTACGCCGTTACACAGAGCAGCAATCAAGAATCAAACCCCCGTTAAATATTAGGATTTAAATTTGCTGAGAAATGAACAGAAGTTATTGTCCGATAACACGACGTTTCAAAGCTTACTGGTTATCTCCAGCGCGGCGGCTGGGCGCTCCATCCAGCCCGCTTGTGCAATGTGCCGCTCGCACGAGCGATTAGCGACAGAACGCGACAGGAAAAATAATCAAAAATGGGGGTAGGTTTGCACGCCATATGCAAAAAAAAACTATGTTCGCGCCACTCTTGCGACAGTGCTTATATGTGCAACAGTACTTATAAGCACTGTCGCAAGAGTGGCGCGAACATATTAGTTTTTTTTTTCATATGGCGTGCAAACCTACCCCCGTTCTTGATTATTTTTTTCTGTCACTCTTCTATGTACTTCTCACTATCCTCTCTATTTGCCTTTATTTTCGCCGGTTGCAGTTCCGGTGCTTGAGAGATTAGATAGCAATCGCCGGGCCGGCAACATTTTTAGTTTCCTTTTTGTATTTTCGTCAGTTGTTGTTGCCTCTGAAGCGATTAGTAAACTACTACTTCTTCAAGGTGTGGCTCTGGGGAGTTGCAGGGGCTTTATAAGCCCACAAACCGCGGGAGTAAGAAGAGGGAGCCGTTTCCAGGGAAAGATTAACACTATCCGGGGACTTTTAAATGTGCCATAACTTATTTCCACAACCTACGACACCAAGCACTCGAAGAAAGGTATATATTGCATCATTACCACGCCTTAGGCATTTTCTTTAGGATGACTGTCTTTGAAGGGGCAGAGGAGGCGTCTGATAATGGTGGCCGGCTTGTGTGTAGTTTGCATCCCTTCCTTTCAGAGAATACTGGCCAAGGTTTCGCTGACACCTTCTACGTACGAGCTGCATACGCGGTTTTGCCACCGGCATGTCCTTAGCATATAAGCATATACAGTTGTTTTCGTTGCATCCTTTTCGGTTTTGGATGATACATCGAGTGAAGAATCTTGAGTATCCATTTCTTAAAAATGTTTTCTTTTGCTGATGATGAGTTTTAATAGTGCAATGGGAACCTCGCACCCAGCGCAATGGGATGAAGTGTTTTCTTCAACACAAGGCTAGGTGAAAGACCATTTTCCGAGCGCTTCAGCTCAAAGAAACCAAGCGCCAGGCTTCGAGAGAACTTGTGCCCATTGGAAACCAGTGGGTAAACGGCGGCACTGGGGAACGAATCACACACCGTCCTCGAGCCGCATGCTTAAAGCGATATGCCATTGCTGTTGTCGCTTGTTTTTAAAATAAATAAGCAAGAATTGGGAATCGCCTTAACCAAACTTTCTTGAATTTCCCTCTGCCCTTCGGGCAGAATTTTTGGCAGTGTTCCTCCCACAAGGGCTACGAGAACAAGACGCACGGCTCGCAGCATCAAACGGTGAAGGAGTGGGAGAGGCGGTAACGCGAAGGGTCAAGGATGTGAGCAGGCGTTTAAGTAGGGCGAAATTCTTTTTCAAGAGGTACACGGGCACCCGGTTGCAGATGGTAAGAGGGAGGAAGAAAAAGGCAATGGGGAGGGGTCTCCTGCTGTGCCTTTGCCTGCATTTCTTTTCTTGCTCCTTTTATTTTTCCTGGAATCGTGGAGCGCAGTCCGTGGTTGCTTATTGAATGCGCTGTGTTTCTGCCCCCTATGGTGTGAAGCATGACGTAGTCGGCGCCTCTGTGAAAACGGCCCGGAACGGCCATGGATGCACTTTTGTCTCCAGGCTGTCATAAAAAAAAACAAAACCGCTAATGTGCCAGTACTGGCAAATGATCTCTCCAGACGCTGACAAAAATCGTCCAGAAAGGACATCAGAGTTTCTGCTGAAGATCAGTTACAATCTTTAATGCCTTCCACCAACCTAAGGAATTCCACCAGCATTGTTAAAAGCACAGCGCATGGCACAGGTAAAGAGTGGCACAAAAACAAATTTCGGATGATTTAGCGTGGTTTCGCCAATGCAAATGAGGAGTGCTAGCACTTCGGATTTCAGTGCTGTTTCGGTGTTCGGTTCCATTGCGCACGGATGCAGTTGATGAAGACGATGATATCCAAAACACAGCGCAAGAGACTGGTATTTTAGGACGCAGAATTTTCGGCTGCGGTGATGTTGCAGTTGTCTAATGCAGTAACCAGCAAAACTGATGTGTTGTTGCAGCCCCGGGTTCGAAACTCACTCGCGGACGTAAAACATTTCCGATTATTTTATTTCAGGTCAAGTAAATTTCAGACATACAGACAGACCACTTCGAAATCCAAAATTGAAGCCTCACTGCCACAATAAAAAATGCGACCCCGTTAGCCCGCTGTTCTACTAGCGTGTGGAGGCAGCGGTTGGAATCAATGCGGCCGCTCGATGGAACCGCATCATCGAGTGGCCACTCACTGAAAAAGACGGCACGCTGAAAAGCTTTTCATTAGAACCTCTACTTCGTTCCTTGTCATTAAACGTGAGTGCACTGTGTTGTTATGGCCTGTGTACAGTACAAAATAAAGCAGACCATTGTGAATGGGCGAGACCCTTCTGCGGCCACGTAATTGGCGACAGCTTCATAAAGCACGTGTTTTCGCTTTGTGTGGCAAGAAATGAATCGAATGGAGCAAACTGTCCATTTCACCAGAGATCATTTGGCGACGAAAAGGGGTCGAGCACGGTGCATCGAGTCTCCAACGCCACTATATCAAAGACAAAATAACACCGCTAAGGAGAACACAAAGATCAGGAGACTCGGTTAAATAACTAAACGTTTTGACAGATTTGCCTGTCTGGTTGGGTTTGAAGACTTATAATAAACTGCACATCTCAGTCTCATCTGCACAACAAGCACAGAACCTGACAGAAAAAAAGAACAACGCATGATAATCAAAGAACTCATCATGAACGGCTACCCAAAAATCTTCATCCAAAAATCATTCGACGTCAAAAACACGCCCACATGCGTCAAGAAATCAACGCACAAAGACCAACGCCACCACCAAAATACATCACTCTACCTGATGTCGAAGGTGTCAGTAAAACCATAGCCCGATTCCCGAAAAAAGGGAGTCTTCACGTTACGCACAAGGCCACAAACACTGTTGCTCTTTGCCTACCTGTTCATAAAGACCGGCCGCGGAGAGAAAGTGCCCAAAGCATTGTCTACAAAATTCCTTGCGTCGACTGCGACGCAGGCTACATCGGCGAAACCAAAAACCTCAAAGAAAGAATTCGGCAACATAAAAACGACGTCCGCAAGTTCGCAAGAGGCTGCAATCCTGTAGCCGAACATTCCGAGGAGTCAGACCACAGAAACAACTTCTAAGAAACCTGCATCCTAGTAGCCGAAACAAACTACCACAAAAAGCTCCCTCTGGAATCCTGGCACATCCAAACCATTCCGAACAACATCAACCGCACAAAAGGAAACCTGTTCGCAGTGTATGCCCAGGGACTTCAACGAAAAAAAGTCGCCATTGACAGCCTCCCCACAGTGCGACAACGTGACTAACAGCCTTAACCCCCTCCCCCTTCCTCCCCCTCCTCCACGCCTTTCGCATCACAGCTTTCGTTCCTTTGACCCCTTCCTCCCCTCCATACTTAGAGACGCTAGCTACTGCCCTCAGTCACCCCTGATGAAGGAGCCGAGTCGGCTCTGAAACTTTCGGTTAAAATTAAAGATTTTTGTTTGGAGATGTGCAGTTTATTATGAGGCTCGCTTACCACTGCAGAACGGCAGATATCTTATTCTTTATTGCCATTTATTTTCATTTTGCTTTGAGTAAGCATGGCGTCACTATTCTTTTATTCTTTTAGTCGTGATGTCACTGTGCTCGTATACCTCTCAGCGGAGGAACGTGAGCGCGTGCACTGAGATTGCGGACAACGCTTTTTAAAAGACACATGATCTCATCTGCCTCGCTTCACTGCACCCTAAGGCAAACAAACACAAAGATCTATCGACAGGGTACTCCTGACGTGCAGCATTCATTTTCTCAGAACTGAATGGACAACTTGTAGAATTGCCGACTTACAGGAAGGCTGCTTCCAACCAGCAACCCACGTTTGCAAACCGCGTTTTCGCTTCCTGCTCTGCTGATTGAAGGGGTTAGCATGAGGAGAGATTGTTTTCGTTCGGCAAACTGTAGGGGACGCTCGATATTCTGCAAGTATGCTCCAAGGGCCGTTTTTTTGGTGCACGCGCCCAAAGTCGGCGCTCTTAACGTACGACAGAACCGGTCTACGCATGCCCACTGCAGGAGACGCCGCCGAACCTCGGCGAGGCGCCGATATCTGTCCGTGCTAGACATCGGCGCCATCTAACGGGCGCTCGCGCACGTGTTGGAAGTGAGGTCCGGTTTACGACAATAGGAGCACAGCGGTGCTCTCGGTGACTTTTCTTCATGGCTTGAAGCTCTTCCCGGTTCCCAGAACTTTTCTTCTGGGTTTAGGTTGTCCTTTCAGCGCCCCCCAACCTATTTTCTTCACGGCTCGAAATTCTTTCTGTCCGCAGAAAGATGCACCAGAGTACAATGAAGTTTTTCCTCCACCTCCATCTGCTCGAGAGGGGAGCCAGTCAGCACCAAGAACATGGACTGCCAAACATGCCTCTGACGCCATTCTGGTCTGCTCAGTACTCAACCCACGTGGTCACGGCCGGCATTCAAAGGGTGTATTGGCGCCTGAGAGGCTAGGCAAGGACTGAATTCGCCTTAATAAAAATGGCTGTTGGGCAAACTAAGAGAGGAGGCTTACAAAAAAAGCGAGACACTTTTCTTCTTTAGCAAGAACTTTAGGATGCGCGAGTATCAAATTTTTGCTAGCGAACTGAATATATCGAACCATTTTGAATATAGGCAAACAAAAAATACATGTTGCTGGTAACGGCTGAAATGCGCTAACAGACGGGACAGAAAAAAACACATACACATGCGCTGGTGTCTGTGTTCTCTTCCGTACCATTGGCGCTGTCCAGCGTTTGCGTCAACATCCACCAACCAGTCCGACTTAGCCCTCTTCATTGAACAAAATATCGACAGTCTTAAAAAAGCTTTCCCACAGCAGAACGACGAAAGAAAATATGTATCAGACCATAACTTTACTTCACTCGTTATTGTGGTCGTGGGATACACTCGCTAGGTTTTACGGGGTTTAACGTCCCAAAGCAACTCAGGCTATGAGGGACGTCGCAGTGGAGAGCTACGAATATTTCAATATTTCGGAGTACCTGGGATTCTTTCAAGTGCACTGACATTGCCCAGTACACAGGCCTCTAGAATTTCGTGTCTATCGAAATGCGACCAACGTATCCGGGATCAAAGCTCCGTTTTTCGGGGGCCAGCTGCTGAGCACCACAACTATTCAACTACCGCGGCGGCTCCGGGACAGTTTGAGTAATGGCAACAATATACCTTAATTTGTATGGCAGTGCTGTGAAAACAACTCGCGGACAAAATTACTCGGTTCAGTTTAAAGTTTACACCGTCCCGTTCAAATAATTCCTACATCACAAAGCTCACGGAATGCTGAGCTACTATTATGGACTGAATGTTGAGAAGATCTCAGGCGACCCTTCTACATCGAATTCGCACGGCCTCTGCTCGCACTCCTGCATGGATGCATAAGACCGGCATAGCATCGTCTCCGCTCTGCTCTTTATGTGGTGTGTGCGGGGATATCGAACATTATATTATGTACTGCCCAGAGTACAACGCGGAAAGGCATGTGATGTTCGCTTCCTTCAAGAAGTCAGGAACCCGTCACAGCACAGTGCAGGATATTGTCTACCCGAGTGGAAACCAGACATGCAGAAGGGCGGCTGCACGCCTTCTTTTAACATTTCTGCAGAACATGGATCTTGATTTTAAATGGTGACAGCAGGAACGGACTATGGCCTACTGTGATTGAATGTGTGCGTATATGGTGTCTTCCGGAGTGGTCTACTTTATACTGTCAGTGAATGTGTGTATGGAGTGTGGCACTACAATGGCCTATGTTCTACTGTGACTGAATACGTGCATAGATGGTGACTTCTTGAGTGGGCTGTGATGTGAACTGTGTGGATTGATTGTGTGCATAGATGGTGACTGCGGGCGAGAATGTGTGCTATTATAAGAGACTGTGCGCTTAGCAGGGTAGATGCGGCATTGTTAATATCGAAGGGACGCTGCGGTGGAGCAATTGCCGGCAGAGAAAGCAAGGCTAACCCCACCTGTAGCATTCAACACCTCAACTCAACTCAACTCAACTTGAGAAAGCATTGTAAGGTGCTGAAATAATTTCTTACTGGCGGAGTGACGTGAAATGGTGCTACCTGAACAGCACCACAAAACGAAAAAACATGCCTCTGAAAACAAAGAGAACAAAATTGCGGTCGCAACGCTGACAGAACCATTCCCTCCACGCTCCCCTACGACCCCTATCTATAATCGACCACCTCCACGCCTGCGACAAAAGTGAAAAAGCAAACCGCGCAACTACTATGCCTTATATCTTTCTGGCTCACCTCCCAACTCCAATATCTATCACTTCCGGCATTCACTTTCTCTGGCCTGTTATCTATCCACTGACAGCGGCTCAATGTGCTGCCAGTTGTCATAGCCTCAGAGCGACGAAACTACATGTTCCAAAACATCAGCTTTAAAGGTAAAATTTATTTGAAAAGGTACTTCTTGCATAGCTAGAGCTATTTCTGGGAATCCTAGCATTGAATGAGTGTCGACAAATTCAGTCAGGCGTGACTGCGCGCAGGCATGACACATAGCCGTGTGGCGGCATGTCGCATGCCACCTTACACATCAGGTGACAGGTGAGGTCCACCGAGACAACACATTTTGTACAGTGTCAAGTCTAAGTGGGATTTTCGAGACACACCACATAAACGGTGTTGTGCATATCGCCAGCCACTTCACCGACCCAAGCAGATTCTTTTAAGAAACGAAAGCAAACGCCATTTCTCCAGGTTAAGTAACAAGCGGTCACGTATGCCTTGCAATCACGAAGTGCTATGTATAAGCTATGGTTTAGGTAAAGTTAAATTACTCTTTCTGTCTGAGGTAGGTGTGAATTCTAGTAGCTGGTTAGCTGTCAGAATGTGAATGTGGAACTCAGGCATAGAAGCGGTCGTGCTCGATACAGAAAAGGATCAAATAAAGCTGGCTCAGCATTGCAGATAACGTCGGATTAACTAAAGTTATCGAAAAAATACACAGGAGATGAACAAAGCAGCCAAACAACTTCGTTAATATTGACATGAAGATCCTTTCAAAAGTCAGCAAAACACAGCAAACGGCTGGAAAATGTTTTATGCTAAGCAATAATTCGAAACGCCTGGCGATGTCCAGCTTACAGCTGACAAGAAAAATCTGCAGAGATTGTTTACATCCCCGTCATGATCACACCTTAGCACCATACTTCGCGCATACTAACACTTTTAAATTTTCTTTTTTTCCACAAACGATTGACGAATGGAACGCCCTGCCTCTACAGGTGATATCGGCTGTTGATTCCGACAAGGCACTCTGTGAGCTATTTTAAATATATGAACTACATTACACAATTTTATTGTTCTGTGTTTTAGGATGTAACTGTTTTTGTGCTGAGTGAATGTATTTGTCTGCCCTCCCTGCCTGGACTCAAATGAGGGTCTGCAGTATTGTGGAAATAAAAAAAAAATAAAGCAAGGATTTGTGCTACGCAGAAGACGAGAATGAGCGGGCAGTGCCGCGGGACGGAGCGGATAGAAGTTGGCGAAGACGACGCTCTGCAATGCACAGAGCAAGAGTGCGGTGGAGTTTAATACGAGGCGTGTTCGGCTGTGGCGATAGCTTCAGTTGTAGCATCACAGGCTGCAACTTAGGGCGTTTATAACAGAACAGACTTTCTACCGGACTGGTTTCAACTCTTGAGGTCGTGTCTATCTTTGCCGCCCTTTTAGTTGTGTTGCCTTTTATGAAACTAGTGCTGTGCAGCTACTAGCTTAGTGCTTAGTAAATAATCTGTATATAGCCCCTTTCTATACATGCATAACCTCGTGCAGTATGTGCTATGATGAAAAAAAAAAAGCGGTGATCGATATTCACGTACTCTTGCGCAGCGGCCTTTGTTCGCGTCTCCGCGGGCTCTACTCCTATTTTTGGATATTTTTTATTTCATTTTCTTCCCATTTTTTTTCTATGATTGGGACAGAGTGGACAAATATCGGCAAGAGACGGCCTTTCTAGGCTCTGAACCTCCGGATTAGTGCTTTTGCACTTATACATGCCGACGGAATAATTTTAGACAGCCCAAAGGACAGCTCAAACTAAGCATGCATTTGTAACAAGTACCTTAAGTCCCTGCTCCTTATGGGCGATAGAGTTATACATGCTGCATTCCTTGTTGATAAAATCTAGTTGTAACGAGGCTGAAAACGAGGCATCTATGGTTGACTGCAAGCGAAGTTAACTAGTTTCATTTAGAGTTTATCGATTCACGAATAACTTGTCGTCACGTACAATGTAATCGAAACAAACTGCTGATGTAGCCATAACATTTCTTTTTATTTTAAAGTTCTATAATTTAGCTACTAATGAGCGTAGTTCATTACGACGCGGTTGCGTCTGAGCCCTGCCAACCTGAATGTGTTCGGCGGAAAAAGGGAAGACAAATTATTACAGGTTTCAGTATATTTCAGTTTCTTGCAGGATTGCTATGACTCAGAGTGTCAAAGAAAACTGTTACCAAGATGTGACATCCATTTCATCAAGAGCCGACCAAAATTGATAGTTGCAGACGAAATGATTTCATCTGTTAGAGTGAAGACACGGAGCGGGTGGTAGGCCCTCGGTGAAGATCTACATCTTCAGTTAGCAGCAGCAAGCAAAATATTTAAATAATTCATAGCAACCGTTTTGATGGCTGGTGGTTACTGAAAAGGAAACCAGTAAAAAGAAACCGGTTTTCGCTTTCCAGATTTAGTAGGAATCTAAGCGCATACTAAACCGTAAGCACAGACATGAAAGACATGTAACCAATAACGTTTTAATCTTCTCACGTTTTCCGCTTCGGTTATATTTTAGATATTATATGGGCGTGGTATTTGTTTTCTCTTTTGTCAGTGTTACTGCGCGTTTCTCCTAGTTTTCTGGCACGGCTCTTCCTTGAGGCTCCTACTTTATCACCACCTTTTTCTTTTCTTGACGCGTCGGACATTCTTTCGGGCGTTTGCATGGAGCATGCCTCGGTTGCGTCGTTTATCATTTGTAGCAATTTATTTTTGTCTTCTGAATGTTGTATTTTCACCTCTTATGTGCACTTGGCTGTGACGGTTAGGGGCCTTCTCATCTGTGCATAATTTTGACCGGGAGGTTGTGCTCATGTTGATTCGTATCTGCTGATCTGCTGTTTTTTGTTAATCGTCCCTGGCTCCTACATGTTATATGGAAAAGCCTGTAGTCTATACGGCAGTCTTGCAATAGAGGAAGTTGGCGCTGCTTGTGTGTTGTCTATAGTCTTCACTGAAGCATGTCTCCCTACGGTGACGAAGCTATAGCGCGAAGATAAAAATCCAGCATGTGTTCTAGAACTCTTCGAGGACAAGTGGTAATTCAGGAACAGTTCTGTTGGGGTTCAAGCCACAGATTTAAAACTTGGACCGAAGTCCTACTTGGTTGTCTGGGCTAGTTTAGTGAACTCACAAAAAATTATTCGGTGATCGTAAACATCTTCCTGGAAATCAACGTTGAAGGCGCAGCTATGGTGTCTGCATCGGTACAAGGAAAGCAATTTTCCAATCTTTTTTCCATTCTAAGAAAATAATAATCGTTGGCTAGGGCGCATGAACATGTGCATGAAACTATACTGAGAGAAGTGTTAACAACTTATAAAACCACGCTAACATGGCCAAGAGGTGAGACCCCATCGATTTGTTTCCCTGCGCTGACTGCGTCCCCGAGCTGACTTCTCGTGGAGGCAGGAAGCGTTTGGGACGTGTGAACAACGTACCCTCGAGATTGCTGGAATTCTTGCTCTGTGAATTCCGCATATCAAAAGAAGAAAGGCTGCAATGCATACCGAGGTCCCTTTAAACGGGAGAACAGAGGTAGTGGAGGAGTGTTACCTAATCGGCTCCGTGGAGAAAGCACTTTTGGACCTTCAGTTGCAATCCCTTGACGTCGCGTTTTTTAGACCGGTGGAAGGTCTTCCTGAAAGCACATGTGCACTCGGAACCGCGCTGAGCAATGTTCGAACAAGGATACAGACTTGTTATCATGTTACGATAGGATTTATGCAACAAAATGCGGCGCGTTTCAAAAAAAATTAAAGGAAAGGATTGGACGCGTCACGTGTGTTTACACAGGTTGACTCATTCTCATGTGCAGGTGTGTAACAGAGTGGCTTCGTGGCTAACAAAATTAGGAAGTGTGTCGCCGTGCAAGGAAGCCTGACTTTCTTGAAGATAACCGATTCATCAAGCATGAAATGTCTTTTTTTTATGAGGACATGACGAAATGTCGGATCGAAATGGTCGTGTTTCTCGAGGTGTCGGCTTCGGAGGAAAACCGCGTATATGGTGGTGTTTGCGGCTGGGCGGGCAACCCAACTTAGGCCGGTTTCGGTCAATCGAACACGCTAATTATTTTAGATAACTATGCCCGCATCCTACAGTTAGTGCAGCGGCGCCGAAATCAACTTTTGCCACTTTAACAGAAGGATCACCGTCGCTGCTTTGGCAGGCCTTCTCGCTTAGCAGTGCTTTCCCCTCGTTGATGACATTTAGCTTTAGCATTTAGCGATACCTGACATCCCTTTTTTGCTTTATGTACCTCCAGCTGAGTATCGACGCGTCGCGGCGCTCTCTGCCTCGCAAATTTTTTTCGAAAAAAGCGTCCGAGTCTTACAGCGTCCCGGTATTTAATTATTTTTTAAGCAATGACCGTAATGAGCTTCCGAATACAGTTTTAGCGCAGAAAATCATCTAGCTCCAAGATTCAGCAGACTGAGGCGAAACCTTCCGAAATTCGTTCGACGGTACTAAAAAAAAAGTAAACTTTGCAACCAAGAGCGCAGAGAGGGCTTGTGACCGACGTTGCCAAAAATGGGCATTCTTTGTTTCCGTACGCTTCATACCACTGAGCCAGAGCCGCGGCATCCCGCGCTATGATAAGTGCTTGCTGGTAGGAGTTACCTATATCTTCGTCATCGTCATCTTTCATCCTTTCGTTCTCTGGTTCGCAGGGATCGTGCAGTGAAAGCGTACGAGTGATTAACGATAAAGTAAGACTCGTCTTTGTCACCCACAGCAGCTTTTATGTAGCCGTAAAAAAAAAAAGGCGAGAAGCAGACAATTTTTGCTGTGACGTGCATACTTGCAGTAGATTTAAGAGCGTTAGCTCCTACTCATCGCGTTTCTCGATTTCTTGGGAATTTCTTACGAAGTCCGAGGAATTCAAGATGGCAGCCTCCTCAGTAAATCGCTTTTGCAACCCATTTTGTGATTGACTGACAACATCATGAATATATCGAATTGGTGATAGATTGGTTTTATCAATTATAAATGCAAGATGTCAAATTTGTATTTCTACTGGTGTCCCCTCACTTTAATCTCATTCATATCAATTCTAGTAAACCACACAGCTAAAGCGCCAGCTCCAAGCGCCCTTCCTTGGGATACGCATACGCCAAAACCGGTCTGCGCATGCGCACTGCAGAAGACGCCAGCGAGCCTCGGCGAAGCGCCGATACCTGTCCGTGCTAGATATCGGCGTCAGCGCACGGGCGCTCGCATACGCGTAGGAAAAGGGGTTAGGTTTATAACAATGGGAGGATCGCGGGGACCTCGGTGACTCTTTTCTTTCTTCATGGCTTGAAGCTCTTCCAGGTTCCACGAAGTTTTCTTTGCGGTTTAAGTTGCCATTTCATCGCCCCCCCCCCCCCCCCCCCAACCCCTTCTCTTCACGGCTTGAAATTCTCTCCCTCGGCTCAAAAGGGGAACCGAGCCAGCGCCAGGAACGTGGAGATGCATGCCCCTTTTCGACGCCCGTTCCCGCGTACACCAAGAGCGCCGACGCTGGACGCGTACGCTCAGAAAGGGCCCTTGGAGTTGGCACTTAACGCTCGTTACTTCAACGTCTTTAAATCGGTAACCGCATGAGGCGATATTTCTTCGCGATACGTCGCGCGATGACACCGCCGTCGCCCATCGCTGTCGCTGGCGCAAACCGCACGAAGCGACGGGACTCGGCGTTGGAACGGCGCGTTTTCAGTGTTGCTCGATTGCGGCAGCTTCAGCGTTCAGTCATTTTGCGTTAATTAACGCATTGAACAACGCTCTTAAGGCTTCATACGAGATAAAACACATTAAAAACACCGAAAAATATTTAGGTACTCATTTTATTTTTAGTCTACTACACAAAATCACGTGATGCAGAAAAGCGCGCGCTTTTTTCTTTCTGCTGTTCGCGCCTCCGCCATCGTCGTCTGCCATGGAACGCCACCGGAAAATGGCAATGTTTAGAACTTTGCTGGTTCTGAAACAATTGCAGACTGGAGTTCGCAGGCACTGGGTGCGTCCTGTGTGGCAAAACCGCGCGGAGGAGAGCGAATACTTCACAGCGGTAAGTCAGGACATGCTGTAGTGTTAGCGCACTAGTTTCATTTTTCCTTGAAACGTTTTCAGATGCAGCTCATGAAGAATGGGGACGAAAGCCTGTTTCATAAATATTACCGAATGTCTCCGGAGATATTCGACATGCTGCACAGCATGGTCGACGAGAAGTTATATAAACAGTGGCTATGCAGAGACCCTATCTCATCGGGTGAACGGCTTGCCTTGACGCTGCGGTGAGTAATTTAAACATTGTAATTACCCAATTACCCATTGCACGTTATATCACGCTATGTGCAGGCTCCTTTGATTGCAATTCGGCGATGACATCACAGTTGAGCAGCTTTCTAGTATGTGTGCTTGCGTGCGGCTATGTACTGTATGTCGTAAATTATATATGTCATCTGAACGCATGAGTATATGTTTACATGCGTATTTGCAGGTACCTCTCGTCAGGCATGCCCATACCGGACGTCGCCATGGCGTTCCGGATTGGAATTGAGGCGGCAAGGGAGGCTATACACCTCACTTGCCAGGTGCTGTGGGACGTGCTTTCACCTCTGTACATGAAGGTAGGAAATATGTGGTGTAATACATTATTTAGCATGACACAAAAATGCGTTAGGCTGTATTCTCCTGTTTTACTGCACATGTAATAGATCACTTACTAAAATATAGGCTAATTAACTTTCTTGAATATCTTTACTACGCCACGAATATTTTTCCTTGTTTGCTGATGCGCCCCGCCGCGGTGGCTCAGTGGTTAGGGCGCTCGACTACTGATCCGGAGTTCCCGGGTTCGAACCCGACCGCGGCGGCTGCGTTTTTATGGAGGAAAAACGCTAAGGCGCCCGTGTGCTGTGCGATGTCAGTGCACGTTAAAGATGCCCAGGTGGTCGAAATTATTCCGGAGCCCTCCACTACGGCACCTCTCTCTTCCTTTCCTCTTTCACTCCCTCCTTTATCCCTTCCCTTACGGCGCTGATCAGGTGTCCAACGATATATGAGACATATACTGCGCCATTTCCTTTCCCCCCAAAACCAATTATTATTATTGTTATTACTGATGCCTGGCAGGTTCCTGTTATACTGTGCATGCGATATGGCTAGCATTGCTCCAACATCACTTGGCAGGCACACTATGAACCAAAGGTCCACATCACATACTGCAGTAAATGTACCTAACAGGAGTTGTATGATGAATGTCATCAATCATGATGCACTCTATTATGTACTGTAGCAATACAAAACACGTGTCTTATCTCATTACAGCCTCCAACAGAGAGTGAATGGCGTGACATAGCTGCAGGTTTTTGGCACCAGTGGCAATTTCCGAAGTTCTTAGGTGCAGTTGATGGCAAGAATGTGAATATCAAGCGGCCGAAAAAGTGTGGAAGTCTCTACTTCAACTACAAGGTATGGCAGTGTTGGCTTTATTTAAGTTGTTACAGTACTGAAGGATCCAACATCTCTGTGATATCATGTGCAATGTAATGCGTGCATTACCCGCAGTTGTATATGTCTGTACAGGGCACCTACTCCATTGTATTGATGGCAGTGGTTGAAAGCAGGTACCAGTTCAGGCTCATTGATGTCGGTGCACCTGTACGCCTCAGCGACGGAGGAATATTCAAGGATTCCCCTATTGGGAAACGCCTTGAAAAGGGAAAGATGAACTTGCCGAGGGCAGCCCAACTGCCAGGATCAGCTACAACTTTGCCTCACGTGTTTATCGGCGACGAGGCATTTCAGCTTCGTCCAGATTTTATGCGGCCGCTACCTGGGAGCCGGACGAGCAATGAAGAGGTGATCTTCAATTACCGCCTGAGCCGTGCAAGGTATATATACAGCATGGCACAAATTTGCTGCTTTGAGCCTTTATATATGATTTTTTTAAACGACAGCAGAAAAGTGCTCTTAAGTAGAGCCAAAAGTTTGGGCGAGTTGGTGAACGTTCACCAACTCGCCTAACTTTCGGTTTTACTTAATCTGATTTCTAGTTCAGTGGGGTCTTTTCCATTTAACAACCTCAACTTTAATGACGCTGCAGTCATTACGGCACTCTTCCCTGTGCTTGTAAGGCTGGGATGTTTTCCTGGCATCTTCGCTACTGATTTTGCCCTCCAGAATTGCAGGCTCTCTCGAGTTTTCTCTAATTAATGCTTCTCTGAGTCATCCTATCCGCCCTTTGCATTTTCTTCGAAGCACTTTTTACATCATGAAAAGTCTTCTGTCTGCAACGTATAGAAAACAGAAATGAAAATTAACAAAGAGGTATTGGTGTAAGTCCTGTCATTTTGGGATGTTAATTGCCTTTGTTTGCATCTATGGTGTGCAGTTTGTCCTCTGTAATGACACAAGTGAAATGTCTATCCACTTGTTTGCGCAGTTTGTTACTGCCAGAGAAGAAGTTTTACTGCAGTGCAGAGTGAGTGTACCTGCATGCCTTTCCTGCTGAAGCAGTGCGGTTTTTTTAAACAAGGAAACTCACTTTTTGTTTTCCAGGAGGTGTGCAGAGAATGCATTTGGCATTCTGGCTTCACGGTGGAAGATTTATGGCCGTACCAACCACCTGCAGCCAAGCAATGCTGATAGCGTAGTAAAAGAAACATGTATATTACACAATGTATTAAGCGGAATGAGTGCTTCAGAGTCAGAATACTGCCCTGTCGGCTATGCAGACGCTGAGGATGTATTTGGCAATGTTTTGGAGGGAGCGTGGAGAAGTGAGGCTTCAGGCCGAACAGGGATGTTTGAGCTGCAAGGCACAAGGGCGCGCAAAAGCTCGCAAGCTGCAGGCAGTGTCCGCAGGAATTTCATCCATTTTTTTTCTAACGAGGGCTAGGTGCCATGAAATGGAACCTGCCTGGAGTGCAGAGGCCAGTGCGGCAGCAGCTGCCATGAATGCTGAAGGGTAGGCTTCGGTGGCAAAAAAAAAGACTCAACTCCATCTTGTGCTCAATGTTAAAAAACAGTGCTTATGATTTTCAAATTTCAAAGGAATGCGATGTTTTTTGTTTTTTTAAGGCTTCCAAATTTTCTCTTTCTCCTATTTGAAACAGTTGTGCTGAAGCATTTTTGATCAAGTCTGTGTAAAGTTCAGTATATTCCAAGTAGACGCCTCAGGCCGTTGTTGTCAAATGCTTCGTCTATGAATACCAATTATAAACTAAAGAAGATATTGCGTTCATCTGTTTTCCTCTTACCTTTCAATTGCATGTTAGAGATTTCTGCTATACAGCAATTCCTCGCCTCTCTACTCTATGGCCCTTTCATGGTCACTTTTTCCTGTCCTTTTATCCCATGTAGTGTTTGGTCCCATGTAATTTCGGTCTTTCTGACCTACCGTTATCTTTGCTTTTGTACTTATATATCCTCATTTCTATAAAGCACTGCCCATGACTTTTAGCTGTCTGCCAGGCGCTGCTGTAAAAGCCCAATGAGGCTTTGGCAGGCCTGAACTTGTAAACTGTTTTTCTTAGTTCAAAATAAAGTGATTGATTGATTGATATCAGTTATGTCATTACAGTTATGCTGTCTGAACATCCAGCTGATTTCTATTATGGTGGCATTGTTGCATCCTACCTCCATCAAAATGCAGCCTGCGGGCTCGATAACAAAATGCCTCGTTTCAGGAAAGCAGCGTTGAAAACGCCAGAGCAGTTATTGTTTAAAAATGAAAACATTTGGACCATTGCCATTTGTACCATTTTAATATCACAGAACATGATGATACAGCATGGTGGAAAATAATATCAATTTCATTTTGATATATCACAGAACATGAAGATACAGCATGGTGGAAAAAAAATCACTTTCATTTTCATATGTCACAGAACATGAAGATACAGCACGGTGGAAAAAAATCACTTTCATTTTAATATATCACAGAACATGAAGATACAGCATGGTGGAAAAAAAATCACTTTCATTTTAATATATCACAGAACATGAACATACAGCATGGTGGAAAAAAAAATCACTTTCATTTTAATATCACTGAGCATGAAGATGCAGCACGGTGAGAAAAAGCCCCTTTCCAGAAACAAATTACCTGCTGCTTTGAGTACAGAAATAAAAAAATAAAAACAACTCTTCCTGCCTCATAGAGGGCAAATTTCATGCGGAAGTAACTTATGCCTGTCCTGAGCAAATCACATGCGAGAGAAACTAAAAGGTACAAATTACCTTATCATCACATAACAGAAATGAAAAATACAAAACTTGCAAGGTTTTCTTGAGTTAACATCACATATGTATTGCATTAAAAACCACAATGCAGAAAGTCTTGAGTAAATATCACACGAAGAAGTAAAAATGCACATATAACTTTGGTTCAACTTGACTAAATACATTTATACAAGTCATGAAAGGCTTTCTACTTGCATATTTGTACCTGTAGGTACTTGAAGCCCGCTGTTCTTGTTGTACAGTACAGCATAATCATGAATTATAAATAGGAAATAAGCTGCAGCAATACAAACATGTTCAGCACTTAGTGGCTTATAATTAGGACCATTCTGACAGTGCTCATCACTGCTATGAAAGAATATACAATATAGATTTTATTTGGTTTGTGAGGGTTTAACGTCCTAAATCGACTCAGGCTATGTGGGACGCCGTAGTGGAGGCCTCCGGAATTTAGTACAAGCATGTAATACTTACATAGAAAACATTGGTCTGCCTGTAGAATTCGTGACAAAAAGTATAGTACTGTCATGGACATCAGTTAGTTCCACTCATTTCATATTCCTATATTGCACAGCGCACTCGAAAACTCGCCACGATGTCAGTCTACCTGACTAAAAGCATGAGTTTAAAAATAAGCAGCAGTTGTCAACAACAGCCCGCGGTCCACAGTGCTGTACTGCTCTGGTAACCAACCACAGCAGTAAACAAAATCAGCCACAGCCTTTTGTTTCACTTCATTAAGGACAAAATTTTCATAGCCAGGTCTGAGGAGAATGTATACAAGATATGGACAGATGAGATGAAACGTATGTGTAGGGATGGAAGACGGTCTTGTAAAGTAACAATAATGAAACCTTCAGGGAACATGTATTTTTGTGTGCAGATTCCAAATATGCCATTTGATTTCACATGTAACAAGTCCTTGTGCACTTAAGAGGCATGGTATATAAATTTTTTGTGAACAGTTTATAAGAAATTTTGCTACATATAACTTCAATATTCATGCCATTAGTTTTTGGAACATCAAGAAATGCGATATAAGGGTTATATTACCACCCTACCTATCATAAAACCTGATTGACAAGGTTTTTAATTTGCTATTTCAGAAAGGGGAATAAAAAATATACTTCACGTTTCTGAAGTGACAACTTCAAAGCCCTATAACTCTAGTTCTTTGGTAGGCAGGATGAAAATTTTACCTTTATTGCATTCTTTAACACAGGCACCGCGGTGGCTAAGTGGTTATGGTGCTAGGCTGCTGGCCCGAAAGATGCGGGTTCGATTCCAACCGCGGCGGTCGAATTTCGATGGAGGCAAATTCTAGACACCCGTGTACTCTGCGATGTCTATGCACGTTAAAGAACCCCAGGCGCTCCAAATTTCCGGAGCCCTTCACTACGGCGTCCCTCATGGCCCGAGTTGCTTTGGGACGTTAAACCGACATAAACCAAACCATTCCTTGAATATATCTTTAAATGCTGTTGACAAATATTTACATAATATATTGCACAGTGAACAAAATCCTCTTTTACAAGAAATCAAATGGTATATTTGCAGTCATCACGTAGAACTGCAGCATGTTTGCTGAAAATGAAGTCCACTTCATCAGTAAAAATTCCACCAGCAGTTATGTTTGCATGTACACGGAGAGAGGGATAAAAAAAGTCAGTCTGAGAACTGCACATACTTTGCTGCTGTCGCAAGCACATCGGCATGCATTTGTACACGCAGCCTTTTTGGGCACTGCCTGACATAGGAAGCAATCAGCATTCCAAAATTCTCAGCCTCATCAGCTTCCTTACCTGAAAGGGCATTAATTTCATCATCATACACCTGTTTCCGCTTTTTTTGTGATGCCGCTAGGGCCAGCAGCACATTCCATTTTCGTAACTAATGGCTGTGGAGTCTGCACCAGTGTTGTGGAGCCTGCATCGCTGTCTCCAGCACCAGTGTCCGTGCATGTTGCATCATCTACATACATGCTTGCAAACATCTGCTCTGGTGTTACACTGCCATTGGCACAGTCGTCAGCTGGCAGCGGCCCCAGGTTACCTGAAGTCCTGAAGAGATACGAGGAAGCAAAGGTGCTCAACACTAAAGTAAACAGTGTGCATGCCTTATGCTCCCTGACAGTATGATTTTGAGATGACCAACCGAGCAGCTTCTTGATCACAGTACAGTGATCACTGTCCCAGATCTATAGCTATAGCTGTATCATGCAATATAGATGCCACTTCTTGACGACTGCAGTGAAAAACGAAGGTAGGAAAATGCACATCAAGGCTGTGAGTGATAAAAGCAGCTTACAGATTAATGATGACAAAATGTTTACATCACTGCCCAGCATCTTGTACTTTGAAAAGTAAAACTCAGCGTACTTACGGACGGCCAGTGACTGTGTCTCTTAGAAACAGCAGTCGGTCATAAAAAAACTATTTCGTAGCAGCGTCGTCGCCTTCAAAGCAGTCTTTGTCGTCGTCTTCTGCAGGAGCACCACACCTGGGTGTAGGGTTGCGGGCCTTATACAACCTCCGGAACGTATCCCGTAGGTTCTTCCAGCGGGCCTTCACGTCAGGAACTGCGAAGTGTAGATTATACTTATAACCACGCAAGTGTGCGCTAAACAGAGAATGCTTCGAGCATTAATTAGTTAAGCGATGATTACAGTACAAGTCAGACGTTTCATGTGGTTTGGTGCCGTAATTAACGCGCTTGTCCGGCGTCCACGCGCTGTTCTCAGTCATGTTCACGATCCACTAACTAAACTCCAGGCTGTCAAGTTCAATGCCGTGACCGCGGGCGATAAGCACGCGACTCGCTGAAAAAGCACTGGCATACCATTCACATTTAAACGAAATGCCAGCAGCCGAAATATTCCTGAGCATCATGAGCCAAACACACTGACAACGTTCCAGTTATGAATATAAATATAGACACGTAATTACGCGGCATCAAAAAAAAAGCCAGTGCGCGAAGCTCACGTGCAAGAAGCGACAATGACAGCGGAAGGTTTGCGACTCGCCAGTGGACCCAAGGGTCGCTGCGATGCGGCGCTAGGCGACATTCCTGCGCTGCTGCGATTTATAGTGCGTGTAGGACATATCCCACAGCACCCTTTCCTCCTGGACTTGTTCAATAAGCCTTTCATTGAACTCTTGTATACCTGCCATGGTGAGGGATGCGTCGGTTGCTGCTCCGCTGAAAGCCCGCCGGAAGAAAAAAAACACTTTCGCGCGCAAATCGTATAGGAAGTTACGCACCCGCAAGGCCTACCATCATTGGCTAGTCTCGCGCAGCACTTCCGGGCGATGGGCGAAATTTTCTACAAATCCAGAACCTTCGCGACGCGATGAGCGACAGCGCTTCGGCGGCCCTCGGCCCACCGCGCGATGCCATCGCGCGGCGTGTCGCCGCGAATTTTCGCCTCATGCGGTTACCGCTTATGACAGTGACGGGCCGGCATCATTTTTGACAGATGACCGCTCAACGTCCGACAAAGACGGCGCGGGTACGCCGCGTTAGCCGCGACCCGACTTTTTTCCTTTTCTTGCAACCGAGGCAAAGAAAAGAGTAGGGGGCCCACAGAGTCTGTCTCCCTTGAACACACTGGGTTGGAAAAGAAAAAAAGAAACAGAAATACAAAGCCGCCCCCCCCCCCCTCCTCGAGAAGCTGGGCGTGAGGGGAGAACACACGAAGTGGACAGTGCGCGAAGGTTATCGGCGGCTCTCTCCCAAACCAGGAAGGGAGAATGCAAGAGATGGAGGAGGCGCTCAACTTCATGCGGCGCATGGTGGCGGCTTTGTGAACTAGCTGCGCATGAGCCAGAATCCTGACCATGACAATAGGCCTATGGAAAACGTGAAGCAAAAAATATGCTTAAATACTAAACAATGCAACGAACGCACGTTTGGATTCAAATCATCGACATCGCCATCATGGATGATGCGAAGCAAGAGATAAGGATGACCAACTTCTCCTAAACAAAAAACTGAAGCGCAACATAAGTCTTAGGAAAGTTCGAACAGTAAGCTCTCTGAGCAAGAGGAAAAGTAAGAGGTTCACAGCCAGTGAAACAGAATTAAATCTCAATGTACCAAAACCAGTGTCCTCCTGTCAGGAGGAGGAATAATTCTTTCCAGAAACCGGAGAATCAAACAGATAAAGCAAGTTGCAGCAAAAAAAGTGTCAACAAGTTAATTGTGGGGATGAGACGAAAGAACTAAGTGTAGGCTTCTCAAATGATATGATGAAAAGGTTGTGACGTTCCTTGTGTGTGCTACGAGGGTCCGCGTTCGACGGCGCGGCGTAGACGGAGCCCCCAGTGGCGGCGAAAGCACTCAAGGGAAAACAATTCAGCTGGAAGAGAGGAGATCGGCGACAGCCGGTCTCGTTTTGGAAGCAGCCAGCACACAAGTTTCTACTCTATATGGCTGCAAGCAACTTGAGTGGGATTGCTTTCGGGCCTGCCGCCATGGACCGCACGGAAATGACCCAGGTGACAGCGGCATCATCAATTACCGAGCCATACTCGTTGAGAGTGAACGACCAAAACGAAGGGGTTTAAGCACAACCGGATCCCCTTTCCATAGTGTCGGCACGTGTCGAACGCCGCCGCCGCCGCCGCGGGGAGACGGGCGTTATCTTCCCCAATTGCCGTAACCATGCCGGGGACAAAGGGCCTCGTTTCAGCGGGCCTGGCCCCGTGACAAGACGGCGGGCATCATCAATCAACCCTCCCGAGCACATCCCAGGACAAGGGACCACTTTCCCGGCCTTTTAGTGACCTCGCGTTCCGGCCTTGAGTGGCGAGTGTCATTTGATGGAGAACGGAGGTCGGTGACCCGCGGGAACCGTCAGCGGGCCATAGACCGTCTACCACAGCCGACGCTACCTCGACGACAACCTTCTTTCCCTCGGACTCAACACGTGAGGGGGGCGAGACCATAAGTGCGGTGGTGTGTTTGTGCGCCCAAGTGAAAGCCCTAGGCCCCTCCCACTCCGGCGTGGGCGTCCTCACCCTAGGGAGTGTGGGGACAAGAGGATATAAAAATCGACGAGGAGTACGGAAGAAAAACGCTCAGGACGACATCGTTCGCCAAGGGGGCCTTCAGCGCCGAAGCCCGACGGCGTGCAGCTTCTGCCAGCAACCGTTCGAGCTCAACTCCGGAGCCCCTCCATCGTCTCCATGAAGTCGTCGGCACGTAAGCTCGGATGCCCCAGCCTCTGATGTATAATCATAATCATGTGTAATTATTGAATATATCTGTTTGTTTAAACTGAGCCATACGGCGTCTCTTTGCCTCTCCGTCCCGTGTGGACCTGCGCATTATGGGGGGGTCGTCACAAGGTTGTGGGTACTTGGGGAAGATATTTCTAAACCTTGGCGGTGGCCTCATGATGCGATGCTTTTTCGTCTCGGCTTACTAGAAAAAGAAATTACTCCGAGATACTTGGTTTGGCAAGAAAGAAAGGAACAGCGTGGAGACAGGACCATTGCACAGCCTGAGGGCCATATACCCTTATCGCCATGTCTCCGTGCTGTTCCCTTCCGCCAGTAAACAACACTATATTCGCCGTCTCTAGCTCGATTTGGGTGTGAACGTATGGTACTGCCATCGCTGGTGTGAAGGCTGCTTTCGGCCCAAGTCCAGAATCTCAGCGGTAATGCGAGTCGAATAACAGAGCTATACAGGGTAGCGGTTTTCCCCTCTATAGGTTTCCACAGCCTCCACAAAGTGGAACACCAACCGAAAAAAATGAATTTGTTGTTACTGCGGGCGCTTTTTTTTAATTCAAAGGAAATGCAGCGCTAGTACGGTTTTCGCCGCCAAACAGACTGGCACATCAGTAGCGCTCCCAGGCGATTTCTCCACTCTTGCTGCATTAAGATTACCAATAAGCTCGCCTTGCAATCTTAAAATAGGCCGACATTTCCTTTTTCAAAAATTAGATTCTGAGATTTTGCGATCATGTGATAGAGATTTTTTTTATCTTTCAGAACATATTGTACACTTGGGTAGTCACGGTTTAAAAAATAAATTTTGATCCTTTTTCGTCGTCATGTCGACAGGAAGAGTGGGAGTTTTCAAATATAAATCGTGTTTTTATCAAAACAATATTTTTTGAGGTATGTGTACCTTTTTCTCGGGAACTATAAGGAATATGCGAACAAGATTTCTCTCGTGTGCTAATCAATGCAATTTACATAATTGACACTAGGATCAAAAGCTTAAGCTCATTTATATTTTTCTCTCTAATAAAAACCTCTTGATGGTGTGCAATTTTATTGCGTCTACGAAGAACAAAAGATAATGAATCAGTTTTTATTCAAAGCGCATAATTTTGGAAGCAGTTGCGTAAAGTTTTGGATGGTAGTCAGGTACAAGATATGAACGCTCAGCAGTTACCAAACTTTAGGAACATGTACACTAAAATAAAAGGATCAAAAATAATACAAAAGTTCAGCCTATTTTTCATCTCTAATCCAAGCTGCGTATATGTTTCAAGACTTCTAGCACATTTTATACTTATAGATTTTATTACAACTGCTCAACAACTAACTTTTGAAAATGATTTCCAAAGGGTTATCCGAACTTAATAGCTATAGTCTCAAACAACTAAAGAACGATCCGCCGCGGTGGCAGTGGTTATGGCGCTCGGCTGCTTCGATGGAGGCGAAATTCTAGAGGCACGTGTACTGTGCAATCTCAGTGCACGTTGAAGAACCCAGGGTGGTTGAAATTACAAGAGCCCTTCACTACGGCGTGCTACATAGCCTGAATCGCTTTGGAACGTTAAATACCCATAAACAAAACCGAACAACTCAAGAACGAACAATGTAGTGCTTATTGCAACCGCGCAAAATGACGAGGGACGGAGAGAAGAAAGCACTAGACAAAAACGTTCTTCTCGTCGTCCCTCGTCGTTTTGTGTGGTTGCGATATGCACTCCACTGTTGACGACCAACTAGCTCGCCTTTGCTTGTTTCAAGAACGAAGCGGCTTCAACCCAATCAAAGGACCCCAGCAGCCAACAGATTCGCAGCAAAGAATCATGCCGCGGCGATCGCGAAGAAAAAAAAGAAGCAATAAAAGGTGTTCGTGTGAGGACAACAACAACAACAACAACAACAACAACAACAACAACAACAACAACAACAACAACAACAACAACAACAACAACAACAACAACAACAACAACAACAACAACAACAACAACAACAACAACAACAACAACAACAACTCCACGCTTGCGGCGCTCACGGACTTGGAACAAAATGGCAGCCTCAGCTTGTCGCGTACACCCGTAAGCGAATCCAGCCAGATTGCACTCGCCGCACTCGTGGTCCGACGTTAGTGCCGTTTGCCCAAGGTTGAATTCGGTAAAAATCCTTCTTTGTTTCCAAGGTGGAGACATTTGTGAGCTGAGTGACAATGATCACTGGCCGTTCTGCTTCAGCCTCATCGCTCGGCCCAGTCGGAGACCACCGCTGTTCACAGGGCAGCATTTGCGTTGATCTTACGCCAGTGGTCCAGCTAGGCGTGTGTTCCACAGCGGTACTCAACGAATTGTGCCAATGTTTAGTGTGTCTTCTCTGTGAACTTCTCGCTTGTGTATGTACGTGCGTGTGCCACTCACGCTCCCATTTGCCTACTTGGTTTCCGTTAGGTCCCGAGTATTCGGCGGCTGCAGTTGGTTGTTATCTTTTCAACTTTTTACGCGTTTATTATTTATTTATTTATTTCAGATACCCTCATGGCCCACAGGGCATTGTTGAGGGGAGTGGTACACACATTCAAATAAACTTGTTACAAAAGGAGACAACGCATACAGTGAAAAAGAATAAACATACCGGAAAATATACATAATTCAAAAACACGGAACACGAAGTGAGTTAAAAATGACACAAATACGGAGAAACGCTACATCACACAAAGAAAAGTGTTGCAAATTGCAAAACGCCACAATCAATACAAATATTAATGCACCAAAACTGGGGAAAAATATACAAGAATGCGCATGGTTGCGAAGAAAAAGAAATGGAACCAAAGCTTTGGGAAGCAATTATGTGTTGATAACTTCATGTTAAATTGATCAAAGTCATTGAAAAGTGCAATATCCCGTGGTAGTTGGTTCCAGTCCAACGATGTTTTTGTAATGAATGCATTCATGCAGGATTTTGTACGGCACTATGGAACACCAACTTTGCATGGATGATCTAAGCGAGATTAAACATACGTTGGCGGCGTGAGTAAGGTATCTTTAAGGGTGGAATTCATGTGGTAAATTTTAAAAAAACAGACACAGGCGTGATATTTTCCTGCGCCACGAGAAGGAGGTTAGTGACAATGTGTTTTTTCATTTCTATGACGCTGGACAAACGATCATAGTTATGAAAGATGAAACGTGCTGCTCTGTTCTGTACGGCTTCGAGGGCGTCGATAAGAGAGTTAGTGAAAGGGTCCCATACTGAGTTCGCATATTCTAATTTGGAGCGGACAAGCGCTTTGTAAGAAGTTTAGCAGGCGTCGGGGCTAAGGAAAAATTTTCTTTCAGATATCCAAGCATGCGGTTAGCGGACGCGATGATAGAAGTGATATGTGCTTTCCATGTTAGGTTTGGCGATATAATGACGGCGAGGTACTTGTAGGATGTTAACAGTGTTATCAGGGAAGAACAAATAGTATAAGGAGCGGGGCACAGATTGACGCGACGCGAAAAACATATTACTTCGCATTTAGTCTCGTTAAGTGGCATTTTCCATAGCGAGCACCAGTCAGATATAGTAGCTGTGTTCCTGGAGTAGTGCAATATAATTAGTATTTATTATTTCCCGGTAAACCACACAGTCATCCGCAAGAAGTCGCACTGTGGATGTTACGTTCTTAGGCAAGTCATTAATGTATACCAGAAACAGCAAGGGACCTATAACAGAACCTTGTGGGACGCCGGAGGTCGCAGAAACCGATGAGTTAATTCCGTTAGCATGCACGTACTGGAACCCGTTAGAAAAAAAAGAATTCAATCCAACGTAGTACATCTTGGTCGATGTTAAGTTTACTTAGTTTGTGAAGAAGCAAGCTGTGAGAGACTTTGTCAAATGCTTTGGAAAAATCTAAATAGATACAGTCAACCTCACTGCCACGATAAAGTATGAAGTTAGTATTATTTCTAAAATTTATTAGCTGTAATTCACAAGAAAAGGGCTTTCTAAAACCATGCTTGGCACGAGTGAAAAAGGATGATGACTCAAGAAATTTCGTTAGGGATGGCAAGATGACATGTTCCATTATCTTGCTAGGAGTGCTGGTAAGTGATACTGGCCGATAGTTGAGGGATAGGTGCTTGTCGCCTGATTTATGGAGTGGAACCACCTTAGCCAATTTCCAGTCGTCTGGGAGGTCTCAAGTTTAAAGAAATTGCTCAATTATTTTCGATAGTATGATGGAAGAATATACCTTAGTGTTTTTCAGGATCTTAGTGCTGATATTATCGGGACCACATGAAGAGGATAACTTTAAGCGATCTATGATACTTATAATGCCTTCAATGTTAAAACGAATGAGATCCATTAGATATATGATAGCGGAAGTATAGTGTGATAGTGATGCTCTAAAAGGGACAGATAATGCATTAGTAAAAGTCTAATTAAGTACATTAGCACTGTCACTGTTAGGGATGGGATTTGACTGAGAATCCAGTAGAGAGATTGATGGCTGATCTGACCCATCAACAACGTTCCATAATTTTTAGTATCAGTTAAAAGAAATGATGGGTGTGACAGTATATAAATGTTGTATAGCATCTTTTAACAATTCTTTATTAGTACTAACCGCGGCTCTTAGCGCTGACCAAAGTTCTGGTTTTCCCGACGACCTCTCACTGACGTATAACCACATTCTTCCGTTCCCAAGGCGTTTTAAGAAACGAGTGAACCATGGTGGAGCTACGATTAGTCGGGATGATTTTACGAGAGACGTGCAATTCGATTAATTCATGCAGTTTTTTAAACATGCACCAATTGTCGTTAACAGACCGTTCGGCACATGCCGGGACGAAAATGTCGAGAAAAAGCTAGAGGCCGTCATTAATTGAAGAAATATTTAGTTTAGCATAATTGTAAATGGTTTTCGTTTTATTTGGCTTTTTATTCGACGGTAAATTCGACGTGATGTGCAGTAAACAATGATCCCTCAAGCCTGGCAAGTATTTTACCGCTGAAACAAAATCTGGGGCGCTCGTTAGCAAATGGTCTAATACGTTAGAACTGGTAGCTGTCGTACTTGTCTGCTGGGTGACCATTTGAGTTAGCGAGAAAAAGGAGCAGAGAGATGAAAAACTTGCCGCCTCAGAGAGAGAGAAAAACTTTATTAAGGTCTCTTAAGAGATTGGCTGTTCGGTCTTCGTCTTCATCGCTGTCGACGCTTGACCTCTTTCAGCAAGGTTCCAGGGCTCCACTCAGCCTAGCTGCTTCCTTGCGTGCTGCACTAGTGCCCCTTGGGCAGTGCGCTCGCAGCTGGTGAGCCCGCTCTCCCATTGCTCCGCACTCGGGGTTTTGTGTTGGTGGAATGCCCGCACCACGGGCATGTGTCCCTGAATTGCGTAGGATGCATTTTGTGTAGGATGTGTAAGTTAAAGAAAGTTCCCGTTTGCAGTCTCCGCCAACTAGCTGCTTCTTGCTGTGTTAGAGACTTATGCGGAGGAGAGTATCTAATCCTCCTTCCTCTATAAAAATTCAATATCTCCGAATATCCAATCTCAACGGTATAGTGGTGACCCAGCGTTTGTGGCTACACAGCAGGGTACGTGTTCTCGCGAGTTAAGCTATCCGCCTTTTCGTTACTCTCTATTCCCGTGTGTGCTGGAATACGGATTATCCTGTGATTTGCGTTGTGTCTGAGATGCCCTACTTTACGAAGGATATTTAGGGCGGCTCAGCAGATTCTACCTTTCGTGTAGTTTCTGCATGCTTCTTTTGAGTCCCTAAGGATGTATAGTGACTTGTTTCTCCGGTAGCCTTCAGCCGCCGCCAGCGCCACGGAGACCTCCTCCGCCTCAGCTACCGTATAGCTTCCGGTGGTTATGCAGGTAATCAGCTTGCCTGTGTTGTCTACCACTACGGCTGTTGCTCTAATGCATATTGAATTCCTGTTCCACGGGTATAATGTTGCGTCCGTGTACACCGTGTTATCGGGCTTGGCTATATGCCGTTCTACGTAATCTGCCCGCGCCTGTCTCCTGGCCGCGTGGAGATTCGGATCCATGTTTTTCGGTATATGGCTGACCTGTAGGGTCTTACGGATGTCGTCAGGTACGTCGGCGTATCGATCGAGGTGTCCACTCATGTCTCGACCTAACCTCGTTAGGAGCGCTCTTGCTGTGGCCGTGTCTTTGAGTCTCACTATTTGTGCTCCAAGCTGCGCTTCCACCAGCTCGCTGAAGGTGTTGCTGATCCCCAGCTGTAGCAGCTCTTCGTTCGGTGTGTTCTTCGGTAGGTGGAGTGCCGTCTTGTAGGCCTTCCTTAGGATTGCTTCTACTTGTTCCTTTTCACCCTTGTTCATGGGGTGGTACGGGAGCGAGTGGGTCATCCGGCTGACTATTAGGCTTCTGACGAGTTTCAGCGTGTCATCTTTTTTCATCCCGTATCTCCTTTGGGAGACTGGTTATCATGCGACTCACCTGTTCCGCTGCCTTGTCGAGCAGGCAAATCGTGTGGCTACATTTTCTGCTCCCCCGCAGCCACATTCCCAAAACTCTTATCGTGTCCCTTTATGGAATGTTTTGCCCCTCCAGCTTCACCTCGAGTGCTGCCTTGGTGGGGTGCCTTCCTACTCTCAAGAGTTCGGATTTCTCCGTAGAGCAGGCTAGTCGTCTCTTGTTTACGTACGGTTCTGCACAGATTGTCGCCTCCTGTAGCCTCTCTTGTTTTTCTCCAAGGGACCCTTGTGTCACCCAAACAGTGATGTCGTCTGCGTACATCGCGTATTGAATGCCTTGGATTTCGCCGAGTTTCCTTGCCAGGCCGATCATCGCCACATTAAAGAGTATGGGCGAGATGACCGAGCCTTGGGGCGTGCCTTTGCTTGGAGTGGTGAAGACATCGCTTCGCAGCTCCCCAAGTCCCACTGTGGCTGTTCGTTTGGTCAGGAAGTCCTTCACGTAACCTTGGTTCCTTCTTCAGCAATTGATGTTGTTCAGCCCCCCTCCCTATTATGGCTGCATGGCTAACATTGCCGAAGGCTCCTTTTATGTCGAGAGCCATGACTATGTTTTCGCCAGGTTTGGGCATTGTTTCGAAGACCTCTTCCTTGAGTTGAAGGAGGACGTCTTGCGTCGAAAGGTTCGCCCTGAAGCCATACATGCTGTCTGGGTATAGCCTCTTGCCTTCTAAATGTTGTTGAATTCGTTTGGCGACGATTCTTTCGTTTAGTTTTCCCAGGCAAAAAGTGAGGGAGATTGGTCTAAGATTTTCGGTCTGCAGCTTCTTGCCCGGTTTAGGAATCATTACAACGACGGCATGCTTCCATTCGGCTGGGATTCTTCCTTCCTGCCATAGCGTGTTGAGGTAGGCTGGCAGCTGGTCTGTTGCCTCATCGCTTAGGTTCCTTATGAGGGAATTCCCAATTTTGTCGGCTCCCGCCGCTGTGTTCTTCGTGATGGCTCTCATTGCCGCGGTGACTCCCTCGCGTGTTATGGGCCTGTCCATATCTGGGTTGCCTGCTCCGAGGTATTCTCCGTCGTAGCCTTTGGGCTCATCCTTGCCGTAGCATTTGGCTCGTACCTCTTCGAGGAGCTGCTCGTCGGTACCCTTGTATTGGTGTACTAGTCTCTGGATTGCCTTGCCGCTTTCCGCCTTAGTCTTTGTAGGGTCCAATAGGGCCTTGAGGATGCGCCACATTTTGGCCGTACTGAGTGTTCCGTTCAGCGAGGTGCTGAACTGTTGCCACCCTTGTCTGGCTAGCTGCGTCGCGTACTCCTCTGTCTGGGTCGTGACTTCCGCTATTTTCTTTTGCAGCTTCTTGTTGAATTTCTGTTTCTTCCATCTTTTGGTGAGACCGCGTCTTGCCTCCCATAGCCTGAGTAGCCGCTTGTCTACCTCCGGTGCTTGATCGGTTTTGTCGACCTCTTGGGTATACATCTCTTGCATCTGTTTGAGCTGCTCGCTTCATTCCCCTATCGAGGTGATTTCGCCCTTCAGCTGTCGGCAGTGTTGCCTAAAGGCGTCCCACTTCGTGAGACGGGCTGTGCCGATTTTCCTCTTGACGTTGTCTGCTACCGTGCTGATTCTTATAATGTGGTGGTCGCTGCCTAGATTTTCCAGCAGGTTCTCCCACTCGACTTGCTTCGCTCCTTTGACAAAGGTTAGGTCTAGACACGTGTCTGTACTAACGCTGTTGCCTTGCCTAGTCGGTAGGTTCTCGTCTGTTAGGGGCTCGCAACTTATGATTTCCGCCGTGGTGCATACGTTCCGCCCCTCTTTTCGTCTTTCTGGTAGCCCCAGGTCGGGCTTTTAGCATTAAAATCTCCTGCTATAATTAGGGTGTTCCGCCCGGCCAGCCTGCCCGCCCCAGCAAATAGCCTAATAAAGTCTCCTGTTTTTTGCCTGGCGGAGCTGTAGAGATTTACTATGAAGGTGCTTCTGGCTCTTCTTTTGTTCTTGGGAATTATTTCGGTTGTTACGTGCTCTATCTGTGTGTCCTCGATTTCATCATGCGCTATGGTTATTATTTTGGTGCTAATGAGGGTTGCGGTGCGCCCGTTCTCTTGGCATTTATACCCTCTTAGCCTGGGTGTGCTATTGGATTCCTGAAGTATAATTATATCCGGTGGTTCGTTTTTCGAGTAAATGAATTGCTGCAGGAGTCTCTGCTTGCGCTGGAAGCCCCTGAAGTTCCACTGCCATATCTCTAGTTGGTTTTGTCCTGCCATGTAGTTACGGAAGCTCTGATCTTGCAGCGCCATTTTTTGCTGCATCTGCTGCATCTGATGTTGCATGGCTAGCATGAAGTTCTCCATTTCCTCCTTGAAGCTCTGCTCCTCTGATTGTTGTTGCGCGGGCTTCTCGGCCGGCGGCGTCGGCGGCGACCTAACGCGCGAACACCCTGTTTACCGCTGCCGTTGTATTTCCCTGATCAAATCGTCAATTCTCTTTTTGAGGTGGCGCGTTTCCTCGCGGCATAGCTCTAGCTCTCCTTTTAGTGCCCTATTTTCCTCGGCTAGTCTCATCTCATTGTTTGTCTGCATGTGGTTGGTGTGGTTATTGTTTTGCCCCGAGTGCGGAACTAGTGATTTGGGAGGGCCCGCTCCCCAGCTCACCTTGACGCCGCTCTTCTTTTGTTGTTGCTGCTGCTGCTGCCCCTGCCGATGGCCCGGGCCGCCGGTCTGCTCCGCCAAGGGAGGGTAGGGCTCGTCCCTTTTGGCGTCTCGACTCTGGTTCCTGCCCCGGTTGCGACTTCGGCTCCGTGACTTGTGTCCGCCGCCGCCGCCGCTGCTCTGGTCCTGGTCCGAGTCTTCTTCCCCGAACCACCGTGGCCTCCGCATGCGGCTCCTGCTCTGGCTCCGGCTGCGCCGCTGGCCTTTCTGCGTCGGTCTCCCTCGCAGCTCCTCAGCGGTCTTGAGTCGCTGCTTACAGTGCCGTGTGCCTGTCATGTGGTCGCCCCCGCAGATCAGGCATATGTTGCTCCGTTGGGTTTTGCTCACCGCACTGCTTGCAAGCCTTGGCCCCGGGATTGGGGCAAACGTAGACTGACCGATGGCCTTGCTGGCAGCAGATATAACAGACTCGTCTTGTGGGGCGGTATGGGTAGCACCACATTTCCCCGCCGTAATAGAGTACTTGCTTGGGGGTTATGGGGCCGTTAAAAGTGATGACTGCCGTGCTTGACATTCCCAGCATACGGGCGGCGAGAATCTTGACTCCCTGCGTCCTGACTCTTAGGTTTGCCTTGAGCTCCTCCGGTGTGGTCCCTGGGCCCACTCCGTGGATGACTCCTCGCTGCGTGCCTTCCGGCTCCGCCACGTGCGCGTTGACTGCGTAGGTGCGGTCCTCGAACGTGAGTTGGGTGATGTGTCTCAGGAACTGGGCCGCGTCTTCGTTGTCGGTGCTCACAATTATGATGTTGGAGCCGTTGCGCAGTCTAATAAATAAATCTCCCGCCTTGCATCTCGAGCCGGTGGCCGCGACGACCACCCGAGTGACTTGGTGAATTTCTGACAATGAGCCCCTTCGGCCTGAGTACTATCCTTAGGTCGTCCTTCGGGAGCGGAGGTAGTCTTCTGCGCAGTGCTTCTCCTCGCTGCTTCGGCGCAGCTGGCGCGCCTGCGGCGCTTCATGCTCCATCTAGGGAATTGCCGTTCCCTAGCGTCGCCGCCGTCGCCATATGGCGGTTTCGCCCGACTCAGAAGATCCTTCACTGTCTACTGCAGGGCTAGACCAGTTAATGTTCGGGAAATTGAAGTCACCAAAAATAAAAATAGGACGATCAGGAGACGAAGGGCCAGAGTTAGTTACGACACGTTTTTCTTGAACGGTATCAGTTCTCATCTTTTTCTTGAAACGATCCAGCGACCATAACTGTTGCTGGTTATAAAATAACTACCTGTTCATGCATTTCGGCGGTTGCGCATTTGTGCTTTCAATATTATGGTGATAAGCAGCGCCCGACAATAATGTAATGCCGGGGAAAGACGAAGAGAAATACTGCAGAGGAAGAAGCTGCGGTAGTTTTTGTTGACAGTCTGGAACCTCATTTTATAAAAGTTCCATGCACATTTGAAAAGTGCACCACTTGAAGCGAAGCGTCCGGCTATCTGTTCACCTTTGGGGCGTTCCGGGATCAAGTGTATTAATTCTTTCACGTTGGGGTCAAGTCAGTGTTTCTGGACGCGCTCTAGTTTTAACATTTGCTTCTTGTAGCAACTTTTGTTCGGTTTTCTCGCTTGTCGTCATGAAGAAGAAGCGCCAAGGATAAAGATTTCGGTACTTCATGGCAGTGAATATGATTCAACTATCCTATTAGTTACTAGATTTCGTCTGCCGCCCTTCGCATACTGTATGAACGGTATTGCTCTGAGGCATTTTGCCGCATGTGTTTACTGTGTCAATTCCCTGCAAAAATGTGTTGTGGCAAAAAGTACCGTACGAAATAAGATTGCACATCACCTTCAAATTTGAATGCGTTCGGCTCTATTCAGGTAAAATAATTGCAAGCTTCCATTAGGCAAGGTAACTGAATTTCACTCTCTGTACTGTGGGACACAAGCAAAATTTAGTACTCTGCAGTGACATTACAAACTAGTATTGCACCAAGCTGAGATAATTAGTGTGGACCGCTGCAGCTGCGCGCATTAGGTGTGGGACGCAGCATGAAAGAAGAAAAAACCCAAGAATTCTGAATGATTTCATGATCAAGCTGCAGAATTATTTCAAATATTTTATTTTCTCGATCATTTTATATTATACATTTGGCACACATTATTCCGTAGGCCAATATTGAATTTAGTGTTTTGAAAAACTAATATTTGAGATAAAAAAATGATAAACAACGTCGTCGTAGAGGCAGCGTTTTCGAGCACAGCTCAACTTCGCAAATTTACCATGGCGTAAAAATCTAGATGTGAAGGCCATGACGGATATATTTTTCGTGCGAAATGTACAGATGAGAAGGAATATGTCAGGCTTATTTGCGCCTTTTCGAGGATGTTGTCGCTTACTGGAAAAATTTTAAAAACGACACCTCTCAAACAGAGCTATTTCCAACATTTTTTTCTCCGCAAATATAAAGCATATATCTTTCATATTTGCAAAATAGGTAAGCATTGAGGTGCTAAAAAGTGTGCCGACTTTCATTGCTATACACCATACGGAAGTGCGAGAAGTGTTTACCTTAATCTGGCATTTTTGAATATAGTAGTTTTTTCAAAAATTAAAGGGAAAAAAACCCCATCTTCAATTTTTCTTCAAACTTCAGAAACAATTCTCTAGAAGAAGGCGAAAAGGAATACGAAAGAACGTCGTTTGGTTTATTGGTATTTAACGTCCCAAAGCGACTCAAACTATGAGGGACGCCGTAGAGAAGGGCTCCGGAAATTTCGACCACTTGGGTTTCTTTAATGTGCTCTGACATCGCACAGTATACGGGCCTCTATATTTTCGCCTCCATCGAAATTCGACCGCAGCGACCGGGATCGAGCCCGCTCCTATCGGGTCAGCAGCCGAGCGCCATAAACCACTGAAACACTGCGGCGGCCCAGGGAAGAACGTGTTGCATTATTTTGTTTCCCAACAATGTTATCCAAGTTCGAACTTGTAGTTTTTGAAGCACCGGCAGGAGCCAACAAATGAGGGGGCGGAAGCAGCAAACAGTCCCTGCACTGCTCTAAATTTTCCCCAGATTCCAAGACTGAGACCTTTGCATGAATAGAGAACACGGCTAATTACTTTTTGTGGATAAGCATTGATCTGTGACGTAAGCAGGATTAGGTGGCACCGCTGTCCCCGATTGCGGCTAAAAACTGGGAGTGCGGCCGCTTGGAATGCACGTAAACAAATGCTCTGAATTTTTTCACTGTACACTGCACCTATAAGGTTTTGTTTCTTAAAAAAAAAAAACTGATAACATTTTAGAAAGGAACATGGAAGTATACAACGTCATTTCAAAGCCAATGTTTTTTTTTCTTTAAATGTCACAATATGTGCTTGTCAAAGACGTCTTACAAATCCACGTTCTGCACTATAGGCTCTTATCGTCTTTTACTTATGCAGGACTACCTAATTTACTCCTTTTGGAGCCTCTATGGTAGGCAAAAGCTTAAAGAAAATTGTGCACAAGTTGACGGAATGTCTAATCCCGCAGAGCTATAACCAATCTGGCACATACCAGTATAAGCAATCAAAATAAGTAACCAGAGACTAAAAAAGAAACCAAAATGTATTTTAAATAAAACGCGAATTTGAAAAGAAATTTAGCCATGGTATGCCTAGAGTGTAACAACAAAGCGAGGGCTTAGGGACACTCAAGGTTTCATAGGTGCGCTGTGCAATAAAAAAATTACGTAAAAACATCTCTTCACATGCCTTCCTAAGGGCCGCACTCCCAGTTTTTACCCGCACTCGGGGACTGCGCCGCCACCCAATCCTACCAATGTCGCAAATCAGTTTTTTGCCAGAAAAAGTAATTAAGTATGGTCTCTCTTGACGGAGAAGGTCTGAATCTTGGGATCCGGAGAAAATTTAGAGCAGCGGAGGAAGTGTTTGCTGCTTCCGCCCCCTCATTTGTTGGCTCCTTCCGATGCTCAACAAGCTACAGGTTTGATCTTGGATAACATTGTTGGAAACAAAATAATGCATTATATTCTTTCGTGCTAGTTTTCGACTTCATCTAGAGACTTGTTTCGGAAGTGTTAAGAAAAATTGAAGATGGGCTCTTTTTTCTTTTGATTTTAGAAAAACAGTACTATATTAAAAAATGCCACCTTTAGGGCAATACTTCTTACATTTTCCTGTATTAAATAACAATGAAAGTTGGAGCACTTTTTTGGCACCTTGTTCGTTATCTTATGTGCACATTTGAAAGAGATGTGCTTTATGTTTGCGGAGTAAAAAATCTTGAACAAAGCCTCGTTTGAGATGTGTCGTTCTGGAATTTTTTTGCTTCAAGTGACATGTTTTAAAATCGCGGAAGTAAGCCTGGCATATTCCTTCTCACCTTTAGAATTAGCTAAAGTTATATTTATTTATTTATCTCATAAATACGGCCGACTGCCCTTTGGCGGTCAAGGCAGGAGTGCACAAAGGAAAAAAATTACAAAGTGGTAACAACAAAATAACAGCGACAAAGGGCGATTACAGTACGAGGACAAAATTCAATAAGACCAACAGGAAGCAAAAAAAAAAGTACAGGCAAATCATCCGACGTCAAACAGACTAAGTGAACAGAATAAAAACAAGGAAACCGAAATACACTGTGTACTAGACACGCTACTGCGATACATGAGCCGAAACAGCAGACAAGAAGGATTCTGAAGATACCAGGTTGGTGATATCGCTTGGCAGTCGGTTCCATTCGGAAATGGTGCGTGGAAAGAAGGAACAAGAATATGCTTTTGTTCGGCATCGTGGCATCAAGATAGTCCTTTCGTGTTTGTTACGGGTGGGGCGTGTTGTGTTGTATTGCATGTAACTCTGAAAATTCAGTTTTGTTTTATTATGTATGATATTGAACAACATTTTTAGTCGGTGCTGCTTGCGACGGGATTCAAGAGTGGGAAGCCCAGATCTGTTGAGCAAATCAGACACCGAGACCTGCCGACCATAAGCGTGGTAAATAAACCGGAGTGCTTTCCTCTGGACGCCTTTAAGATTTTTTATATCCGTTTTTGTGTGCGGATCCCATACAGCGTCGGCGTATTCGAGCACTGGACGCACAAGTGATGTGTATGCTGTCAGTTTAGTTTTGCTCGTGCAATGCTTTAGGCGGTGCTTTAATAATCGAAGTTTTTTGGACGCTGCTGAGACAATGGACTGGATCTGTGCGCTCCAGTTCAGGTTGGATGTCATGGTTACCCCAAGATATTTCACCTGAGTCACTGAGTTGACCGGAAGGCCATTGATTTTATACGTGCATTGGAGCGGTTGTTTCTTTCGTGTTACTGTCATTTTTCCGCATTTTGAACTGTTTATACCCATTTGCCAAGTACAACACCAGCTGGAAACTGCTGTTAAGTATTCGGCTAGGAGTGTCTGGTCTTCGACTGATGTGATACTATGGTATATAACACAGTCGTCGGCGAAGAACCGACAGCGTATGTGTGAGTTGAAGGACAGGTCGTTCAAATAAATAAGGAAGAGAAGCGGCCCAAGGACTGAGCCCTGGGGAACTCCTGAAAATACCGGCGCTTTTGTGGAGTGAGATTCAGATATCTGAACAAACTGATGCCGCTGTGTAAGGTAGGAATCTAACCATTGTACTACTTGCCGATTATTTAACCACCACCTTATTTTGAACAAAAGATTGCCATGCGATACCCGGTCAAACGCTTTTTCGAAGTCAATGAAAATTAAATCTACCTGTCCATTATTATCGAGTGACATCATAATTTCATTTGTGATATGAATAAGCTGCGTCACTGTCGACAAGCCTTGCCGAAACCCGTGCTGGCTTTCAATAAAAAAACCGCTTCCCTCTAGGAATGAACTTATGTGCTTGAAAATAAAATGTTCTAACACCTTACTGGACGTACATAACAAAGAAATTGGCCTGTAATTCTTCACGCAAAGCTTGTCTCCTGATATGTGAATGGGTATCACCTTTGCTGTTTTCCAATCGTTTGGAATTTCTCCTGTCCTGAGGCTTTCAGTAAAAATAATGAAAAGGTATTTAGCGCACCACTCAGCATATCTGTACAGAAAAGCGTTAGGAATATCGTCTGGTCCAGAGGATTTTTTTGTGTTCAACTGCAATAGAGCCGAAACAATACCCTCCTCGTTAATAATTTGGTCTGGCAGATTGAAATGGCTAGTTCGAGATTCGGAGACTGAGTTGCTGTTACTCAGGAATACAGAAGAAAAGTGCTCATTGAAGGCAGTCGCTAAGCAGAGGGAGTCGGTAACAACTGTGCTGTTAAGGAGAAGTTTGTTAACCGGGTCTTTTTTCTGTGACAGATGCCTCCAGAACTTTTGGGGGTCAGTTTTTAGAAAATCTTGCATCTTTACATTAAAAAAGTGGTACCGTGAAGATTTTATTTTTGAACGCAGTTCAGCCCGAAGAGCCGGCAAAGCACCACCAACTTTATTGCTTGACCTTGATAAGCGCTTCACGCGACGTTTTAACTGTATAATTTCGCGTGTTATCCAGGGACACGCCATTTTCAGCTTCTTATGTTTAAGCGGCACGTACTTGTTGATACATTGATGAACCGTACTTTTGAATTCTAACCACAAGTCGTTCACACTTGTACGCCCATCAGTGTATTTTTTAGCAAAGGATTCATACGTCAGTTCAAGCTGATCTAGAACGCTTTCATCCTGAGCATTGTTAAAGTCGCGAAACGCTTTTCCTTCCTGATGAACAATTACTGGTCGCATCAATTCGCTTTTAAAGAGCACCGCTTCATGGTCTGATATTCCGGGAAAGACATCTGTCGAAAAGCCCAATTGACTAACAGGGTCTGATATAAATACCAGGTCAAGAAGAGAACTCGTATTTGCTGTAATGCGCGTAGGTTTCTGAACAACCTGGTTTAAGTTATAATTAAAAGCTATGCTGAGCAAAGCATCCGAGTTAGCACACAAAGTTTGAGCGCACAGAGAATCCCAGTTGATGTTTGGCAAGTTAAAATCGCCGCATACGATAACATGGCTATAGCGCTTTGTATGTTCATTTAAAAAGTCGTGCAAGTTGTCCAGTACAGAAGTATCAGCATTCGGTGGTCGATAAATAACACCTATTAAAAGACTAAGCTGAAAAAGACGGAGAACAACCCAGACCATTTCAGTGTTGGTGTGATGCGGTATCAGCGTATAGTCGATGCCTTTCTTTATCAGAATAGCGACACCGCCCCCTCTTGAAGTGCGGTCGCGACGAACGATTTCGGATTGCTCGGATGTGATAACTGCATCATGAAGCCATGTTTCTGTTAGAACAGCGGCGTCAGGATCGTGTGTGAAGAGGAGGCTTTCAAGTTCGTCGAATATATTTACTATGCTTCTAGTATTAATATTAAGCATTGAAAAGGAATTCAAAGATGGCTGTGCTCTTAGTGCTCCTGAGCTCTGTGTGTTACTCTGTGCGGACACGGGTTTGGAAACAGACCATCACTTTGAAGCGCAGGGAACTCTTTCATTGCAGGCGCCGTCCCATCGATACAGTTTGCCATTTATTTTAATTTTGTCAAACTTGAGCATGACCTTCTCTTCTTTCAATCTTTGCTCTTTCGCACTTTCCCAAAGCTTCTTTCGTATTGATTGAACGCGAGGGGAAAAGTCCTCGGATATACTATAGCCTGTGTTTTTCAGATTTTTACAGCTTTTGAGAATTCTCTGCTTGACCCTCCCGTCAACTAGCTTAAAGATAACCGGTCTGAATTTGTCCTCACCCGGCTTTCCTATTCTGTGGATACGTTCAATAGCCACATCCGAAATTTTCAACCGGTTCAGAAGAACATCCTTGCAGACCGTGTTCTCAAGGTCTTGGGGCGTTTCGTCCTCGGTTTCCTTAACGCCAAACACAATTAGGTTGTTCCGCCTGCTTCTATTTTATAGGTCGTCTACTTTCATAAGTAGACTGTCGACAGTTTTTTCCAGTGATTCTACTTTAGAGGTGTAGTCAGTAACCGTTGCGGAAATATCGTCTAGCTTCTTTTCAATAGCAGACAGTCTGGTGTTAGTAGAGCTTGTATTTTGTTTCAGCTGTTTAAGATCTTCCATTATTGTTTGCAGCATTTCCTGCGTAGAAGGACCTGGGTTTGGTTCTACGTCACCACACATAGAAAGCACGTCAAAAAAACAATGATACATTGCTGTAAAGAGCGTAACTAACGACCGTGGGCACGGCAAAAGCAGTAGGCACACATTGTCACTGCGGTAAGAGTAAACAGGCTGTTTGTCTCTTACCTGGACAAAAAACAGGAACGGATTTGTTAACCGCATGGTTCCAACGCCTCCGCCGTGCCCACTGGTCGCGAACCGGGCAGAAGCTTCTCTTTTATGCGCTGTGACTGGTGACGTAGTCGATGGTGGCGTGCGATGCGCAGGCAGTAGTTGTGTCCAGTTGCGCAGTCCTATCACTTTGGTCTTCGCGATGCATTCCGATGAAGAAATCACGCCGGAAACACGATGGTCGGTCCAATTTCCAGGGCTGTCGTAGTACGCCCCCTGTGATGTGGGTTCCAAGTTCACGAAAAACACGGCCTGGACAAAAAACAGGAACGGATTTGTTAACCGCATGGTTCCAACGCCTCCGCCGTGCCCACTGGTCGCGAACCGGGCAGAAGCTTATCTTTTATGCGCTGTGACTGGTGACGTAGTCGACGGTGGCGTGCGATGCGCATTCAGTAGTGGTGTCCAGTTGCGCAGTCCTATCACTTTGGTCTTCGCGATGCATTCCGATGAAGAAATCACGCCGGAAACACGATGGTCGGTCCAGTTTCCAGGGCTGTCGTAGTACGCCCCCTGTGATGTGGGTTCCAAGTTCACGAAAATCACGGCCTGGACAAAAACAGGAACGGATTTGTTAACCGCTTGGTTCCAACGCCTCCGCCGTGCCCACTGCATGGCTTTCAAATTTTGATACATATGTGACTGCAAATTCCCAAAATTGAGGTCTATGCGAAAACACTGCCTCTGCCATGACATAGTTTACAATTTTTATCGCCTGAAATGTTAGCATTTTCACGAAACAAAATTAACTGTTGGCCTGCTGAATAATGTGTGCACTATAAATACATTAATCTACAAAAATGAAGATTTTAAATATTTTGGCAGTTTGATTTCTCGTGGAATCACCCTACCGGAGGCTGTTTGTACTCCGAAACATCTAGAAGTCTGAAAAACTTCGGTCATGTACATCGTGCACCAAATCAGTCTATGCATGTGAAACATGCTGTGTTCCTACGGTACTATAGGTGCTGTCGGCCCTCTCTATTTGTTGCTTTTAAGTGTGGCGCTCTGAACTTTTAATCAGAGGTCATTGTTCACATGCCCACCACTATGAACACATGGGCTGAAATTTGGTATTCCAGGTAAAGAGCTCAGGCTTTTCAATACGTTTCTCTATCAGAAAGCATTACTCGTATGGTCAGTCGCACGAACACGTGCTTTGAAGCTAAGTACATTACTGAAGACCAAAAACAAAGAGTGCAGAATTTTTCTTGCCCTCACTGCTGCACCAGAAGGCATTTTTGACATGACCAGCGGCTCACACACACTAAAACTTTCCAGGAAGCTTACTCAGTTTAAAATGCTACTTTACACTGCATTAAAGTATAATAGTTGGTTCAGAAGTATTATGAAAAATATAGCGTCACCCGAGATGCACAGTTAAGAAGAAATGAAAGAATGTGCACACCGAAACCGGAAAGCAAATTTGTTTCGGTGGCATCATGCGTCAGAGTATATATAAAAAAAGCGAGAACCTTAGATATGGCACTCTTTAACATGTATGCTAGTTTTGATTCTTTCTTTCTGCTATATTTTTACTTATTTATTTATTACATGTTACCAGTCCATCTTCGCTATCTTAAACCATTTGCATGTTTTGCGGAGCCAAATGAGGTCACTGTCTTTGCATCGTTTAGATAAGTGCTGTCGATAATGCAATAATGTTGTTACATTGTTTTGAGCCAGCATGGCAGCAGTCGAATTGCTTGTCTCGTGCACGAAACCTGTAATTAAACATATTATTAAGCACTTCCGTTATACAGTATAGGCTTATCATTCTGAAGCGGAACTGTGGCTACGAGATGTGGTGTAGTGGATAGCAAATTGACATTGACCACCCCAGGTATTTGCTATGCATCAGCATCACATCCTATTGCGATTATTTTTCATTCCACTGCCACTGCTGTATGGCTGCAATGACTCGGATCAGATCCGCAAACCCATATTCGGCGGCCGAATGATTTCGCCTCTGTGTCGTCACGGGCAATGAATAGACATGAATGGTGATTAAGCAAAACAAAATGCACAAATACCTTTTTATGCTAAGACAACTGTACACATTTTCACGTAATTTCTGCGGTATCACTTGTATGCCTCACATGTTATATATCTACTTCCCGCAGCGTTGCCATTATCTTAACCTTTAATTATAGCAGCACATCCTGAGTTTTTGCTGTGGTGACAAGTTTTTTTGCTGTAAACAAGGTGCATCTAGACCACATTTATGAACAGTCGTGTTTAAAAGCTTTTGGCTCCATTGAATGCGTTTGAGTCGCATCTTGGGCGCTCTCTACAGCCTGAAACGCCAAAAATGCCCTAAAAGACTGGAAGGCTTGGATGAGGGTTTTTATCGCCTAATAGAAGTTTACCGCTTTACGGGTTCCTTCAATGCTTCACTACATGACTTAAAAGCAAATCCTTTTCTCTGAAGGATCGATGGGGTGTGTACAAACTTCGGGCTAGAATATGCAAGGACAGCAAGCAATGAGCATTCAGAATTGGAACTGCGCTATCATAGACATTTGTTCTGGACATAGCTTTAACTATGTAAGACCAACATATACCGCTGCTAAACGGCGGCATACACAAGAGAAAACTAACACTTCCGATCTGGAGGTTGTCGTCTGGGATTTGGCTTGAACCAAATAAGAACGCTGGAGTTTGTGTGCACAAGAAACAAGGGTTCCCTGCGGTCTGACGTCTCCTTTCGATCACGGTAAATAATGGTGAAGCCTGCTCTGTTCGGCTTCTGGAGAGCGGCATTATCATCCAAGGAGTCGACGTGGCACCGGGAACATCTGTCAAACAGGCGATTGATGTAGTTGCCACGTGTATACCAGCCCACAGCATGGTTTCACAGTTGTGTATGAATTTGGTGATTTCAACAGGAAACAGGACTCTCTTAGTGTATGAAAGAACAGTTTTACTTTAATTTAGCTTCGGACCCTCACGTCCAGACTACACAATGGAGAACTACTATAGACCTTGTACATCAAAGGGACTCAACCAAATCGAACAACTGTATCGACAAAATTGAGACCGCTGCATGCTACTTCACACATAATCGTGCAGTATTCGTCTCTGTCAAGCAAAATGAATAAGAGATGTGTATACTCTTTGTCTCTCATTGCTAAACATAGACTGACCACAACAAGCCTAGCCATGGAAACGTACCTCTCGCTACGTATATCCTGGCATTACCGTGCTAAGCCAATGACAATTTTTTTATTTATGTTCAAGTCCTTTCAACCAACGTGCATAGGGGAATGTTTATTATTATTTTTCAGTTTGTGGTGCTGAACGGTGGGAGAATAATGCTTCAATTAATCTGTTGCTTAAAGGAAAGTCATTAAAAAGCAGCAGACCAAACAAGCGTGCTGCCGGTGGGATCTGAACCCACGACCTCTGAATATCGCTTCCGGTGCTCTACCATCCAAGCTATGGCGACGGCTGTCCAAACTGCTGCTCTCGTGGGTGTTTATGTTTGGCGTGTAAGCGAACCTTGAGAGTGTTCACCAGCGCCACCCTCGTCCATAGCGGCGGACATAGCACGTCCTGTAATACCGCGAGTGTGAAGTGGAACGTCATCTAACGGCGAGGGCGGCAACTCTGCGAGAGCTTTCTTATGCTACCTATGACATCAAGACTGCCAGAACCGAGACCCCCGTAGAGCTATTGGCATGCATGGAAAGAGAAATGAGCTCCTTTTGACAAACTTATGAAGGAAGCCAGCAGTCACCGAAACCACGGTGCATAGGGGAATGTTTTTTATTATAAGTTGTTTAGTTTGTGGTGCTGAACTATGGGAGAATAATGCTTCATTTAATCCGTTTCTTAAAGAAAATTAATTATACAGCAGCAGAACAAACAACCAGGCGGCCAGTGGTTTCCGAACCCACGACCTTCGAATTCCGAATATCGTTTCCTGTGCTCTACCATTCCCCAATGAACCTTGATTTTGGTGACTGTTAGCTTCGGACCCTCACGTCCAGACTACACAGTGGAGAACTGCTATAGACCTTGCATACCAAAGAGACTACCAAATCGAACTACTTTATAGACAAAATTGAGAAAAATCGATATATATATATTAGCAGACAAGGCAAATGAAGTGAGGCGCTCGTTTGACAAGCATATTAAGGAAGCCAACAGTCCTGAAACCAAGGTGCACCTTGGTTTCAGTGACTGTTGGCTTTTTTAATATATATATATATATATAAATATATATATATATATATATATATATATATATATATATATATATATATATATATATATATATATATATATATATATATATATATATATATATATATATATATATATATATATATATATATCGCTGACCACAAAGCTGACCACAGCCAACGAACGCAAGAACAGCCATTAGGAGTTCTGGTTTTCTGAATTTGACTTCACTCACACATCCAGACCCACCTCTTTTGCAAGCTCCAGTAATTTAGGTTTACTTAACGACTTCAAATCCATGGCTGTTCTGAGTGCTGCTTTCTCTGCTGCACACTATTGTTTTCCCGCAAACTAACCCGGCAGCGACGACAACCCCAATTACCAGCTCTGTTTGTGACACTAACAAAAGCCTGAGAAAACTGAGCAGAGGAAACCCCGCACTCACCAAACCTCGGTGTCAAGAATCCATCGCAGTCGTTCTGCTGCTGGCAACCATTCATCACAGAGGGCTCGTTGCACTGCTCCCGGCTCGCCGTTGTGCTGCTGAGCATACAGCTGACCACATCGCTCCGCTGGCATCTCTGTTCTCAACCCCACCGTTGGCAAACAGTTGTGACTGAGGTAGCATAGTGAGGCCATAGAGGGAACGAGAAAGATAGGAGACTGGGTTAGTAAGGAGGCAAATAAATCTTTACACAGCTATGTGCATTCTGTACAAGTATAACAACCGACAGTGTGTAGCGGCGCTGGCATCGCCAGCGGCGCTGATGAAGATGAAGCTGGAAGTGATACCTGGCTCGCGCAGCACAGAACACATTCGGCAACCGGCCTCGCCACCAACGTAGACAGCCCGCTCCGCCGGCTCACCAGCCGCGGCTACCGAGACCTTCGATAAATGTGGATCACCTACGACAAGTGCTGACACAGTAAGAGTCACGATGAGAGAGGCTACTCGGCCGTACTCGGTAACGAGTTATACGCGATTTTTCGTCCCTGAAATCCATAGTGCAGGTCGGGTCTCCCGAGGAAGGAGTGTCCTGAAACATTCACTGTGGCACACGCCCCCGTCACGTGTTGAGCTTGAGAGGAGGATGCCATTTACGTCGAGCAGACACCGGAATGTCCTCAAGTGGCGCTCCCCCGGTACGCAGTTGGTCGCACGTGTTCATCACTGCAGGTACCGGGTTGCGCACAGGGCCACGCGGGGTACGGAGACCACTCGCCGGCAGCTTGCCCTTTGAAGACGAATGCCGCTGTCAAAACATGATGGCTGGACCCCGTGGACCGCTGGATCCTCTCGGCACGGTCAATTACGGCCGCCCTTTGCAACTCTGCGCTGGCGGCTTTCAGGGGAGACTTACTGACGCCGCCGCCGTTGATATGCCGAGGGGGTTGACCCCGCGTCGCCTTCACTAGCCCTGTCTACATGAACCCGATAGAGTCGAGTAGAGTTTGCTTGTCGGGTAAAAAACCAGTTGCCGGGTTCATGTAGACGCTGTCGGGTCGAGTAAAATAAGCGACAGAGCGAGTCGAGTTAACTCGCCTGCAGGGGGTAGGTTAACTCGCCTGACCCGTCTTTCCAAAAACCATGTATACGCATTCGGGTCAGGGAGTCGGGTAACAGGGAACACTGGGAAAGATTTCGGTCATGTGATCAGTCGACCAAAATGGCAGCCGCCGTCGGTCCCCGCGCTGTTTCCACCCGAGCTTCTTGGACCGACCGGGAAGTGAAATGTTTTCTGGGGCTAATATAAATGAAAAAAAAAGTGAGCCAGGCGCTGGACAGCAGGCCGCAGCGCAACCAAGATCTGTTCAAAGATCTGCAGGCCGAAATGGCCAATCTCGGCTACCACTGGACGGGGCAGCAGTTGCGGAACTGCTGGAAGAATTTGAAGCGAATCACGGCTGTGAGTATAAACATTCCCTCACCCGAATTTCGACACCCATACGGAATGATACGACGTTGCAGCACAATTCTGTCTTGTGTGACAGGAACGGTTGGAGCAAGAGAGAAGTGGAGCTGCACCGTCGGCTTGGAAGTGGTATGACCATATGAGCGCGCTGCGGGAACCCGCGGGCCAAAAACAGGAACCGGAAACTGGCACGATAACTGCGAACCTCGACGCTAGGCGCCCCTGCGATACTTACGCGCTTGAACAGAGTTCATGTAGACACCAATCGGGGCGAGTCAGAGACGAGTCACCTAGCCCGACGCTAACTCTACCCGGTCCTGTCGGGTTCATGTAGACAGGGCTACTGACTCAACGGCAGCCCGTGGGGAAAGTCCGCTCCATCCGCGCCAGTTTTCCCACACGATGAAAGCGAAACATAACGGGGGGTGCAACGAATATGAAGTGCTGACACTTATTTGGAAAGGAATAAAGTTGACACGGCTCACTTTCAGAATGCGGTTTTGTTCCTAAGGGCAGAATTTCAGTCGGGATTAGAAATAAATCTAAGAGTGGTCGGCGGGTTACTCCTACATGCCCGCGGCAAAACTGCTGAAGAGTCAGTACAGATGAATATGGCCTGTACATTATTCGAAGCAGGTGAAGCTCCGAGTAAATCATTATATGAAGTATGCCTGAAGAAATTAGACAGTGACAGGTAGGCAGCTGATGTAGTTTAAAAATTTTATTTATATATTTTATTTATGCGTGATCCTACAGCGCCGTTGAGCATTACAGTAGGGGAGATGTATTGCAAATGAAGATACAATCATAAATGCAGCAATTATCACAACGTTTCTTTTCAATACACGATTGCATGACTGCGGTACACAATTTTTCTAATCGAAACTCGCAAACACAGGACCGCCATTGACCTTACGCGCTGCTTTAAAAGAAATAATAGAAGAAAGAGTACTGCAAGGAAAATCAAGTTTAAAGGGCTCAATACTTAGAAGAAACTATAATTGAATAAAATAGAAGCAACGTAAACTCTCCAATTATTCTACTCTTCCACCGTTCATGGGGAAAAAAAATTAGAACAATTATTTTCAGTGCAGAAAGTCCGTTGAATCGCAATTAGGAAAACATAACTAGGAGACTTCTAATCAGTGAATATGCAGGGTGCAAGGAAGGAGAAATAAAGCGCTTTAAACGACAGGTAAAAAGCGTAGAAAGTAAAAACTGGATGAATTCGATGGAAAAGTTGAGGAGTGTACATCTATATTGAAACTGGAAAAGGCATAACAGGAAGGATTTGTTTTATGATAACCCAAGAGGCGCAGCCTACTATTTGAAGCTATTTGAAAATGACATTGTTGATGAATGGGCAAATTATTTATCTCAAGCGAAAAATAAAAGGACTAAATAAGAAACGCTTGAAACCAAATATCACCCTTCAGCTCAAAGTTGAATCGAAAAGACCAGCGCGGAAACAGACAGGGACACGAGAAGAAAAAACACTGACGACAGGACGAGCGCTGTTCTGTCGTCAGTGTTTTTCCTTCTCGTTGTCCCTGTCTGTTTCCGCGCTGGTCTTTTCGAATCATTTCACACCAAGTCACCCAAACGGCAATTTTGATCAAAGTTGAGAGTCAGCGCTGTGTTTGTCTTGTGTATCCCTTCTGCGCCCGCGTCTTTTGCGCTGTGTAAACCCCGTATGAACCACACTCTAGCCCACACGTCTACAACTGTTGCTCAAATATGCCCTCGAAAGCGCGGTGCACAGATCGAAAGACTTCTACTTCAAAACATTTCTGCCAAACTTCATAAAAACTGATCCGAGCAAGCTCTCTAGATATATTAGCGATATAAAGCAACCCGTCTCCGAAGTAACAGTTCGGATCAAATAATCAGTATTCAAAGGACCATTGCTCACCACTTGAACAAAAACTTTTGTGTCGTGGAGCCATCCACGCTGAGCGTCACGTGCCTGATCCATCTGAGGTGAATTTCATAACTTCTAATGGTGTGCTCTCTATGCTTTTGAACCTGAAAACAAAAACTTCCTCTGGACCCGAAGATATTGCCACGTAGAGGAGATTGCAGTCCGGGGAGCAGGAAGACAGCGAAAATGGCTGCTAAGCAAAACTGTTTATCTAGGCTTACTTGCGCCCGCAAAGAACTAAATGTGTCGGCGCCGGCGCAGCAACAAGCGGGCTCGGCGGTCGTCGAACAGAGTGCCCACCCCTGTCGGCTGTGCTCAAGTTAAAGATGATAGCGAACTTTCGAGATAGGGTGTGCAATGTTGTAAGAACATTCTGGAACAATGTAGAACCACACCCGCGTCTATAAGATCGATCGAGATAAATCTGGTTGCGTGTTGGACCGCACTGAAAGCGATAAATCCGCGTACAGGCTACTTTGAAGAATGAAGAACACACAGAACAAAGATTCGCGGCTATATTTAAAGCATGTTTCTTCGTAGGTATATGAGTCCAATCAGTTGCCACGTTTCTCGTCATTATATTTCGTGCATATCTCTTGGCACGGAATGTACCAGGTGAATAGAAGACAGCACGAGTCATGCCCTACTATCGTACCATATCATTACTGTCATCTTGCTGTCAACTTAAGAACAAGTTACCGCCACTCAGGGTAGACAGTTGCGCTAGTTGGTTTGCATTATTATGGAACATTGTTCCAGCGCAAGAAACAAGGACGAAGGTAGAAGACAGACAACACGAAGCCGGACTTCAACTGAAATTTATTGCACACTTGCGGGACTTTTATATGCAGGAAAACACCACTATCGCCACCAACCGTTCACATCTATCAACACACGCCGGTCCACAAATGACGAATGCATCTGAACTAAACAAAGGCTAATCAACCAACTGCGCACAAGAGCACATCGCAGACTTTGTTTTCTTAGAGGTATCGGGGTGGACAACATCCTGGATGTTTTTGTCAGCAACGTCTTTGGCATGAGGTTTACACACGAACTCCCGCAGTATGGTAGCATCCAATACCTTGATGTGTGCCTTATTTTTCATGAAGCGCACATGTGCTGGCAGTAGAAGCCACGGTTGAAACAACAAATAGAGAACACGGCCCGCAACCATTGCCAATGACGTGCCGCCATCCCCTATGTGCCTGGTGTAAGCGAAGCACTGGGACGTGTGCTGCGCTCGTACGACGTGCACGTTGCCCACGTTCCCACCCACAAGTTACGGCACGAACTTGTGAATGTGAAGGAAAAGCTGGAAAAGGAAAAATTTCCGGGCGTGGTGTACCGGATCCCTTGTGCTGAGTGCGATTATGTATACATAGGCGAAAGCGGTAACTTTCGTAGGCGCCTGAAAGAGCACAAGAAGGACGTAGAAAACCAAAAAGTAGTTTCCAACGCTCTTGCGGAGCATGCCGTATCAGCAGAACATCGTATCTGCTGGAATGAGGCCTCTATTATCGCCAAAGAAAGAAACGGGCTTACACGCCAATATCTTGAGTCGCTGGCGATACAAACGACTAAAAAAACACTTAATCGCAATGACGGCAATCTCCCGCCAGTGTATGCAAGATGCCTCGGACGATTATTGAAACGTATTTAACATTCGGGTTATTTTAGTAAAGCCTTCAGTGAACAAGGCTTCCGTAAGGAAGCCGAAACGTCGTTTATTGACACAAGCCTTTGTTCAATTAAAACTCTAGTTTAGGCGAGTTGGTTCATGTTGACAGAAAAACTGGTAATGGCGCAAGAAACGGGGATACAGAAGGCACACAAAAGACAGGACTGATGGCGTCAGTCCTGTCTTTTGTGTGCCTTCTGTATCCCCGTTTCTTGCGCCATTACCAGTTTTTCTATCAACAAGACTTTGGTCGGCGATTCATGTATTTTTGTTTTCCTATAACAAATTCTTAACTATCATTCGGTCAATTCCAAGCTCGTAAAAAGAGCTATTGAAAAAAAACTGCATCCGCTCTGCTATGGACAAGTCTTGCGAACATCAAGTTCGTGACAGCGTTGGTGCCAGTTAAGGCGTCTGGAGAAGGCCGATTTCCCGAAAGAAATCGCAGCCTCTGTAGTCGAAAGGCTGATTCATGAGGTAAAGTCTGGTGGGAAGCGCAGGCTAGAAGAAAAATCGCGCCCCCAACAGTGGCCTGTCGTGGTGCCATACTGGCATCAGTTCTCTCATCGTATCAAAAGGTCGGCGACAAGTGTGGAGCACGTGTGGTGTTTTCGGCACCGGAAAAACTGGGGCAGATGTGCCGCCGTGTAAATGACAAGAGGAGGCTAGCCTGCAGAATAAAGCACACAAAAGCGCTTGTTAAATGTGAGGTTGCCGTGGTATCCAGAATTCCCCCTCGCCTGCGGGAGAAGTTACATCGGCCAAACTGGGCGCTGTTTTAACGAGCGCTTGCATTCGTCGTTGCTTGCACAAGCCGGCATGCAAAGCGTTTTTGAAGGATACACGTGTTCCGCAGAGGTCCGGCACACAGCGAAGCCGGGAAATTTTCGAAGCCCTATGTATCTTGTATGAAAAAGATAAGTGTGTCAGTGCCCCATCTGTCGAGCTCGGAAAAAAGGAAATTGATTATTTGCAGGCAAATGTGATTGTAGCTTCAGGAAAGTAAAAGAGAAAAAAGAAAACAAAGTCTGCGGTGTGCTCTTGTACGCAGTAGGTTGATTTGCGTTTGTTTAGTTTACATGCATTCGTCATTTGTGGACCGGCGTGTGTTGATAGCTGTGAACGGTTGTTGGCGATAAGGGTGTTTCTCTGCATATAAAAGTACCGCAACTGTTCAATAAATTTCAGTTGAAGTCCGGCGCTCGTGTTGTCTGTATTCTCCCTTCGTCCTTGTTTCTTGCGCTGGTATCATGTTCCATAATACCGCCACTCGCATTCACAAGTTTTAGAGCGGAATTCATTTACGTAAAACCGCCAACACGGCTTCCGAAAAGGTTACCCTGCTGTGACTGTGACGCAGCTGGTGTCTGTAGTCCAGTCCGTCGCCTCAATCCTCGACAATAGCCACCAGATTAACGCACTCTCTTTAGACTTTAGCAAGGCTTTTGATGCAGTTCCTCATAATAGGCTAATAACCAAATTACAACGAATTGGTGTCCCACAGATATTTATTTCTTGGAGAAGGGACTAAGTAGCCGACAGAAATATTTTGCTCTCGGCGGGTAATAGTGCGGCTCCCTTGCCGTGACTTTCCGCAGTGCCACAGGGAAGCGTCTTGAGGCATTTACTGTTTCTGTTCTATATTAATGACATTGTAGATGCAGTTTATCCTCGTGTTGAGATACGATTGTATGCCGATGATTGCATATTATTTCGTGAAATTTGAATAATTAATATCAAAGCGGCCTGAATGCTGCCCTTGGCAACATTGTAAACTGGCGCAGCCGTTGTGGAATCGCTCTTAATATGGAGAAAACTCTTTCTATCTGCATTACACGAAAAAAGAATACCACAAAATATAATTATAACCTCGGGTCTTCTGAGCTAAAGGAAGTCAGTGCTGTCAAATACTTAGGCGTGACAACTGCAAGTGATCTGGAATACAAACATTGATAATATCTATGTAGCATCATTTACAAAACTGCGTTTCCTGAAGCATAAGCTCCGTAATTCTCCATCCAATGTAAAACTTCTTAACTACCTTTCTTTAATCAGGCCAAAACTTGAATACGCGTTCATAGCCTGGGATCCGCACACTACATCGTATATAAAGAAACTTGAAAAAGTGCGAAGGAAAGCTCTCAGGTTTGTGTTCGCGAAATTTTCGAAATCGGATTCTCCTATTGATTTACTGCAAACTGAGGATATAGCGCTCCTAGAAAATCGACGAAAAAATTTTCGTTTAGAATTCTTTTCCTTGGAGCCATACAGAAAGCTTGGACTTTAGCCGTCCCAATATTTAATTCCACAGCACTCATGCGAACGGGCTAGCATAGGAAAATTTATGAATATTCTTCGTGCGCATTCTTCTCCTCAGGTTGTTTGGTGCGGCTCATAAGTGGTAATTGTCCAAATTGTGTTTTTATATGCAGACTGTTTTTTACCTCTTACGTTATTGGCGTTGACAAGTTTTTGCTTTTTAGGTTGTTTTCATTTCGTTTTAGTTGTTTGTGGCATCTGTAGGGTCGCATGACGTTTTATCTGTTTTTAAATTTCTGACTCTGCTGTTGCTTCGCTTGCTTGGGCCCTTTTAGGCTCGCTCTTTGTTGTTAAAGTGTTCTTGACACCCCACTTTGGCCACAATGTTGTTTGGCACTTGTTTTTCCTTGGTTTTTTGCTGGTTAAAGTACTTTTGATATGCTCACTTCATAAAGTTTCACCCCTTTTTTCACGTTTTGTGGTTTTTCCTTCTGGTTCAAGCATGTTTTGGCCGCCCCTCGATGACTGTGGATTAGGTTGTAATCTTTGGCCCCCTGACTGTCACGTGGTGTTTTGGCATATATTGTGCTGGGTGTTTCTCGACAATAAAGAGTTGTTAGTCAGCGCTCGTCCTGTCGTCAGTGTTTTTTCTTCTCGTGTCCCTGTCTGTTTCCGCGCTGGTCTTTTCGAATCATGTCACACCAACTCGCCCAAACGGCAATTTTGACCATACAGTTTGTTGTTTAAGCGCGACCGGGGCACCACAAAGAGGAAATGTTGCCGGAGATAGCAGCCAACTGAGAACGCACGGCGCACTGTTACAGCTCAGCCACGTTTTACAGCAATAACGCTACTCAATGCAAAACTCGAGTTTCAGTCCGTGTGTTCGTATGAGCACCAAATTTCGCACTTAGCAATTTCAGAACAACAAGCTTACGGGACACTAGAAAAGAATTGAATTTCGCTACTATCGATGGAATACCAGCTTCTATAAGCACAAAAACACTACTGTTTTTTTTAAAACAAAGCTCTTGTAAGTTAGAAAAGAGAGAGCTAAAATGCAGGTATCGACGCCACAGGGAACTTTCGCAAGTGCAATTGTGACGATGAAATAGGAGAAAACACACATCAAATCTCTGAGGCTGACGAACTTGCGTAAAGGTTTTGTGTTTGATCGATATTGAAGCATAGAAGTTTTGTTTTGATACCACGGGTGCACTTTTATCACACAATGAAAACCAAAAAAGAAAACCGGAATGTTGGAAGTCAAAGAAAACCTATATTTTGCTGCGGAACAGGCGGCCAGCTGAGTTTCGGAATGCTTTGAAGAGCTTTGCGGCTATGCCTTCACCGTGCCCGCATAGTTTCGTTATGTGGCTCGGTTTACAAAGGCGGAGCACTAGAGGGCTTCAGAGTGCCTCTATAAGTGCTCCTCAGAAGAATTTCGTGCAAGGGCACGGAACTGCGACGAGGAATAAAAAGTTGCCGTCTCCGACTGGAAGACTTTGAGTAACGAGCTTTGGCTGTTTGATTCACTAGAATTGATATAAATGAGATCAAAGTAAGGTACACCAAAGGAAATACGGGTTTGTAGATTTATTTTATTTATTTCTACTTTTCGTTTCTAGTTTTCGCCGACATCTTGAATATATAAGTGATGTCACAAACCAATCAGTAATCGGATATATCAGTTACGTCACCAATCAATCACCAATTTGATATACTAATGACGTTACCGATCAATCACCAATTGGGTTGCTATATCAATTTACTATGAAGGTCGCCATCTTGAATTCCTCGGACTTGGAAAATTTCACGCTGAAGGGAGGTGGTCGCAGACCCCAAGAAATCGAGAAATGTGATGAATAAGTGCTAACGCTCTTAAGAGCTGTGTATAGGCCTCCACAATAGCACACGCACCGCTCGGCGTGTTCGCTTCGTCAACGTACCAAGACACTGGGCTGCATAACCAGTCTGCGACGACTATTACAAAATTTAAATATGCCCGCACGCACCAGTCGCTACACATCAGTCGTGACGGTGGTTCAGTAGTGACACCGACGCTGCCGAGTACTCGGCGCTAGGGCTTTATCCCCATACCGGCCGCCTCAGCCCTCAAGAGCGACGAATGTTGTGTAAGGTCGAGGCCGCTGAATGCAGGCCGCAGTTCTTTGCGATAACTTCATTGTCCGAATCGGGAACGGGGTCCATCGTTCAAATGTAAACGATGCGACGACGGCTGATAGAGGCCTTCAACGGCAGTAGTTTGCATTGCGGCTGCTGCTCCGGTTTCGCAGCCAGCAATCACAGAGTCCTCGTTTACGTTTCTTCTGCTTAACGTCACTCTTCTCCTATTGCATGATCAGTGAAACCAGAGTCTTAACCTTTGAGGCAGCAAAAAGTTTTTCAACTCCGAATCCAAATTTTTAGCAATAAATGTACGTCTCGCTGAGGGACAAGTGGCAACAACGCCAAAAAATGGCGAACTATAGGATTGTAATAACAAAAAATCAATGGCGTTGTCGTCAGTGTCCCTTTTACTGAGATGTCGAAGCATACTTTGTTTATGGCCAATGCGATGGTGTCTTTAAATTAGAGCCGGTTCGTTTGCAAAATAATCCTAATCACACACCCAAAGTTTGGCCTACAATTATTCCCTAAGTTTGGCCTTGATCGATTTGGTCCCAAATCAATGTCCAGGTGAAATTTAACGTGCTCGATACGATGGTGGTCTTCAAATTGGACCCAGCCCGCTCCTATATTTGGCCCACCCTCCAAATTTCACTTTCTTCGACCAGAGCCAAAATCGATCTCCACACTAATTTGATTACAGGCATCGCAATGGTAGTCTCTAAACTTGACCCAGGTCACTCCTAAGGTTGGCCAGTCAACCCGCCCACATTTGACCTTCGATTTCGGCCTTAGATGATCTAGTCATTCCGTTTTTTTCACCATCCTTTGACATTTGGGAGGCCTCGACATATAAACGGAATCAAGTCGTGTAACAATATTCGGGGGATATACTAGCAACAACAGCTATCGCTCGACCATGTGATGTAACATTGGTAAAGCACTGTTAGTTTTTTCAAATTATATGACCGCCTCATGATGTAAAGTATCGCTGCTACCCTTTGTCTATGCAGTGCACGTGCACCACGCGTATGCGCCTATGCAACTGAAATGGCGTGGTGTTCAGGATAACTTGCATTCTGCAGTCTTTCGGCTTGGTGGTTCAACGCCTCTCAGATACGATGAGGGCAAGGTTTTCCAAAAGCGTTCTTTAGGCTCGACATGGCAATAGAGGGGGTTTGTTGGCGTGCTGTTCATGGCGCCAGCAGACGCCATGACATTTTAAACAGGGTCGAATATCTAAAAATCTAACTTGGCCATGGACAAGAAATTCATGCACTAGGTCAAGAGGGCTCACTACAGTTTCAGACACAGCCAACACCTTATAGCTTTCAAATTCAATGACCTCCGCATCAAAATTTAAACCAAGTAAATAAACATGCACAATGCTGAATACGTTGAGAACACTCTTCTCCTTGAGCGAGGCGTAAAGAAAGCTTACGAAATGAGTCTGTAATGGGCTACTGAGACTGCGTCGATGAAGAACCTAGCGCATGCAACCTATTTTTCCTGGTGTGATGTCCCTTTATACACTGTATGTTAAGCGTAAATAGAAGGCTAAATGTTCTTAAAATCGACGATCTGGAAACCCAGCTGTGTGTTTCAAAGCCATGCAACCATTATTGTAGAAAAAGTGATCAACACATTAAACTAGGAGGTTCTGCGGTAAAGAATAAAATAGATATTTAATATCAATTGAGAAAGCCTGGTGGCATTCGTCCGAATAACTATTATAGATCTTGAACTCCTGGTTAGAGTTTCACACAGTGAAATTGTCGTCCAGAGATGAACACTTTTGATGACTCTAAGAAGACAGATTCGAATCCACGTGTCGCACAAGTCACCTGATCAAAAAATGCTGGCGCTTTAACGAAGTTAAACCGAGCAGACGTGCCAAAGTAGGTGTTCATTCATGAACTGTAGGGGGCTGTTAGGCTCAGTCTTAAAGGTATTACACAATATCTTAAGTGGGTTAATGCGCATATATGCATTATTCGTCATTCTCTGCTTAACATTCATAGATGGCACGGAGGGCTCGTACCACTACCAGCGCAGTGGTGCAGCAGATAAGAGATGCGCAACTGCACTGGCAGGTGGATATTTGTATCACAGCCGCCGGTTTAGAAATTGCGACCCACGTTGCTCTTCCAAAGCAACCTGTCGTGCAGAACGCGCGAAGCTCCTCTGGTTGCTACCCGAGCTTACCCGTGTAGCACCTCGAGTTGCTACGCAACGGCTTAAACTCCTACGTACATACGTGCGATCTTGGGCCGGTACCCATCAACACGAGTTAATACACGAGCTTACCCGAATTACTGTCCGAGCTTACCAAATTAACTCACGTAAGCTCTCTTTTTATGAGAACTACAAAGCGATGCAAATGAATACACTGAATACACTGAATATCACTGAATACAGAGAGCTATGGACTAAGTACTCCGCCATTTTAAAGAAGATCTTGACGACAGTATCGCCACATTTTTTTTAAATATGAAATGTAAATATGCATTTTTCAAGCAGAACTACAATGAAAGATTTTCAACCATTATGCCACATAGTACGAAATTTTAAACGTATATGAAATACTAGCCATCAGTGTTTTTTTTTCCTTTTGGAAAACAAAGTTATAGGATTTGTTCAAGCCTGTTTATACCATCTAAGCGCAAAAATGTTTGGCATTATTAAGGAGCAGTGCGCCAGCAAAATCACGCACAGGAAGAAGGTAGCCATGTTGTTTCTGGTGCGCTCCTCCTTAAAAATTGCAAACCATCTAGCCCAGCCTTCAGCTTTACTGAAAAATAATTGAACTATATTATGTAAAAACCGGTACGAAAAGGCTTAACCTATTCATCAAGCTTGGGCTACCTCTGTAGTAGGCCCTGATTCAGCGCTTTTTTTTCATCCTTTATTTTCGAATGTTAGCCGTTAGCATTCAACGAACCCATGTTCTATCAACTGCAATCACACGTTGTCTCGTATTCCTCAATAACTATGGACAGTTCGTTTACTGTACCGTATACATGTTTATTTTAGCACTGAGAGGCTGTTATATTCAATACAGTGTTTTTAAAACTTTTCCACTGTACTTTCCTTCAACCGTAAATTTCAGTGGATTTTTATTTTATCTTATTATTTATTGATACCTCAAAGGCCCTATTACGGGGTATTACATGAGGGGTGGGCGTGGAATACGACAATAAAGCTTGCAGCTGAGTTTACAGGAGATTTTCAATGAGGAGATGAATTGATGATGGTCTGTTAACAAGGCGATATGGGCGGGGAGGTCGTTCCAGTCGTGGGCTGTTCGTAGGAAAAATTATTTTGGAATGTTTCAGTATGGGCGCGCTGGAGGTAAACGGCTTTTGGTTGGCTGTGGCAGGATAAGCGATGCGCTGGACGGATGAAGATGTCCGAGGCAAGCTATGAAAAAATCTGGTACATAGGCAAAGGCGAAGTGTAAAAACTGACGGAATCTGCTCAAGTCAGATATTTTAAGCTGTGTGTTTTACTTCGCTTATCAGCGTGTACGCAGGGTAAGGATAATAGTAAGTCTAGTTGATGTTTCTAATTACTCGCATTTTTCGTTAAATTGTATACTGGGCGCTCTTTCGATGTGATTTATTTTACCTTTATTAATTCTCCACCGACCCACACAGCTTAGCGAAAAAAGGCTGTGCTAAAAATGCATTTACAATACATTGTATTAATTTCATATTAATATAGATTTTTCCTATGCTCAAAATTGCAATTCGAATACTTTCTGAGTATTGTGATGACCCCCATAATGCGCAGGTCCACACGGGACGGAGAGGCAAAGAGACACCGTATGGCTCAGTTTAAACAAACAGGTATATTCAATAATTACACATGATTAAGATTATACATCAGAGGCTGGGGCGTCCGAGCTTACGTGCCGACGACTTCATGGGGGCGATGGAGTGGCTCCGGAGTTGGGCTCGAGCGGTTGCTGGCAGAAGCTGCACGCCGTCGGGCTTCCGCGCTGAAGGCCCTCTTGGCGAACGATGTAGTCCTGAGCGTTCTCCTTCCGTACTGCCCCTCGATTTTTATATCCTCTTCTCCACACTCCCTAGGGTGAGGACGCCCACGCCGGAGGGGAAGGAGGGGGGGCTAGGGCTTTCACTTGGGCGCACAAACATACCACCGCACTTATTGTCTCGCCCCCCTCACATGTTGAGTCCGAGGGAAAGAATGTTGTCTTCGCGGTAGCGCATAGCGTCGGCTGTGGTACGGCGCGCTCTGGATCGCTGACAGTTCCCTTGTCCTGGAATGTGCCCGGGAGGGCCGCCCCTGAAACCGCCACGCCAATTGGGGAGGATAAAGCCTGTTTCCCCGCGGCGGCGGCGGCGGGTCCGGTTGGGTCCGGTTGGGCTTAAACCCCTTCGTTCTGGTTGTCACTCTCAACGAGCATGGCTGGGTAATTGATGATGCCTGTCATCTGGGTCTACGTCTACGCCGCGCCGTCGAACGTGGAACCTCGTAGCACACACAAGGAATGTACCTCGTAGCACACACAAGGAATGTACCTCGTAACACACACAAGGAATGTACCTCGTAGCACACAAGGAATGTCACACTCGCTCACCCTCCAGAAGAATGTTCTCCGAACATTTGAGTCCCTGCAGCTCCCCTTGTCTTTCTGAATCGCCTCGCACAGTGCGTCCGACAAAACACTTTTCGCTGCACTCAACACCACTGCACAACACCATATGCCTCCGCTTTCATAACTGGCGTCTCCAGGGGCAGCACTGATCTTCTTTTACAGATAAACATGAAACTTAGCACCCAAGCCTCTCCTTTCTAGTCCAAACTGGACGAAATAAATTTACCACAGTTACAAAGGAGCTCCCACTTCTAGCACGATCACGGCACAGACAAAAATATAGATAACGAAAGGAAGTAGGGCAGGTTCTGCATGCGCTCCGCATGCTCCCCTGTGAAGGTGTTACTTAATGACAGAAAGGTTTAACTACCAACTCCGATAACTTAACACATAAGCACATAGCAATGTTATGAGCTGTGGCATTACACAATTCTAACCAGTTCAAAACTCCGCTCTGTTTACACCATTAGTCCGACTTAGCTTTCCGATTTCGCAGCGGATATCGGCCTTCATGAGTCATACTAAGTAAGTCTGTGACCCTTTGTCTGCTTTGGGACTCGCGAGGGCTCGTGGCAGGAGCCTCTCCTGGCGTTATCTGCGCGGCAACCTCGCGCGCTCTGGATCGCTGACAGTTCCCTTGTCCTGGAATGTGCCCGGGAGGGCCGCCCCTGAAACCGCCACGCCAATTGGGGAGGATAAAGCCTGTTTCCCCGCGGCGGCGGCGGCGGGTCCGGTTGGGTCCGGTTGGGCTTAAACCCCTTCGTTCTGGTTGTCACTCTCAACGAGCATGGCTGGGTAATTGATGATGCCTGTCATCTGGGTCTCCGTCTACGCCGCGCCGTCGAACGTGGAACCTCGTAGCACACACAAGGAATGTACCTCGTAGCACACACAAGGAATGTACCTCGTAACACACACAAGGAATGTACCTCGTAGCACACAAGGAATGTCACACTCTGGTGGCAGCGGTGGGATATGGTGTTGTGCAGTGGTGTTGAGTGCAGCGAAAAGTGTTTTGTCGGACGCACTGTGCGAGGCGATTCAGAAAGACAAGGGGAGCTGCAGCGATCCAGAGCGCGCGAGGTTGCCGCGCAGATAACGCCAGGAGAGGCTCCTGCCACGAGCCCTCGCGAGTCCCAAAGCAGACAAAGGGTCACAGACTTACTTAGTATGACTCATGAAGGCCGATATCCGCTGCGAAATCGGAAAGCTAAGTCGGACTAATGGTGTAAACAGAGCGGAGTTTTGAACTGGTTAGAATTGTGTAATGCCACAGCTCATAACATTGCTATGTGCTTATGTGTTAAGTTATCGGAGTTGGTAGTTAAACCTTTCTGTCATTAAGTAACACCTTCACAGGGGAGCATGCGGAGCGCATGCAGAACCTGCCCTACTTCCTTTCGTTATCTATATTTTTGTCTGTGCACACACAAGGAATGTACCTCGTAGCACACAAGGAATGTCACAGTATGCTAGGAGTAATATTTTGAGCATTCATACATATGCAACAAAATATATTTTCCGTCCGCTTAGTATGTTTATACACATTCAACATGTACTAAAATATACGCTAGATACTGTAAAGATACACTAAATTATACAATATTTACATGAAAAAATTTACAAAGAATATAAAAGAATTACATTAAAAGTATACATTTAATACATTAAAAATATATGCACTTCGGCTTAAAAAAGGTACTGATCAATACCGGATGGTACTCATCAATGTTGTCAACAGGAGAAGTTGTGACTGAACTGGCTATAAGCATCAGGAGACCAACAATCCCAGAGAAAATGCGTTGTCATCAAGAAGTCAATGACAATGCAAGGTCACGTCACGGGACCTGAACGAGAAAGATGTGGCCACAGAGGAAGCGCGGACGGAAAGCGACATCAGCAAACAGGAACTGCTCCGGCAAGCGCGATACTTGGCTTGGCTCATATATACCCCCGAGAGGAGACACATTGTCTTTCCCGGTGAGGCGCTTTTTGCGCAAAGACTGTGGGCCGCCAAACTGTCTCACAAGTGTCAGAGTAGCCACTTTCGGATCTGCCGACTATCTAAAACCGAATGTCTAGTCATAACTTGCGCCAGGCATCGGTCAGGTGTCGTACTGTCAACCAGCAAATACATGGGCGTCTATAGGAGGCGGTCGGCCTTACGAGTCGGGGTCCTTTTCGCTGGCATGTTCGGTCCCTGAGGTGCGCATGGCGTCCTTGGCGGTACAATGATATCACGTTGTCTACACGTGATTTAATTAAGTGGTGATTGCCTTCCTGCTAGAAGTTAAAATTAACGAATGGACGACAGAAAAAAAGCACTAGGTTATTCCACGGCAGCTTGAAGTGTGCTGCAAATATGCTGACGCGGACTGCCTGTTTGTTAGAATTGAAGGATACTCTGCACGAAGTAATTTCTCATTAGCATTAGTACACTTCAAATACAGTGCAAAGATGTAATTTGTAATTTTCTAATACTCGATTTCGAGCACTAACTGTTCAACGGTAGCTTGAAGTGTGCACGTGCTGGAAGTATGTTTACGGGGACATCTCATTCGTAGGAATTGAAGTATACTTTGGACGAATTAATGCCGTATTTGTGAAAGTACACTTTCAATATATTGCCAATATGCAAATGCATTTCTCAAAGCGCGATTTCAGGCACTAGATTGTTCTTCGGCAGCTAGAAAGGTGCTTAAAATATGTTTAAAAGGACTGCCCGTTTGTTAAAATTGAGGTATACTTCAAACGAATTAATTTCATATTTACGAAAGTGCACATTTAATACATTGAAAAGATAATAAACCCGCATGGTTTATGTCACGTATTTTTGGACAATTTTAAGAATATATTTCGAATACCAAGCATAAAATTTCAGGAACCTATTTCCGTGATATATTCAGTGCATTCATTAGTACAAAGTATGTTTAAAATGCATTATAAATATCCCGCCGTATATTTCAAACGTATTAGTTTTATCTAAGGGATGTCTGACTTCAGCAAAAATTCCGTCATTTTCTTCACTTCGTTTGCCGTGCTCTTGTCATCGAAGAAAAGTATTGAGTTTGAAGTGCAACAGCAAGCTTGACGGCATCACCATAGAGATGCATTTTCAAGTTTCTAAGCTCGAAGAGTGAATTGGCTGCCAGAGACGACAATAGCCAGCATGCGCTCTGGCGAGGTACATAGAATAAGGCTTTTATGTAATTCCAATATGAACGTTGTGCTTTTCTTAATCTGCATTCTCGATTGACGGGTTGTTGAACTAATCTCAAAATCTACAGCTAAAGATGTAAGGCATCGTTACACTGTTTATTTCGGTTAGCTGGTACTTAATCGTTGAATTTGTGGATCTGTGCGTTAGTGCCGTAGCAATGTATCGCTTTTTTCTCTCTGTTCAGGAATTCAGATCTGATAACCAGACAACCTTTGCGCAGGTGACATCGGCCCTTTTCCTGGCCTGTGTCGCTACCCTCAAGGGAGTACTCGTCGCCGACAACTTTGGTGCCAACGCAGTGCCTATTTTCTGGGGTGCCAACGGCCTCGCTCTTGTCCCGCTGCTGCTAGGGAACCCTTTCATAACCGGTAGGTATGGGAAATTTTAAAACTGGGTTGTAGCTCAAAATCAAAAGCGTCCAATATAAATGCAAGTAAAACCAAACACTCTATATAAAGCACTCATCTCTGCGGAGAATAAATCCAAATAACTTTAACAACAAACTCGCATTGCACGACAAGATCTGTACGCATTCTTGTAGTTGCAGTTTTTCGCCACCCGCCCGCATCGGTTTTCATTGTACGTTTCTAAATCCTGCTACAGTTGAGGCAAAAATTGTACATCCATGTAGGTAATGCAATATTTTCAGTACTTCGAACGATCGCAACGCCCTGAAGAGGTTACGGATTTTCTGCGTGTTTTTCAAGGCACCCTCAGCTCTCTTTCAATGACGCTACCGCGGCAAAAACACGTGATGTTACATCAAGCTTCTAAAGTAAGGTAACCGCTGGTACTTAACGGCACCGCAGCGGATTCAAGAGAAGGGAAACGTGGCAGGCGGCGGTACAAGGTTACGTGGGATAATGAGGTTAAGAAGTTTGCGGGGATACGGTGGGCGCAGCTGGCAAAAGCCAGGGTTATTTGGAAGACACGGCGAGAGGCCTTTGCCCTGCAGTGGGTGTATTCAGGCAGATGATGATGATGATGATGACAATGACCGAAGAAGCACATGAGGTAGTGTGCAGATAATATGTCCCCGAGAAACGGTTTACGTACGCAGGGCTGGTTTACTTATACGCGCAAGAGGCTGTTGGGACGCGCAAGGCAGCAGACAGCTCGAGAGATGAATACGAGAAAACAACTAGCCCCGAGATGGCTCAAAGTTTGCCAACTGCCAGGCAATACAGTTTAGCCGCTATACGGCGCCACTATATGAGTTAGTAGTGTGGCAATATGCAGCATTACCAAAAACTTTGTACACCTTTATTGTACAACGATGATTTGCGAAATTGGTTATGCACGGTGAGGTACTTGTGTGTGCTGCCTTTACTAGGTAAGCTGTATAGACCTTTGTCGCACCAATATTCGTGGTAAAAATGCATGTGTATGTGTGTGCGGGCGTGCGGGCGTCTGTCTGTCTGTCTTCGCCTGGGCGAGGGTGGTTGCTGCATAGCCGCTATTTATAATCTGGTGCTTTGGCAAGCGGCGCGGCAAGCGCACGCGCAGTAACGATGTCTTGTCACATTCTAGAAAGGCTGTCCTTGACGCGTACGCTCCTTATGCGGAGCCGCAACACATAGGCATCATGGGGCGATCGGAAGTTTCGGCAAGTTCGTTTAGGTAAACCTCCGTGTTTTCGCTTCAGTTAGGCGCCGTGTTCTCCCTCCGTTTCGTTGAATAGGATTTTTTGCAGCCAAAAAGCAGGAGGCAAACGAAGCGGCGAACAACTCATGACAAGGGCTGGGTGGTAATTGAATTTTTTTCTGGAACGCACACCTCTCAGTAGCAGCCACGCATGCTACACAAAATAGTTGTATAAAAAACAAATGCCTGAGGTGTGAGTGCTTGAGATGGGGAACTTACACAGGTATCGTTATTTTTCGCAATCTGCAAGGCCTCCAAGATTTTACGTGCTTTTATGTTGTCCATGGCATAGAATAGACACATCCGTAAGACGGGGGCAACATTTCATGTCACATTGCAACTATGCCGTGCAAGACTGCCATCCTCTCCTGTGGCAATTTTTTTTTCTGTGCTTGCGCACACGTTCATTCACAGTCACCCATCTGTCCGATGCAGAATTTTCGACCATAAACTTTTTATATTTTATGGTTTTTGGGGCGTTAACCAATAGGAAATATATTGTAAATATTTTATGCCTTAGAGATAATTGGTTACAAAGCAGAAGAAGAACAAGGGACCCATTGAATCCGAACCCACGACCTCTGTATTTCGCGTACAGTGCTCGACTGACTGAGTTACTGCGGCAGCTGTTCGATTTTCTTCTTTCGGTGGTGTTTCTGCAGCGTGTAACCCAACCTTGCGAGTGTTTACCAGCGCCACCCCTGTTCATAGAGGCGGGCGTAGGACGTCCTGTATTACAGGCAGTGACACACGGAACGAAAGAAAAACGAATAAAAGATGGCAACATTCTCCCATGTTATCTTTGGATTCGCTTTCTTTTGGCTTCCCTTATTTGTGTGTTTTAACGAGCACTTCATTTCTCTAACCTTGTCTACTCAATGGCTTAACAACTGAGGGCCTCGATTCTGGAAGTCGCGATGGCAGCCGTTCCGCAGTCGTTCCACGTGTCACTCGCGCTAAGACAGTAGGTACTACGTCTGCCGCTATGAACGAGGGTAGCGGTGGTGAACTACCTAAAGGTTAGGTTACATGAAATATAATTACTCCCAAAGCAAAGGATCACCAGCCGCCGCAGCAGATGAATTGGTGGAGCACCGAATACGATATACTGTGGTCGGGAATCCAGATCCCGGTAGTGGCGTGTGGTTATTTTTGTTTTGTTTTCTAATAAGTAAAACAAACATTCAAACATTTCCCAACACTTTCTTTTTTTTCGTTGGGATTTCCTTCCTTTGTATGTCATAATGCGCCCCAATTTACCTAACCTTGTGTGTTCAACTAGGGTATTCATATAAGAGACAATGGACAATTAGTCAACGAGGGCGGCGAAATTCTGTGCTGTGTTCTGAGAGGGAGGGCATTGTCGGTTCTGGCCACCGAGGTTAGGCCACACGCAGGCTTGGTTTTGCAATTCAATCAACACGCGGAGTTTTTTTTTATCTAATGAAGAATACACTCGAAAAAAGAGTCGAACCCCGGTCCTCTTGCACGTGAGGGGGATAATGATGATTATGATGTCTTTAAAAGATACTGCTGAAAGCAATACAGCATTGCCGTGAGCGTAGCTTCCGACTCTGTATATGTTGCAGGGTTTTAAAAGGTGTAATTAAATATTGTTTCCATTCAGCGACATGCGGTTCATGGTTTATGGTTTATTGGCGTTTACCGTCACAAAGCGCCTCAGGCTATGAGCGACGCCGTAGTGAAGGGCTCGAGAAATTACGACAACCTGGGGCTATTCAATATGCAGTGATATCGCACACTACCGTGACCTCTAGCATTTCGCCTCCATCGAAATTCGACCGCCGCGGGCGCGACCGAACCGCATCTTTCGGGTCAGCAGCCGAGCGCCATAACCAGTGAGCCGCCACGATGGCATTTGGCGACATGCGTGATTTTTCCTAGAATTTCGGTACTGCTTAAAAATAAGGACATTTCAAATCAAATTCATAACTCTACGAATACTATATTCGTCGTCAAACATGGCTACCTTTGAAAGGTGGCTGCAAAGTGATCGCCACATCCTCGCAATACTTTGTTTTACTTCAGGAAAGATGTCTGGTGTATTACATTAGAATACGAACCTACAGATTCTGCATTCGCTACAGCTCTGCGTTTCTGCGAAAAGATGTCACCTCTAAAATACATTCGCTCTGCGACTGCTAGCTATTCTCCACTGTGTCTAAATGCGTGAAGTGCATTCGTGCACGAAGCAACACTATTGTCACTGCGCGTAACATACTAATGCCACATAAACATGCCAGTATGGGTAGCTGAACAATCTTTGTGTTTCTTTTTTGATTTTACTCGAGAAAAATTTCATTATGCAGGCCTCGTGAGCAGAGTGACTGCGCCCGAATGTGGACTTACTGGCTGCTTTAACAACGCTAAATGCAATTAATAAAAAAATTGAAACGTCCTGTATTTTTTAGCTGTCATTAGCTTCAAAGAAAATAACTGCTGAGAGCTTTGCAATCAATTCATTACTGAGCCATTACTTAACAATGTCCGGAGTCCGAACATATGTCCTCCTTTTCGACACCCTAATTATCCGCATCAATAGAAAGCCTTGACCCCGCCGAAAACTCTGCAGCTCATTCCACACTTAACGACTCCTGTCAGTGTAGCACAAATGGAAATCTTTTCACGTTTATATCACTGGGTGATTGTAAAAAAATTGGTGACCTCGGTGATTTTCAAATATTTACAATCACTGCATCTTTCGGTCTTCTTGCTTTAGTCCCAACATCTTTGCTTGTTCTCGCCCGAACTACTCCCAGGTGACCAGCATACTCTATTCTACTGTAGTGACACGCTGGCATTGTTTCTTCTTAGAGGAATCAAAGCATGAAAACAACTTGCTTTCACCACTAGTGATAACAACCGGCTCCGTTTTGAACAAGAATGAGCCGAAACATCACTTGCATGAAGATGAATTCCATGAAGGTACTGAGGTGTATTGACGTTTGTATTTTATTTTTATTTTTAGAATTACAGTTTTCTTTTGTACAAGTCTTAGCTATTGCGAGCACCTTTACTCCACCTTTATTCTTTTGTACGTAAGTTCTACACTGAAGGTGTGTGAGCAGATTAGCCTTCCACCAGACTTCAAAATCCATGGCGTCATCGCCACAGACACTGCTAGCGATTTTAGCTCTGAATTACTGGTGTGAAAGTTTTGCTGCAATCTAAGCCGCACTCAGCTGCAATCGAACATTACTGCTTGTGTGCGCTTTTATTCTTTCTTTGCAGGCTATTTTCGAGACACAATGGGATCGTACGATAATCTTTTGCGTCTACTGGCTGGCCTGCAGCTTTTCACGGCCTTGGCCTTCTTCATCCTTGCCTTCATCCAAGGGAAGCGGAATGTGAGGCCGTCTTAGCAAGCGCTGCTCTAGGAAGGTTTAAGCTTGAAATATTCAGCAACTACTCCAGAAGACGACATCCCCAGGCTGTTCAGCTCCGGTGACGTGAGGGAAAAGGCAGCGCCGGATGTTAAAGCTTCAGGCCTCCACCACAACGCACGTTTGCTGCTCCACAACTTGCCTTGATGCGTGAGCCCTCGACGATTACCTGCAACACCTTCTGTCGCTGGAGATGCCCGTGCAAAAAACTGGCTGTTTTTTTGTGTGTTTAGCGAAGCTGCGAATATGTTACTGCGAAATAATGTTACAGGGAGCTCAATAAACGAAAGTGTCGTCGTTGATCAGTGTTGCTGCTGAAAAATGTTTTTTTTTTAAGAATTGATTATTAAACTATTGACTAGAGTCCCCATTCCAAAATTGCAATGGTTGAAGCAGTTACGACGGCCTTGTTTACGAGCAATTTCAGGCTCTCAAGACCTGCGTTGAGCTGCGCGGCCTCCCACTGGTGAGGCATTGCTATGGGGTAGGGGGACATGGCCTTGTTCTTCTTGCAGGCCCATGGCATTTTATAGACACACGATATTTATACACAGCGCCGATTTTCTCGCCTGTAATGTTGCGGGCATGAGGTGTGCAGAGATTTCGGAGTGTGAAAGGGATTGGTATGTAGCCGTTCTAATGTTTTTTCTTGGCTCTCGCGTAATTCTTTCCAGGGTTTGGGAAATTATTATTGTTCTACCTAAATCTCTACAATTTCAGCAAAGGTTTAGAGCATTACATTACAGGTATTGCAACAGGAATTATAGGGTCCCATTATAGATATTCCAGAGTGAAATAATATACTGACTAGTGTTTACAGAGAGACACATACCGGCAGCCAGGATAGCTGCAAGCAGCGCCAAGCGAACGGAGTTGGAAATCTTCGTTTTCGTCCATTGGCGACTCGTGGCATAGTGCATACCTTCATCGTCATCTTCAGCCCGGTTCACGACCCATCTTATAGGTAGTCCATTGTTGGTAGTCCATCTTATAGGCTCCATTGTTCAGGGTTCCACGGTTCGAGCAGCAGCAGGAGTGGGTCGTGCTCGTGTGACGTGGTCTAGCAACCCAGGCTTTGGGGCAGCGGCTAAGAACCTGGCGGTGTTGCGCTAGCTTCCTAAATTCTCCTTCTTTTTGTCTGTGCCTGCTTGCTCCTGTTCTGGGGTGATCGGGCGTGGAACGAGATATTAATGTCTACTTCTTCTCCCGGCTAGGGGTTTTCCTCTTGGTCGGCATTTCTCCCTCAAGACCAGCTCCCAACCGATCTCTTTTTCCGCAGTGGTGTTTCGAGCATTCCAGTCGCTTTGTTGCCTTCCGATGGGGGCGCTATCCGACTGAACAACCCGGAGGCAGTGCAGGCGGCTCTTCAGTCCACATCGAAGCCCTTTATGCACATTACCGATGTCCGGCAGTTCGGCAGGGGTGGTATTTTGTGCAGGTCGCCGAATAAAGACTGTATTGAAGACCTGTTAAAGTGTACGACCTTCGCCAACCACCCGGTGAGCGCATTCATTCCGCCTCATCTAGCATGTTCCAAGGGCTTGGTCAGAGGGGCGGACTCTCGAATGAGCCCTGCGGAAACGCTTGAGAACCTCTTGCCTGCAGGAGTGATTGCTGTCCAGCGATGCAGCAGGATGGTTGAGTAAAAATTCCTACGGAGTCCGTCATTGCCACATTTGCAGGAATATTTTGCCCGTCAGAGATTAAAGTGTGGCCATTGGTTTTTCGAGTAGATGCCTTTAACTCTCGGCCCCTTCAGTGTCCAAAGTGCTGGCGATTTGGCCACAGCGGCAAAGCCTGCAAATCGGCCTTACGCTGCTGTGCCTGTGGGGAACGTCATTGCAACGAGGAATGTCCTGAACAGCAAGAGAAATGTTGTTTGTGTAGCGGTGCTCACCCTGCTGATTCACTTGACTGTCCTGCACGAGCAGAAAAAGTTCAGGTGCTCGAGGTTATAGACAAGTGCAGATGCACGCGGAGAGATGCTTTTGCCGCAGTCAAGGAGAGAGCCTCTAGCTACTCTAGTGTGGCCGCCAAATGCGCACCCATAATGGATTCTAGTTTGTCCCAGGCTATTACAGCGGCAGTTGAGAAAGCTGTGACAAATGAAATGGATCGCATTATGGAAACCGTGTCCACGTGCATTTCGCAGGTCATAGCTGCTCAGATGACCAATCTTCTGCAGGCGTCCAATGCTCCGCTCTTGTCTTATTTGTCTTCGGAAGCTACCCCTCCTTCTTTAGTAATCGATTCCACTCCACAGGGCCAAAAACAATGTGAGCAACAAAAGACCTCTCAGGCCTCTCCTTCGAATAGCGTTATGGACGCATCCTCTATGGACTGTATGGATATGGAGTCTGATCTCCGCGCCCAGAAACGAAGTGGGTCTCCTCTGAATATCACAGGCCTATTTTGCCTCCAGTCAAAGACAAATAAAAGTAACGCAATTCAAAATGCTAAGATCAGGATTCTAGAAAAGGCAGTCGCGGCTGCGGCACTCCCGCCAAGATAGGATTCTTAAGTGTACTACAGTGGAATTGTCGATCTATATTCTCAGCTTCAACAGATTTAAATTGCCTATACAATCAGCTTCTACCAGATTTAGTTGCTTTACAGGAAACATGGCTAACTTCAAATTTCAATTATCATCTCAAGAATTACCGTCCGTTCCGGATCGACCGGTAATCACGAGGGGGAGGGTTGTTAGTGCTCATCTCTACAAAGTTTTGTTACAGGGCATGCATTTCTTTCCAATATGCGGACAATGAATGTGAAAACCTTGCGGTTGACATCAGCGTCCCTGGTCAACAGCCCTTTACGGTAGCTAATGCATATTTCCCGTCTGGTGTGCGTGACACTCGGTCCCTTGACTCACTCATGTCTGGTAGCCTATCTCAGGTTCTATTACTTGGAGACTTCAATTCGCACCATGTGACGTGGGGGTTTAAAACAGGCAGCTTTGGTTCTAGAATATTTGATTGGGCTTCTGACAACAACTTGATTTGCAACAATTCCGGATTGCCGACGTTTGTTCGGAGCCAATGCCGCTCTGCCTTGGATTTAACTTTTTCCTCCCCAGGAGTCTCTGTTATGTCTTGGGCGCCTGTTGACAATGCAACAGTGATCATCTACCGATTGGTTTCAAGTTTGCGTGTAAATTAACTCTTCCTGAGCGACATCAGCGCACGTTAATAAATTACAGTTGCTTTAAAGACACGCTAAAATCAGCCCTCCAAATCACTTCAGACACTTGCGCTCACACAAGTGCCGAAAGCAAGGCTGCACATCTATGTTCAGTACTGGACCATTCAAGGCAAAAGTCTGAATTTTTGGTTAATAGAACCATGGGAGCAATCGCGAACAATTGGTGGAATGCTGAGTGCACGCGTGCAAATAGACGACGGGAAGCAGCTTGGAAGAAACTTCTCATCAATCAATGCCCAAAAAATTGGTTGGATTATAAGTATCTTGCAGCAACATTTAAGCGCACCGTCGCCCGTGCAAAGGAGGAGTGTAATACAAATCATTACGATTTTCTTTCACAATCATGAAATAAACGAGCTTTGTTTAATTTCATGAGGCGCAACAAGGAGATTCCACCGGCTGCCAACATTGAATCCCTCGTTCAGCCCCCTGCTGACATCGCAAAGGCCTTACAGGATATAGCGTGTGGCTTAGAGCTTCGCTTTACATCTGCCTTACCTTCTCCTACTATATTTACATGCACCTTAAATGTTTTCACTGAGGTCTCTATGCCTGAGCTGTCGCAAATTGTTCTGCGCTTATCTTCAGCGGCTCCTGGCCCCGATAAGGTCACTTCATCTATGATCAAAATTTTGTTCAATGAATCTCCTGCAGACCTGTTGGCTCTAGTTAACCATTCTATTAAAGGTCCTTGGATACCGCATGAGTGGCGTCTTGCTGAAATAGTTCCACTGCTTAAAAAGCAAGGGGAGGGCTTAACTTTAGACAATATACGCCTTATTTCCTTAACATCGATCCTAGTGAAATTGGTGGAAAATGTCCTTCTCAGCTGTGTCATGTCATTCATTCAGAAAATGCTATATTGAATCCATGTCAAATTGGTTTCAGACCGGGTTGTTCAATTTGGTCTGCTCATACTGACCTAGAGAGTCGTATTAAATTAGCTCGCAATAGAAAACAGTTTGATGCGCTTGTCACCTTGGATGTCAGTAAAGCATACGACAGCGTTGAGCACTCGACTCTATTACTAAGATTACAAGAACTGAACTTCCCAAGCTATTTTGTAGCCTGGATTTCTGCTTTTTTGGAAAATAGAGAACTTTACTGCTGCCAAAATAGTGTTCCCTCAAGGAGATTTCCACAGACAAGAGGTGTACCGCAAGGATCAGTTCTCTCACCTGTTCTTTTTAACATTTTTTCTAAGCTCAATTACATGCATTCAAAATGTGAAAACTTATGTGTACGCCGACGATATTGCATTTTTTCTATCATAAGGTGACATTCACACTATTTATCGAACCCTGCAAAATTACCTCAATGTTCTTGACAACTGGTTAGGAAGAATTCATCTGTCACTTAATGTGAAGAAATGCGCATTGTTAGTATTTCCAGTTTCTGTTCCTGTAAATATCTGCCTGGTCTATAGAAATAACATAATACCTCAAGTTCAGACGGTGAAGTATCGCGGAGTAATATACGACTCCTCTTTCCTGGCGGCCACACATTGAGCAACTTTCTGCAATAGGAGTTCGGGCCATTGGCATCCTGCGTAGGCTTTGTAGGGCTAGCTCAGGCATGAGAAGGCATACACTTCTGATGATTTATAAAATGTACGTCCGCCCAATTCTAAAGTTCGGTTGTGTTTTATTCTCAGGAGCTCCTGCCTATAAACTTCGCCATCTTGTGCTGTTGGAGCGTGAGGCGTTGCGCCTTTGTCTTGGGCTTCCAAAATATGTCCCCAATGCTGTTCTGCACCTTGAGGAGCGAATGCCATCATTATCAGCTAGGTTTCGCCTTTTAACAGTTCAAACATTTTTAAAATTGTGCGACTCACCTCTTCACGCTTCCACTATATTATTTCTTAGTCAACCTTCCGCCTTTTTTAGTGCTGCCTGGTCTCGTCTTCATACCCCGCAGATATGTTACGTGCAGTCCCTCTGTGATCCCATAAATATTAATTTCAGAGATGTCCGCCAATTGTATAAGAACTCATCATCGGTCCAGATTGAATTCGATGACATTTTCCCATCGAATGCAAAGCTGCAGCCCTTCCCGCTTCTTCGGGGTCTGTTGCAGGACCCCCTAAGGTCCTTTCCCTCTCATGTTCTTATTGCTACCGATGCCTCGCAGGATCGCGAGAAGGCAGGTGTGGGACTTCTTTCGCCTTCACTGGATTGGTCTTTTTCTCTCCGTCTTCCTGACTTAACTCCCATTTTTCTGGCTGAATTATTAGCAGTAATCTTAGCCTTACGAAAATTAGAAACTACCGTTTCCCAGGTTGTGGTTATGACAGACTCTTTGTCCATTTGCTCTTCCTTATCATCACCCACTGAGTCTCGGGCATTACGCCTCTTTAAGTTCCTGATTCCGCTTCATCTAAATTCGGTAAGGTTGCTTCGGGTACCAGGTCACATAGGTTTTCACTTAAATGAGGTTGCAGATTCCTTAGCAAGAGCCTCTCTCTGCGGCCCAATTGTTGCTGTCCTGCTAACGTGCACATGTGCATATACAGCTGCGGTGAGGTTTCGCAGCTACACTATATTTCAGGAATTTGCTGCCTCGGCTCTTACATCATCGACCGAATATCAGCATCTTCTGCATCCTTGGAGTAGCAATGACTGGGGCTCACGCAGAGTAGAGGTCTCTTTCACGCGCTTGCGTTGCCGGGTTCCCCTTCTAAATTTCTACCTCCCAGATCTGGCCTGGCGGCTTCCCCACTGTGCCGTTTTTGCGCCGAACCTGAGACAATAGATCAATTCCTGCTGTTCTGCCGCCGCTTCTCTCATTTGAGGAAGCGTCTTTTGCAAATTCCATTTCATCAACTGGGCTTGCCTGTGCCCTCCGCTGTTGTTCTTTCCATTGGCGCTTCTTTGCTTGGACGAAGCGACAGGAGTGTGCGCTCTGCTGTGCAAAATTTTCTTCAAGAAACGCAGCGCCTCCCATTCTAATTTCTTCTTCCCGCTCTCAGTCAGTACGACATTGAAATATTACAGGCATTGCATACTATTATGCTCATTAAGCCATTGTCCCGTCTTCGATCTCCAAGTTAACAGGACCCCGGTCCTTCCGTCTTCCGATCTATCAGGCTACATCCTATTACCACTCCTTTTCCTGTCAAAACTTTCCTGTATCCAGCAATTAACCGCCTGTGTCTTAACCACTCCCCCGTAGTGGGTATGTGCCAGCAACGTCTGAGGCCTTCCTTCTTTCCTTCCTTCAAGACCCTGGGTGGCACAAGCGCCGTCCCGGCGTTAGGGTGACGAAGTGTGAGAAACGTGCTAGGGTTTAAGACGGCGGATGAACCATGTCGGTGACGGAACGAGTGGACGATAGTGAGGACGCATGGGCAGCGGTTTCATATTACACGTCAATCACTCTGCGCAGCACATGGCAAGTGCCACTGTAATTTAAAAAAAGTTTTTTGGAGAGACCGACGCGATGCGAAGGCGTCCACTGAAGAACGAGTGATACAGGTTCATAGTTACTTGGAGAATCTTGGAGACAACGGTGGGCGATTTTGTATGCTTGGGCGACTTGAGCGATGGCATGTCGGGCGTAATCAATTAGGGGGATTGTCGAAGGCTGCATGAGAGTGTCCCAGGGCGAGGTGTGGTGCCTACCGAACAAAATTTAGAAAGGTAAAATAGACCGCGCTGTCATGACGTGAAGAATTGTATACGAATGTCACATAAAGGAAGGCGCTGTCTCATTCTCGGTGGTCTGAGGAGACATATATAGCTAACATGTCGATCAAAGTTCGGTTGAGTCGCTTGGTAAGCGTACTGGTTTTTGGGTGATACTTTTGACAAGCTCTCACTGCGTGGAAGATGAACGTCAACGACTCTGGACAGAAAAGTACGGCCGCGGTGGGTGAGTAGTTAGCAAGGAGCGCCATTTTGCAAAATGACGTTTTGCATGAGAAAATCCGCGAGGTATGTAGCGCAGCTCGTCGGAAAGGCACATGTGGTGGTGTACCGAGTGGCATAGTCTGTTATGACAGCAACCCACTTGTGCCGGATAGGGAAGTCGGAAAAGGGCAGAGAAGGTCGAGGCCAAGCTAGTAAAAAGGTTCCAGCGGGACATCAATCGGTTTCAGCTGGACCAGCAGGCAATGTTTTTCAGCAGCGCAAGGGACAAAGGACGAGACATTGCACAGACACGGCTCTGAGTTTTAAGCAGCGCAAGGGAAAAAGGACGAGACAAGTGCACAGACACGGCGCTGACTGTAGAGACAAGTGCAGACACGGCGCGCACAGTCAGTGCCGTGTCTGTGCACTTGTCTCGTCCTTTGTCCCTTGCGCTGCTTAAAACCATGTCACACCAACTTGCCCAAGCTTCTACAGGTGCAGGCAATGTAGAGGGCCTCTTATACGTTGACAGAGGTCACAAGCGGTGACGTAACGTTTGACGGTACTATATAAACCAGGCCAAAAGTAGCGGCGAAGGACCCGAGGATAAGTGCGGGAGATACCAAGGTGCCCGGCTGTCGGCAGATCGTGGAGGTCTTGAAGTATAGACGGCATAGCTCTTGAAGAATGACAAGCAATAGCGGAGTTCCATCAGTGCCTAGGCTGCGGCTGTAGATAATGCCATTCTCAGGAACAAAAAGTTTCAGGGATAGATTCGGGTTTTCTATGCTCAGGCCGTGAACGAAGTGTCGTAACGAGGAATCTTGGTGCTGTTTGCCGGATATGCTGAGGAGGTCAGAAATAGCAAAGGTACAAGGCATGGTATCAGTTTTGCGAAGATGGCTCCACAGGGTAGCGAGACAAGAGTCGGCGTCATGGTGCAGACGCCCCGATTTGCGCACGATGGTGTATGAATATTCATGGAGGAGCAGCACCCAACGCTGAAGGCTGCCTGTGGGGTCTTTCAGAAAAGAGAGCCAACAAAGGGCGTGGGTGTCCGTGACGACTGAGAAAGAACGGCCGAAGAGGTAGGGCCGAAATTTGGAGGCTGCCAAGGGCGCTGCAGTCATGGTGCTCAGTAATTGAGCAGTTTTTTCGGCATGAAAAGACGGCTGACATGAGCAAAGACGTGGTAGTGACAGTGGGCACGTTGAGCAAGCACGACGTCGATTCCGTATCCGCAGGCGTCGGTGGGAACCTGAGTAGGAGCAGATGGATCGAATTGGCCTAAAATGGGCGGAACAGTGAGTGAACGGAAGAAAATGCGTTCTCTTCTGCAGGACCTTTGTAAAGGGGGTGTCAAGTTTTAAAATCAGTGAGGGCACGTGCAATGTCGGTGAAGTCTGATAAAACGGTGGATGTATGAGCACCGGCCGGCAAAGCTGTGCACTTCCTTGGACGACCGCAAAAGAGAAAATTCTTTGACGGCTTGAGTTTTAGCATACTCGTCAATAGAACATATTCACACTATCAATTAGGTGATATAGAAATGGTCAGAATATAACAAACCCTTTATTTAGCCTTCATTGATTATGAGGACACATTTGACTTAGCAGAAACCTCGTCAGACATGCAAGCATTGCGGAATAATAGTGCAGAAAAGACTTATATGAGAATGACGGAAGGTATTTATAACGATTGCTTACCTGTCATTGTCCTCCTTATATTCAGCTATAAAATTTCAATAAGAAACGGTGTCTGGCAGGGAGACATGAACTCTTCAATGTTATTCGCCTCTTGTTTACAGTAGGTAGTCCGAAAGAATACCGAAGTAATCTTCGATTCGCTGATGACATTGCCTTGCTAAGTCACTCATAAAATGAACTGCAGTGTATGAAAGAGCAGAATGGTGGTTATGAAAATTAGCGCGCAGAAAAACAATGTAATGTTCAACAGTCTCGCAAGAAAGCAGCAGTTCACAATTGGTAGCGCGGTGCTGGAAGTGATAAGGAAATACGTCAATACGTCTAATTCCGGTAGGCATTAACCGCTGCTCCGGATCATGAGAGGTAAATAACAAGGAGAATAAGAATGGGGTGGAGCGCATATGGCACGTTCTCTGTGATGATGAATAACAGTTTACCAATATTCCATGAGAGAAAATTAATCAACAGCTGTATCTTGCCGATACTCAGCTATGGAGCAGAAACGTGGTCTAACGAAAGGGTTCAGCTTAAGGAGAAAGCAGCATGCTATGGAAAGCAAAATGATAGATTGGAAGCGGGCAGAGTGGGTGAGGGAACAAATGTGGGTTAATGACATTGTCGAAATCAAGGTGAAAAAATGGGCTTGAGTAGAGCATGCGGTGCGAAGGCAGGATAGCCGCTGGTTCTTAAGGGTAACGTAATGGATTCCAAGAAAACGAAGCGTAGCAGAGGGCCAGAGAAGGTTAGGTGAACGGATGAGATTAGGAAGTTCGCCGGCATACGGTGGGCGCAGCTGGCAAAGGACAGGGTTAATTGGAGAGGCATAGGAGAGGCCTTTGCTTGCAGTGGGCGTAGTCAGGCTGGTTATAATGATGAATATGATGGACGTACTCTTGAGGCGCCAACCACTTCCTCGAGAATGGTCAGTGGCCGGTGACCGAATTTACTTATCGAGGAGTTTAGCTGGAGCCCGGCTGCACGGAGCACTGGCTGAATGCTTATGACGCAGTCGGTGGGTGTCGTAAAGGTAAGCCAGAAAACCACAACGTCATCTGGATAGAAAAGACCGGTAGACCATTTAATGCCGCTAAGAAGGAACTCCATAATGCGTTCGAGGGTATTTAGAAGAGCGAGTTGGTGGGCTAGTTGGTACTTTTGCATGATGGTGGATCAGCGCAAAGGACGACACACAGGAAGAAAACAACGAAAGACACACGCAGACGCTCACTATCAACTGAAATTTTATTTACATGTACAAAAATATATAGCAATGAAACGATGGCGGTGCATCGATAAGAAGGTTTCTCGGTCACCGCAAACCAGAAGATAGTCACCTGAGCAGCAAGCATTTAAGAATTGAAAATTGTAACTCCCCAAGTTCAGTCTATGTTTGACCAATGTTGTGCATCCTCTGGAGTTAACATCTCAATTTTCAGAAGGTAATAGCATGTGATTCCTTGACCTACCGGCTCATTTTTCTCCTGCGCATGCCTGCTCGTTCTACGAACCCTGAGGTAAAAAAATCACTCCTTTCATATCTGTCAGCACAGTCGAAGTAGTAAAGCGAGGCATTATCAACCTGTGCTTGCGTAATGCCCTTCAAAAATCCTGTGGACATCAGCTTCTCAATATTTTTCGCAATCAGGTTGAGCGGTTGCTTACGACGGGCTATCCTTTACCCCTCCTGGTATCAGTTGCCGGCAGCATATGCAAGAAATGCGTACCGGCTCCGAAGTAAATTGACCGAAGAAAAGTTGTACTTTACCCTACCTACGCAGCGTCAGCCGCGGTTTAAAGAAAGTTGGGAAACGCGCTGGGATTGACGTGTTTTTTTCCGTGGCCGACAAGCTGGCCTCTCTCTGCAGGAGAGTAAATAACCAACAAGTTCACACTGGCTATGGAGAAACGCACAGAAATCCCCACGTTTCGTGTGCTTCCGGTGTGGTTTATTAAGTGCCCTTCTCCTGCGGTAAGGAATACATTAGTCAAACAAGAAGGTGCATAAATGTCAGGCTGCAAGAAAATGACAACAATGTCGGTAACATTGCAATGGAATCTGGCCAAACGCTGCCAAAATAGTGAAATGAAGCCTGCACCCCAATATTCGATGAATGTGTGATTATAGGCATAGGACAAGACTGTACGTCTAGAGAAATATTGGAAGCTCTCAGTATCCAACGAGCTAAGGACGACTATAATAGCACATCGTCTATCTGTTTATCCGAGAAAGAATTGAAGTTCGTAATCACAACCGGGAGAATGTTGTGACTGATCACTTGGCTCGAACGTTTCACTGTCCTCCCGTTGTGTTTATTGTTTGTATCCTGGCTATTCGGTCTTTTATTTGTCGGGCTGGTTTTATTCTTTATCCCTTTTAGGCTCTGCTCACCTTGCAGCTTTCTCGGTTTTAATGTTTTCAGCCTCGTTTGGGCCATTCTCACTTCACCTTCCATTAGTTTTTAATGTTCTATGCTTGTAGGCTTTTACTTCTCGCAGCTTTCGATTTTGGATTGTTTTCATTGATAGTAATTTTTATTGTTTTTGTTGTTGATTGTTTTTAGTCTCTTTTTGGGCAACTTAAACTTTACCTTTCATTAATTTTGTTCTGTTGCTTTGCTGGACGGCCCTCTACACCCACCCCCCCCCTTTTTATAGCCTTTCATTCCCACCTCATTCCCTGATACAAGTTTTCTCCCCTGACGTGACTGTCTTGTGTTTCCCGGTGACCGAGCAGCCCTGTTATCGATGTACCGCCCTATTTCCATCGCTATATATTCTCTATACTTCGAAATCAAAATGCCGTTGATAGTCAGCACCAGTGTGTGCCTTTCTTTGTTTTCTTTCTTTGTATCTTCCCTTGCGCTGTTCCACCACCACGTTCGAAGGTAGCTGGAAAGTTCCATAAGCGAAACGGCATGAATTATATTTGTATAAGGCGACAGGTGTCACGAAGGCCGTCTTTTTCCAGTCCATGTCATCAACAGCGGTTTGCCAGTACCCGGGCCGAAGATGGGTTGACGAAAATTACTTGGCTCCGTGAACGCACCGCAGTGCATCATCGATTCCAGGCAGACGACATACGTCCTTTTTCGTGATGTGGTTGAGGTGTCGGTAGTCTACTCAGAAGCGCCAGCTGCCATCCTTGTTTTAGCCAGGACGACAGAAAGGTGAGGCCCCAGGGCTCGACGATGATATCTTTATCGAGCAACTTGTCCACATCTCGCTGCATTATATGGTGTTTTGCACTGGGCACATTACTCTTACGTCTGTGAAGAGGAGCGCAATCACCGGTGTTTATGTGCTACTTCTCAATTGAGGTTCGAGACAAAGGGTGGTGATCATAGTTGAAGGCGTCGCGAGAAGAGGATAGTCAACAGAGCAGGTCTTGGGCTTACGTTGGTAACAGGTCAGGAGCGATAATTATGCAGTACTCATCGGTTGGTGTCACGATAGGCAAATGGGCGGTGAGTAAACGGGAGACGCAGTTGCCCACAGCTTATATGACACATTCGGCGGCAGGAAAGAACGCTGCGAGTGTGATGACTTGCGGCCTCGGCTGGACATCCGAGCCAAAGCTGATGACCGGAAGGTACGCTCGGTTTGCAGATATTGTGGCGACGGTATGAGCGAGGGCAATGCTGCGGGTGAGTGACGCATTAAGGGCTGGAGCTACGATGAAGTCGCCATCGGAGAGGTGGGATACAGGAGAAAGTCATGTAAGTGGGGCGTCGGGGGTAAGACAAATACACTCTACTGTAGAAATATGGGGCACAACTTGAGGCGGTGACTCTGCAGAAAGAGGGAGGCAAAGCTCAATGACACTTATTGTGCAGTCGATAAGGGCGGAATTATTAGAAAGGAAGTCAAGGTCGAGAATGACATCGTGAGGGCACTGACCCAGAACGGAGAATAGAATGGTGGTGTGGCGACCAGAGATATTCATCTGGGCTGTGCATAGTCCGACCACCGGCGGCATCCCACCATCGGCTACACGGACAACGGCTCTAGGGGCTGGCGTCGGTATTTTCTGAGGTGGCAGCGTAATTGTAAACTGAGGACGAATAACTGCGCAAAGGTACCAGTCAGGGATGACAGTAGCTCCATCAACGTGAATGCCGAGCAAAATACGTCGCGCACAAAGAGCTAAGTGTGGATTTTCGAGGCAGGTCTTTACTGCAGCATCACCTCAAGTCACTGCGGTGCCTAGCGTTCCGTCTGTTGGCGTCCGCTGGGGCCAGGAGAGTTGAAGAGATGACATTGAGGCGAACGGGACTTGTGGATTAGATGGGGCGCTGAACGGCCCAAACGAGTAGTGTACTTTAGCGGCAGTGCTTTGCGAGTCCACGCAGGGCGAGAGATGACCGGGTCGTTCTTCGTTGCGAGGAAACCTTGGCGTGTAACTGGGCTGTATGGACAGAACCAACGGTTGCGACAGTGACGGGTGATGTGACCACCTAGTGAACAGTGGAACCAGTGTTTCATTCTTCAGCTGTGCCAGGAGTACTAATTCCACGTGCGAAGACGTGGGCGAGTTCGTTGGCTCGTACCCCTTGGTGTCCAGCTAACCTCCTTAAGAGCACTTTCAAAGTTTGTTTCCTTGGGATCCCGGCAGCCTGGTCACCTACCCGGCCCTTGATGAAATTGCTGCATATGGTTTGACGGAGAAAGACAATTCGTAAGGATGCGCCTAGATGGCAACGGCTATGGATGCCTCCTTGGCAATCTTAACGTCTATGGTTTTTTGATCGACGGGCAGTGAAGTAGACGAAGTTGGCAGTGGCGCGGGACGGAGCGCTGGCGCTAGGCCGGCGGCCACTAAATCATTTCATTGCCGTCAGACAACCAGTCTCATTCTTCGGCAAGCAGTCACGTAACAAAATAATCGGCGTGAGAGATCTGTAGAAACGCTCAGATCGTTTGCAATTTTTCTGGTCGTTTCATGAAGGCGTGGTGAACAAAAAGTAAGAGAGCACCGGTCCTTCCAGGGTTCCCCCCTTTCCGAGCTTTTATTCAAGCGGCCTGCCCTAATAACTGCAATTCTGTCTGTGAGAAATCTCTGACTGTTGCTTAAGGTTCGGCTACCACAGTCCACCTGCGCCGAAGCAGGAGCGCTCCTGGTGCGCTAGTGGCTGCTTTTTCTCCTTTGCGGTTAAAAACACAGGCCGAGCGGGTCGAGGTTGAGCGCTAGGGCTGGCGGTTGTGTTGGAACAAGGTATCGCGGCTACGTCCAGCGCCCCTCACGTGCCTGATAATGATGTCTTCTTTTTGTCAGAGACCGGATGTCGCGAAAGGACTGCATCTCATGCGCCATGACGCACACGATACCGTCACATTAGCCTCAGTTACGTGGCGTGCACGTGAGTGTAAGAAGCCTAGCCAACGGCTAAATTCAGCTGAACGTGAAGTGGAAGGCTTTGTGGTGAAACCAAACATGATCGTTATGTGCAAGTGTCAATGCTGTCAACAGACGTAGAGGTTGATGTAGCACAGAAATGAACTCTTTATAAGGTGAACTTCGGTGGGGACTATTTTCAACGAACAAGTTCGCAAGCTCTGCGGCGATACCACAGGGTGGTGATTGCGCTACGGTGTAATGGCTCAAATAGTCCGTTGCTACTATTAGCAAAATGATACCGTCTGTGCACATAGAGAAGGCCACAAATATGTCCAAGCCTATTTGCTAGTAAGGCATCTTTGATCGCTGAATATTCGATAGAAGTCCTGCGGTTCCCGATGGCGGCGTTTTGTGGTGCCATTAGTCACGACAGCTCTTGAAATTCTGTGCGACGTCATCGCACACTATATCAAGAGCTCTCGTGACTAACAACACCGCAAAACGCCATCATAAATCATCGCACAGACTGGAAAGTAGTATTGGTCCTGAATTCGGACCACCGTACGTGCAAAGCCGAGACGGCTAGCTTTTCGATGTTTGGATAGTGCGTGAAGAATTTCATCACGGAAGTTCGCAAAGGCGATAAGAGAGCACATGGTCGTCTTAGCTAGCCAGCTTTTTCACGAACGACCAGTTCTGAACGCAAAAGGAAGCTAAAGCTGGCCCGCGGAGGCACCGGGGTAAAGACTTGTTGTGTAGGTACTTCGTGAGGCGTAGCATTATATGATGCGGAGCGGTGGTGTTGCTTTACGTCGCTGGTGATTATGGTTCTAAAACGCCGTGCTCCACTTCCTCATCCCGCTGCTTGTCCACAAGGCCCGCGATAGGCAGTCTGCAACGGTGTCGCGAGAGCAATCTTACAGGCTAGTGGGGCGTAGTTTGCCAGACTCTTTGCGCAGAAAGATAAAGAGAGGGAAACGGAAGGAAATCAACCAGGCGACACCCACTGTGGAGAAAGTCTGGAACAGTAAAAATGCAGTAGGCGATTCAAAGAGCTACTGGCAACCTAAATTTTACAAACTAAAAATTACTAACAACTCATCGGTGGGCTTGCGTTCACAATAAACGATGGTGATGGTGAACTTCTGGAAGCAGAGGCTCCATCGAGCGAGGTGGCTGGAGGTGCAACTCACATGGGCAATACAGTACACAGCGTGGTGACCGATGACAATCTTGAATAGCTATCCGTGCAGTTAGAAGCGATATTTCGATGTACACCAGATGATGGTTAGGCACGCATTTTTGGTCTTTAAATAAGAAAGGTCTAGTGCGCGCGAGTACTTCCTTCAGCCCGCGTCGATTCTGAACTAGACGGCGTCTACCTTCATGGTGCTTCCTTCGGTATAAATTTCAATCTTCGAAGTACCCAAAGAACGCAGCGGACTGTAAATGACGCTGAGGTTCCTTGAAGGCTTTTGTCCTAGGCGATTCCCAACTGAGTGACATGTTTGTCTTTGCCATGCCCGAGAATATATAGATATAAGCCGTCAGCGCTAAGCACAGTCACAGAAATCGCAGTACGGCTTTCTTGCCCTCATGATCATGGAAATGGGCAATAGCGGCTGTCTCTTCTGTGGATCAGGGCGCTAGCCGTCCTCGCTACTCACTAGTCTGCGACCGAGGGACAGCAGCTCCTGGATGGCGAAGCAGCATTTCTCACTTCTCAAGGTAAGTCCTGGAAACTTCACGGCCTCCAGTATTGCCTTCAGCCTCTCATGTGTGCGTCAGAACATGTCGCGAAGACTACAACGTAGTCATAATACACGCATAATAGAGAGAGACGGGCTAGTTGGTGACTATTAGTAGAATTCATCTTGAAACCACGCAAAAAAGACAAGGAACGAGGGACTGACCTGTTAGTTCCTTCCTTGTCCCTTGTCTTTTTGCCTGCCTGGACACCTGATTATACCTCGATAAAATGCCACCGGTGCTGTGGAAAGCCCCACTGACACGTCCAGCTCCACTACAAATATTTCCTTTCGGTCTCATTCTTTCACAGCGATCTTCCAGGGCCCACTTTCTAGATCAGCAAAAAGCCCTTTCCACGCGACAGTCCGTCGAGGGTACCCTTGAGCCTTGGCGTGGAATAGACACATTTTTTTGTTTTGCTGTTTACTATGCAGTAGCGGTACACAACAAAATCTTCCCTATTCGTCCTGAGGAAGACCACCGGTGCTGCCCATGGGCTCTATTAGAGGCTGAATGACATCGTAACTTTCATTGGCGACCTCGCCATTGTACATGCTGGGAAATAATTTAGCGGCGCCCTCAGATTTCTTCCAATTGATATCTCAATTTGATGGCGCAAGGGGCTCCGGTATATTTACATTTATGGCATCGTACAACGTTATCTCCATGCATTTCACCAAGGCCGTGCCAGTGAAATAAGGGAAAGCGATATAGACTTCTGCCTCAGGAACTTCCAGACTACTGTCATCAACAAGGAACACCGTAGACCTCGAGTCGGTAAGAGCTGAGTCAGGAACTAGGACCCTTCGCACAACCGCCGTATTGCTCCCCGTGTCCCGTAAAACACGTACGGGTAGAACTCGGAGCTCTTCATCTTGGACAGCCATGTGTTGCATGCCTGAGGTTTTTTCCGGACAAGTCCGACCACCACTTTATCCTCAGCTGGTTCAAGCGTATCTGCTGTTGTGGACACCGTTTCAGGCGCAACGCTAACTGTCTGAACACAACATGACGATTGCTTCTGGTTTTTTTGCTTTCTTGAGCAGCAGCGTACATCATGCTCTGTTTTTCGACAATAAACGCAATGAAGCTGTTTTGGCGTAGAGCGACAATCGGCAGCCTTATGTCCAGGTCGATTACAAATGAGACACCCTCCTGATTTTCTGCATGTTGGAACATCCTTCTCTCTCGGGATGCCCATCTCGAACGATTCTTTGCGCGAAGACGAGTTTCTTTTCCGCTGGGCCTCTAGAAAGTTGTCTCTTGCCTCAGCCATTTCCTCCAGCGTCTTGCACTCTTTTTCTCGATGGAAAATCGCAAGGCGAATATGAGAGTTACTCATAAACTGTTGGAACACCACCAAGTTACATTAATCATTGTAGGTTGTGGCCAATCCCGAGATCTAAACCCATCGATCGAAAAGAAAGAGCAAGCGTGCTGTGTATTCCTAGCCTCTTTCTTAATCAAGCGGCTTACTTTCATGAGACGTTTGCCAATAACCCTCTGCTCTGACCCGAAAATATTCTGCATGGCTAGTTCTCCCTATCCTACTCCTTTGCACCTGTTGAAGGCAATCAACCGAAAACACGAAGAGCCTCAGCAGTCAAAGACATTCTGGGTGCTGCAGTCCATTTTTTCTCAGTCCAGCTGTGCCCTTCTGCGATACGCTCAAAACGTTTGAGGTATGCATCCAAGTCATACCTGCGATCGTCGAAACGCGGGATAAACTTGTGTGGGATAACCGCTGCTGAGGGCCCCGGTGCGGGTTCTCGATTACCCCCCCCAGCTTCTGCGAGCCTCGATTGGAGCAGCAATCTCAAATCTTCAGCCTTTGCTAGCGACTTGGCATGCTCGCGTTCGGCTGCACGTGCAGCGCGTTCCTTCTACTGCTCAGCGCCAACCCATGAACGCAGCTCAGCATCTATCAACCCCATTCGTTCAAACAAATCGATCAAATTCTTTATTTTTTGCCGTCGTTTCTTTTTAAGGAACCACGAAAGAAAAAAAAAACACTGCTTTGTCCTTTCGCGCGGACGCCAATTGTCGCGAATTGGTAGCGTGTCCCCGACACTCCGAAAGGGAATGCTATCGCGTGCATGTTCGAACAAGAGAAAAACAAATCAAACAAAACAAAATGAATGCATATTTATAATTGAAAGCAAAAAATCTAATCAGAAACTAAAACACCAAAAAAACGTGCACTCAACAAGCGTACAACACTACGAACTAGATGTAAGAGTTCACCAGATATTGATCGTCCCAAGTGAAGCGGGTACGCTTTGGACACGACGGACGCGGGTTGATGAACTGCGACGCGCCTCTGGCGTTGCGTCGAAGGAATCCGTGGAAAAGAGCCAGATGGCGGATAGGACCACAGGAAGACGCCAATTGTCCTCCGTCAACAGCCCGAAAAACTTGGCAGCAGCAGGAGAAGCGTAGCTAGGATCCGTCGAAGGCGTCCCGAAAAGCCTTAGGCCTATGTAGGCTATCGAAGGAAGCCTCTCGGCAGCATGGACCCTCAATACATCGGCGGCCACCTCAACGCTTGAAAGGCACGCAGGTGGCTTGCTTCGGGGATCCAAGGAAGGTCCCCGGCCGCACGGACCCAACGTCCTACGGCTGCCACCTCCACGCTTGAATGATCCGATCTCCGCTGTGCTGTCCCCCGTCCCACCTGGGTTTTCTGACACGTCAGCTCTCCGCTCCCCATGCTCACCCCGCTCTTCGTCGTCGTCGCCTTGCACACATCATTTGCACGTGCACGCGCGCAACGCTGAGCAGACACGCGCAGCGCTGCGCTGTCCAACGCACCACTGTCGACGCACCACGTTCAAAAATCCACCGACGATTTTGTGTGCACATCACATATACTCAGAAGTATGCCTTACTTTGAGCAGCTTTGGGAATATATTTTTCTCATTCTATTAGCATGCTAAGCTGGCTCGTCAAACGCGAGGTGTATAGTGTCTCGTCACATAATTTATCGGACCGGTAGCCAGCTTAAGTATTTGAATCGCACTGTCTAAAAGCGAGTAAACTATAAAATAGTTGTGCTGCGTACAAAATGTCTTGCGCAGGCGAAAAATAAGCCTCTGAAAATGAAGCTTCTCTGTAATAAGTGTAGTGATACAAAATAACGGCGCATGGCAACGAGCTGCCAGTGGCCTGGAGAGAGAGAAGGCAGCGGACGTACCGGTCGGCCTTGTAAGGCTTTGCGACGTCTTCCGCTATTATTTCTCATGCTTCAAACTACAATTGCGGCAACAGTTGAAATAATGCTAAGTCTGGCACTATGCACACAGTTTCACGTTAGGAGTCGTGACAGAAATACAGCTATGTCATAGGAGATGTCGGGCCTCGTAGGGCAGGGCCTGTTACGGCAACTAGGCATTGATCTCATACAAAGACAAAACTGCCTTTCCTGGAACGCGGAATTGGTCCCAATAGCAAATCGAAAGACTGAGTACGTTGCGGGAGTAGACCGTTGGGATCAAAGCATGGAACAAGACTTGTACATACATGCAGACGTCACTTTTTGGACAGCGAGAGAGACGTTGTGGCCACCTCAGCCAGAGATAATGTGTGTGGGAGCCATGTCAGCTCGGATTACTGAGGGACATGTAGGAGTAGGCGACCCTGCAGAAAGGCTCGCAACAGGACTGAATGCGACGGGATGCTTGGTAATGGTCGGTTCAGAGAACATAGTCTCTATGCGCTTGGGCAACTACTCACAAGCAGAGCTCCGCCTGCCTGAAAACAAAACAAAATAGCAGCGTTTATAACGGGTGAGGTAGATGAGCTGGAAATCACGGTTTGCTCCGTAAGGCTGGTCAGCGGAAGGGGAAAAAATGAAGCGAACCTCCAATTTGCTCTTTCTGATATCCAAAGCAAAGAGCGAGAAAACGTTGAGAGTCTTCAACAGCGTTACTCGGAAGTGTTCGCTGCATCCAAGCTATGCCTGGAAAAGTGTTGAGTGCTTAAGCACCGCATTTCGACCAGCGCCTCATCTCCAGTGTACCAACGAGCCTACAGATATTCTTAGAGAGAGAAGAAATAGATAGGCAGGTGCAAGAACTTGTCGACAAAGGCATTTTTGAACACTGCAAACCTGTGGAGGGAGCACCGGCGGTTCTGTTTGAGAAACCAGACGGTGCATTTCGTTTGGTGATATGTTACCGACGATTAAATTCCGTCACAAGGATAGATTCAAACCCAACCAAAAGTACAAAAAATCCTTACGCACCTAGGGCTAGTCAAATTTTTTTTGTGATCGACCTTGCATCGGGGTTCCGGAAGAGCGAAACGCACCCGAATGATGCTGTCAAAAACCACTATGAACACCCCATCTGGTCATTTCCAGTAGAGACGCATGACGATGGGTGTTGCTAACAATGCTGCTGTCTGGCAGAGAACTACGGAAGTAATCTTGGCAGGTGTGTAAACAAAAAAAGGTGCTTCTTCTGCGTGGACGATATTTCCACAGTATGAATATATCCGGTGGCGCCGTACCACAACCGAACTGTTTAAGCTGGGATCTTGCCATTCCTTGGACATTCCAAGGCCTGATATTTGTCTTCCTCGCTCGAGCTCCCTGAGGTCTTGCTCACCCAGCACATCTATTCATCTATTTAAACCTGCTCAGTGATCTTCAACCGCTTATCGGTGACATAATTTGTGGAGCAGCTGGGTAGCGTCTCATGAAGTCTGAGTACGAGGATGCTCTGGACACTTGTTCTTCACACGTGGACTCAACACCAGTCCACTTTGTCAGCACTTCACGCTGCAGGACTCGGCCAAAACATTGTTTGAGAACCTGCAAGCTTCTTTTACCACCTGGGAGGTTTTTTGTCCAGAGCTGCAAGCTACCTTTATTAACAGCGAAAGAAAAGAGGAGGATGAAATCGCACTGCAGTCAAGATCACTGAAGCCGAACGAGAGCGTCACGATGTTCATGGCGGACATGACGCGACTGTTCAAACCGGCCGACCCTGCTATGACCGAGGCCAGGAAGGTACACCACTTAATGCGCTGCGTAAAAGAGCAATTGTTTTCCGGACTGGTACGTGACCTGCCAAGAACGGTGGCCGACTTTGCCAAGGAGGCACTAAGCACGGAGCGTTCTCTGCAAGGACGGGGCGCGCACTACGGCCGCCAGGCTAGTGTAGCAGTCGCTCACCACTGTACGCCCAGGTCGCTACCCACTGAAGAGCTTCGAGAGCTTGTGAGGAGCCTGGTGTGCGAAGAACTCGAGAAACTTCGCTTCGAAGCTCCACAGGCCAGCGTAGGTGCATACCGGGCGTGGTCCGAGATGAAGTCCGGTGAGCTGTTCAGTTGGCACCAGCTCCGCAGCCGGCGCCCTATGTGATGACGTACAGTCAAGCACTACAAAGCCGTCCTCGGCCAGTGAGGCAAGCCTTTTCCCCCGTCACTCCTGTGCCTTCACTGCGGTACACAATTGCAGGTGTGCCCACCGTACCGCAAGAGTCCCGGTCCACCATGAGCAAAGCGCACGTTTGGCGTACGCCAAACAATCGGCCGCTCTGTTACCACTGCGGGGAGCCCGGCCACATCCTCCGCCACTGCCCATACGGCAGAATGAGTTTGAGTGGGTTTTCACCTGACGCAACTTGAAAGCGCTCCGGTGAAAGACCACGGAATTTCGAGCTGTACCGGGCTGATAACGTACAGTCCTCGACCTCGCAGCGACGCCAGTCTCGATCGTCATCCCCAAGACGGTTCTCTTCGCCCGGCCTCCCGTCGTCCTCTGGCCAGTTCAGAGGTACTTCCCTAAATTGGGAAAACTGAAGACAGCGTTCTCCGGGGATAGGGCTGCCGCTTCTGAACCGAATCAAGAGCCTCTACCCAAAGACTCGCCGCGACGCTCCGACCGACGACTACCTGTCCCGACGACCTCAACGACACGCTGCGACCAACTGGTTTCCGCGGAAATTCCGGTATCCGCAGACAACCACGACATCACGGCACTCGTGGATAACGGCGCTGATTTTTCAGTAATGAGCAGTCTATTAGCCCCGGTCCTGAGTAAGGTTCTGACCCCTTGGTCTGGGCCGCAGATCCAGACAGCTGGTGGCCATGCGTAACTCCGATCGGTGTCTGCACTTTTTTTGTTTTGTTTTTTGGAAAGGAAATGGCGTAGTATCTGTCTCAGATATTATTGGACACCTGAACCGCGCCGTAAGGGAATGGATAAAGGAGGGAGTGAAAGAAGAAAGGAAGAGAGAGGTGCCGTAGCGGTGGGCGCCGGAATAATTTCAAACAATTGGGGATCTTTAACGTGCACTGACATCGCACATCACACGGCCGCCTTGGCGTTTTGCCTCCATAAAAACGAAGCCGCCGCGGTCGGGTTCGAACCCGGGAACTCCGGATCAGTAGCCGAGCGCCCTATCCACTGAGCCACCGCGGCGGGGCGTGTCTGCACTTCGTGAATCCAGATCCGCGGTGTTACTGTCTCTGGTTGCTTTGTTTTGTTACCTGAGTGCTCCAAGGACCTCATACTTGGTTTGGATTTCATTCAGGAATACGGTGCCGTTATTAGCCTTATGGAGCTAATCGTGTCGTTTGCCACCCAAGGCCCTGCCGACGGCGATTCCGAGCCACGCAGGGCTAACTTATGCGTCTGTGACGACCACGTATTGATCTCATCAAGAGCCAGCATGTTTGTTAGCGTAGAGTGCGATAACAGTCCCAGCACTTGCGGTGTTGCTGAAACCTACATCTCGCTGCTCCTGGGTCGGTAAGTCCGTGTAGCTGGAGGAATTATTGAACAGTGGGCGAACCGCACTTTTGGTGACCAATTTTGGCAGTGAACCTCAGTGTTTGCCTGGCAAAACAGCTATTGCGTTTTTCGAAGAACTTAGCGAATTCGCGGGGCAGCACGCGTTGTCCGAACTCCCGGCCTCAGTGGAAGAACCGACCTCTCTCATAAAAACCGACGTGAGTCCGAACCTTCCGTCTAATCAGAAAGCTACCTGAAGAGCATTCTCGAATTTTCCGCGGTTGTTTTGCATCGAACTCTATTGTTCTCCGCTTACAAAGCACCGCATGATAGGTGACGCAAGCCAGCCACAGTTATGCCAGCCATCTTATCGGATCTCTTCGAAGAAACGTGATGGCATTCGCCGAGAAGCTAGAGAAATGCTCCAGGACGACGTGATACAGCCGTCTACAGGCCCGAGGCCATCTCCTTTTGTTCTAGTGGCGAAAAAAGATTGCAGCCTACGGTTCTGTTTTGATTACAGACTTCCAAACAAATCACGCAAAAAGACGTTAAGCGCGACCGCGAAAAGACCGCCTTTATTACACTGGATGCTTTGTACGAATTTCTGGTACTCCCTTTAGGCCTATGGTCGGCTCCCGCCACCTTCCAGCGGATGATAGACACCGTGTTTGCCAATCTAAAATGACAGTCTTGCCTTGTGCACCAGGATGACATTGTCAACTTCTCCGCCACGTTCGAAGAGCACCTGAGGCGCCTGCGAGCTGTGCTCGCAGCAATTCGTTCGGCCGGTCGTTACCTCAAGCCCGAATAGTGTCACTTCTCTTTCCAGGAGTTGAAGTTTCTGGGTCATATGGTGAGCGCTAAGGGCGTTAGCCCTGAGCCTGATAAGACAGCCGCTGTCGCTGCTTTTCCCGCGCCAACCGATAAGCGAAGTGTGCGCCGCTTTCTGGGTCTCTGCGCCTGTTATCGGCGTTTTGTGCAGATTTCCTCCCAGATAGCTGAGCCCCTCACCTGCCTCACGAAAGATGCCGAACCGTTCTTCTGGGGCCAGGAGCGACAACAGGCCTTCGAAGACCTCAGCACTCGTCTCCACAGTACGCCCATCCTTGGCCACTTCGACGAATCAGCCCGCACTGAACTGCACACAGACGCCAGCAACATCGGCCTCGATGCGGTCCTTGTGCGCTGATAAACGGGAGTGGGACGAATAAACATCGTTTGCTGTTTTTGCCTATCAGAAGGTGGTGTACGAGAGCATCGGTGACTCGCCTTTCTACCTTCTGCATGGTCACGATCCAGACCCGCCGAATTGTTGGCTGACAGAGAGACAGGCATCATACGGGTCCCTTGACAGGGGCCAGACCCCTGTCAGCGACGTTTCCTGGAGGCTGCTGGCCGAGTAATAGCAGTATGGACGACGAATGTTATCCTATTTGGTTGCCGCCGATGACATGAGCGGTAATGGAGGGGGGCGGAAAAAGGAGGCGGCCGGCAGCCGCGCGGAGGAATACAATCAGCGGCCAGCGAATGGCGGGGAGGTGTGGCGGAAGAAAGACATCGAAGTCTGCAGGCAAAGGGCTGACGGGAACAACGGAGAGTTATCCTGCCTGGCTGACGAGGCGGACTAGAAGGTCAGGGCAAAGCAAGACAGAAGACCGAGGCGGCGCCGCTTCCTGAGTCCTGGTGCTAAACATTGCTTGAGATCGACCTACGCTAACTGGCCGCGGCAGGCATCCAGCGTTTCATACAGCCCTTTATCGCTCCTTCGTCGAGCACGCGCCACGCCGTCCCATCACAGTCCCAGTGACGAGGACCAGGACAAGTCCCGCAAGCGACTTCAAGCCAGCTGACTTAAACCTAGCCGAAATTCATTTACAGTCGCTGTCTCCATCTGCTCATGCCCAGTGTAGACCCAGGAACAGTTTACTAAACCGGTTCATCCCAAGAGCAATCAGGTAAAAGAACATCGGATAGAGGGAGAGAGCGCACAGCAGCTTATGGCCGGTGGATACAAAGACAATGCGCTGGACATATGCATAAGCAAATAAAAAGAGATAGGCGAGTGGCAGTTGAACCTCCCCGGGAAGGACAATAAACACAATGCTGCAAGAGACAAAAACTTAGTTTTCAATGAATGTTTCAATGCCTAAGCTGGTAAAGATAGTAGCGGGACAGTGATGTTCACACCTGACGCCCAGCTGAAGTAGCGGACGATTAGCATAGGGGGGTAACGATATGTCGGAAGCACCGGAAGCGCAGGTCGTGGTGCGTAGAGTATAAGCGGTCCGCGAAAGAAACAAATAGGTAGAGACGGACGCGTAACTTTGAATCGGGATATCGGGAATTTAGGCCGAAAAATTGCTTGGAAATGGCAGAAACAAACTGGGAAGCGAAGGAGCAGGCGTTGCAAGAAGTTCTGGTTGGGCGAAATGCCATCCAAATTAGTGGAAGGCTGTGCACTCACATAGGCGGGCGGCTCGCGTGCTATGCGATGGTTAATAGCTAAACCGCGAGAACTCCCGGTGTCGGAGAAGTTGGCAGTTAAGATATTATATTAATGAAACCTGTGACAAAAGAAAACAGGCACTAGGATGATACGAAATAAATGTATAAGCAAGTCAGTTTAAAATAACGTTCCGATACATGAATATTTAAGGGCGCAAAAAGACTCCGAAATAACGAAAAATATAACCAATGAGTAGAAGAGTTATGATAAAATACTGTAAGATATATATAAGACTACACAGCAGCCATAGACATTCAGAAATACAGTTCCAATAAGGAAGGGTATGAGACGGGTAGACACGATGTCGCCAAATCTATTAATGGTCTTTTTACAGGAGGTGTTCCGAGGCTCGGATTGCGAATATTTCGCAATAAGAGTTAACAAAAATATCCCTGTAATTTGCGATTTGCTTATGATATTTCCTACCTAAGTCGTTTCAGAAGATGAACTGCAAAGCATGAAAGAAACTGCAAAGCATGAACAAATAGACAGCATAGCAGAACGCTGGGTCTAAAAATCAACACGCAGAAATCAAAAGCAATGTACAAGAACCTCGCAAAGGAACAGCACTTCTCATTTGGTAACGAGATGTTGGAAGTGCTGAGGGAATACGTCTTATTACGGCAGGGAGTGAACGCTGATCTGAATCACGAGGTGGAAACAATCAGAAGAATAAGAATGGGGTTGAGCGCATATGGCAGGTTCTCTAAGATCATGAATGGCAGTTAGCCAACATTGTTCAAGAGAAAACTGTACAACAGCTGTACCTTGCCGGTACACATCTATGGGGCAGAAACATGGCAGGTAACGCAAAGGGTTAAGCTCATATTAAGGACAACGCAGCAAGCTATGGAAAGCGAAATGATAGGCGTGACGTTATTAGACTGGAAGCGGGCAGAGTGGGAGAGAGAACAAACGCGATGTAATGTAATCTTAGTCGAACTCAAGAAGGAGAAATGGGTTTGGGCAGGGCATGTAAAGCGAAGGCAAAAAAACCGAAGGTTGCTAAGGCTTACGTAGTTTATTCCAAAAGATGGAAAGCATAGCAGGGGCGGCAGAAAGTTAGGTGGGCGGATGAGATTAAGAAGTTTGGGGGCATATGGGGGGCGCAGATGGCAAAGGACAGGGTTAATCCAAAGACATCGGAGAGGTCTTTGCTGTGCAGTGGGCGTAGTCAGCCTGATGATGATAATGACCGTTCAAAGGAGCCACGGGAAACTGTTTCCTATAATTTCCACCGTTATCCTATGCGCTACGCATGACTTCCCAATTCGCGGGAAGCATCAGCATCTGACAGTGGAGTCTTCAGTGATCTCCTTGACATTTGGATAGAAGCTGGAGATACTCGACTTCAGAAACTCTTCTCTTCTTCTGCTTGCAGTGCTAAGTACACTTCAGTACGCGTTGAGAGCGAGATCATTACTATCTGTGGCCACATCTTGAGAAAGCAAATAATAGCCGAACCTAACACAGCGCGTGCTTTTTCCGTCGTTTAAGACGAAACTGCAGATATTCCAGGAACAGAGCAGATGTCTACAGCTATTCGCTTCAATGGGAAGGCTTAAACCGAGGTTTGCCTTCGAAAGCAGTTTTTGGGATTTGTAGAGCTGGAGGAACTGAACTAGGCTTTCATCGCCGCTGCGACCTTGAAGTTTGTAACGGATGCCGGGCTGATTTTTTCAAGCCTTGTTGGACAGGGGTGTGATGGATGCTCTGCAATGGTTGGAAAGGAAGCTAGAGTGAACAGAATAATACAGAAGGAGCTTCTAAAGGCACTGTTCTTCCTCTGCGCCAGTCACAAACTGAATCTCGTGATCAATGGTTTGAACCAGGTCTCTTAAATTCTAAACACTATAGGGATCATCAAAAAATATATAAACTTCTTCCGTGAGAGCGTGCTCCGAAAGAAATTGGTGCCCAACATTCTGATGCCGTGTGAAGCACGATGGGCTGCAAAATAAAAGTCAATTAGGGTCTCCTCTCAGCATTACGTGGCCCTAGTCGAAGCACTTGAGGAGCTCGCGTACAACAAGCCTACAACAAGCCTACCTTTCATCGTTTCCTTGCACATTTTAGCAAAAAACAGCGCACGAATGGAGGCAGTTACGAACATTCTTCAGGGTGTACCCATGGACTTCCTTTCCATACCCGACCACATCACTGAGTTTCAGAATATTTTTCGTTAACCGGTCTTACGCTGAAGACCAGGTTTCTGACATCACGAACACAGCAAGTAAAGCAGCCAATCGCTTAAACATGGTGATATCTGCACCAAGACAACCCTCTCGTTGGGCCCACCGATACAACTACAGAATTCAGTCTCTGGAGGCGTACTATCGCGTTGCAATAGGTGTGCCCTACTTGGACTCTCTCACTGACTCTTTGGCTCACCGTTTTCATGAAAGCAGCCTCAACAGGTTCAAACTTCTCCAGCTGCATCCAGCAAAAATCTAGTAATTGTTTTTTACTGTCGGTGAAGAACTGCAATAGTTTTACTGTATTGAAAACTTCAAGGAAGAGCGTATCTCACGGTACGAGAAGTGGAGAAGCAAAACTGGGGACTCCTCAGAAATAACGCACTCTGCACTTCTCCTTGAGACCAAGACATTCTTCCCCGCTGTTGCAAAAGCCATTGAGGTGGCTCTGGCCTCGACAGTTACCACTTTAAGTGTCGAACGCTCCATTATTACAATGAGGGGAGTCAGAACCTTACTATGCTCAATAATGACAGATGGCAGGCTGGACGCCCTTTGTATGATGAGAGTGCATCAAAAGAGTGCAATGAAGAGCAAGGTTGACTTTATCACCCCTGTCATCCCGGAATTTGCCCAGAAAAACCCGAGACGTCCGAAACTGCTAATCAAAGAAGACTGACGAAATGCAGTTACTTGCTGGTGAACTTATGGTGTTTTGTGCTGGTCATCAGTTCACGTGAGTAGAGAACCCGCAAGCAGCGAGACTGGGAATTCTTCTTCGCGAAGTGATAGTAAGTTTTCGCATTCCGCTTTGTAAGTTTAATTGTTTGTTCATTAATAAAATGCAACGAATGTTCTTCAATCCTAGCACTAATTTGCTCTTTCTAATTTTTGTTTCATTGGCATAGTTTGGACCACAAATAGTGCCTGCTTGGTGCTAACTGTCCGGTTGGCGTCTCAACGGTCCTGCTTTCCTCAATTCAACGTGGTGTCAGGAGTAGCGCAATTCATTTCAATTCAATTCAATTCATTTTATTTTACCAGAAGTTTGGAAGGATATCTGGGCTAAAAGCTGTGAAATCACAGCTTGACATGGCCCAGACAACCTCTACAAGACAGTGCCGACATAGTTATTAACAATAGTTAAGAGAAACAATGGAAAGATCTAGAATAGCAGATACTATACAATATTAACTTTGAGTAGTATTCAAAACACAAACAAGCTTAGTTTCTAAATATTATCAGAAATAACACAAGAATACATCATACAGACTTATTTGAATAAAACTGTAGATTTGAACAATCATAACCGAAATCAAGATAGCGTACAGGTACGAGAAATAATAGGTCAGTGAAGCAAACATATATCAGAAACGCGACTACTTATAGTTTGGAAAAGGATTCTTGAAGCTGCTTAAATGAAGATATCTTGGCATATTGAGGCTGATTTAGTATATGTGGAAGGTTGTGCTGCAATGACTGAAATTTGTAGATAGTTCGGAAATGCGGAATATGCCATAATTCAGTACTACGAGTAGGTATAACTGTTTTTTTGGGTGTAAGGCTTGCAGTTTGTACCAAAAAATTCTTCTGCTCAGTAGTTGAGAAGAAGAAAGAACGAAAAATACCGAAATCATATATGTTATTAGCTCTGACGATTTTGTATGAGGGAAATAGCATTTTGGTCGAGTGTAAGCCCAACTGTAAACCCAACCGGGGCTGCGTCCTCTCACTCGGATACCCATCGACGGTGGCACACGTCACAGTAGCGTCTACGGCCTGGACTACGCGGCCAGTACATAGCGTCTTTCGTAATTCAAGCGCCCGAGGCCGCCTGCTTCACAACTCCTGTCGACTGGCCGAGATAGAGGAAGCAGTTCGAGTGTTTATACACGGCTTTCTGTCTCTGCGACAAATCAGGGTCACACCATGTCGACACGCTCCTTTACTTGATGGGCAACCAGACCGAGGACGTCTTCGGAACCTTAAATCTTTCCGGTGAGAACGCTCTGAATTTGGAAGTCGTCCTAAAGCAGTTCGACAGCTACTTCATACCGCGGCGCAACACCATTTTTTAACAGGCACACTTCAACACGATGGCGCAAAATGACTGTGAATTCGTGAACGAATTCGTAACTGCACTTCGCACGCTTTCCATGCATTATGAGACCGGCACCCTCAGAAAGGAGCGGGTTCAAGACAGACCGTCAGCATTCAAGACCGAAAATTGTCAGCGTGACTGCAACTTGACGCTGATCTCACTCTTCAGAAGGCGCTGGGCAGTACCAGGCAGGTCGAAATCTTTCGTCAGCAGCAAGCAGAGCTTAACGCAAAACGTTGATCGTCCACAAAGTTGCATCAGACAAGCGGTAAATCAGGCACACCACGAACGCTCCTCACACCAGCGACGGTCGAGAGCACTTTGAATCAAGGCGACATCCGCGTCGAGCTGACAGCGTTCCGACATTGTTTCATCGGTGTGGGAAAGAGCGACAGCCGCGTTCACTGCGTCCAGCGCGGACGCAGGTATGCAGGGGCTGCCACAAGAAAGGCCACTACGCGTCTGTCTGCATGTTACGCTGGGCTAACTTCGTTGAAGCATCAGGACCCGACAGCGAAGGTGGATCTCTCAGAACCATCTCGTCCCTCGATACGTCGACATGGGAGACAACCATCCACGTGCAAGGTCAACATGTCGAATTCAAGATCGAAACAGGCGCCGACGAATCTGTCCTCCCACCCAAAACTCTCAGCATGCTCCGACATCAGCCTCCGTTGTCGTGTGCTCCTCGGCAGCTCTACGGCCGTAGAAAAGGCTCTGGTAGCCAAAGACGTAGCGCGTCTTCAACTCACCTTACAGTGGACGTGAAACGCTACAAGACGTCTACGTGCTGGAAGATGTCCACGCGCCCTTACTCGGTAAGTCCGCCATCAAAGACTTGCAGGTGCTAATCTTCATAGCGCCGTCGCAAAGAAGGCGAGGAAAACCTTTCCCTTCAAGCAGCACTGCCTTGAGTGGTTACGAGAAGCCCACAAATCAAATCCCGTCTGCTCATGTCTCCAAAGGCTCGGCAAGAAAAGGAAAGATGCGGTGGCGGGCACTCGTCTGGGGCTCAGGCCGCCATTCGTCTGACTGGAATAAAGTTGTCCGGTTGGCGTCTCATCGATCCTGCCTCCCTCAACTCAACACTGACCTATCGCCTTTCTCTTTCTTGGCCTGCCCCCCTCCCTTTCCTGTAAAAGGGCTGCAGATGCCGTTATAACGATCAGTGAATGGTAGAAGTCTGTGAGCAGCGTGGCCTCCTTGTTATAAGCAGAGAATCAAAAATTAAGATTCAATCGCATAGATATTCTTGTACTGGCTGTCGACCCCTTACTACTCCTTAATGTTGGTTGGAATCTATAGCCAGCTATTAAAAATTAAAACAGACGTTTAGTGGAAGTGCTGTTTATGAAGTTGGTTAGACGTATTCATCTAGAAAAGCGATACCTAATAGAAAAAAAAGTTGTTAAGACATATTGACCTAGACACGTGACACCTAATCAAAAAAGAAACGCACGGAACACACAAAGAAAACGCAAATTAAGTGGCGAACAAACACTGCTAAATGCCATTGACGTGGAGACAGCATAAAACAGCACTTAATAGAAAAGTGGGATCATAATCAGAACTATTCATCCATATAAAAATGAAATAATATGAATGTCCAAACCGCTTTAAATGGAAGCAGATTCCACGTTGCTGGTAGAATCATTAAAATGCGGCCACCATCAAACCACCAATGCATCATAGAGAAACAAAAATAAAAAGAACCGCAGCTTTCTCAGTATGAAAATAAGGCAAAAATGGATGTTATCTTCAAATCTTCAAAAGAGACTGGAAGTACAGATCCACATCCACGGCACAATAAAGCTATCAACTTATCCGTGGTTGGGCAAAAATCGCGATACAAATAAAGGTGGGCCAAGAACATTCTAGTGCCGTATAAGGTGTCTGCGTTGACGAAGGAAAGAATGAACTGATTCAAGATGTAATGAAAAACTGTTTAGGGGAGAGGAGCTGTAGTATACATCAGTTATGGCTAAGTATTTTAGGTGGGACAATATAGTTGTCTCCATGAATGAAGAAATAGCACAGCCCAGCATGGCGGAGGAGAGTTTAGACCTAAAATTCATTATACGAGACGCCGCAAATCAAATAGCTGATTCTGTCATGTTTGTAACAGAATCAAATATTTTTTCCGCAGACATCGAGTCTTCAGCTACGTCATGACGAAATATGTAGCACAATTTCCAAAAAAATATTTTCATCCACGGTCGTCGAAAATTATGAACGAATCGCGTCGGTGGTGGTTCCAGCAAGTCTCGAAATCCGCTGGTTTCTGACAACAGATTTCTGACATATTAGTATAACCTTGAAGAAAAAACAAAACATTATCAGGGCTTCCGTAACTTGCAATGCCGTATTTTTCTAAGAAAAACAAAAGCGTACGAGGCCATAAACGAGGCAAACGAGCAAAGAATTTTTAATGCTACTTTTCTCAGCTTGGTTTTTTTCAGAGACTGCTATCACTCATCTCTTCGGGATTTCGTAATGAATGAGGGTTTAGTTGGTCTGTGTTCTGCCCATAAATTTTAAAACCCGTACAAAATCAATAGGGCTCCAGATTTTAGAAGTATGCGTGAAATTCCTTTTCAAAGCAATTTTTTAAAGAAAGTCTTCCTGTAACTATGCATGCCGCAGTTAAACTCTTATTTCCTTGGGTACAAAGCATCTCCTCCTCCCTTAAATCTGATAGCTTTACTGCATACAGCAGCCATTGCCACTGCGGTGAAAACTTTTGCAGTTTTTTCTTAATGTTATAATGCCCCGGGATTTCTGTACGAAAGTGGGAGCAGTGATTACACGGAGCTTTGTCAGCTAGCTTAAAATTAAGTATATTAATAAAATTAGCATACAAACTTGTTACCTGCGTTAAACTTCGTTATAATTTACGTATTTTCTTACCAGAAAAAAGGCGGAGGCAAATATTCCTAAATACACAACTATACGGAGAGGCGATATTCCCTTCAAATTGATGCTATTCGTCCATTCAGCGACAAGCCCTGTTATAATTCCAGAAAACAGTCATATCAGAAAAGCTCATTCTAAATAGCTCGCGACAGAACAGCATAAATTTGATCTATAAAAGAAGAAGAGATAGGGGCAACATAATTTGTTTCAAATTATAATAATATCGATTACACTCAAGACGGCAGTGCATGCAGTGAATGTAAAAACACAGACACACAAGTAAAGAAACCAGTAAAATACTGGAAGGAATACATACTGAACGTAAAAGCGCAAAAACACAAGGACACAGACTAAGGCAGACAACACGAGACAACACGTCTGTGTCCTTGTGTTTTTGCGCTTTTACGTTCTGAATGGAAAACCAACTCGCCCAAATGCAGCCATTAAGGAATACATAATGGGTTCAGAAAAGGTAGGTGCTTAAAAGTAGCCTGTTCATGCCTAAACAAAGTAGAAATAGCGAAGCGGAGAACAGGCCTTTTCTTTACCCTTCCTCAATATTCTCGTTTAGTACGACAACGTAAATTGTTAGCTTTTGTGCAGTTTACTCAAAGATGAAGGTATCGGTCATGAGATAATAGAATTGAAAAAGGCAATATGCCGAGAAAATAAAGTTAAAATTATACCGAAAGGATAAGAAGTGCGACAACTTTCTATGTACAAAACGAATAAGGCTGTAGTGTTCGTTATTACTGCTGCTGTGCGTGATTCATATGATAAATATCGATAGAAGACAGGGAAAATATGGTAAGACGAATAAAGGTATCTAGGTTATACAGTCGAGCCCGCTTAAGCCACACAGGTGGCTGAGTTGTTATGGACTCAGCTGCTCAGTCGGAAGACATGGGTTCGATCCTGCCGCGATGGTCGAATTTGTGCAGCCTCGAAAAATCGAATCAGCTCGCGCTTGGCTGGCATGCTGGTGCGTGTCGTGGTCTTCTGTGGCTGGACCACTTTGGTACGTTAAAAAGCCCCTCCTCTAGTGATGAAGCCGTAAGTGATGGATGAACGGCGAACCGCGGATTGCGCGGGGCGCGACCGGTACGCGGCGAGGGCTGGTACTGTCGGGAAGGCATGTAGTTGTACTGGTAGCGATGATGACGGAGTCAAAGTGCGGAGGTTTCAGACAGTCTACGGGAACGGTGTCCTTCCGGCCATTGATGAGGAGATGAATGTTCTTAGGAGCAGGCCGGAGCTTCTGGAACGGACCATCCTATGGTGGCCGTAAGGATGGAGGCACAGAGTAGAGGCGAACAAAGACGTCCTTGCAGCGCTCAAGATTAGGATGGACGTGGACACGGCGAGAATATTGTCGTGGACGTGGGGGAACGACAGTGCTCATAGCGCTGCCTAGACGGCCAGCATAGTCGAAAATGGCGACCGGTGTGGGTGGCGAGGTCTCGAAGAATTCGCGAGGGACGTGAAGAGTGCTACCAAATGTTAGCTCTGCTGCATAAGTTGCAGAGTCATTGCGAAGTGCAGTGTGGAAGCCAAGGAGGACAAACATTAGGCGCTGAATCCATGGTGAATGGAAAGCTGACGTCATAAGTGAAGCCTCCAATTGCCGGTGGAAACGTCCGATGGCACCGTTGGAAATCGTGCTGTAAGGTTGTCTTGATGTGATTGACGCCGAAAAGCCGAGATAGGTTGGCGAATAATATGCCACGAAATTGACCGCCCCGGTAAGTCATAATGGTGGAAGGGACACCGTAGCGCCCTATCCAGAGACGAGAGCTGTTGAAATCTACTCCGCCGTGTGATCAAGAAGGGACATCGTTACAGGCCATCTGGTGAACCCGCAGTGCAAGTGAGACGGTAGCAGTGGTTCCCCCAGCGACGAAGAGGATCGACAGTATTGAAGCGCAGATGGCGGAAGCGGGCGTCCAGGGACGGGAAGGTGCCAAAAGGAGTCGCAGTGTATGGATACACTTAAGACTGCCGGCAGGGAAGACACGCTCGCGACCAGCGGCGAACGTCGAGGTTGATGCGAGGCCAGACGTAATGAGGTGTGATGAGGCGTTGGGCGGCGAGAATTTCAGGATGGGACGAAGAATGAAGGGCATCGAAGACGGTTCGACGGTATAGTCACTGCACGTAGTGGCGAGGTTGACAGGTCAATGATCACAAACGTGAGCAACAGCGCATTAGGGGAGCAAGAAGTCCTCGAACACAAGAGAGGTGTCGACATGAGAAGCTGTTGTAGCTCGTCATTTACTCACTGAGCAGCAGCCGCAGCACATATATACATACATAGCCCATAGCCATATATCAGCCATTCACGGTTGTGCCATTCATCCGTCCATCCGTCCGTCCGTCCGTCTGCCTGCCCGCTTACCCGATCGTTCGTTCATCCGACCGTCCGTCCGTCCGTCCGTCCGTCCATCCATCCACCCACCCACCCACCCACCCACCCACCAATTGTCCGTCCGTCCGTCTATCCGTTCATTAGTTTGTTCATTCGTTCATTCGTATGTACTTTCATTCATTCATTCATTCATTCATTCATTCATTCATTCATTCATTCATTCATTCATTCATTCATTCATTCATTCATTCATTCATTCATTCATTCATTCATTCATTCATTCGGCGGCGTTTAAAGCTGCGTTTATCTGTTCTTTGTGTGTTTTTCAGAGCGCATCTCAGTGTGTAAACGCGTTTTATGCTTCTGCGTTGTGTTGAGCACCTTGCACGAAAAGTTTCTCCAAGAACTAGGCTTTTTTGACGCGGCTGCGTACCATCCGCACTCATCGGTGCACAAGTGCCGTATCGTTCGAGCTGAGTCCGCGGTCGCCCGTCATATTCTATGCTCCTGGTGGCTCTGATGTGTTGATTGCTTTTGCTCTACAACTGCGAAATCCGGACGAGTCCAGAAGCCGAGGCGGCGCCGTAGTCAGTAAGAAGTGTCTTGTATCCTGCTGTATTTCCAGTTACCAGAGTTTCGAAGTCATGGTGCTCCTTTTGTATTTATTTATCGATACTGTTAAGGCTCTGTTGATGGTCGTTACAGGGAGGGAACATAACGCAATGTCATCAAGTTTAACACTTCATAGCATCAACTGAGACGCCTGCGACAAAAATTGTTCAGAGAGCATTAGGACTTCTGCACGTCTGTTGAATCGGAAACATCACAAGGCAAATCATTCAATCACGTCAGGGAAAAAAGTATATCGGAAGACACCGACACATCCGTCATACGGCTTCATCGCTTTGTAGTAGTTTGTTCTAAAGCGGCGTTTCCCAGGTGTACTGTACATATATATCCTTTTTTATTTTATATTGTCCATGTACCAGTTCAAAGAAAAAACTTTGTCTGGCTTATTGCCGTCGAGTTTCAAGTGAATCAAGCCGACATGAATGCAGGATTGCTGTCAACCAGTCCGTCCATCTGTACCTTGAAGAGATAAAGCGAGCAGCCAATTTATGAATTCTTTCTAATTTTTCTTTTAAAACTGTTTGATGGGGACTCCAGAGAGCGGAAGCGTACTCTAAGAATGGGCGTATGAATGTATTGTACGCAATAAACCTAGCCTCTTTACATCCATTTCCCACTTTCTTCCTCAGGAAGTGCAGTTTTTGAGATGCTGTCGAGCACACATTGTAGATATGTTTATGCCAATGCAAATTATGTGTAATTATGACCCGTAAATACTTTAGGGTATCTGCAATTCTTAGTTTGTTATTTGCTATCCTATAAGTAAATGGCTGCGCAATCTTCTTATTAGTAACATGTGTAAAATTCGACTTTGTGTAATAGATTTCTACGTCCCATTTTTGGCACCAAAGGTGCAAGAAATGAACGACCCGGTTTATCCTTATTTGATCCTCAGGATGCGTCATTCAAGAAAAGTAAAGACCGGAGGCACAAAAGCCTCAATGCCAAAGGAAACTCGATGATCAGAAATGTCATTAACATAGATGAAGAACAATAACTGAGCTAAAACAGAGCCCTGTGGGACACCAGAAAGCACATCTATTGCAGAGGACACGCATTCGTCTACCAGTACAACCTGCCTGCGACGGTGCGTACAGCATTCAGTCAATTTCAGAATATTTTTGCTGATCCCTGCATCATGTAATCTGAAAAGTAGTTTATTGTGTGCGAATTTGTCGAAAGCTTTCGCAAAGTCTATGCAGATGAAATCGCCTTGCTCTTGGGCATTTATGGCTGATGTAAAATCGTGAATAGTTTCTACGAGCTGCGTTACGGTAGACAGGTCTTTTCGCAAACCATGCTGGTAACGATAAAAAAACTCGTTTTCTTCAAGAAAAACAAAAGCATGCTTATTATGATATGCTCTAAGAGCTTGCAGCATACGCTTGGCAAGAAAACTGGGTGAAAATTATTTGTGAGTAATCCGTTACCGCATTTAAAAAGAGGTGTTAGAACTGCTCTACGCCAGTCCTGTGGCAGCGAATGAGTTTTGAAAGACTACGAAAAGATAAGAGTTAAGAAAAATGAAACCCATTCTGCACATCCTTTAAGGAATTGGGTTGGTATATTGTCAGGCCCGCTAGCCTTGTTTGAATCTAAAAGTAGCAGTTGGTTAGACTCGCCAGCCTGAGTGACGGGCACATCTTCCATTGAACACGATGAAGAAGGCTGATAGTCGCAATCGCAATTGATGCTGGCCTTTGAAAAGACAGTGACAAAAATGAGTGAACTGATCCGCTACTTCTGTATTCCCTGCCACTATTTCACTGTTAATTTGAATACTTTATTTGTTTTTCTTTTCACTCAATTACAGCCAAAACTTTAGACAACTCAATAGATTTACCTTCCCTCTTGCGCAATCGCTTTATCTTGCGCTTTATGTAACGGTTGGCCGATTTGTCCAGGGATTACGGATCTTAATTTTTTCAGCCGAGTGGGAACGAATTTGCAAACATATTGTCTTATAATATTCTTGAAGTGCTGCCACAGTTGTTTTCTCGATTATAATCGCAGGCGAGCTCGAATTGGTTAAATGACAATTCTAAAAAATCCAGAATGGAGGTGTCGTCTGCCCGTCTATAGTCATTGGTTAGTACAGGTGTAAAGCGTTGCGCATGAGTGCTTGCACAAAGTGATATGTCTACAATAACCAATTTGTGAGCTGATAGCCTTTCTTCCACAGACACTGTATTATCACCCATTCTGTATGCAACAAACAATAAGCCCAACAATGACCGAGATTCAAGTGTTACCCTCGTGTTGTCTTTCGCGTTTTGTTTAAGATTGTGCGAGAACGTTATTTGCAGTAGTGTTTCGCAACTAGAAATTTTCTCATGCCCAAAGAGTAAACTCTTCCAGTTAATATATGTTAAATTAAAATCCCTGGTCAATATTAATCAGGTGGTACGGCTGAAATGAGTGCATAAGAACATATTTAGTTCATAAAAAAACTAGGGTGAAGTAGCATGTGGCCTGTATACTTTTGAGGTGCACAACACATCTGCGGAGGATTTTTGAACGCAGTGCGTCGACAGTGGTGCGTCGGACAGGGGAGAGCTGCGCGTGCGAGGCCACAGCTGCGCGTGTCGTGTGCATGTGCGAATTGTGTTTGCGAGGCGACGGCGACGGAGAGCGTGGCGAGCACAGGAAGCGGGGAGCTGACGTGTCAGAAAACAGAGGTGTGGAGGGAGACAGCGCTGCGGAGGTCGTTTCATTCAACCGCGGAGTTGGCAGCCGTTGGACTTTGGGTCCGTGCTGCCGTCGACAAGACCTGGCTACGTTTTTCCTGCTGCAGCCAAGTTCTTCGGGCTGTCGACGGGAGACCATGGCCGTCTCCATGTGTTTCTCTTCGCTCCTAATACCACCTGGCTCCCTTCCGTCCCTTTCTTCGACGCAGCGCCTGCAACGCGTCGCATTACAACCACCCGCGTCCGCCCTGTCTGCAAGGCATCCCCGCTTCACCTGGGACGCTCAATACCTTGTGAACTCTTCCCTTTTATTCTGCAGTGTTGTTCGCCTGTTGAGTGTCTGTTTTTCTTGTTTTCTTGTGCGTTTTTATTGGGCCTTTTCCTTTAAATTGTAAACACGGCATCGTTTTGTTTTCTTTGATCTCTTTGTTTTCTTGTCCTCTTGTTCGAATATGCGCGCAATAGTGTTCCTCGACAGAAAGTCGGGGGGACTTGTTACCAATTTGCGAACATTGGTGTCCGCGACTGGTCGAAGCTGTGGTTTTCCCCGTTTTGTGGGTCCGCAAAAAGAAACTGTGAGCCCACTGAAGGAGTTAATTGAATTAGGCAAATTTTACGGTTTAAACACGCCGAGCTGCGCACGAGGGTGGCTGCTGAGCAAGAGAGGGAACGCGCTGCACGCGCAGCCGGTCGCGAGCACGCGAAGGCGCAAGCAGAGGCAGATGAGCGCAAAGCACAAGCCGAATGCAGGCATGCAAAGTCGTTAGCAGAAGCCGAATGTGAGCATGAAAAGTAGCTAGCAGAGGTCGAAGAGCGTAGATTGCAGCTCCAATTAAGGCTCGCAATAGCTGCTGGGGTAAATATAGAACCCGCACCGGTGCCCTAAGCAGCGGTTAGCCCTCACAAATTGATCCCGCCTTTCGACGATCGCAGGGAACACTTGGATGCATACCTCAAACGTCTTGAGCGTATCGCAGAAATTCACAGCTGGCCCAAGGAAAAATGGGCTACAGCACTCAGTATGTCTGAATGGGGAGGGAATCTGTGTTTTCGGTCGATTGTCTCCAGCAGATTCAATGGATTATGATAATACAAAACTAGCCCTGCTCCAACATTTTTGGTTCACAGTAGAGGGTTATCGCGAAACGTTTTGTGAAAGCAAGCCGCTAGACAAAGAAACAGGTAAGCAATACGCAGCACGCCTGCTCAGGGTTTTCGATCGATGGGTTGAGATGTCGGGAACAGCCACAACAAACAATCATTTACGTGACTTGGTGGTGGCGGAACAGTTCATGAGGAACTGTCATAGTCGTCTGGTGATCTTCCTTCGCGAAAGAGAATGCAAGACGCTGGACAAAATGGCTGAGGCAGAATATAATTCTCTAGAGGCCTAGTGGCAAAGAAACTTGACTTCGTTCAAAGAATCGTGCGAGGTGGGCATTCCGAGAGAGAAGGATGTACCATCCAGTAGACAGTCAGGAAGGTGTCTCATTTGTAATCGACCCGGACATAAGACTGCCGACTGTCATTTTAACCGAAACAGCTTTATTGTGTTGACTGTAGAAGAAGAGGCCATGATGTAAGCTCCTCCCTAAGAAAGCACGAAAACCGGAAGCAGTCGTCCTGTTGGGTTCAGCCAGAAAGTGTTCCGCATCAAACTGTGTTCACAACCGCAGATAGGCTTGAACCAGCTGAAGATAAGGTGGTGGTCGGATTTGTCCGGAAAAAACCTACAGAGGCTCAACACATGCGCATACTAGAAGGAGAGCTTCGTGGCCGGCCCGTGCGTGTTTTTCGGGATACGGGAGTAATACAGTGGTTGTGAGGAGAGTCCTAGTTCCTGACTCGGCTCTCACCTGCTCGAGATCTACGGTGTTACTTATTAATGGCTGTAGTCTGGAAGTTCCCGAGGCAGAAGTCAATATCACTTAGCCTTATCACACTAGCATGGCCCTGGTAAAGTTTCGTTTTGGCTTGGTTTTAAAGGCGTTGAACGTCCCAAGGAAACTCAGGCTATGAGAGACGCTGTAGTGAAGGGCTCCGGAAATTTCGACCACCTGGGGTTCTTTAACGTGCACTGACATCGCACTGTGCACGGGCCTCTGGAATTCGATCCCGGCCGCAGGGTCGGGATCAAACCCGCATCTTTCGGGCCAGCTGCCGAGCGCGATAACCATTCAGCAACCGCGGCGGCGGCCTGGTAAAGTGCATGGAGACACCTTTGTACAATGTCAAAATTGGAAATATACCAGGGGCCCGTGGTGGTGGTAGTGAAAACATTTTATTGCTGCAATAGAGTTTGGGAGCCACAGAGTGGCCCCGCTACATGGTCGGCGTCCCTAGTCCGGGACATCGCATGACAATGCCCCGTCTCTCGCCCGTGTCACCAGAGCCCTTTGGGACTCAAGCGAGGAGCAGTTGAGGAGGGCAGTCTCCCATGCCTCTCTGGAAGGGGTAGGGGAAGGGGGTAGGTGGGGATTTTGAGTACATGCCCACACCATGTGGAAGATATCACAGGTCTCCCCACAGTGCGGGCATCGCCCATCCGTGTTAGGATCGTAATGCTTTAAGATTGCAGGACAGAGCAGTGTACCTGTCTGCAGGCGCCTTCAAGTTCGCTCCTCCGTCTTACTCAGCCCCTTGGCAGGGGCCGGGAAAAGGCGGTGGTTGTCGCTATAATGCGTTATTATTTCCCTGAATCGCAGCAGCGGCTGGTTAGTCTCCGAGCCAGAAGAGCTGTGATGAGGAGCCCGGTAAATAAGCGCTCGGGCAGCCGCGTCAGCGGCCTCATTACCTCGTACGCCCTGATGTCCAGGAGCTAAATTATGTTTTTGCGTAGTCAATGACGAGGTCACCTGTGAGAATGGTGAGAGCGAGGGCCCAAAAATGGTGCTGGCTGGGAAGGAAGTTCCTGGACGAAGGAGAGAAAGTATTGCTTCAAGCTTTGGTCCCATGAGGTTCACCAAGCAAATGCTGGAAGCACAACAAAAAGATGATGGGTCATTGAAGGCGTGTTGGGGGAAAGTATGGAAGGTGTTCCATGGCAAGCACGGCACTTCGCACTCCTTTTCTCTTGAAAAGGGTTTGCTGTACCGTCTCTAACATATCGCTTCCGGCAGAGAGGTTCGACAGGTAGCACTTCCAAACTCTTGTCGATCGCAGGTGTTAAGCCTTGCTGTCAATAGGCCGTTGGCGGGACATCAGGGCACTAAGAAGACCACACACCAAGTTCTGGAAGTATTCTACTGGCCAGGAGTGCAGGAGGAGATTAAGAGTTATTTCTGTTCGTGCGACACTTGCCAAAGGACCTGAGGACCTGCCCGAAAGGCAAAGTAGGGAGGGCTCCGTTGGAACGCGTGCCTCTTATCGACACTCCATTTGATCGGCTCTGTGTCGATATTGTCGGTGCACTGTCGCCCACTTCGTTGAAATGAACAGATAAATTCTCACTCTCGTCGATTTTGCCACGCGGTATCCCGACGCCGTGGCTCTGCCAAAGAGATTCAGCGACCGTGGCAGAAGGTTTGGTGGAGATTTTTTCACGAATAGGTTTTCCGGGAGAGATCCTTCGTTACCAGGGCTCCTGTTTCACTTCCGAAATGATGAGAGAGCTCAATGATCTCTTGGTGGTGGAACATCTCAGACCCCTTACCATCCAATGTGCAATAGTGTGGTGGATAAATTTAGCGGCGCACTCAAGCACATGCGGCGGAAGCTCAGTCAGGAGCAGCCAAAAACATGGAATCGTTATATCGTTCCGCTTCTGTTCGCATACAGAGAGGTGCCGCTGGCGAGTCTGGGTTTTCTCCATTTGAGTTGATATTTGGACGTCATGTGAGAAGACCGCTCGCAGTTCTCAGAGAGCTGTTGACCAGGGAAGATCTGGGAGAAGACACGAAGACGACCTATGGTTATGTCCTCGATCTAAGTGAACGTCTGGAGCAAACTGTGAGAGCGGCAGATCAAAATTTGTTGAGTGGCCAACAGTCTCAAAATAAATACTATGACAGGAACAGAACGGACAGAGATCGTGCCCTCATACTTTTGTCGAGCAGCCATAATACACTGCTAGTGCAGTGCAAGGGTTCCTTTGTGGTTTGTGGAAGAATGAACGACGTGGATTATTGGCTCAACTTGGGCCACACTAAGATTTTCCACATCAATATGCTGAAAAGATACAAAGAGCGTTCGTCGCAAGAGAACACGCAGGCGTCATCTTTCGTTGTAATCGAAGAAGGTGACTCAGCAGTACGACTTCCAACCCTCAGCACGGACCATGATAAAGGAATTGAAGCCGTGCAGATCTCCATCAAGCTCCATGACGACAAACAGCAGTAGATTCGGCGCCTACTTGACACGTATGCAGACATTTTTTCCGATATTCCCGGGAATACTAGTCAAGTAGAGTGTCAACTCAGGCTCTCGACTTCTGAAGTCCTGAATACCCCGCAATACCCGTTTCCTTTTGGTATGAAGGACGTGGTCGAAAAGGAGATAGAGGAGATGATGAAATTAGGTGTCATTGAGCCTTCCAAATCTCCATACAACTCCCCTCTTGTCCAGAATTAAAAGAAAGACAGCACCTATCGGACTTGCATCGACTTTCGACGCATCAATGATGTTTTTGTGTCAGATGCAGAGCCCATTCCAAGAATAGACGTAGTATTTACCGAGGTTGGAGCCAAGGTGTACTTTTCGAAATTTGACTTGGCTAAAGGCTACTGGCAGGTACTCTTGGAGGAAGCACCGAGACGAAAAACAGCTTTCTCGGCCCAATCCGGTCACTATCAGTTCGTCTATATGCCCTTTGGCATTAAGACGGCATCGGCTATATTTACGCGCCTGATGCGCATTCTATTACGAGGCGCAGACAATGTCGTTCATTACATCGACGATGTCCTCGTAGCGACCTCTTCCTGGGAAGAACATATTTTGACTTTAAACGGGCTATTCAGCACGGTGCGCGAGGCCAGCCTTACGATAAAGACGCAGAAAATTGAAATCGGAGCCACTAACATCTGTTTTCTTGGACACCAGCTTGCGGAAGGGACAATCAGACCGTTGGAAACGGTGATTTTAGTTATTTCATCCTTAGAGGCCCGAATGCATTACATAAGGAGGGACTTACAAATGGTTTTGTGTATATGCACTCATGATGAAAACACTGGAACTGTAAAAACTAAAAAAAAAGGAGTATCAAGCGGTTACAAAAAGGGTAAGCAAAAAAAGCACAAAAATACAGGGAAAAAATACAGGAAAAAGTACAGGGCAACTACAGGCTCACGTGTTCTGAAAATGACTAATGCGTTTCGCGCGAAATGTTTTGCGATCGTTGCATGAAACTATGTCGTTTCACAGGGCATTCCAATGGGTTATAGCATCATGAAAAAAAGAACTGCTCAATGCTAAAGTACGGTTCTTGATGCTGGCTATGGGGTGGCTGTGGCTGAGGCGACTGGAGGTTCGGAAAAAGCTTGCTAACGTTCCGCTTCCAAAGACGAAGAAGCAAGTGCGTTCCTTTTTGGGGCTTGCCGGATACTACCGCAATTTCATCCCGGGCTATGCCGACCGAGTCCAACCGCTCGTGCAGATGACACGCAAAAATGAACGCAACCTTGTCTCTTAACACCATAGCGGCAAACCGCTTTTGGCGAGCTCAAGAACGCGTTCAATTCTAGGCCCGTATTAAGAGAGCTCTAATTCTCACTAAACAGTTCGTGTTTCACACAGATGCTTCCGAGGTCAGCATAGGCGCCGTTCTCCTGCAGGAGCATGATAGAATCCTCCACCCGGTATCATATGCGAGTCGACAGTTCTTACCTCGCAAATCTCACTACTCACTACTCACTACTGAGTGTTTGGCGATAGTCTTGGCTGTTGAGAAATTGCACATATTCTTGTACGGGACGTTCTTCAGTATTCAGGCTGACCACCATACCTTGCAGTATTTAATAAAGGCTATGCACTTCAACAGCAGGGTACAGCGTTGGAGCCCAACGTCACAAGAGTATACCTTTCGTGCAAAGTACATCAAGGGCTCCGAAAACGTAGGCGCCGATTGCATGAGTCGTTTGTGAATCACCGGAGGGTTATCCTGAAGGTACAGTGCTACTATCTGGGTGTTTGCAATGGTGTCCTGTGCAAATGCATGGGGTAGTGTTTGTCGATTGTTTTTATTTTTTTTTCGCTCTCCGGTCATGTGTGGTTCAGTGTGTACATGTTCGCTTTTATCTTAAAGATGTGTTTAAATTTTGTGCCTGATGTTTTGTATGGTTTTATTCTCACTTTTGCTGGATGTATATTGTTTGACCCCTTGTTCTCTCTTTGAGCGTTTCCATGTGCCTCCAAGTGTCGCTGTGTAAAGTGCCTTCGGTGGCTTCGGCAGCGTCTCACTTGTCTGTTTACCACAAGAACATACGTGTTGTGTGCACAAACGGCAGGTTTTTCTATGCAAAAACACTTTTCCGAAAGGGGGGATCTTTGAGGTTCACAACACATCTGCGGAGGATTTTTGAACGCGGTTTGTCGACAGTGGTGCGTCTGACAGCGACGCGCTGCGCGTGCCAGCCCAGCGTGGTACGTGTGCACGTGCGAATGGTGTGTGCGAGGCGAAAGCGACAGGGAGCGTGGCGAGCACGAGGAGCGGAGAGCTGACGTCTCAGAAAACCGAGGTGTGAAGGGAAACAGCGCCGCGGAGGTTGTGTAATTCAAGCGTGGAGGTGGCAGTCGTCGGACGTTGGGTCCGTGCTGCCGTGACCTCCTTTGAATCACCGACGTAAGCCTCCTGCTTTCTTTGGAAGTGTGGAGGTGCCAGCCGATAGACTGAGGGTCCATGCTGCCTACATGCACGCTTGGATAGCCTGCTTTAAGCCTCTGGCGTTTCGTGACGCCGTCGACAGGACCTGGCTACGTTTTCCCTGCTGCTGCCAAGTTCTTCGGGCTCTTGACGGGAGAACAACGGCGTCTCTCCGTGTTCCTCTCCGCTCCTACTACCACCAAGCTCCCTTCCGTCGCTTCCTTCGACGCAGCGCCAGCGATGCTTCGCAGAACAACCACCTGCGTCCGCCCTGTCTGCAAGACATCTCCGCTTCACCTGGGACGCTCATGACCTGGTGAACTCTTTTTTATTTTGTAGTGTTGTACACGTGTTGAGTGTGTGTTTTCTTGCTTTCCTGTCGGTTTCTTATTGTCCTCGTTTTCATTAAATTATAAATACGGCTTCGTTTTGTTTTGTTCAATCTCTTTATTCGCTTGTCTTCTTGTTGGGATCCACACACGATAGTGTACCCCTGCATAAAGTCTGGCACGCGTTACCAATTCGAGACCATACTGAACCAATAACATATGTAGTGTTACCGTGTGTAATTTTGCACCAACCTGTCTCAGGAACAGTGCACTCAATTATTATAGCATCGATGGATCTTTTGAAAACGATGGAAGTACCGGTACCACGAGTATCTTTGTTCTATCTAAGCATTTGGTTGTTTAGGGGCAGTACACAGTCACGGGGTATTCCACTGTTCAGCCATGTTTCGCTTATCACTAGCACATGAGGTCTTTCTCTCAGCAGAACATACTCTAACGTTGTCACCTCTTTAATGATACTGCGAGCATTTAGTGATAATATTCGTATCTAAGATTGGGCGGAATTACACAGAAAATCGCCAGGACTATCCGAGTTGCCGGAATCATCACGCCTGTCATATTTCCTTTCAGCACGTTTCCTATTCTTAGAATTGTCAGGACTATCCGAGGTGCCGGAATCATCACGATTTTGATATGTCCTTTCGGCACGTTTCCTATTCTTAGATCGGTGGTTTAGAAGCGAGCGCTCATTTTTCTTGTCGTCCCACACGTAAACCTTGTTGTTTATAATCAGTTGCTGGGCGAGTTGGTACTTCATGCTTTCATTCACAGTACAAAGACGAACACGGACCAGAAGGAAGACACCACAAAGCGCCGACTTCAACAACGTTAATGTTAACCTCGCGGTTTGGCGCTGCTACCAGTCTTTACATGCCTTTCCTTATCGTTGCTGCGCATGCGCACTCTACTCTATATTTATTCGCTGTGCACAGCACTAAACTTTGCTGAAGTTAACGCTTTGTAGTGTCTACCCTCTTGTCCGTGTTCGTCTTTGCGCTGTGAATGAAAGCTGCTCGTTTATGTTCAAGTTGTCGGCGTTCAAAAAGACCTTCTCGCCCTCTCATCAGAAGCACTTGCCCACAAATTTTGTCGTACCTTGACCGTTTCTTTCGCATGTTCACTGCTGATACTTTTCCTTTCAGTTTTTTTGCAGTTTTTCAGTACCTGCTCTTTTTCAGTGACATTATAAAATTTCATAATTATAGGCCTCGGTCGTTCACTGTTCTTTTTGCCAATAGGATGAATTATCTCTACAGACTTGACTTCAACCCCCCGCTTTTCATGAAACAGTTCATCAACGACAGCTGCCTTCAAGTCCGACTCAGAATCACCGCTTTTTTCGGATATGCCAAAAGCCAACAAATTGTTGCGTCTGCTTCTATTGTCGTGCTTGCCCAATTTTCCTGCCTGTCTATAATTATCTTTAGCATCGCAGCTGTCTTAGACCCTCGATTTTCTTCAACGTCTCACGACAAAAGCAGTAACATTACAGACCAACAGTCAATAAGCGTGCAAGAAAACCTTCCGGTGCACGGCAGAATAACTAAAAATCTCTTGTCACTTCAGTAAGAACAATCGTTGCACGGGGAACCAACCTGCAAAAACAGCAACAGCGGTTGAGCCATGATGTCTACAGGCCAGGTGCCGTGCCCTCTGTTCTGGTCGTAGTCTCGTTGATCCTTTAGTAGCCCTGTTGCCGATGGCGTAACACCTTGTGGTTGACATCGTTCGTTGTCAGGGGGTCAGTGCGACACACCGAAAATGACATCACGCCGGTGCCAGCCGTCGATATCGTGCTGTCGCCACAGTCCAAATCCACGGCAGTACCTGCTGGCTACATCACAATAGCCTATCAAGCTGCGATTGAATATCTTTATTGCCAAATTTTTTGAATACATGAAACATGTCTCAGCTCACTCTCCACACTCTATACCTCCGGATTCCTTTCTGCTGAGCTGGTCTTTTTCTTTTCACAGTTTTGCAGGTGAACAGACTAATAATCTCTATAAGCCACCATGCATGGGCAAATTCACCATCGCCATCCTAACACCCTTCACTATTCGCGCCCTGCTGCCCTCCAGTGGGTCTTCCCCCTCGGAATGAAGACTGTATTAGACAATGCCAATGAAGAATGCTTCAACAAGACGAAGGCCTCTTGTCGAAACATTGGCAAGTACCCAGAGGCTTCCCCTATCTCGCTTACTCTATGATTGCCAAGAAACATCTGCCACTCTCTCTATACCGTCTCTACGGTGTAAGATTAAATTTAGGTGCTGACACTGCGTCCGGCGGCGCGACCAGATTTCGTTCGCTGCTCCTTGTGCTTATCTCGAACACGGACAGATCGCACCACACCATGGGGGCTCGTCTAGTCGCTGGCTGCGGCGGCCGTAATGCCGGTGTTGCGCGATCGTTTTGTGCCGCGGCGTGAACTTGCGCTTTGTTAAGTTCGGCTAAGCACGGAGGGATTCAAGCTGCTGTTAACACCGAATAATTTTGGACGACTTCGTGTTTTACCTGCTGGGGCTGCATGAATTGGTGAAATAATAGAGAGGACGCTGCCCTGCGATCCTTCCGAGCTTGTTATCAAAATGTGTTGTTGGCAAAGTTTATTTCGTTCACCCGCACGAATGATGAGAGCATAGTTAACTATGCCGACACTTAAATATAAACGGTCGGCCGCAATGCGCATGCTTACAGGTTTGATCTAAAGAGCCTACGCGTAAATTCACACATTTCTGGAGGATTGTACTGCGCCGACGCTGTGAGATGATGCCCGCTGTTTAGAGAATGTGGTCCCTTATCACCATCAGCAGCAGCCTGACTACACCCACTCCAGGGCAAAGACCTCTCCCCTCTCTCTCCAATTAATCCTGCACTTTTCCAGCTGCGCCCACCATATGCCCGTTAACTTCTTAATCTTATCCTCTTACCTAACTTACTGCCGACCCCTGCTACGCTCGCATTCTCTTGGAATCGATTCCTTTACCCTTAAGGACCAGTGGTTATCTTGTCTTCGCGTTACATGCCCTGCCGAGGTCTATTTCTTCCTCTTGATTTCGACGAGGATGTCATTAAATCGTGTTTCTTCCCTCACCCACACTGCCCGCTTCCGGTCTCTTAACGTCACACCTATCATTTTTCTTTGGAAAGCTCGCTGCGTTGTCCTTAACTTCGGCTGAACTCTTTTCGTTAGCCTCCACGTTTCTGCCTTATAGGTGAGTACTGCTATGACAGAGCTGTTGTATACTTTTCTCTTGAGGGATATTGGCAAACTGCCGTTGATGATTTGAGAGAACCTACGATATGTGCTCTACCCCGTTCTTATTATTCTTGTTTTTTCCCTCTCGTGATCCGGATCAGCGGTCACTACCTGCCCTAAGTAGACGTGTACGTGTGAGTAGGTGGCGATGTAATGGACGTGCGGTTACCGCGAGTATGAGTCATTAAAGGCTATCACCTTAATACTTACGCGGTGACTTTAAACTGGTACTGGCGGATGTCAGTTTACTATAATTGCAGGCGGCATAATAAAGCGAATTGCTAACCTCAATAATGTTGGCCCACGAAATTCTCTTTCAAGCTTTCTAGGCTCCAGCAAATTATGCAGTTGCATGTTTGTTACCAATGTTATCCGCCTGGCTTCTGCCTTTCAAAGCACCATGTTTTGTGGCGCCAAAATGTATAGCGGGTGGAAATTGGCCACGAGATCACCGACCGAAATAAATTGCTCCTTTGCCATGGCATGTACGGGGAACTCTGAGCACCTGAAATGTCATATACCCAGACCAGTGCACAAGAGAGGAAGCCTCAGCACCATGTATGCCGATGAAGACGGAGCTTGCACTAAAGTGAGGAGACGTCTCCATGTTTCATGGTGGCAGAAGGGCATGTTCCTTGATGAGCTGGCACTCGTGATGCACTCCAGCCACCTGTGCGCAGTTTGTTTTCATAGCTCCATGTCGAATCAACGTTTTTTTTTTTTTCACAGGCCGTCCCCGAGGGCAGTGCGGCAGCGGCTAGTACGAAGCGCATCTTTGCTTGCTTGGCACACTTGCCTGCAGAATGTCGTTTTTTAGGAGGCTTTCCTGAACTTGCCTGTTTTTTGACATGTTTGGAACACCTGGGAAATATAGTGCGCACAGCATTCGCCAAGAGCACCGGTTTGTTGGGTGCAATTAAAAGTGCCTTGTCATTGAACTCGACGTAGTGCGATTTTATATCGCTTGCTCGGGAATGTGCTTCACGCAGACGTACTTGCTCCGTGGCAATATCTTACCTCCTCTGGGGGTTTGTTGACGCCAAAGTTTTAGGCGAGCTGGCTCCGACGAAGGTTTAAAAAGCTACACTTGGTTCGGACAACCCTGGTATCGATCTGTGTTGTCTTCATCCTCTGTACTGCGTCTGTTGGGTTTTTTAGTCAATGTCGCACTAACTGGCCTACATCTTTACCCTGTTAAATCTGGTAGGCCGATCTGCAGTCGGGTACGAAACAGTTCTTACGCGAAATCGCGTATAACCAGCTTCTAGACCCGGCTGCACCCCTTAGGTGTGCCACAGCAACAACAAAAACATCAAAGCAAATACGTACATAGGCTCCGACGACCGTCCACGGCGCCGGCCCGCGCCACCACGTGAGTTTGCACAACGATCACTGCTTTTGTCTTAAACCGCGACACTAAAAGCTAGTTCAAGCAAATATCCTTCGTTTAGGGTGCTTACAACCACTAGAGAGCCAAAACCCTGACGTCCCCACATTATGATGCACAGTGGTCCGCAAAACACCGACAAACAAAGCTTAAACGCCACCGAAAGCCGTGCAAACCGCTTAGCCGTGTCCACCGCTTTGCAAGCTAATGGATGGATGGACGGACGGACGGACGGACGGACGGATGGATGGATGGATTGATGGATGGATGGATGGATGGATGGATGGATGGATGGATGGATGGATGGATGGATGGATGGATGGATGGATGGATGGATGGTTGGATGGATGGACGGACGGACGGACGGACGAACGGACGGATGCTGAACCCAATAAATCGGGCGGTGGCTCAAGCCAACTAGCCATGACTCATAAAAATGTTACTCTTGTCTCGATTTTAGCGACTAATCCGATAATATTCATTTGGTAACTTCTATCCGCTTAAAATTTATTTTTCCTTCACTGTCCTTAAACCCCAACGCTTTGAACAAAGCAGCACCTCTGCTTTTTGCTATAGGGTGTAGCCCTTTACAGACAAGTATAAAGTGTTCAGCCGTTTCCTTCTCCTCTCCACACGCACCACATAACGTGTCTATGTGATGGTACGTGAATCGATATGTCTTTGTCCACAAAACTCCCGCCCTGGCTTCGAACAGCAAAGAGCTTTCCCTACAATTATCATAGCCACTGCTCAATGGCCACCGCTCCGCAGCGCCCCCGCGCCGATTCGGTGGGCGCATGTACAGAGGGCGAACATGATCTGTCCGCGCTGTCCGCCGCAGCGGGCGGTCAGTGTCAACGCCTAAACTATTCTTACACAGTGATCGTGTCTCACCAGGGCCGCTTGTAGTACTACACATGTTTTCTACCTAAAATTCCTATTCAGGTAGCTGGTGGCTAAAAAAAACGTTTTTCGGGCTAGTTTGTTCATCTCAATGAAAAGTGCAACTCCATGAATCACACATTAGAAGAGACGCAGAATCGAAAACGACACCATGGGCACAGATTTTCAAATGTTCATTGACGAGTGGAAGCCATGTTATAGATGCGCGCAACCGCCTTTGTAATTCGCATAGATACTAGTGTACAATGGTACATCGTGGCCATATTTTTTTGTTCCTCGGTACCGAAAAAAAAACTACATCACTGTGCGAGGTTCGAGTAAACAACTAGCCGATAAGGCAGAATGCCGCGACGTGCTTCATGCCACTGCAAAGAGGAAAAAAAATACAAGAATCGAACCTAACCATCAACCTAATGACATACGACGAGAACAATAAAAATCAGACTGACATTGCAAGTCGTCCTTCTCCACGCCATCCTGACTAAGCCCAATGCAGGGCAAATGCATCTTGTTCCGCGCGAGCCGCGGCCACCTTATAACCGCAAACTTTTTAATCGCATCACCCACATAACTGTCTGCCGCCTGCTGCTACGGTTCCCTTCCCTTGGAATCCAGTCTGTTACCCTTAAGGATCACTGCTTATCTTGCCTTCGCAATATATGCTCTGCCCAAGGAAATTTCTTCCTCTTGATTTCGACTACGATGTCCTTAACCTGTACTTGAACCCTGGCCCAATCTGCCCTCTTCCAGTCGCTTTACGTTGCCCGTGCCATTTTTGTTTCCATAGCTCTTTTATTTTATTTTTATTTCATGCCTTGGCGTTGTTTCTATGTTACCAAATTTAAAAAGTAAATCATAATGTGGTCCCGACAACCTTCCTAACGTGTTTCTGAAGCGATATGCTGAATCTGTTGCAAAGTTTCTAGTTATTATATTTCGTATTTCATTCCTTCATGCACAATTACCGAGCGACCGGAAGATATCCAGGGTTGCGCCAACACACAAGAAAGGTGACCGCGCATTCTTACAAAATTACCGTCCAATATCGCTAACATCATCACGTTGTAAACTAATCGAACAATTTATTGCCAACCAGAATAATGAATTTTAGATGCGCACGCAGTCCTAATTTTCAGCACGGGTTCAGAAAAGGATACACAACAATTGCACAACTACTGAGAGTAATACATTCAATAGCTTCATGTCTTGATAAGAACGGTCAGATTGATGAAATATTTCTTTACTTCAGCAAAGCTCCCGAGAGAGTTCCATTTGACAAACTAATATTAAAACTCAGACGCATTGGCCTCCTGGAAATTTTAATCATATGAATAACAAACCATTTAACCAATCGCTATCAATTTGTAGCAGTTAATGAGCGACAATCAGGTTGTCTTCCGTTCAGCTGTGGCGTTCCCCAAGGAAGTGTGCTGGGGTCATTATTGTTTTTCTTATATAATAATGGCATTACTACTGAACTTGATGCGAATGGAATGTTCAGGTGGTTTGCGGATTATTGTGTGTTTTTTCAAGAAAGAACTTCAATTAACGACCAAATCCATCTCAGCTCCTCTCTTGCCAAGACTTTTGAATGGTGTGAAATGTGGGACATGGTACTTAACACTGATGAGACCGTCTTTCTTCGCTTCTCTCGCAAAAAAGCTTACGGGCTGGGTTCGTCACCTTTGTTGGAAGAGACTAAATATAGGTATTTGGTTGTCACACTTACTAATACTTTATCATGGAATTTACATATAGATAACATCTGCTCTTCCGCATTCCGTAAAGTATACTTTTTAAGACATAAGCTTAGAAATTGTCCCCCTAGCCTGAAGTTACTTGCTTACCTTATTAGACCAAAACTTGAATATGCATGCGTTGTCTGGGACCCGTTTACTCAACACAATATCACCCGCCTAAAACAGGTACAGAGAAAAGCTGTATGGTAGGTTTATTTACTCTAACTTTTCCCCGTATGACTCACCCTCTGAAATAATGCAGGTTAATGGCATTCAATGTCTTGAACAACGGAAAAAAAATTACGTTTGGAATTTCTTTTCTTGTTTTGGAATCAAGATATAGCTATTAACCCTTCTCCATATCTGTCGCTTTCGAGGTCGCGGCATACGCGCCACCATGGTCCTAACTCTCTGACGCCCTATTTTGCGCGAACCGAGTTATTCAAGTGTTCATTTTTTCCTCGCGCTGTAACCGACTGGAATGATTCTATATTGCCTTTCGCCACACTTTGATGTTTATTAACTTTGTTATTATTGTTTTGTTGCCATTTAACTCACCCTACTTGGACCTGTACAAGGTTTGGAGCATTGAATAAAGTTTAACCCTTTTCGTTCGCCACCACGTTTCTACCCCTTAAGTGAGTACCGGTAAGATACCGCTGTTTAACTTTTCTAGTCAGAGATATTGGTAAACATTCGTTCAAGATCTCTGCGAACCTGCCAAATATGCTCCGCCCCTTTCTTATTCTTCTAGTTATTTAACTCTCGTGATCCGGATCAGCGGCCACTATGTCAACGTATTTCTTTACCACATCCGACACCTCACTACCAATGGCGAACCGCTGTTACCTTGCAAGACTGTTGAAGAACTTTTGTTTTCTGCATGCAAATTTTAAGATTAACCGTTCGGCTTTGCCTTCTAACTCATGAATCATGCTTTGGAGTTTATCTCCTGGGTGACTTAGCAAGTCAATTTCATCAGCAAATCGCAGAATACAAGGCTTCTCTTGATTACATCTTATACCCAACTGTTCCCAATCCATTCTTCTGAATACATTTCCGTAAACAGGTGGTGAATAGCATTGGCGGGATTATGTCTTCCTGTCTGACACCTTTTCCTATGTGAATATTATAGCTCATTTTACGGAGGACACTGGTAGCTGTCCATCTTCCGGTATTTTCACATAAGGCTCTTTTATACCCTTATACCGCAATGCCTTCATGACTGCTGAGTCAGGCAGTCAAACTGAGTCAAATGCTTTCTCGTGATCTCGAAAGGCTCCATATATAGGCATCTTGAACAAACAGCGCGAACAAAGACGAGCACAAAAGACAAGAAAGCGAACGACACGGCGCTTTGTTCGCGCTGTTTGTTCAAGATGCTTAACCAACTAGCCCGCCAAAACGTGTTAACGCAACTCATTTCCATATATAGGGTTGGTTACACTCTGCGGATTGCGCTATCAGTTGATTGATATTGTGGATATCATATATTGTCGAGTGCCCTTTACCAAAGGTTGCTTGATGATTTGGTTGATTGAAGACCAAGGTTGTCCTTACTCTGTCACCAATTATACTAATAAATACTTTATAGAGAATAGACAGTCAGCTGATCAGTATTAAAATTTTCAAGTAGTTTATGTCTCCTTTCTTTTGGATTAAGGTGATGTCTTGGTTCTTCGAAACTTCTGGTACATTCGAGCTAATAAGGTATTGCTTATACAGGGTGCCTCGATTTTATAGCACACTCTCCCCTCCATCCTTCAAGAGATCTGCTGCTTCCTGATCTTCACTATCTGCTCTTCCCCTTTTTATTGCTGCGAAAGCTTTCAATACTTCGACTTTCATTACTGGCGGTATACCCAGTATTCTGTGGTACCGCCTCTCTCATTACCTTTGTGATCAGCTTGCCTACTGCACTGATTTGTGTAGAGCTTGTCGGCTACTTTAACATTATGATTGCATATGACACCCTTTGTCTCTTAAGGAATAAAGGAATACATTTGGATTTCGCTATGCGTATTTTCCTCTTCAACCGCTTTTAAGCTACCTCCGTTCTTTAGAGGATGGTCGATTCTCTCACATATCAAACTTCCTTATGCAGGCTACCTATGGGTTATTGGTAAGATTTGATAGCCATGACAGTTCTATTCTGTCTGTGGGGTGAGACGACAATATACAAAATGAAGGCATTGGTGATAGGGTAAAATCATGGTACGAACTATGCCAAAACAAGCAATAAAGAATGAAACAACTAGAAACAAGTGCAGAGGTGAACATTCAAACCAGAAAAAAATTATTCATTTCCGGGCCTGAAAAGCAATTTATAACCAAGCACGGGACATGAAAGACATCATAACATTATAAATAGCCACTTAGAAATTGACGACTTCATTTTGCGAACGCGAAATAGATGGAGTGTTGTCACATTCTAATTAGTTTTTCAATTGGGAGAAGCTTGGAGTCGCGGAAAAAATGGCTGCGGCTTTGCTCAGCAAACCCTGGTTATGCAAGTGAAAGCTATCAGTATGAGAACTTCCTTCCAGTGTCTCGCCAGCCTCCGCCGCGGCTGCGTCCAAGGCTCGTGGCTTCCTCTTCCGGCACCTTTCGCTCGCTGTTGAACCTGGCGAAGCTCCCGCTCTTCATCGGTTTCGGCTGCCCGTTTAGCGCGTCTGCGCTCCCTATCGATTGCCAAATCACCTCGCACTGTTGGCAATGTCGACCGAACGACCAAACTCGACCGTGCGAGTACCCAGTCCCGACGACGTCGGTTCCGGCTGTTTTGCTTCTTCCACAGCGAGACACTGGATAGGCAGCGCGCAGCGGCCGCGGAGACGGTGGAGCGCGCAGGTGCAGCTGCTGCGAGTCACGTGGCACGTCAAGTGGTGACGTACGCAGCTCTGCTCCTCCTGTTCAAGGTCATTCGCGCCGACAAAGCGAAATAGGCGTCTCTAGCCGAGTAAAGTACTCGCTTTAAAACTGTTGAATGTCTGCGGCCATGGCTTGGTTTTCGTTTCTTTGTCTCCAGTGCTGTATGATTCGCGCTGTCATAACTTTTATAGGCCTAATAAACGTAAACTGTACGCTTTAGCGTCCTGAAGCAAGACTTGAGCCACGAACGATGCCGCATTGCAGGCTCTGCAATTATTGAGACCACCTGTGTTTGTTCAATCTGAGCTAACATCGCACAGCACATGCGCGCCTTTTGCGTTTTGTCTCCAACGGAATGCAGTCGCGGCAGCCTGGATTGGACGCACTTCCTCCGCCTCTGTAGTCGAGTGCCCTAATTACTTAGATATTTCCAAATTCAAGGTGGGGTGGAAGTGAGGAAGTTGGGCTCAAGTGACTAGGAATTTTGCGGCGGTCAGGTGCCCACAGCTGCCCAGGACCAGGAAGAAGGCTCTTCCGTGCAGTAGCCATAGTCCGGCTGCTGATGACGATAACTTTCCACCACTTGGGAATATCTAGTGAGAGGCGACATCCAGCTTTTCATTGATATTTTCCTCTTCCTTTCACAACGACAAGCGTTACTGGTGAGGAAACCCATCCAACAGCTATGTGTTCGCGCGGCTACATCCTAAAGATTAGAAAGGGAGAGGTGCCGGGAGGGCAGAGCCGGGACGCCGTTGTTTTTCTTGCTTGTTTTTTCCGTTTCAGTACCATGTACGAAATTCTGCTGGCATTTTCTCCTCGTTTTCCAGTTTGGGGTCTTAGACTTACAAGCCTTGTATTGGCCGTGATAGGCCTGATTCTGCTTGCATGCTCCCTAGAATACGATGTAATATACTTTTATGTTTTAGCGTGAGCTACCCTGGCCGAGGTCGAGCAGTTTCGCGTGGCTCCTGGAGAGCCGTGCTGCGCATGCGCGAGAAGCAGTGACGTCACACGGCGCACAGCTGGCGCGCCGTCATAGCCGCGGCAGACGCACTGGCGCCGGCACGTGCCCAGCTGTGCGCCTTCTTTGCGCAGTAGCCAAATCTGACACTGCGCCGGAGCCGCTTGATAGCGCCTCTCATTTTGTGCGCATGCGCAGGGGTATCAGTGGGGGCATACATATAGCGGGGCGTTTGCCAGTGTGATATAGCCATGGAGAGGGAGAGCGAAATTGCTGCTCACGCTACGTATATCCTGGCATAGCAGAGCTAAGCCACTGCTAAATTTTAGTATTGGTATTTACTCATTACTTCGAATATAAGAAAAGGGCGGGGTGAAGGTACGAAAACACCCTATGAGCTACAAGGGAAATGCAGAACTGTAGCAAAATATAGAGCATACTTGTTTTGTCTGCGCTTTTTTCTCAGCCTTTATCATCTGGCACCATCCTTCACGACTTGCGTGTAGCCAAAGTAACACCTATTTTCAAACCTGGCCTCCACTCTGATCCTCATAGACCCATTTCATTGACTTTCTATTTTTTCATGCTCCTTGAACACGTCATACACACTATGATCATTCGTTATCTTGAAGATCATAATATCATTAAATGTCAGCTCGGTTTTCGCAAGGTATTTTCTTGCGACACTCAGCTCGCCGGAATTACTAACGACTTATTTGCTTTTTTTGGATGCGGGAATTCAAGTCGATGCTTTGTTTTTAGAGTTTTCAAAGGCATTTGATCGGATTCCCCACCATAGCATACTTCTTAAGCTATCGCAACTTAATGTTCACCGTCAGGTACTTGCATAGATTAAAGACTTTCATCTCGCGTTCAGTTCACTTCTATTAATGGTTCCAACTCTGCAATGGCCAATGTCACATCATGTGCACCCCTGGAGAGTGTGATAGGTCCCCTGATCTTTCTAATAATTATTAATGACTTGCCAAATTACATTTCTTCACAAATTAGACTGTCTGTTGACTGTATTGTGTACAGAACCATTACAATTGACTCTGACCGACAATCTTTACAAAATAACCACGATTCTTATTACGCTTGGTGCCAGTTATGACTTATGACCCTAAATCCCTCTAAGACAAAGCTCGTCTCCTTTACTAGAAATTCTTATTGCATCCCAACCACATACTCTTTTAATGCCATAACAGTTGGGACAACTTCCACGTACAAGTATTTAGGAGTTTACCTACAATCAGACTTAACCTGGAACTATCATATTAATTAGATTCTAGCAGCTGCTAAGCGTTCTCTTGGCCTTTTAAAACTTAACCTTCGACATGCTCCGGCGCACGTGCGTCAACTTGCTTATATTACATTAATTAGACCTAAAATTGAGTATGCTTCAGCCTAATGGGACCCAGATCAAGCCTACATCAGAGATAACATAGAATCCCTGCAAAATCGTGTTGCTCGTATCATTTATTCTGACTACTCACGTTTTACTAGCGTCACGGCGTTAAAAGCTCGTGCTGGACTTGACAACCTTTCGCATCGTCGCAAAATGGCTCGCTTAACTCTTTTCCACAAAATTTACCATCATCCGTTGCTTCGCGGCGATTTCTTTCACTCACCCTTAGTAGTGTTTCCACGCCGTAACTACCCTTTCAAGATAAAACGCATCACATGTCACAATTCATGTTTTGCCATATCATTCATCCCCAAAACTATTATTGATTGGAAGCGGCTTCCACAATCGCAACTGAAACGAATACATCATTTCATAAACTTTTAAAAAATCCAAGCGATGTGTAGTTTGCTCCTAGTTGTTTTGGGCTCACCATAATGTGTATGAGGTTTGTTTTTTCGTTCTGTTTATTACCTTTTATTTTTTATTATGTTCATTTTGCGTTTTGTTGTTCCGCCACATTTTGATACCTGCAAATTGTCAATTATTTTGCTTTTCGTGTTTTGTTTTTGTTCTCTTCCTCATATTAGATATTCCTTCTTGTATCTTCATGTTCGAATTTTCATTCCCCCCCCCCCCCCCCCTATGTAATACCCTCGTGAGGAGGGCCTTTAGAGGTATCTTTAAATAAATGAAATAAATAAATACACCATCATACATTGTCACAGTTAAACTCCGCTTTTAAAAATTGGGACTCCTCTATAGTGCGTGGCAAAAATAAGAACGTGACTACATTTATTTGTACGCAATGAGGTTTTCGTCATTTGGGGTGCCGCGTTTGCGAGTTCATGGAAAAGAAGAAAAAATTGAAGTTTAATTTATAAGTATCGGGTGTGATTAGCCTTCGCAACCTCAGTGGCCGATTAAAGTGATAAGATTCACGAATGATAAACTCTAATATTATTATAGTAATAAGTTTATTTCTGCCTAAAAAAGTACATGGACACAGGAGCTACAGAGAATGCAGTCAAAAACAGCTCCACAAGGTCGCAGCCCCCATTTTACAAAGCAGGAGCAACAGACCAGCAACAACTCAGCCGGCTTTTAGAATTAAACAAATGACAAAATTAAGAAAAATGAAAGGAAAAGGAACAAACATAACGTCAAAAATTACAATGTCGCTGAAGGTGGACTAAGCATAAACCGCAAAAACAATTTTGTTACATATGTATAACACTTCCATGCATCAAGTAAACAACAAGGAAGTAAAGGCAGTTATGGTGGCATAAGTAAGGACGAAAAATGTTTAGCGCTAGCTTCTATATACATCTCACACAGTGTCCGATGGGTTCAGTTGAACAAGTTAAAATGATGTGTAAGCATTTCGAACGGAAGCAAGTGTGTATTGCAAACGTTTTTGCGCGGAGCTTAGGCGTGCTGCTGGCCCCATCTAGTTTTCGTGTTGTTTAAGAGGGTAACTTAACGTTTTTTCCATAAATTTGACTAGTGTCCAATATAATTTTCATTTTTAATTTCTAGTTTAAACCAAATGCTTAACCGGCGTAGATATAACTTAAAGATTAGGATCATAACAGCTTGGAGAAGGGGACAATTGCTTGATTCCCTTACTTCCTTACGTTGTTAATACCCTTCCAGTGTGTTTTCTCAACGTGTTAATTATTAATTTTATTATTCGCAAGCACTGTAGCACATGTATATTTGAGTTTTAGCTACACCAGTTTAGGTAAGAAGTAGCAGTTTACCGGTGTTCGGCAAATGTGGGTTTAACCAGTTTATATCTATGTATAAAACCAAAAGAACTAAGCTGCATGAGAAAAGGAACTTTTCGAGCCCCCTTCTTATAAGTTGGCACATCCTTAGCAGCAGGCGCCTCCATCCACGATCCGCCCACTGCCAAGGAGGGAAGGTGGGGGGGGGGACTCTTACGCCTTTAAATTTTTTTCGTTTATTCGCACGAAGCTTCGTAATGTTCGTTTATATTGAAAGTCGCCAGTAAGTGGTTTTATCAGTTCGTTTGTGGAGCAAGATGAGCCCACATTTATCGCAAATGATAGCAGACACGCACACAAGCCTCTATATTCGGCATTATCGTAAATGCTCCTTGGGCCTTATCTCGAAAGTTCTTTGCAGGATTAACTTGAACGTGGTCGACAGCGGGGGGGGGGGGGGGGGGGGGGGGGGGGACCGAGAAAATAGTCAATATCCTATGTACCCCTACATTCAGTATATAGTCAGTAATATCTGCAGCCCAAATTTCTGTAGCCCAGAGTTTGCGGCCCAGTTGACTATAGCGCTCCAAACGGCTGGAGTGGCAACATTCATTGTTTTTAAGTGCATGCAGTTTTATTGCTAGCACGTTCTAGGCCCAGCTGCTCTCGGCCTTGTAATGATGAGGGGTATTTTGTTGTTTGTGTGTTCTCCTAATGTTTAAACGAGAAAACACTTTTTGTGCTAGCAAAATGTGCAAACAGATAACATTTTGATGCACACCCGAGACATCGAAGCCGCTGCGTCACTGCCCTTGTCTTACACTGGAATTCCTGAAAAGAGGCGCCAGACGCGTAGTGAAATGAATATTTATTTCCCTCCATATAAAGGCCCAAGCCGAAACAGTTGCTGTACAATTTGGCACAGTATTAGGCTCGTTCCGGGCTGCGTCTCCGTTTTTTTTTATTGTTGGGACAACACGCCACACACCAGTAGCTGTCGCTTTCACCGAATGCCATGGGGTGGAAAACGTAAATTAACAGCACGTGCTGTTTATATAAACCTCGTAACACAACTGCGCATAGAGGAGAAAAGTACGAAAGTGGCATAGGAGGAGGAGGAAGAGGAGGAAGAAGAGGAAATGCCGGGAGGTTAACCGGAAGAATAATTGGTTTGCAACCCTAAAAGGGGGGAAAGGGGTTAGAGGATAAAACATGACACGAGAAAAGCGAGGTCACTATGAAAAGTCAGCGTTCTTAAAAGTCACAGCCTATCGTGCAGGCGAGTGGTTCGTAAGAAGCGGAGCAGCGCCTTGGAGGCATTAAGCGACGACGATCGTCGCGGCCAGTGGCCGAGAATCTCAGTGGGTGTGGATCAAGACGCACCAGCGCACGGCAGAGCGACTGCCTTTCGGCGCTATAGGCAGGGGCAGTCACAAAGAATGTGGGATGTAATCTCGTCATGCCCGCAGAAGGCAAATTCACGGCTATCATTCATACCAATTAAGAACGAGTAATGACTGGTGAAAGCAACGCCAAGCCTTAGGCGACACAGCAAAGTTTCTTCACGTCGTAGTAGGCCGGATGGAAGCCGAAGCTTCAGATCCGGGTCCAAGGCTTTTAAACGCGATTCAGCTAATTTGCAGGAATTCGACGACTCAAGCGTGATGTCTCGTGCAAGAGCGCAAAATCTGCCCGCTGCGTGTGATCTCGAAAAGGGGATCGACACAAAATCGCCATCGCGGTGAGCTGTTCGCGCGACCTCATCCGAGCGGTGATTGCCTGCTATGCCGTTGCGAACTGGTGGTCATTGGTAGATAATGTCGTGCCCTTTATTTATGACACAGTGATATAGTTGTCGGATTTCCGCGACCAGTTGTTCATGGACTTCACGGTGAAGGGAAGCTTGTCAGCCTAGGAGGGCAGCTTTCGAATCGGTGAAAGTAGACCACTGCTGAGGGCGCTGGTGATTTATGTGCTCAATGGCGACACGAAGAGCAGTGAGTTCTGCAGCCGTCGAAGAAGTCTGGTGAGCTATCTTAACTCTGATTTCGGTAGCCCTTGCGAGGATGTCCACGGAGACCGAAGAACTGGCATGGTTCACAGAGCCCTCGGTGTAGACGTGCGCCCGGTTTGCATGGTACTCATGGAAATAATCAAGAGTGTCCTGTTTCAGTTATATCAGCGATAAATCGATCTTCTTCCTGCCAGGTTTTGAAAGAAGCATACGGGGATTATGCAGGCTCCAAAGTGGTGAGGACGGTCCAGAGGCGGGTGTAAACTGGGACGGCAGAATGGCGCTATGTGCATCAATAGCGTTTGTAAACGATGTGTGCGGCCTGGGAATAGATAGAGTGGCAATATGGTGAGAGGGAACCCGGGATGTGTCACAAATGTGCCCTCAGTGCGTCAACTTTTACGTAGGTAGGGACTGGATTCTCCTGAGTGATGAGCAGAGATGCGGCTGTAGAGCCACATTTAGGCAATCCTATAGGCAGGTCCGGAGAGCTGGAGCTTGGACGATTTGCAGTCTTCGTATGTTTGTTTTCCGAATGGTTCCGGTGCAGGGAGGCTGTAGCAAAGGAATCCCATGAATAAGGCGTTGTAGAGCTGCATCATGTACCGCAGTGACGCTCCCCACGACTTTTCCCCCGAGAAAGGGGAGGATGTGAGAAATCGTTGTCAATCTCTTTTTCATATATGAAATATGGGGGGTCCATGATAGGTTTCCGTCGATGATTACTTCCAGAAACCGATGGCTCTTCGCGTAGTATATTGCTGTGCCGTTTATGCACACGTCATAATGAGACATGTTCTTCCGTGTAAAGGGCACAAGCGAGCACTTTTCTGCTGAAATCTGTAAGCCTTGCAAATGGAGGTAGGCCACAAGAATACTTGACGTCTTTCAAAGGCTTGCTTGAACTTATGGGCGCATAACTCCAGCTGCACAAATCTAGATGTCATCCGCATAGATTGAGAGTTGCGCCGACTGTGGTAGTATGTAGACAAGCCCGGAAAGTGCAAAGTTGAGTAGGGTTCGGCTAAACACTCCACTCTGCGGTACTATACGGGAAGTGAAATGAGAAGATGTTGGGCCATCCTCAGCATGCAAAAAGAGAGATCTGTGGATAAATAACTACATATCCAGCAGAATACGCGACCACCAAGCTCGGCAGCCTCCAGAGCGTCCAAAATAGCCGTGTGAGTTATATGGTCGTATGCGCCCTTTTTATCCATAATCAATGCCACGGTATAGCACTTCAAATGTTTTTGAAGCTTAACGGATGGCATCAGGTCGACCACGTTGCCAATTGAAGAGCGTCCACGTCGAATTCAGGACATTATAGCCGGGCATATACGGTTGCGCTCAAGGTACTACTCAATACGCGTAAGTACCATCCTTTCCAGTATTTTGCCAACGCAGCTAGCCAGCTCAATTGGACGGTATGATGTGAGGTCAAGTGGCGATTTCTCTGGTTTCAGGAGCGGAACTAGACGACTGGGCTTCCACTCGTCTGGTCCTGTGCCCTCATGCTCTGATTTGTTGTGGCACTCCAAAAGGACACGCCTAGCTTCTTGTCCAAGGTTTGCAAGTGCAGAAAATGGCACACGTCGAGTCCCGGCGATTATGACAGTCTGCAACAAGCCAGCGCGGCATCAAGTGCCTCCACGGAGAAGGGAAGGTCCATCCGAGATTCCCGAGAAGCGGGAACATCGCTGCAATGCATCGTTGTGGGTGGGGTGAATGGTCCTGCTACCCCAGCGCAGAAATCCTCAGCTACCTGGACTTCGCCACGTCGTTAGTAGAGTGCCAGGGACTTGAAAGGGTGCAGCTGGTGTGGGAATGTTCGGAGGTCGCGAGCAACATTCCAGATGCGTGACAATGGTTTCAGTTGATCAAGTGTTTCACAGAATGATTTCTGACGTTGTGCCTGGAGGTTTTGAATTCTGCGCTGAATTTTCTTTTGCATGCGCCTCGCATCTCTGAGGTCAAGGCTGGACTTTGTGCGTCGGTTTCTACACTCTGTCCTCCGTCGCAGTGGTCGTAGGCGCTGCAGATATATATCAAATTCTGGGTGCATTGTAAAAAAAGTGAATATCCTTGTCGCGTTTTCCATGGCCTCCTTAATTTTCTCTTCTAAACCAACGGAGGAACCTTCTCTGCAAGCATCTTCCATAAGTGCTTGAAACACTGACCAATTCATGCGTCGCATGCGTGTGTAAGAGGTGCATGTGGAAAGGCCAGTAATGATCAGATATATACGGATACAGTCACTTTTGCGGGTTTTAATATCCGGAAACCAATGGACGTTGCTGATAAGGCACCGAGAAACGAGAGCCAACGCGAGGAAGCAGCAGTAAGTTTTCGATCGAATGTACGTTGGGGAGCCGTCATTTAGACACTGAAGGTAATGGTCAGAGGACAAGGACACAAGCTTTCGTCTCTTAACATTCATTCTAAAGGCTCCCCACATGATGTGGTGAGCGGTAAAATCGCCCTTGACGATCCAAGGGTCGTGTGTAACCGCGATGAAGTCACTCAATTGTGCGACATCAAATCGACTTGATGCCGACAGATACGCACCCACAAGCTTAAACGTGAGATTACACCTCTTCACTGTTAGGCAAACGTACTGGTTGTCGGTATTGGGGAGAACTGGATGAGGCACATATGTAAGTTCACGCAGAATGCAGACGATGACTTTACTGTTCCCTCGGTGTGTAGGAGATGCAAACGCCTGACAGACGCAATATCGTTGGTACAATCGGCTCAAAATTGACAAGAATCGGGCAATTATTTAAGTAAACATATTGCCGAATATCTAAAATTCATTACTGGAGTCCGCGGCCATTCCATTGAAAAAAAGAGTTTTGCTTCAGCTGCTGTCCAAATGTTAACGATGGGGGAGCCATTGTTCGGGCTACTGTAGACCCGCTAGAACTGAAGTCAGCGCGTCCGGTACTTGCAGCGCATCTGTGCTGCTGCCGTGGGCAGGCCTTCCAGCACAGTGCGTATGGCACACAAGCGGATTTGAGCATTGCCATAACCTGCAAGTCTTGGCCATGGCCGAGGTCTTGGCCTTTCTCCTGATAAACAATAAGCGCAGAACATGGAGATGGCATAGACTTTCCTAGCCCCGACACCCAGTGCTAGCCACTGGGCCAGCACTGGGTGACGGGGGTGATGCCCAGGTAACGTCCGAAGCAGCAAGTCCAGCTTCTCCAACCGTCGGGCTCCCTTGATTTAGTACGGCAGGTGGAGGAGGGGGTCGAGATGAAGCAGTGCTGGATGCCTCCCTACCACAAGCAACGGCTTTCTTTGAAGTTCTTCGGAGGCGCGAACGAAGTGGTCGCACCTTAGCAGCGGCTTCTCTGTGCGTGGAATGGTCACGCACCATTTGCTTCAGCACTTCTCGTTCGTTCTGCCAGCGGGGGCAGTCTTTCAAAGAGGAATCGTGAGGGCCATGGCAGTTGGCACACTTCAGGGTGGTCGCGCGGCAAACGCCGCCGCTGTGGGACTCAGAGCATCTAGGGCACTTCAGCTTCTTCCTTTCGGTGCACAAAGTGCGCGATGGGCTGCCACCCAGCCGCTGCTGGTACAGAGGCTGCATTATATCATCTCTAAAAAAGCGTCGAACCGAAGCATGCACAAGAGAAGAAAAAAGCATTCACGAGAAACATGCAGTGATGGCGTGGCTTTGGGCCACTAGCTCAGGTCTCGGGAAAAATAAGATTTCATCCGCACAACATGGACCACTTCGAGACTCTGCTGACGACGAATAGTTGTAGGAGAGCTATCTGGAAAAACTTGGTATATCACGTCGCTCACTTGACGGAGCGCTTTGAAGAGACTGAAGCACTGCTTGAAAAGTATCTCGAAAAGCCCTCGACGTCGATTGGGAGTCCACACCCACACCCTGCCATCCGGTTCGAACGTTCCTACTCGGTGGCGTTGGTTGCAACCGGGCATCGCGACCTAGCTAGTTCCAATTTCTCAGTCTTGCAAGCTGCCGCGCTTCTTCTGCGCCTCGGGTGAAATGCTCTGCACCAAATTCGGTGTCAAAGCTATCATGGGGCAACATGGCTTCTAGCATTGTGGACACCTCGCGGCCATACAGTAGAGCGAAGGGCGTCATTTCCGTGGTTTCTTGTGCCGTGTTGTATTCGAAGGTGGCGTAAATCAGGATGTCACCCAAAGACCAATGTTTAACATCCACGTGCATATACACCATGTCAGCGAGAGTTTTGTTGAGACGTTCGGTAGGGCATTCGTTTCTGGATGGTATGCGGTTGACTAACGATGGATAGTGCTACTCAGCTGCATGATGAATTCCAGCAGCTTGGCAGTGAAAGCCGTGCAGCGCTCGGTTATTATAACTTTATAACTGCGGCGGGCGCCGTCCCATAGGACTATGCGCTCGACCAAGAATATCGCTGTCGCGGCCACCGTGCCGCGCTGGATGGCCTAGGTTTCAGCGTAGCCCAATTATCCACCTGCTTCCCGAGGAGGAAGTTGGGAAAGGACCCAACATATCCATGCCAACTTGCTCAAACAGGAGTCTGGGCACTTGTACACGGTGCAGTAAACCGGCTGGTCGTAGAGACAGTACTTTCCGTCGCTGGCAAGCGTGACACGTTCTCACGAAGTGGCGAACTGCCGCCGCAAGTTTTGGCCAGTAGTAAGTCCTTTTGATGCGAGCCAGAGCACGGGAGTACCCTAGGTGATCGGTGGTGTTGCTTGTCATAAAATGCCTGCAAGATTTCTGTGCGCAGAGACTCTGGCACGACAAGGAGATAATCTCTTCCCGTTGGAGCAAAGTTGATCTTGTATAGAACGTTGTTTTGCATACAAAACGAGGACTGCGCTCTAGCGAAACAACGCGGATTTCCGGAATATGCGCTTCCTGGAAGCCGATCAGTGGTTCGAACTTCGGGTCCTCGCGTTTCTGCTGCGAAACAGTTATTGCGTCGATGGCCGCGATGACAGGAAAGCCCGGTTCTTCGCCCTCGTTCGCAGCCTCGACTGGAGAGCGGGACAAGTAGTCAGCGTCTTTGTGCTGGCGCGCGGACTTGTACACGATGGTCCTGTCAAACTCCCGTAGACGTAAGGTCCATCGTGCTAGGCAGCCAGAGAGATAGCGTAAGGTGGTCAGCCAGCATAGAGAGTGGTGGTCGCTCACGATCCGAAAGTGGCGGCCGTACAGATACCGTCCGAGTTTCATTACAGCCCATGCAACAGCGATGCATTCTTTCTCGATGGTTGAATAATTGGATTAAGCGCGGACAAAGTCCGGCTGGCGTACGCTATGACTCGCTCGCCTCCGTCCTGCTACTGAACGAGTACAGCGCCGAGGCCGACGTTGCTGGCATTTGTGTGGAGGAGAGGCTCGGCATGAGCATAGAAGCTGGCAAGTACGGGTGTTTTAGCAAGCAGTGCAGTAAGCCATCGAATGTCTGTAGGGAAGTTGGCAATGACTGCAGTTTTAGGGGGATCGGGGTCGACGCCTCAGTGGCTGACAACGTGGTCCAGGAAGCGCAGCTTTTCGTAACCAAAGTGGCATTTTTCAGGTTTCAGCCTCAGTCCAGCAGTTCTTATATCTTGTATCATGGCAGAAAGGCTGTGGAGGTGTCCCTAAAATATTGGCGACAACATCATCCTGATACACTAGGCATGTTTGCTTTTTAAGGCCCGATAAGACTGCGTCGATCATTTGCTGAAATTTCGCTACAGCGGAGCACAATCCGAAAGGTAAGACATTTAATTAATAAAGTCGATCGGGCGAAATAAACGCCGTCTTCTCGCAGTCCCGTTCGTCAACTTCGATTGGCCATTAGCCGCTCTTCAGACCGAGCGAAGAAAAGTTGCGCGCGTGACGCAGCAGGTCCAAAGAGTCATTTGTGCGCGGTAATGGGTAGACGTTTTTTATCTGGTTAAGATTGCTGTAGTTAACAGAAAACCGTAGACTGCCGTCTTTATTCTTACCCAGAGCAACAGGTGATGTCTAGGGGCTCCTCGATGGCGGTATGCCACAGTCATTCAACTTTGCATCCACCTGCTGAGCGATGACTTCACGTTCCAGGGGTGATACTCGGTATGGGTGCTGTCGGAGTGGGGCGGATACGTTCGTCAGTTACAATGAAGTGCTTCGTAAAGGGCTTCTGATTGACCACGTAGGTGGACAAGAAACATTTTTGAATGTGTGACAGCACCGTGACGAGTGAATCTTTCTCGGCCGGTGAAAAGGCGGGGTTTACATCTAGGCCGAATTGAGGCGTCCGACATACAGCCCTGGAGTGCGAGACAGTGGTAAGTTTTCGGATATGTCTTCAAAGCATGACACCGTGGAGCCCTTATCAGTGTGCTGCAGTTCGTTCGCGAAATTTATAAGAAGCACGTCCGCTATGCCATGGGTCAGATGGACAATACCGCGTGGAACGCAGACGCCTTTATGCAAAACAAGGTCAAGGTTATGTTCGGCAACACTAGTAGCACTGGATATGTCGTCGCAGAGGCCGGTAACGAGCGCACATGAGCGCGGCGGCGTGGTTGCGTCCACGTCCGTGATTCGCAAAGGTGTGCGGCGTTGTTCGGAGTTTGCTGTGTTTCCTGTGCGCTTGGAAAACGTGACCAAACGGCGACGAACGTTAATTACGATACCATGCTCTCGCAAACAGTCCATGCCAAGTATAAGGTCCTTGCAACAGTGCGGCAGGACCACAAAAGCGGCAACAAACACTGAGTTCGCACTTGTGACGCGTGAAGTGCAACGGCCGGCCGGTGACATAAGGTGACCATCAGTGGTGCGAGTTTGTGGTCCCGACCATTCAGTTTTGACCTTGCTAAGGCGATCCTCAATATTTTGACACATTATTGAAAAGTCTGCGCCTGTATCAACGCCGGCAGTGACAGGTGCCCGTAAATAGGAACGGGAGGATTGGCACTTGCAATATCGTCGACAGGACGGGAACTCAGAGGCACGGGATCACTCTGTGCCGGCATCGATGTCATAGAATCGTACCGAATCGCCACGGAGGGGTCTTAAGGACAGCATATTCGTTTATCAGCAACCCCCCCCCCCCCCTTGAGGCCGCCGCATTCAGTTTCTCCAAACAGGCTTGCCAACCACCCATTTCTTGGCCCATCGGTAAACCGACGGCGGCTGGGCGACGGGTAGCGTAAAGGTGCGGGCGACTGTGGGCGGACAGTCGGAGAAGTGCGCTAGCAGCAAAGTATTCCGCGATTTCGCGAGGACGCTCATCGAACCGACGTCGCGGGGCATCACGTGAAAATCCCCGAAGCCTAATTCCACGGGAGGGGCATTGGTAATACAGGAGGCCGGCTTCCCCGCAATGGTTGCAGAACGACCGCTGACGAGGAGTGCGCCAGATGTCGGCTTTCCGAGCCGGCGGTGGTATGACGAGGTCCTGCTGAGGTGGCCGCTGGTAGGAAGGTGGCGGTAAAGCGGGCGACAGCTGCGGGTGAAATGGGAGGTGCTGTGCAGGAGGCGCCGCGAGCTCACGAACAGCTGCCGCATAATAATAATAATCAATCAATAAATCAATCAATCTTTAGTTTTCGGTGCCCAGGAACAACCCAAAGGTCTTGGTGCTGGTACACCATTCACACGCACAAAATGTAAATTTATTTCACCACAAGGGAAGACACTCAGGGGAGGTAATGCATCATCAGTCAAGGCGATAGAAAAAAAGACACATAAACTAGGCGTGACAGCAAGCATGAAGCAAAAAAACGAGAACAAGACAACAGCGAGAACAGCGGTAAATGAAAACAGCTAGAACAGGCAACAGACATATAAATAACTAATTAAACAATAATCAAAGAGAATGAACACAAGAACGACCGATAACAGCCAAGTACAGCATAAAGCAAAATACAAACAAGAATAAAGCCAATACTAATTTGAAAGAGTAAGAAAGGTCTGAAATGCAAGCTAGAAATACAATCATACACAATAAGAAATGTAATTAGTGAACGCGTTACAGACAATCAGGCGTGAGTACACAGTATTAAAGAAATAATATTAACGAAAACAAGTAGACGTGATGAACAAAAAAGGAGAGAAAAAAAATATAATACCGATGGAAATGCACAAGCGTAGTAAAGACAAAAATGCATGAAAGGGGAAGTTATGTATGAGAAAAAGAGTACTCAAAGAGGAACGTCACAGACATCCAATATAAAGGAAGGAAGAGAATTTTCGAATATATCAAGGTGAGGACAAAGAGAATTAAACAACTTTTGCATTCTGTCCTCAGGGGAGAGGGAGTGCAGGAGCGCAGAAACTTGGAATGGTCTGAATTCCCTTATGCTCTTTCGCGGTACACGCAAAAGGATACGCGCTAGGAGCTGAGGGCATAGAATGTGACCATGAAGAAGTTTATACAAGAAAATTATATCTGCCCTCACACGACGGCAGCTAAGAGAAGGAAGCTGCAGTGACCTACTCCATCTGGGACGAGAGCTGGAAGTTTTGCAACAAAACCAATCTTGAAATATGCGTAAAACCTTTAGCTGTACTCTGTCGAGTTTTTCACAGTTCGACTGCCAAGTGCCGCTGCAAACAAAAGACGCGTATTCCAATAGCGGCAAGCATATGGAGAGGTAGAGCTTTAAAAAAGGAAGTGGGGCTCGAAACTCTCTAGAAAGCCTTCATATGAAGCCGAGTGTACGCATAGCCCGCAGAGCAATGCGTTTTGTATGAGAGAAGCTGAGACTACGGTCGAAAAGTACGCCGAGGTCATTAATTTCATCAACCCTGAGCAGCGGCCTACCATTCACAGAAAAAGAGTAGAGAAGACTGTGCGTTTTACGCGTAAATGAGACAACCTTGCTTTTAGATGAATTGAGAGTGAGCCCATTTTCAAGCACCAATCAGAGAAGGCGGATATGTCCGATTGCAATGACAAGCAATCATGAAGAGTATGCCTTGAACATTTCTATTTCGTCCGCATAAAGGAGAAACGAGGAGTTTTTGACCATGGAGGAAACGTCATTGATAAAAACAGAGAACAGAAGCGGGCCTAATACCGAGCCATGAGGAACTCCGCTGGTTGGAGTGTAAACAAATGAGGTTTGTCCATTTACACTGACAAAGCAGGACCGATCAAGAAGATAGTTGCGTAGGAGGACTACAATTGAAACGTCGATCTCAAACAGCAGAAGCTTTTGAAGAAGTAATGAGTGAGTAACAACGTCGAAAGCTTTGCTCAAATCACAGTACACAGCGTCTACCTGACTCCTCTGAAGGACTTCAGCTGATGTATACATCATAAAAGTCACAAGGTTAGTTGTAGTAGAACGACCTTTTATGAAACGATGATGATTATGTATGATTACATGTTTAAACTGGAAGGAAAGTACTTTGTGCAAAGCTAATTCACTTCACTTCACTTCACTTTATTACCTTAAAGACCCCACTTTGGGGGTGTTACATAAGGGGTGGGAGTACAAATATATACTTCGTCTCACAAGATGTTTGCAGCACTACGGAAGGTAGAGCTCTCTCGTCCAATCAGGGCTGCAGAAACGCAGAAAATAGTCCCTCGAATATTTGAGGAGTGTATGACTATTAATCAAAACAATAAGCATTGCAACTAAAAACATGATTTGGACAGGTATATTTAAATGGTAGGGAGTGTTTCAATCACTGGTGAAATTACCAGACAAAGCCCGTACGGACACAGCTCTGCGGAGGCCTGCTGCGAGGTAGTGATGCGTTGCCACTATCCAACATGGCGTCGGACTAGTCTGTTGTGTCTCCTGTGTGCTCTACACCGACAGTGCGCTGTTTCCCCAAGCAGGCGAAGCAGGTGGCTTTAAATGTTCTTGAAGCGCTTCGCGTCGAGTGCGTGGGCAGTTGGAGTACAAATGCGCTCATCAAGAGGACGGCAAAACTCACGCAGGTGAGCGAGCGAACGCTTTACAAGTGGACAACGGAGACGTTGAACGCGGGCCGAGTGTTGTCACCGAAGAAGCGTGCTGGCGGAAGAGGCCGCGAGCGGACGAAGAAGCTGGACGATTTTGACCTGAGCGTGTTGCGAAGGGTGGTACACACCTTTTTCCAGAGAGGGGAAATCCCAACTATCGCGAAGGTGGTTGCGCATTTCGAAGAGGACGAAACGCTACCGACCGTGTCCGCAGCGACAATGCAGAGGATGTTGAAGAAACTTGGCTTCCGATATAAGAAGCGCTCTCGGAATGCGATGTTAATCGAAGCGACGCACATTGTGCAGTGTCGCCGCCGGTACCTGCGCCAGATAGCGGAGCTGCGACGCCAGGGTAGGCCTATTTTCTTCACCGACGAAACGTGGGTTAACGCCGGCCACACGCGAAGTCGAGTGTGGACTGACTGCACCATCCAATCTGCACACCAAGCGCATCGATCCGGACTGTCGACTGGTCTACAAAACCCCAGTGGCAAAGGTGGCAGGCTTATTGGGACGCATTGCGGTAGTGAGCAAGGTTTTGTCGAAGGCGCAGCGGAAGTTTTCCGAGCGAAAAAAAACTCGGGCGATTACCACGAGGAAATGAACGGGGAACACTACGAAAACTGGTTCTCCAGGAGACTTCTCCCACTACTACCACCCGGCAGCGTTATAGTGATGGACAACGCGCCATATCATTCTGTGAAGCAGGATAAAGTGCCGCGGTTGAGTAGCCTCAAAAAGGACATACAGGCTTGGCTGTCCGGAAAAGGTGTCGCGTGGAGCAGCGGCATGGTGAAGGCCGAGCTCATGCAGCTTGTCAGCAATGTGAACACAGGTGGGGAGCAATACCGTGTCGACTGCATTGCTAAAGCTGCTGGCCATCTCGTTGTGCGCCTGCCACCGTACCACTGCCAACTGAACCCGATAGAGCTTGTCTGGAGCGACGTCAAGGGTTTCGTGGCCAGCCAAAACAAGACGTTTAAGCTCCAAGACGTCGAGCCTCTGGTTTGGCAAGGCATCACGCAAGGGACTGTTGAGAAATGGAAGAATTACGTGCAGCATATTATCAGTGAGGAAGATGTGATGAGAAAACTGGACCACATCATCGACGATGTTGTTGACCAGGGACCGGCCATTGTTGTCAACCTGGAGGACGACACAACCAGCAGTGCTGAATTCAGTTGTTATGAGGACGATGAGATGATCGAACCCGTTTAACGTGCATTGCCTCTCGCGCAGCACATGGGCTTGTTTTGCATTTCGCCACCATCGACACTCGGCTGCCTCGGCACGCTGGAGTAAATAAATTTATATGCACATGACACGATTACTGAAATTTACTGCGACGCGACAACACAGGAACTGATGAGAACAGTACCCTGGTTGTCTCACATATATCGGTGGACACCCGAACCGCGCAGTAAAGGAAGGGATAAAGGAGGGAGGGAAAGAAGAAAGACAATATCTCGGTGGACACCCGAACCGCATCGTAAAGGAAGAGATAAAGGAGGGAAAGAAGCGAGAGAAAACTGAAAATTGAAAGTTGGATTTCGAGGAAAGGCGCGGCGCTGCGCGGTGGAACACCTGTGGCTCGGTGCTACTATAAATAGAGGTAGAAAGAAGCCACCTGGACATCAGGTGGATCGAGCCACAGGCGCGTAGGAACACACTAATGTAGTGCGCGCCATCCTGATTGGACGAGAGAGCTGTACCTTTCGTAGTGCTGCAAACATCTTGTGAGACGGAGTATAGGTTGAATATGATTGCTTACATGATATTTATGAAATGCATATTTAAATTGTTCACAAAAATTGATTGGCAGGTGATGGCATCAACGTCGTGGGGAAGGCCATTCGAGTCTTTAGCAGTGCGAAGAAAAAAGGATGCGGAAAAAGTGACGGTGCGGGTGCGTTGGCATGACACTTGCAGTGGATGGCCGGTGCGATGAGATATGCGAGCGGGCGGTGTGATGTAGGGTGGTTGTCCGAGGGAACTGTAAAAAAACTTATGAAACAGACTAAGAGAAGCAATGCGATGACGATGGGCAAGAGTTGATAAACCTGATTGTCGTTTAAGTGACGATACACTGATGTCGTATGAATAGGCAGAATGAATGAACCTCGTGGCGCTATTTTGGACAGATTCTAGTGAACTGATGAGATATGCTTGTTGCGGGCTCCAGATAGCAGATGCGTATTCTAGTTTTGGTCGAATGAGTGATTGGTAGGCGAGAAGTTTAATACTTTGAGGGGCGTGCCGTAGATGACGTTTCAAAAAACCCAATGACCGGTTAGCTGATGCGAAGATATTCGTTACATGAGAGCGCCAGGAGAGATCCTGGCACAAGGTGACACCTAGGTACTTGTATGAGTATACAGATTCTAGTGGAACGTTAGCAACGGAGTAAGGGAAAATATGGGGGTTACGCCGGCGGTGAAAAGATACGAGTTTACATTTTTTAGGATTAAGCGACATTAGCCAGTCATCGCACCAGGCATGCACTGTGTCAATGTCGTTTTGGAGCAGTGATTGGTCAATGGTGTTGGAAATCGTGTGGTAAATAACGCAGTCGTCTGCAAACAGACGAACATTGCAAACCAGGTTTGAGGGTAAGTCGTTTATGTAGATTAAGAATAGGAGGGGAGCAAGTACAGAACCTTGGGGTACGCCTGATGTTACTGGAAGAGGGTTGGAAGTCTGGCTTTTAGCGAGAACAAACTGGGAGCGGTTAGAAAGGAATTCTTCGATCCACAATAAGACGTTAGGATGCAGTTAAAAGCATGGTTAGTTTTAGCAGTAAAGGCGTGTGGGGAACTTAATCAAATGCTTTAGCAAAGTCTAGAAAAATAGCGTCAGTTTGTAAATTTAGGTCGAGGTTAGAGTGAACGTCATAAAGAAAGACGGCCAGTTGAGTTTCACATGACAAACCCTTGCGAAACCCGTGTTGTGAGGGATGAAAGAAGTTGATAGCGTCAAGAAAGTCCATGATTTGAGAATAGATGACGTGTTCCATGATTTTGCAAGGTATGCTGGTTAATGATATCGGACGGTAATTTAAAGGAGAATCTTTGTTACCGGACTTAAAGACGGGAATGACCTTTCCCACTTTCCAGTCATCCGGAATGGAACCTGTAGAAAGCGACTGTGAAAACAATAACAATAAGTACATTGCAGAAATATTCTTAGTGTTGCGCAGTATTTTGGAGTTAATTTCGTCGACGCCGGCCGATGATGAAGTTTAAGGTGTTCAATGAGCGAGGAAATGCCGGCTTCAGAAAACGCGATAGCAGGCATGCTGGACTCTATATTGACAGCGAAAGTTGCAGTTGGTGGGTGAATTTCATTAGTGAACACAGATGAAAAGGCGTTATGAAAAATGTCAGCGCACTCAATGTCATCAGCTTCCTCTCCAGACTCTTTAGTTAGAGTGATGGTATGTGCCGGGTACTCACTTATGACCTGCCAAAACTTTCTGGGATTGGAAGTCAACAATTTGGGGAGGTCGTTGTGAAGGAAAGAGAATTTTGCGTTGCGAATTTCTGATAGGTAGGTGCGTTCGGCTCTATAGTATTTTTTTCCATACGCACTCGTCGTATTGCTTTAATTTTGCCGCACGGAAAAGGCGCTTCTTTTTATTGTCGAGTCTTTTTATCGTTTTGGTATACCATGGTTTCTGGCGGTCAGAGTGGAAGCTTATTTTGGGGATGTATCTATCGGTTAGTTCGCTAATCTTTTTCTTAAAACGGGACCAATTGTCATTTACTGAATTATCGTGAAAAGATGCTTCAAATGTTGTGAGATATTGGTTTAATTCAAGACTAAAGGCTTCATAGTTTCCTTTGTCGTAGAGGCGAATAGTTTTTTTTTGATTCTGGCGTCGTGATGGGTGGAACTCAAATGTGGCGTGAATTACTTTATGGTCGCTGATTTCGCGTAGATAAGTGATAGATGAGAGGGCTTCCGGGTGGGTAGTCAGGATTAGATCTAGGATGTTTGCAACGCGGGTCGGTTCAGATACCACTTGAGTTAAGTTGAAGTTTAGGCAGACCTCGATAAAATCATTCGCTTCCCTGTTGCCGACTGCTGTCTGTGTCTGCCAGTTGATTTCTTGAAAATTGAAGTCTCCAAAAAGAATGATATGCGCTTTTGGGTATTTTCTCGTTAATTGGCTGATCACGTCGTTAAGAATTCGAGAGAAATCGGAGTTGGTATTTGGCGCTCTATAACAAACGCCCAGCAGTACGGTTTGGGGCGCAGCGCGACAAAGTAGCCATACTATCTCAAGGTCTGATGGAATATTAATAACTGTACACGAGAACTGATTGCTAACTGCGATGAGAACGCCTCCACCTCCAGCGGATGTGCGATCTTTGCGAAAAAGGTTAAAATTCGGTAAGTCAGCAACACCTTCAGTATCGGTGATGCCATAGTGAGCCATGTTTCGGTAAGTATCAGCAAGTTACTAGCAGATGAACACACAAGATTGGAGATTATTTCGCGTTTCAGAAGAAAACTACGTATGTTTGTGAAAATCGCCGAAAAGGAAAGATTAGGCTGGGGGGTGGCAGGTACATGAGCGGCTGGGGCCTGGCGGCGCAGCAACTGCTATAGTATCACTTTTACAGATTGCGATGGTTCGTCTAAGATATATCGTCGGGAACCGATGAACAGGGTTTTGTATCGCAAAGAAAAACGGTTAGACTTGCTTTTGGCAAATGTAACTAGGTGTCTGCGCACATTGCGAACGCGGCGTGAAAAATCTTCACCGACGGAGTAGTCAGTGTCCTTGAATTTGCGGCCATTAGCTAGAATTTCGTCCTTCGTTTTGAAAAGTGCGAATTTGACAATTAACGGACGGCAGCGATCAGGTACGTGGCGCCCAAGACGGTGAGTGCGGTCTATTGTTTTGGGGTCGAGGGTGATGTTCAAAAACTCGGAGCAATGGCGAATTAGTAGCTTTTCAGAGTCGGCCCACGTTTCAGATGAGTCAGGGTCCGGAATGTTGTAGAATATGAGGTTGTTTCTTCGTGATTGGTTTTCTGCTTCGTCTATGCGATCCTCGAGATCACAGAGCTGGCGAGTTGCCTGGGTGGTATGAGTGCTTAGGCTTTCTATCTCTGTGCGTAGTGACTGTATGGTTTGGTAATGACCTTCAAGAGCGCTAATGCGCCTGCTTAGATCAGAAATAAGGTTGTCTGTTGTTAGTAGCTGGTTTTTGAGGTCTGTAACTTCCGCGATTAATGTCGACTGACCGGCGGACAATTTTTTAAGTTCCGTAACTACAGTTTCGAGTGAGGCAGGGCCGGGGTTAGTCTCTATGTCGCCGGACAACAAAAGCAAGGAAATAATGACATCAGAACACTCAGTGACAATGGCAAGGCAGCATTGCGGGCTCGGCAGCTGTATCAAAAAGTAATCACTAGATTTCTTAGCGTAAAGACAACATGGCTTACTAACCTGCATGGCGAGGCAGAACGGGTTAAGCGACCGCATCGTGCCACAGCCACCGAGCCCACAAAGCGACGCCGGTGGCCGAAGCTGCTTAAAAGCTGGAGCGGGAGAGGATGTTGATGGCGATGGTGTTTCCAACTGTCTGTCGAGGGTGCAGTGCACTGGTGAGGTCAGCGCACGATCGGGCGAAGCGGTGATGGCGCAAGGCTGGCACATATCGGTTCGGTTGAGAGCGGGCGTCCATTTCGGCGAGATGTCCGGTGGACGGGCAGAAAAAGATTAGAGGTTGCACAAAGAAGAGAAATGGGGCGGTAGTTCGAAACATCAGATTTGTTTCCTGATTTGAAGGCAGGGAAAACACGCGCCGTTTTCCACACGCGAAGAAAGGCAGAATTTTTCAAACAGTTATGAAATATCGTGGTTAAAACAGGGACGAAGGTACTATTGAAGTCTTTTATTATGGCGGCTGGAATGCCATCAGGTCCAGGGGACAAAGATGGTTTTAAACACTTAAGACACTCACCAACTCCTCGTCAAGAAGAACGGAATTAGGTGCTGCAGCTGGAAGGCATACGGAATCGCAACGTTTAGATTTCTACACGGAGGAAAAGTGTTGAGGAAAGCCGTCAGCGACATTTCGAATTTCATTCCCATGAGAGTCAACTAAGTGAATATGACTATCAGATTCATTCGAATGCTTGCGAACGTATCTCCAGAATTCAGTAGGACGATTAGAGGCACTATTCTCTAAATATTCAAGATAGGACTCATGATCCCGCTTGTACAGGCGTTTGCAAAGGGAACCCAAGCGGCGAAATTCATCTGCCCATGTATCCAGCCCAGGGCGTTTCGCTTTATGGTGGGCCCGATCATAATAATAATAATAATAATAATAATAATAATAATAATAATAATAATAATAATAATAATAATAATAATAATAATAATAATAATAATAATAATAATAAATCAATCAATCAATCTTTATTTTTTCGGTGCCCAGGAACAACCCAAAGGTCTTGGTGCTGGTACACCATTCACACGCACAAAATGTACATTTATTTCACTACAAAGGAAGAAAGGAAGACACTCAGGGGAGGTAATGCAGCAGTCAAGGCGATAGAAAAAAAAAGACACATAAACTAGGCGCGACAGCAAGCATGAAACAAAAAAGCGAGAACAAGGAAACAGCGAGAACAGCGGTAAATGAAAACAGCTAGAACAGGCAACAGACATATAAATAACTAAAAAAACAATAAACAAAGAGAATGAACACAAGAACGACCGATAACAGCCAAGTACAGCATATATCAAAATACAAACAAGAATAAAGTCAGTACTAATATGAACGAATAAGAGATCTCTGAAATACAAGCTAGAAATACAATCATACACAATAAGAAATGTAATTAGTGAACGCGTTACAGACAATCAGGCGTGAGTACACAGTATTAAAGAAATAATATTAATGAAAACAAGTACACGTGATGTACAATTAAGGAGAGAAAAAAACAATATAATACCGGTGCAAACGCACAAGTGTAGTAAAGACAAAATGCATGAAAGGGGAAGTTATGTATGAGAAAAAGAGTGCTCAAAGTGGAACGTCACGGACATTCAATATAAAGGAAGGGAGAGAATTTTCGAATATATCAAGGTGAGGACAAAGAGAATTAAACAACTTTTGCATTCTGTCCTCAGGGGAGAGGAAGTGCAGGAGCGCAGAAACTTGGAATGGTCTGAATTCCCTTATGCTCTTTCGCGGTACACGCAAAAGGATACGCGCTAGGAGCTGAGGGCATAGAATGTGACCATGAAGAAGTTTATACAAGAAAATTATATCTGCCCTCACGCGACGGCAGCTAAGAGAAGGAAGCTGCAGTGAGTTACTCCGTCTGGGATGAGAGCTAGAAGTTTTGCAAGAAAACCGATGTTGAAATATGCGTAAAAACTTTATCTGAACTCTGTCGATTTTTTCACAGTTCGACTGGCAAGTGCCGCTCCAAACAACAGACGCATATTCCAAAAGCGGCAAGCATATGGAGAGGTAGAGCTTTAAGAAAGGGAGTTGGGATCGAAACTCTCTCGAAAGCCTACAGATGAAGCCGAGTGTACGCATAGCCCGTAGAGCAATGCGTTTTGTATGAGAGGAGAAGCTGAGGCTACGGTCGAAAAGTACGCCGAGGTCATTAATTTCATCAACCCTGGGCAGCGGCCTACCATTCACAGAATAAGAGTAGAGAAGACTGTGCGTTTTACGCGTAAATGAGACAACCTTGGTTTTAGATGAATTGAGAGTGAGCCCATTCTTCAAGCACCAATTAGAGAAGGCGGATATGTCCGATTGCAATGACAAGCAATCATGAAGAGTATGTATTGCCTTGAACATTTTTATATCGTCCGCATAAAGGAGAAACGAGGAGTTTTTGACCACGGAGCAAACGTCATTGATAAAAACAGAGAACAGAAGCGGGCCTAATACCGAGCCCTGAGGAACTCCGCTGGTTGGAGTGTAAACAAATGAGGTCTGTCCATTTACACTGACAAAGCAGGACCGATCAAGAAGATAGTTGCGTAAGAGGGCTACAATTGAAACGTCGATCTCAAGCAGCAGAAGCTTTTGAAGAAGTAATGAGTGAGTAACAACGTCGAAAGCTTTGCTCAAATCACAGTACACAGCGTCTACCTGACTCCTCTGAAGGACTTCAGCTGATGTATACGTCATAAAAGTCACAAGGTTAGTTGTAGTAGAACGACCTTTTATGAAACCATGCTGATTATGTATGATTACATGTTTGAGGTGGAAGGAAAGTACTTTGTGCAAAGCTAATTCAAAAAGCTTAGAGGTTGCACAAAGAAGAGAAATGGGGCGGTAGTTCGAAACATCAGATTTGTTTCCTGATTTGAAGACAGGGAAAACACGCGCCGTTTTCCACACGCGGGGAAAGGCAGAATTTTTCAAACAGTTATTAAATATCGTGGTGAAAACAGGGACGAAGGTACTATTGAAGGCTTTTATTATGGCGGCTGGAATGCCATCAGGTCCAGGGGACAAAGATGGTTTCAAACACTTAAGACTCTCACTTACTAACTTCTCGTCAAGAAGAACGGAATTAGGTGCGCCAGCTGGAAGGCATACGGAATCGCAACGTGGAGATTTGTACACGGAGGAAAAGTGTTGAGCAAAGCCGTCAGCGACGTTCCGAATTTCATTCCCATGAGAGTCAACTAAGTGAATATGACTATCAGATTTATTCGAGCGTTTGCGAACGTATCTCCAGAATTCAGTAGGACGATTAGAGGCACTATTCTCTAAATATTCAAGATAGGACTCATGATCACGCTTGTACAGGCGTTTGCAAAGGGAACGCAAGCGGCGAAATTCATCTGCCCATGTATCCAGCCCAGGGCGTTTCGCTTTATGGTGGGCCCGCTCCTTAAGTTTCAGCGCTGTTCTAAGTTCCTTGGAAAACCAGAACGGAAACTTGATACGAGTAGGAGTGCGCACAGGTATGTACTGGCGCATACCATTGAGAACTATTTCAGTGAAGCGACTGACTTGTTCGTCAACATCGCTGATTTCGTTTAAGACGGACCAGTCGACAGAAGAGAAAAAACCGAAGAGGCCAACATAGTTGCCAAGTGCATAAGCGAAACGGGGGGAATTCCCCTCACGATTTGAGTTAGCAGAAGGTGGGACAGAAACCGAAGCCGTTATTATAATTGGAGGATGAAATTTGTCACAGCAAGTAAGTGAGATGTCAGATGTCGAGACACGAACATTTTCAAAATTAGATAAACAAATGTCAAGAACATTACCACAACAGTTTTCAATTAAATTGTGTTGCTGCAAGGTGTTAAAAGCTATGAAATCTAAGAGCCGGTTGCACTTACTAACTACATAATGATTGTTGTGTGAATATGTAAAGGTATTCCAGTTAATACCTGGAGTATTAAAATCCTCTAAAATGAGCAGTTTGTGCTTGCTATGAGAAGTGATAACATATTCAATAGAATGTAGTACATCATCGTAGGCAGGAGGAGGCAGATTAGGGGAAATATAGAAAGCTGCCAATAAGAGTTTTTGATGTCGAGTTAAAGTTAGCTCTAACCAGACAGATTCTTCGATGGTTTCCAGGTCGGAACGCCGAACGCACTGCACGGAACTGTCAATAGCAATGAGCACTCCTCCTCCCTTTTGTTTAGAAGCTGATTCAGGGCGGTCACTTCGAAAAACAGAATAGTTATTAGGAAAGAAGTCACCTGAGTTAACTTCGCTAGACAGCCAGGTCTCAGTAATTACAACAGCCGAATAACAAGAGGCTAAAACATTGGAAAAAAATACAGGTCCCTTAGTCCGAAGACCTCGGGCATTTTGGTAATATATATCCAAGTTAGGGTTGACTGCAATCAACCGTCAGCTCGGAAGGATGTAACATACCATCCAGGAGTTTTCCACGAAAAGCCTTGAAGATGCAGCCCGTAGGCCACATCGAAGGGTCAACAAGTTGATCGTAGAATTCCGCGCTGACTGTGAGGTAGAAGGACGAGTAGGAGTCATATTTCGTTTTCAACCGCCGGCAGGAAAGGGGGGTGACGTTCACGGACTTCAGATGGTTCGTTAAATCAGCCGACGTTGTCTCGGGGCACAGCTTGGAGACGAAAATAGCCTTCGGGCGCTTCTGAGGTCTGGCGACGTTCAGACTGGATGAGCTCGACGAGCCAGTGACGGCTGGGCTACGGTGCTTCTTCTGCGCCTCAGGCGAATTATAATAATAATAATAATAATAATAATAATAATAATAATAATAATAATAATAATAATAATAATAATAATAATAATAATAATAATAATAATAATAATAATAATAATAATAATAATAATAATAATAATAATAATAATAGTTATTATTATTATTATTATTATTATTATTATTATTATTATTATTATTATTATTATTATTATTATTATTATTATTATTATTATTATTATTATTATTATTTGTGTCGTAGGGTACACGATCGACAGTGGAGGCCAGCAGTAAAAGCTGTCACAAACGACAGCTTGAAAGAGCCGGAGGCCCCCATGCGCTTGGCAACGGTACAGCGGCAGTGCTTATACGCAAGAAAAAAAGACACAATACACAGTACAGCTCAGAGTACACCGTTATTTATAAATTCCATTTTCTACACAGGATACAAGATAAAATTTTGTTGTATACGGCATAAATTAAAAGATAGAACATAGAACATACAACCTGATGGATAGAACATAAAATTATCGTGATTTAAGGCATGATACAATGACAAATCAAATTCTATTAATTAATATGAACCAAAACGCATATGCGATTATATTCTAGTGAGGCAAGAAAATACATTCATAACTACACTTCACTCGTCAAAGGGAAATAGCATGGATCATCATCATCAGCCTTACTACACCCACTGCAGCACTGCAGGGCAAAGGCCTCTCCCATGTCTCTCCAATTAACCCTATCCTTTGCCAGCTGCATCCACCCTTTGCCTGCAAACTTCTTAATCTCATCCGCCCATCTAACCTTCTGCCGCCCCCTGCTACGCTTACTTTCTCTTGGAACCCACTCCGTTACCCTTAAAGACCAGCGGTTATCTTGCCTTCGCATTACATGCCCTGCCCAAGCCCATTTCTTTCTCTTGATTTCGACTAGGATGTCATTAACCCGTGTTTGTTCCCTCACCCACTCTGCCCGCTTCCGATCTCTTTACGTTACACCTATCATTTTTCTTTCCATGGCTCGCTGCGTTGTCCTTAACTTAAGCTGAACTCTTTTCGTTAGCCTCCACGTTTCTGCCCCGTAGGTGAGTACCGGTAAGAATATGCTGTTGTACACTTTCCTCTTGAGGGAAATTGGTAAACTGCCACTCATGATCTGCGAGAATTTGCCATATGTGCTCCACCCCATTCTTATCCTTCTAGTTATCTCCCTCTCATGATCCGGATCAGCTGTCACTACCTGCCCTAAGTAGACGTATTCCAGCACAATTCCTAGGCTCTCGCTGCCAATTGTGAACTGTTGTTCTCTTGCTAAGCTGTTGAACATTACCTTGGTTTTCTGCAGGTTAATTTTTAGACCCATCGATCTGCTCTGCCTGTCTAACTCGTTGATCATGATTTGCAGTTCACCTCCTGAGTGACTCAGCAAGGCAATGTCATCAGCAAATCTCAGATTATTTAGGTATTCTCCATTTATTCTTATTCCCAACTGTTCCCAATTCAGGCCTCGAAATACCTCCTGCAAACATGCGGTGAACAGCATTGGCGAGATTGTGTCTCCTTGCCTGACGCCCTTCCTTATTGGAATTTTATTGCTGACTTTATGGAGGACTATAGTAACTGTGCAGTTGCTATATATATATCTTCCAGTATTTTGACATAAGGCTCTTCTACCCCCTGATTACGCAATGCCTGTATGACTGCGGAGGTTTCCACTGAGTCGAATGCTTTCTCGTAATCAATGAAAGCTATATATAGAGATTGGTTATATTCTGCGCATTTCTCTATAACCTGATTGATAGTGTGAATATGATCTATTGTGGAATATCCTTTACGAAAGCCTGCCTGATCATTTGGTTGATTAAAGTCTAACGTTGCCCTCACTCTATTTGCGATTACCTTAGTAAATACTTTGTAGGCAAGGGATAGTAAGCTGATCGGCCTGTAATTTTTCAAGTCCTTGGCGTCTCCCTTCTTATGAATTAAGATAATGTTTGCATTCTTCCAAGCTTCTGGTACAGTCGAGGTCATAAGGCATTGCGTATGCAGGGTGGCTAGTTTTTCTAGCACGATGTCCCCTCCATCCTTCAACAGATCTGCTGTTACCTGATCCTCCCCAGCTGCTTTTCCCCTTTTCATTGCTTCTAAGGCTTTCTTTACTTCATCTTTCGTTACTGGCGGGATGACGCATTGCTGTGCACTGCTGTCTTTCTCATTAGCGCTCTGATTACATTGGCTACTGTACAGGTCTGTGTAGAACTCTTCGGCTACGTTAACTATCTTATCCATATTGCTAATGACATTGCCCTGCTTGTCTCTTAATGCATACTTCTGGTTTTTACCTATACCTAGTTTCCTCTTCACTGTTTTTAGGCTACCTCCGTTCTTTATAGCATGCTCGATTCTCTTCATATTAAACTTCCTTATGTCGGCTACCTTGCGCTTATTTATTAACTTTGATAGCTCCGTTAGTTCTATTCTATCGGTAGTGTTAGATGCCTTCATGCTTTGGCGCTTCTTAATCAGATCTTTCGTCACCTGAGATAGCTTCCCGGTATCTTTTCGAACTGTCCTACCGCCTACTTCTACTGCGCACTCCGTAATTATGGATGTCAGGTTATCGTGCATTGAATGAACATCAAGATCATCTTCCTCAGTTAAACCCGAATATCTGTTTTGCAGCGCTATCCTAAACTCCTGTGCTTTCCCTCTTACGGCTAACTCGTTAATGATCTTCTTCTTCGCTAGCTTCTTCCGTTCCCTTTTCAAGTCTAAGCTAAATCGAGACCTTACCATTCTATGGTCGCTGCAACGCACCCTTCCGAGGACGGCCACATCCTGAATGATGCCAGGTTTAGCGCATAGTATGAAGTCGATTTCATTTTTAATCTCACCATTGGGGCTCTTCCAGGTCCACTTCCTGTTTTCTCGTTTGCGGAAGAAGGTATTCATGATCCGTAAATTATTTCTATCCGCGAATTCTACTAATAACTCTCCCCTGCTATTTCTAGAGCCTATCCCATAGTCACCTACCGCGTTGTCGTCAGCCTGCTTCTTGCCCACCTTTGCATTGAAGTCGCCCATCAGTACAGTGTACTGCGATTTTACTCTATTCAGTGCTGATTCTACGTCCTCATAGAAGCTTTCAACGGTCTGGTCATCATGGCTGGATGTGGGTGCGTAGGCCTGCACCACTTTCAGCTTGTACCTCCTATTCAGCCTAATTACTATAGCTGCTACCCTCTCGTTAATACTGTGGAGCTCCTCTACGTTGCCAGCTATATCCTTATTAATGAGGAAACCCACACCTAGTTCTCGTCTATCCTCTAACCCGCGATAGCACAGTATGTGTCCGTCCCTTAGTACTGTATACGCCTCACCTGCCCTCCTAACTTCGCTAAGCCCTATCACATCCCATTTAATTCCCGCTAGTTCCTCGAACAGCACTGCTAGGCTAGCCTCACAAGCTAAAGTTCTAGCGTTAAACGTTGCCAGGTTCAGATTCCAATGGCGGCCTGTCCGGATACACACAATAGCATGGATACAACACAATAAAAAACCGGTAGGTAAACGTGGTCACTTGGAGTAAGGAGAAATGATCCAAATGAAAAGGATGTAAAAACAAACTCAAGTATTAAGAAACAGAAAAAAGGAAGTGTAATTGCGGGTTGTCAGTGACAATCAGGCATTTGGACATACAGTATTTTCTGATTTCTTTAAATGCATATATTTATAACTGTACATTTTATCGGTTCAGTTCATTTAAAAATCTCGGCAACTGATCTTGCAGTGTTTGATTACCATATGTTAAGCGGTATGACGGGACGTGACTCAGGTAGGAACTCAGGCGGTGGGAACTACCGGCGAATCTCCTCGCGCATAATTTCACTGATAGCCGTAGAATCAGGCGAGATGAGCTGCAGTTTCAAAAGCACCTCTCGAACCACCGCTTGGGTCAGTTCACGCAATGATGAACTGTCACTGGAGCTGCACAATGTGGCCGCAGTGCTGAATAGATAGAATGGTAGACAGATAAATAGCACTTTTATTCATGTCGATTTTCATACAGCATGAATCAGGCCTTCCAAAGCCTCAAAGGGCGCTTGAGTGGCAGCGCCTGACAGACAGCGAACATTGAAAAATAAATAGAGCTGTTGCAACGAACTTGACAACTAAAAAAAAATATTAACACAGAGAGACAAACATATAGACATAACTTATTACACCATCAAGAGGGATTAGAGTAATTTGAAATTAAGACAGTAACATTAGATGAAATAATCATGGGGCAGGAAGCAACGCAAAGACATACCGCAATTTTTTTTTCAGGTTATATTTAGTTTTCATGCGGGATACAATAGGTGGCAAACTATTGAAACATGAAGGTATGTACATGCTATTGACGTGTGTGATTTTCGTACCGGGTTGAGGAGCGAGGAATGCAGTAAAGGTATTTGGGTCTTAAATCACGTGCAGTAACATACGGAATGGTAAACTGACTATATTACCCGAAGTGTTTTTGCATAACAGTTTCTGTAAACGAAGCGTCAAAACATGGAAGCTTTAGTCTCCTAAAAATATCAATGTCGTTACCAATAGACAAGTCGTAGGTCATATTCTTGAGAAGGGAACGCGGAAGTTAATCCACCACGTGCTGCCAGCGAAACCTGCAGTGACCATAAAAAGTGATTCCATATCTAAGAACACTACTGACAAGAGCAAGTGTAACACATTTACGGACAGAAAAAAGCATAAAGTATCTAATATTATACAGCACACACGATACAGCACGAAGTCTTTGGCTAACAAACGAAAGGTGTGAGTTCCAAGAGAGATCACTGTCAAAGATCAGGCCAAGATACTTAACCGACTGCGCATATTTTACTGTTACACAGTTACAATGAAGACAGGAGGAAGTGTGGAAATAAACAGGATGACTCACCTCAAATTGTATTAATGGGTTGTGAAAACATATAAGTTGCGTTTTAGAAGTGTTAACATTGATATAGTTAGACTTAAACCACTCAATAGACTAATAGCTGCCTTCTGTAATGCTCTATCTGCATCAGTGTATTTTTTTTTGCGCGTGAAATAATGGCAGTGTCGTCAGCACATTGGAACAATGGCTGACCGATCGCGGACTCATTGCGTCAGGAACGTTGCTGAAGAGCGTGCTCAATTAGGGTGGTTTTGTAGATGAAGTTTGCGACGATTTGAGGGGGGATTCTTACGAGACCAGCGAAGAGATGTTCCTTCACTCCTTGCATCAGATGGCCCACATAGCGGGGTCGGCCTGCCGATAATGATGCGTCACGTCTTCGGCGAATATGACGACGCTCTCATTGGGATGGTGGATGCGAGCTTCCAGGAGGCGGCGGGCATGATCGCGGCTGACTGTGCTGGCAAATGTGTTACGCACTTGGTGGCAGAAGTTATTCCAGCTTTGAAGGCTAGCCTCCCGGTTCTCGTACAAAGTCCTGACGCCGTCTTTTAGCGCGAAGTACCCGTTGCGAAGACTTTGTGTGGGGCTTCATTGGTTGAACAAAGCCACCCGTCCGACCTGGTCAAGGTAGTCGTCGACATCCTCCTAAACAGCACCACGGTAACTGGGCGGCACACGGCGCTTCTGAAGTGATAGGTGATTTGAACTTGGCTGAGCCATGGAAAGGATGTCACAGGGGCTTTCGGTGCGCGCCGCCTGGGGAAGGATACCAAACTCCGGGGCGAGGCCCTGGAGGCGGCGGCTGCTATGTATGGCTCCTATGTACGGCGGCTGCTATGTACAGGGGGACTCCATAAGCCGCTGCGAGAAGAGGACCGGGAGATGGGATCTCAAATCCGTACCTCCACCAGGGTCACGTAGCCGTTTGAAACACAACACAAGGTCTTAAAACGAAGCACAAGGCTACTACGGGGACGCCAGCCGAGGCGCCAGCCAGGTGCACTGGGCTGGAGCAGAACTTCAGCTTCTTCCTTTCGGCGCACGAGGCACGCAAGCAGCAGCCGCACAGCAGCTACTGTTGCAGATGCTGGAATATACCTTCTTTCTCTATGAAGATGCACTGGCACCATATCACAATTGTTGACTGGATATACATAGAAAGTCATTCTAAAAAGCAACTTACCCTTAAACCAGGCCAGTTCTGAAACTCTATAGCACCTAATTAAAGAATTCACTCCTAGCCACACTGCAGAAGTCCTTTGTGCAGCAGGGAAGGAAAAGCTTTTACATCAACGGAAAAAAAAATGAAGCTCGTTCGATCATGCTCTTTCAAAAAGTCAGTGACATTTCCTAAGCACTCTACCAGGAGAGGCTCGTCCCCCTATTAAAATGTTTCGCCTCACCTGCAGTGGAGGCCAATGCCCTTTTCCACGTTCCCCGTTCCGGGACAATATCGCGGAACACATCAGTTGCTGCCAGTTGCCTTTAGAGCTCATCGGTTATCTTGCCTGCGCATCGCATGACATGCCCATGCCCGTTTTTTATTCTGATTTTGACTTGGTGGTTGCGATTGCTCCCTTCCTGTCTCTCGCTCCCCCCTGCCTCTCTCCCTATATATCTCTCTCTCACTCACTCACTAACATACTGGACACGTGCTACCAACAAAAGAGCTCGAATAGAACTGATTCATTTACAGCATTACCAGTTTGAGAAAAGTTTCTTCAAAACGGCAGTGTTCGAAGGCTCCACTCCCTCGTGCGTGCAGTCTCGGCGAGAAAAGGCTGTCTTTTTCAGAGGCGCCTCCTAGCACCCACATCCATAATCAGCCCTTAGCTTAGAAGCTGCCCATCCATCCACATTTACCCTCTAAGAGCTCTACACACTCATACTCATCCCCTCCCCCTTCCTCAACCTCCAGATGCACAAAAGAAAATGAACCACCTGCCGCCCCTGGGTCACACTCACCTCTAGAAGTGCCACCACGTGCCCTCTTTTACACTTCAAAAAGGCTTCTCCTGAAAAGGAGCCCGCGTTTGTTAACGAAAAGAAAAGCGACTTGTGTGTTCGACAAAATTGAGTTACGATGTATGCGGCAAACAGATATTTGTCCAGCCCTCGTTGCCATATTTTTCCTGACGCTTTCGTAAATTCTTTCTGTATTTGCCGTTACATCAAGGATATACAAATAGGCACCGCAAAAACAAGACAAGTCATTAGTGATGCGGCAAAACCAAGCACCATTCAATGATGATATAATAAATGTAGCTGCACAAGCTGTACAAATGTCCACAGTAGCATTAGTAATAACTTTCAGGTAATCTGCAAATTTAATTTCCAAATGTGCGAATACAAGTGGTCGCGTTTTTGCCAACTTTGTGTACTACAAAGCTTAGCACGAGTACGAGGAGTGTTCGGTGTGTAGTTGAGACTCTCAAACCACAAAGCTTTAAAACCGCTGCTTTCGACTCCGAAAATGGAGACATGTGGTAAGGCACAAACCAAGGGTGCCCTGATTACTCGACTGTCTAGGGCACTCAGAATGTTGAGCGCCTATTAATCGCCGGTTCCTGATGTATAACTTCGAAGCTCCATGTGAGTTCACTCGGCGATCGCGTTTCCCAGGCCACACTGTTGCATTGATGACCTTAGTGAAGGCCCAATGTGGAGAGACGCTGACACCGACTTGTCAATAACTTGATCATTCCAAGCGGCTCGTTGGCCTCTCTATCTCGGTGCTCTCTATTTCTCGCTCTCTCTCTCTCGGTGTAAGATGTCGGCGGGGATACATTAGGGTATAATTTTCTAATGACAAGTAATTGTAGCTGGGTTTGTTGGTGCACATTTTGCAAAGATATAGTAGCGGAAAAAGAAAATACGGATGTATTGAGGGAGCGGGACGGGCGCTGTTTCGTTTCCTCACTACGTCCATGTCCGTTTCTTATTGCTCTACTACGTTTTACCAGTAAATGATTTCTCTAATGTTCGACTGTAATTCAAAGGATCCCATCAGACGCGTTAATACCGACGACGCAGCTCAGTCTAAAGCTCGTCGCCATTAGAGATTTAACAAAGAGTAATGCCAAAACGTGCATATGAGAAAAGTTGGCGAATAAAAGAGCTACCGTTGTGTACCTTCAACCTTGCCCAGCGTCTTCCTATGCCCGAGAGCAGGACGAAGCCGCACTTCTCCTATGCAGTGGTGGGCAGGCCTACGCAAGGCAGAGCTCCGCAGCAGATGCCAGCTTCACCACCCCGCAATGCTCAAAAAAACCGTGCAGCCATCAACGACAACTGCAATATCGTCGGTCATCATCGCCTATCCATGTTATAATGGGACATTGTCCTGTACAGACTAGTGTACTGTAAGTTTGGCTGAACACGGAATGACGGAGTGCGTACAACATATCGAAACTAACCCTTATTCTCACCAACGCAATATTCTATACCTTCAATATACAGTATGTCTCTAGGACGAGACTCACGAAGACGATGTTAACAAGTTGGGAGGTCTGCAAGCAGTAACTTCATGAGCTGTTTGGAAATGAGATATGTCGACAGATTACCGCTAGTCCGGTGCTGGCCACAGGAGCTGGCCACAGCTCAGTGGTATTTCTTGACCGCCCCGCCACTGCGATGGTAGTGGTATGGGGACTCGCCGCAATTTATGTATGTTAAGTATGTATTTATTTATCACAGTACCCCCAGCGCCCTTGGGCATTACAGCGCGGGGGAGGGGGGGACAAAGAGGCAAGAGAAATAACAAAGGTAACGCAACATCTCGTGCAGATCGTCGACACATCAATACATCGTGAGTATACTTCACGGGAACGCTTTAAAACAGACGCACGCGCGCAAACACAACACACAAATATTAGTAGTATTGTGCTTCAAAAAAGATACAGAGTTTGAAAATACCTCAATTAAGTCTATTGACACGATATGGAATGGAGGCTTGTTCATTCATCTATAATTCTGAGAAAAAAATACATTTTGAAAGCTTCATTTTTACACTGTATTTCTTTAATATTATTTGCAAGAATAGATCGCACGTTTGATCTGCACATGATACCTTGGCCTCAAGTGGTAACTTCCTTGCATTCTGTGCAGGAAACCTAGAACTCGGTAATGCTTTACTTGTGATGTAATCAATGTGTCGGCTCCAAGAAAGAACAGGGGTGAAATATACGCCAAGATGCTTGTGCTCGTGAACAGTTAATAGCTTGGTTGAACTGACAGTGTAACTGAAGTCATAAGGCGTTCTTTTCTCGAAAAGCACACATGTATGTTTTTTTTTTCAAGTTGATAAACGTGTGCCACTTGGTGCAAAATTGACTTACTTTGTTGTGGTCGCTTTGAAGAACACTGCAGTCGTTTATCTTATAACTCTGTACGAAACACAATCAGTAGCAAATAACCTGATTTCAGATGAAGTTCGAGAACAGATGTCTTTTATGTAGGTGAGTAATAAAAGCGGTCCTATGATTAACCCTTGAGGCACTCCAGATGACACATCAAATTCGCGGGATGTCTTTCCGTTAAGCACCACTTTTTGTCCTCTAAAATTAAGATATTCCTGGATCCAGTTCACAACCATACTGTTAATTTTATACATTTCTAATTTCTCTACCAATAAAGAGTGAGGAACAACATAGAACGCCTACTTAAAATCCAGAAACAAACAGTCAACAAAGAAACCCCTATCCATAGCTCCTGCCAAATCATGAGCCAATTCAAGCAACTGTGTTGTACAGGAAAAACCATTGCCGAATTCATGCTGCTGGATATTAAGGAGAGAGTGCGCATTCATGTGACTCATAACATTAGTGAAGAACACCTGCTCAGGGATCTTACATGCAACGCTGGGAAGTGAAATAGGCCGCTAATTTAAAACACTCCTTCGCGGTCCTCTGTTTTGCACAGGGACAACACCGGCAAGTCTCCAGTCATCTGGTAAGGAGGTTTCTTGTAAAGATATTGCAATGATGACGTACAGATAACATGACACTTCACGTGGGCATGCAGAAAACAAAGCGGGTGACAAACCATCAGGCCCAGCTGCCTTAGTTCAGTTCAGCATTTTAAGAACGGCCTCTATTCCTCGCTTGTCCATTATGATATCGTTCATGTGCTCCCCGACTACTGCAGCGGATCGTGACAGTGTTATTAGTTTTAATACGAAGAGTGTACAGAGAACTGAAAAAATGAGATTTATTTATTTATTCACGTTAGGCCTATAGGCCCTCCAGGAGGAGGTATTACATAAGGGGGGCGGTACAGCTATTAATAAACGCGATACATTTCATCCAAAAGTGCAATACAAAAAAAATTAAAACATAAGGCATAACACAAAAAGCAAAAATGAACAAACAAAAACAGCAAATTTTACGCATTTCCGTCACAGCGAAGAAAGTGTTGAAATTTTATGATGTCAGTTTCTGTGGCGATGAATGATGGTGAACTATTCCATTCAATGGTAATACGGGGAATGAATGAATTGCCGTAAGCCGATGAATGACAGTTCACGCGTTTAACTTCGAAAGAATGATCACGACGTAGAAAGATGGCCTGAGGTAACTGAAGCAAATCACTTCGGAGGGCGTGGTGATGATAAAGTTTGTGGAAAAGTTTTAAACGAGCAAGTTTACGCCGATATGACAATCCTTCCAGTTTGGCACGTTTTTTTAATGCTGTGACACTTGTGAAGGGTGAGTAGTCAGAAAATATGAAGCGGACAACATGGCTCTGCAAGGATTCGATGTTATTTATAATGTAGGCTTGCTCTGGGTTCCAAATGGGCGCAGCATATTCGATTTTAGGGCGTCTTATACCCTAGTTACACGGCCGACTTAACCGCGGTTCAGTTTATCTCAGTTAATACTAACCATAGTTATGCGCAGTCACACGGACAATCTAACCGCAGTTATGTCGGTAACCATGGTTATCGTAAACTGAGGTCGGCCACCTCAGTCAAGCCTTGATAACTCACAAGATGGCCGTCACCATGTCGGTCGAGCCCAGTGCCACGGCTAGCGAAGCGTCCTCCCAGAAGCGTGTCAACTGGCCTACTGTGACTACAGAGGCGTTGATACGAATCTGGGAGGACAACCTTAGCGCACTTCGCTCAAACACGCGCAATGCGCGCATATATAACGCGATGGCAGAGTTGAACGCGGGCCTGCCGTCTGGCGAGGGACCGTACACGGCAAAGCAGGTGCGGCAGAAGCTTGAAAACTTGAACGAGCAATACCGGTAAGCACTAAATCTTTTGTTGTTCCTTCTCAAGTAACGATGTTTACCGTCTATTTTGGTTCCGCGTGTAAACACGAGTGTGTGTGTGTGTAACGAGCGGCAGCCGCTATCGTAGCCTGGCTCGTCCGAGTGACTGCCAATCTCGTAGCGTTCAGCAGAACCTCGACCGGCTGCCGGTCGTGAGCAGAACACACAGTTTAGTACGAGTTGCGTGTCCCTTCCTGTACGTGGTGCGGTGTCATCCTGAACTAAGTTTGGTTGCACTGACCGCGTACATTTCCTTTGTAGCGTGCATATTTTTTAGCCACCGCGATGGCTCAGTGGTAATGTTGCTCAGCTGCGGACTTGAAAGGCGCGGCTTCGATCTCGGGCGCGGAGGTCGCATTTCGATGGAGGCGAAATGCTGCTGGCCCGTGTACTGTGTGATGGCAGTGCACGTTAAAGAACCCCAGGTGGTCGAAATTCCGGAGCCGTGCACTACGGTCTCTCTCGTAGCCAGAGTCGCTTTGGGCCGTTAAACCCATATAAACCAAACCAAACCGTATTTTAACGTTTCATCGACAGCGTGTAAAGGGCATACTTCGCCATTGCCACAAATGGCTTGCGCCAGCAGCATACACGCGTTTCCTTCTTGATGCATGCATAGCTTGACCTATGGTAGGTTGTCAATAATGTACCTTTCCAATAGCTGAATCTGAACTGCTGCATGTAGACGTGCTAATACAGGTGCTACTCGAGCTGTACAGCTTCATTCGCTGAATTTGTTCAATAGCACGAGTGCCACCTTTCCTCCATTTTTCTCTTAAAAGTAATTGTACCTTGTTATGTATTTTCGTGACACAGTTTCATGGACTAAAGCTGTCTTTCTTTCTAGGTAGCTGAGGCGATCTGGATCGTCCACTGGATCTAAAGGAGTGGAGTGGCCCTTTTATTGGCAGCTGCGCTCCTTTCTTGGCACACTGCCAGTAAATGACAGTGACCTGATGCAGGAGAGCGTGGAGGTAATTTTTTTTTTACCTTTAGCACAGTTCAGCCTGATAGCAGCGTGGTGAATGCTATGTGCCTGCTTTTCTTTAAAATTTGCAGACGCCTTTCAGAAACCACTATAAAGTTTTTGAGGAACAGTACGGAAAAAGGAATAAACATAGAGTTTAAAGCAATATCATGTGTGCAAACATGCCTTTGTTTCTTCATTTGTGTTGTACCGCATCGTTGCTTACAAAGGGCTAATTGATGTCGATCTAGGTTGCATCGAAGCACTACACGACAGCAAAAGCAAACTACACAAACAATGCGAAGAGCCACCTCACTCAGAACTTGACGTGTTTTTATTAAAAAGAATAGAATGAGCATGCTCGAAAGAGATAAGCATATGAACATAACAGCAAGGTATATATCAGCAAGAACACATGAAAGAAATCATACTTGTCGGAAACCCAACAAAAACATTAAAACCAATGTGGCAAATCAGTAAGTGATAAGGAGGACCTTACGCGCAGTCCTATAAAGTGTTTTCAGTAGCTTTCTTACAAAATGGTTTTTGTGCTTGGACATCATACACAGAACAAAGAATTGAGCCTCTCGGCACAATGTGCAATGCATCTCAATATGTGACGGCCCAGACCAGGCTTTATATATGCTCTTTGACAAGAAAAGTTTAAGTACAAGAAATTCATTGCAGAGATTGGACAGCATGCCACTATTGACATGAGTGGCGTATGTAGCAGCAGGGCCATCATAAGTCATTTCTCCACAACATGTGGCAGCCATGTTGTGTTCAGTGTAAAATTGACATGGTGCTCCAGCACAAGAATTTCCTCACATTCAAACATTAATAGAGTTACACAAGGACAAGAGGCAATGCAAAGTTTGCGCCGTAAGACAGTCTGTTTTTACTAATGAGTAGGAAGCTCTCTTATCCCCCTGCAATTTCTCTGTATCTTGTCCTGTTATGTTTTCAAGAGTCTGTGATCAAGGCTTTACTTGCCTACCAACCATCATATGATTCTGTATTTTAGTGGCTGACATATCTTTGTCATTTTCTCTTTTTTCATTCATTCACAGATGCCAGAGGATCCAGCCCAAACTGGGCAAGAGATTGACTTTGAGTACGAAGGAAACTTGATATCCGTACCCGCTACAATTCCCTGCACTTTGGAAGAGGGTAATGACAGCACGGCAGGCAGCGAGCCAGCAGGCAGGGAGCAGGGGACAAGTGGGGAGCGATGTGGGAAATCCAATCTTCGCAGGAAGCGGCCTTCCAGCTCACTGCTTCGTGAGCTGATGGCCATGCATCAACAGGCTGAGGAACGTGCAGCCAAGGCTGCGAAGGAAAGCAGCGAGCTGCGAAAACAACTCATCGAACTCCAGAAAGAGAGCAATGAGGTGCGGAAGGGCATGCTACAGGTGATGAAGGACTATTTGCAATCCAAGGAGAATAAAAAATAATTGATTCTGTCCTGTCTGTAACAAGCAAGGCACTGCCAGTAACGATATGCTGTTGACAATGCTTATGCAGAAACCTGTTTCAACTATTCTGGAATTCCTCAAAGTTGACATGGACAATGCAAGAACTTGTGTACAGTTACTAATGTACAAGTGGTCGCAAACGTTTCTGGCACACCGAAATCATAAGGTACCTAAATTTCCCCACTGCATATAGAACTGAGGGGTTGACTATGCAGGCACACACTGCAGTTTGTGGCTGCATGTTTATCCTGCTGAGCGATTAAGTTTTGCCGCAATTTCCGTCTTCTGAACTTTTTAATGAGATAGTTTGTTCATGCTCTTTGAAAAACAACTGCGTGCTTACAGACGAAGACTATGTCTATGTTCTGCCTCTGTCTTCGTCTGTTAAGCGCAGTTGTTTTTCCTACATGGAATGGAGACGTTACTTCCTGTTCAGACTGCAGAACGGTTGCAAAGATTCCACACATGAAAATGAGGAATGAACACAGATGAACCAAAAGCAGCTTAAAAGCACATACCTGGTGTTTCAGGGAAGGTGATCACTCATGTTTAAAGATAGGGTTTTTGAGGTGAATCATATTAAATAGCTAAGTTATTAAATTCTAATAGTTAACTTTTAAACTATAACCAAAAGACACCTACTTGCAATTAGAGATTTGTAGCAGACCGTTAAGAATGGCCATATCAGTTTTTAGAAATTCGAAAATGCCATTACCCTCGGCGCTGTGGCACGACAGAATTTGGCTACATTGTGCTATAATACATGCACTTTCGAACAGTATGTAGACAAAGCAACCCCTCCAGGAGTCGTAACTAGTCGAAATAGCCAAATTTAGTTGTGCCACAGCGGCGAGAGAAATGGCGTTTTTGAAATTCAAAAACTGATATGGCTATTACTAATGGCCGGCTACAAACCTCTAATTGCAATCAAGTGTCTATTGGTAATAGTTAAAAGCTAACTATTATAACTTAGTTACGCACTTCGCTAGTTAAGATGATTCGCCTGTTTTTTGACGTCCGCCCACACTCGTACTACTATGCCGAAAATTGCTTCTCGTTACCTCAAAAAAATTATTTTGAAAAATTAGTGATCACCTTCCCTGAAACATCCGGCATATGCACAGTTGGATAAATATTTTCAACTTGTATGCCACAAAACACACTGAAATAAACTCGTGCACCATCATGGCAGTAAATGCAAGGCATTTCACTTTGAAGCAAGGTGCTTTGCCAGGGCATTTCTTACGGCCACCCCTGAAGGTTCCACTTGACTGCTTGTGCAGACGGGCTGTGGCCGTCGCCTGTCTTCTACATGCACCACATCCAGCCAGTTAGAGTCACAGCTGTCGGTAAGTTCTTCACATATGTTGTGAAGGACACAGCATGCTCAAATGACGTAGGGTACATTAACATTGTCACATTCCAGGCCCTTCAGTAGAATTCTGAAGCGTGCCTTGAGGCGCCCAAAGGCATTTTCCACCACACGTCTGGCACTAGAAAGGCGAAAATTAAATTCCTGTGCATCAGAACCGATAATGCCGGAATGTGGGAAGGGCTTCATTACATTCTTCTGCAGTGGGAAAGCTTGGTCGGCTAGGAAGAGAGGCCCAATCTGCACACCTTCAATTTCTCTCCCTTCCCTCTTGAACAAATCGCTGTCCAGAATCTTTGGAAGCCGCGACACTTCAAAAACTGCAGCTTCATGGTTTCGGCCAGGGGACCCAGTGTTCGTGTACAAAAATTTGTACCGGTGGTCTGCGACAGCCAAAAGAATTGTGCTGTACCACCCCTTATAATTGTGGTAATCCGCAGCGTGTTCCGAGGGTGGACAAACTTCAATGTGGCAGCCGTCGACAGCTCCTACGCCCTGCGGGAAGCCTGCCACTGCTGCAAACTGCAGGAGGTGTTCGGCCAGCTCGTGCGTCCTCGGCATTTTTATATACCGAGGTTCCAGCACTTCCACCATCGTGTCCCAAAACTCCCTCACAATATTGTTTACTGATTAGCGGCTCACTCCGAACACATTTGCGACCGTTCTCTCTTCTGCTGAGGTGGCTAGGCGATATATGGCAATCGCCACACGTTTGCGCAGCGGTATCGCCTTGCGCATGTTCGTATCGCGACGCTTCATGCACTCGCACACACCCACGATGTATTGAAATGTGCTCCTGATCATTCGAAAATTTTCTCTGAAGCCACTCTCCTGAAGGTGCGGGAGAGTTGTTTCATACCACGACGTTTCCCGGGGGTAAGTCCACACACTACGCTCACGCGAGCACAGCCTTGCAGCTAAGGCTTGCAGACGCCTGCACGTTCTCTCCGCTTGCTCCTGTTCAGCTTGCCGTTCTTCCAGCTCGTCGAGAATTGCGAGCTGCCGCAAACGTCGCTGCTGCATTTCCGTCTGACAGGCGACAAACATAGCCAGGAACCCGCAGCCTCTGCCCACAGCGTCCGGCACGGGCTTGCTGTGAGCCATCACGATGTATGACTTCGCGCCGACGCACGGCGCCACGGCACTCACACTCAAACCACAATAAGAGATGATAGAAGAGAATTTAAAATAACACTAAATCTAGCAAACAATTAAAATAGGAAAATAGTTGATAAAATGAAACGTGGAGCGCGGCAGGAAGACGGGCGGTAAGTCGCAGAGAGAGCCAAAGCAGACGTGGATTGACTTGGCTCTCGGTTCGCCTGCGGAGTCGACTGCACCCAATGTCAAAAGACTTTCTTAAGTTTTGTCTGAATTTCAATAACCTCGGGACCACAAATTTCGCAGCACAGACGTAACCAAACTTCGTTCGAAGAAAACTTCCTACGTTTGTGTTTTAGGTAAGATTTTGTGTACCACTTGCGTTAAATTAGCCGTGCAGATTTCTCTTCTGGAGCAACAACGTGACCGACACAACTGCGCACACCGAGAACAAATTTCCGCGTGTAACACCACCAAACTGCAGTTCACGATAACCAAGGTTAACTCCGCCTAACCACGGTTGCGCTTAACCACGGTTAAGCCGGCCGTGTAACTAGGGTATTAGAGTTATATAAACCAGTTTGTAACGTGCGTAGGGGCGTGTCTGAGGTTACGTTTAAGAATAAAAAGTGAGCGGTTAGCAGACGCTAGGGTGAGCTCGATATGGTGATGCCATGTTAAATCAAACTGATGGTTCACGCCAAGGTACTTGTATGTTGTTGTTAGTTCTACAGTATTGTTGTGAGGAATATAAGTGGGTGGAATGCGATCTGTACGACGCGTGAAAGATATATATTTAGTTTTAGGAACGTTCAATGTAATTAACTAGGATGGGCACCATAAGCTTACTGCGTTCAGGTTAGATTGTAGGGATCGGCGGTCACTGTCACTAGTAATGTTACGGTAAATTACGCAGTCATCAGCGAAAAGACAAATTCTAGATGTTACACAGGCAGGTAAATGATTATTTATAGATTAGAAAAAACAAAGGCCCGCGCACGCTTTCTTGTGGTACCATCAGATGTCACATAAGCAGAGGAAGAGTTGGAGTTACTAACCGAGGGGAACTGTGTTCTAGATTATAGAAATTGATTAATCCAAGCGAGCACGTTAGGGTGGATGTTAAGCTGTCCTAGTTTCAGTAGAAGTCTGCGATGAGGAACCCGATCAAGAGCCTTTGAAAATACCTAGAAACGCTGCGTCGACGTGAAAGCCCGCACCAAGTGATAATGTAAGTTATTAAAAAGCCAGCTAGTTACGTGTCACATGAAAATTCTTTGCGGAAACCGTGCTGATTATTGAAAATAATGTTATGATCATCGAGGTAGTTACTGACATGGCTTTAGATGATATGTTCAAGAAGTTTGCAAACGGTGCTGGTTAACGAGATGGGTCGATAGATCAATGGAGAGGAACGCTCACCTGATTTAAATATGGGTATTACTATGGCTATCCGCCAGTCATTAGGAATTAGTCCGTGTGGTAAGGATTGAGAAAACAAACAGGACAACACAGCGCAAATGCTTTTAGAGGTACTCTTCAGTATCTTATTGTTAAAACCTAGGTGATCCGAAATACTACTACTTTTAAGATTCTTTATTAAAGTTGATACCTGTTCCATTAATCACAATCTCAGGCATTCAAATGTCATGGATTTTGTTTAAATCAGGGGATGCGCTAATATCTTATTTCGTGAATACTAGTGAAAAGGTGTCATTATAAACCTGAGCAAATTCAGACTCGTTAATTATGACGCCGTTATTGTCGGTAAGCAAAATATCAGGTTGAAAGCTAGGATTTATGATGCTCCAGAACTTATGATGGTTGTTTGTTAGCACAGATGATTGAAAAACTGGCGTAGAGTGGATTTTAGGAGTGACTGGTAGTCCTTGTCACATTTCTTATATTTGTCCCACGCGATTATGATTTCATTTTTTACTACCTGCCGGTAAAATCGCTTTTTCTTATTGTTCATAAAGCGCAACTTCTGATTAAACCATTGTGCACTTCTGCTACATCGTGTGGCGATAAGCGGAACGAAGTCATCAACAAGTTTGTTAAAAGTAGTTTTGAATAAAGCCCAGTTCTACTGAAAAGTGCGCAATAAATATTGATTCATAAACTTGGTGGTGAAATGATCTAAATTCGGAATTTATTTTTTCATAGTTAATTCTGTTGTAACACCTGATTTGTTTAAAAGTAGATTTCTTTTCGTTAAAGGAATCGGTAATGCGTCCTGTTATTACGTCATGATCTGAAATGGAGAAAAGATAAATAATGTCTGAACAAATATCAGGATTATTAGTTAATATTAAATCTATAATGTTGGCGGTACACGATGTTCGACGCGTGGGATTGGTAATAAGTTATGCTAGTTAAAAATCAAGACAGGACTGAAGAAACATGTTAGCTTCGATTTCGTTCACTGTGACGGATTGTGAGACCCAGGTTATTCTTGGCAAGTTATAATAATAATAATAATTGGTTTTTGGGGAAAGGAAATGACGCAGTATCTGTCTCATATATCGTTGGACACCTGAACCGCGCCGTAAGGGAAAGGATAAGGGAGGGAGTGAAAGACGAAAGGAAGAAAGGGGTGCCGTAGTGGAGGGCTCCGGAATAACTTGGACCACCTGGGGATCTTTAACGTGCACTGACATCGCACAGCACACGGGCGCCTTAGCGTTTTTCCTCCATAAAAACGCAGCCGCCGCGGTCGGGTTCGAACCCGGGAACTCCGGATCAGTAGTCGAGCGCCCTAACCACTGAGCCACCGCGGCGGGTCTTGGCAAGTTGAAGTCTCCAAATATAAGTAAAGTACAGTAAGGGAAACGCGTATATATTTCTCACGGAATTAGATGAAATTCAGACGAAAAACCATGATTAATATAAGGAGGATGGTAAACAGCACCAATATTTACATCAGTTGAACAATACTTAAATGAAACCCATACAAATTCAAGAAAAGAACTAATCATCACAGGCATGGTTAGCAAATCATCCCTTATTCCCAAGAGTACACCACCTCATCTACGGTACGAACTGTCGCATCGAAAGATGTTTAAACGTGTCTGGTTGACAAAAATTGAATTATCAGGAATAAGCTCCGTGAGCCATGATTCGGTTAGCGCTACTAGTGATGCGGAGCATGAGTTAATTCGTGAAGAGATAGCAACATCCTTTGGAACAACACCTCTGATGTTAGTGTAAAGGAAAGTTGGTTTTCGAAGCATTATATGGCGATCATTGAGAAAAATGGAAAGCTGGGCTCCGATTTTAGGAAGTGACAGACGAACATCATTCTGCTGCGGGATTCCGAGAAACGTATACAACGCGAGCAGCCTCAGTGTCCCAGGATCGTTATTAATGTGAAGCTTGTTGAAGGCGAGACTAATGCGGTCACCTTGTGTCGTTACAGACTTCCTGTACTGCGCGAGATGACGGCGCTTTTGTCGGACAGCCTCAGAATAATCACGAGCGATGCTGAAGTCAGTGTCCTTCAGTTTGGATCCGTTGCTTAGTACAGATTCAACTTCTTTCGGACTTCGGAGCTGCTCCGAAGTCGCCCAAGTTTCATCGTCTGTATCTTGGATTCCATAGAAAAGAATATTAGACTATCTAGACGGCTTTTGTAAATCATAATTTTATCTTGCATTTTAGACAATTCTAAGTTCGGGGTTAACATAGACTGCAGGTGGCGCCAATTCAGTTTTAGATTCCAATTCAACGACATACTTTGTTAGGGCACCAAGTCATTATTGAGGCTTATATAATGTTTAGAATCTTATTCAATGACTAGGACTGTAATATGGCTAGCTTCCAAGCATTGGACCACAAAAGCCACACTGTCTAATTTGTCCTCTTGTGCCTTAGTCATGAGCCCAGGGTTCGATTCAGCATCGCCACCGAGAAGTAGAAAGCGCCAAAGATACATCAAAGCAGCGCGGGCACATTTGAAAGAATTGGGTGGCCACGTCACCGCAATAAGGCAATGTCGTTATGGTAACAGAAATTTTCATACTGACAAAGCTGGAAGAACATCAGCGGTGAGCGTGGCATCGTAACTGCAGTGCCGTGGCCCGTTGCGTCGGTAAATGCGCGTTTTTGAGGGGCAGGGTCAGCTGACGCCGTTCCATGTTGCCGGACTGCATACACCATAGCGTCCAGAACTGGCAGTAGTGGATGCGGTGGTGCGGTGCACTTGGCTGAGAATCCGGTCACAGAATTCATTGCGGCATCAGGACACCAAGAGGGTTGTGGCATCACCAGCCGTAGCGGTGCCGGTGTGACGGGAGACAGCTGGCCCAAGAATAATAGCAGCAGCACCTGGAAGAACATTTGCGGTGACGTGGCATCGTAACTGCGGTGCCGTGGCCCGTTGCGTCGGTGAAATGCGCGCGTTTTTGAGCGGCTGCGTCAGCTGACGGCGTTACATGTTGTCGGACTGCATACACTATTGCGTCCAGAACTGGCAGTAGTGAATACGGTGGTGCGGTGCACTTGGCTGAGAATCCGGTCGCACAATTCCTTGCGGCATCAGGACATTAAGAAGGTTGTGGCATCACCAGCCTTAGCGGTGCCGGTGTGACGGGAGACAGCTGGCCCAAGAATGATAGCAGCAGCAGCTGGAGGAACACTAGCGGTGAGCGTGTCATGGTAACTGCGGTGCCGTAGCCCGTTGCGTCGGTGAAATGCGCGCGTTTTTGAGCGGTTGGGTCAGCTGACGCCGTTCCATGTTGCCGGACAGCATACACTATAGCGTCCAGAACTGGCAGTAGTGGAAGCGCTGGTGCGGTGCACTTGGCTGAGAATCCGGTGGCACAATTCCTTGAGGCATCAGGACACCAAGAGGGTTGTGGCATCACCAGCCGTAGCGATGCCGGTTGGACGGGAGACAGCTGGCCCAAGGATGATAGCAGCACACCTGGAAGAACATTAGCGGTGAGCGTGGCACCGTAACTGCGGTGCCCTGGCCCATTGCATTCTGCTTTAGATAAAGCATTCTGCTTTTCGACGTCATCATTGATAGTAGAGTCGTCGCTATCGAGGGCCGGTATTGATAACACGTCTTTACTGTTCATTTTGAAGCATTGCCACAGTTGTTTTGGCCGTTTTTGTAAACGCAGATTGATAGTGTTAAGGAATTCATCTTTAGCTTCTTTTATTGCTGCTTTCTGATCTTCAGTTTTTTGCTTGCGATTTTCTTTAAGCTTCAAAGAGGCCTTTTTATTATAAGCAGCGTAAACGTGCGTTCTGTGTCTGGCCTTGCGTTTCAGGTCTCGCGAGCATCATGGCTTACTTTTGCTTCGCCGTGCAGTTAAAACCCATGATGGTAGATGACTTTCACGCATCTCGAGCAGCTTGTTTTGAAAATTTCCCACAGCTCTTCCATACACATGAATTCAGCCTATGTCTCAAATACATTGAAATAGGAATCTAGAGCTGACGACATATCATTCCCATGTGGTTTTTGATAGCTATGCATACGCCGCGTACCACCATTGGTAGGTCCTACATAAGATTCGTATCGCACAACACAGCTTGGTGGTCACTGATGGCGGGTAACACTACTGTCGACCGTGCCAACTCTGACGTATTAGCGAAAAACAAATCTAAATTATTAGCTCCTCTTGTAGGCTCCACGACTAGCTGTGTTAGGTGAAAATGGCAACATATAGAAAACATTTCCTTGCTAGACTGGCTGAAAGCATTAAAACTGGGGTCAGCCAATGACCAATCGATTTGCGGATAGAGGCGCAGGTTACGAGCATATCCCGCGTCGTAACAGCCAGCGTGGCTTTCGATGAAAACTTGGGTAATGAAGCGTCTGTGAAGAGAGTGACGCCCTGTTCTTCTTCTTCTTCTATTTGATCTAATGTCTCCGTCAAAGCAGCTATACGAGCCGCTCGGCGGCCGTCGTTACGACCCGGCCTCATGTTTCGAGGCAGCGGTTTACTGTAGATTTTATGCGCCCACAACCTGAGTAACGGTCCCGTTTTCTTCCGGTCTGCCTCTTGCCAGCCCAACTTGGCAAGAACGCGACGTCCCTCAGAAGTTTGACTGAGCCGGGCTCTTTGATTAGACAGATGAGCTTCTATTAACTCTTCAACGTTGTTGTGCTTGGCCATGCCGAGAAGCTTGTCGGTCGAGGAATGCGTCGGTATGCCCAGCGCCATCTTGGTTGCCTTGCGTATAATAACGTTCAACTGGTCCTGGTCTTTCTTGAGTAACTTCAGGAACGGCGCCGCGTAAACGATGCGCGACGTCACGAAGGCCTGGACGAGCGTCAGTGCATCGTCCTCCATGAATCCTCTTTTTCTGTTCGTTACTCTTCTGATCATGTGCGAAATTTGTTCCGTTTAAACCTTGATCTTGTCTATCGACGCCCCCGCCTTGCCGTTGTTCTGGAAGATGACACCGAGAATACGTGCTTGCGTGGTTGGCGTTATGTTCGCCCCATCGATGGTGATGCGGATGATCTCTTGGCCTCCTTGCTTTCGTCTGGGCTTGATGACGAGTAACTCCGACTTCTGGGGCGAGCAACTGAGGCCGCACGATTGAGCGAACTCGTGCACGGTCTTTGCCACTCTCTGAAGGGTCTCCTCCATCCAACTCTCCGACCCTGCCCTCGACGTCCACACGGTGATATCGACTGCATAAAGAGCGTGATCTGTGCCCTCTATGTCTTGAAGCAAAGTCGGGAGAGGGAGGAGTGCCAGGTTGAAGAGAAGCGGCGAAAGAACCGACCCTTGCGGGGTGCCTCTGTCTCCCAGGGCTATTGGTTTCGATTTCTCCTCTCCAATTTTTATTGTCGTTCTGTTGGTTAAGAAATCTTGCACATACTTGAAGGTGCGCTTCCCGCACCCCGTTTGGCGCAGGTTACGGAGGATACTTTCGTGTGTAACGTTATCGAAGGCCCCCTTTAGATCGATCGCCAGGATAGCTCTTGGCGTATGAGGCTTCGCTTGCTTGATAACTAGCTCGTGTAGTTGCACCAAGACGTCTTGCGTGCTCAGGTGCCTCCGGAATCCGTACATAGTCGGTGATAGCTGATCAGTGACGTCCAAATGTCTCTGTAGTCTCTTGAAAACCATACGCTCAACCACCTTCCCCACACAAGACGTGAGGGAGATGGGGCGCAGGTTGTCGACGTGGGGTGGTTTCCCCGGCTTGGGAATGAAACGCACCTCCGCTTCTTTCCATTCTTTTGGTAACGAACCCTTCTCCCAGGACGCGTTGGCGAGGTTTAGCAGTTCAGCTCGGCTTTTGTCGCTCATATTTCTTAGCATCTTGTATGTAATGCGTCAATGCCCGGCGCGCTGCCTTGATTACTTTCATCGATGGCCGCAACCAGCTCCAGCTCGGTGAAGGGTTCGTCCATCTCGACGTTGCTTTCCCCTTCATACTCGTGAGTCGGGTTACCGCTCTTCTCGGTCTTGAGGTAATTACTTCTGAGTTCACTAATGAGCTTCTCCCCGTCCCCGTCGCAACTGTTGATCGTTCTCGGGAGGTCTCGAGCGCATGCGCTCTTGCTTTTTAACGGATCTATGAGGTGCCGCAACAGCTTCCAAGTCTTTTTTGTAGAGTGTGCCTTGCAGGTCGTCACACATCTTCATCCAATTCTCCCTGCATAGCTGCTCCGCATACTCGGCCGCCTGCTTGTTGAGCGTATGTATACGTCTGCGAAGCTTCTTATTATGTCTTTGCCTCTTCCACCTTCGAGTAAGACCGTGCCTGGTCGCCCACATGTGGCAAAGCCTGCTGTCTGCGAAGGGAACTTTCGTAGTCGTAGTAATCTTCTGCGTAAATTTCTTTACAAACTCGCTTTGCTTTTTGGCCCACGCCTCATACGTCTTGGTGTCTTGGTCCTCGTCCGAGCCTTCATTAGCTGCGCTTCTACGTAACCCGTCCCAGTCTGTGATGTTGGCTTGACCCAGTTTCCTCTTGATGTCGGTCCCCCCGAGGGTTACACAAATGATGTCGTGATCTGAGCCAAGATTTTCCCCCGTGGTACGCCAAGTAACGTCGAGGTTCCCCCGAATTAACGTCAGATCAGGAGTGGTGTCTCTGACCGTGCTAGTACCTGTCCTGGTCGCTACGCCCGGTTCATTAAGCACCTCCATGTCGTGATCCTCTATAGCTTGTACCAATTGGTTTCCTCTTTTGGACGAATATTTGTAACCCCACATCGTGTGGGCAGCGTTGAAATCTCCTAGCACTAAAAGCGGTCTTGTTCTTGCTTCTTTAATGCAGTCTAATATGGTGCCTTCAAAGTCAATGACCCTGCTGGACGGTCGACAATACGCATTCAGGACGAAAATGTTCTTGTCTCCCCCCCGCCCCCCTCTTCTTCTGTGCATTTCGATAAGAGTATGTTCGCAGCCTCGCTGAGTGGTCACGTGCTGTGCAGCTGCCACGTTGCGCTGGACCAAGATCGCAGTACCCTTTTCGCTGGGGCGGTATACGTAATGTATCCCGCGAGCTTGGCCCGGCCGTTGGTCTCTTGTAACGCTATGGTTTTCGGTTTCTGGTCCAATTTATCTACGTAAAGTTGTAACTCCCCTATCTTGTTTCTAATACTCCTGCAATTTCATTGAAGTAACGTCGCAGTCTCTTTCTGCTTTCCTTTAGTCTTCGCCATTTTGAAATTTTTGAGCGGTAGAATTGCGCACGGAACCAACTTTTCGCGGCCTGACCCGTAGATTAAGTCGTGGTGACTTCATCTTGGCAACCGTGAGATGCTTATTTTTTGCATCTAACGTCTTGACTCTAACGGAGAGTCGGCTGCATTTGGCCTCCACATTATCCATTCTAACTGTTAGGCTGTTCACTTGCACAGACATTTGAGAAACTTGGCTGGAGATTTGCGTAAGCATGCTCATGACTGACTCCATTGTCGGAGGAACAGCAGCCTCGACCTTCTCTTCCTCAATGGCAACAGCTGCCGTTTCTGTCGGTGGAGCTTTCGTCACAGACTGCGTCAACGCCGGTGGCGTGGTCGGCTTCGTCGCCGCCGGAGCAGCGCTGGTGGTGTCTCTCTTGGGTACTTTCCTTTTAAGCACACTGACATCATTATCACTGTTCGTTGTTCTACTGAGCGTCTCGATGCGCTCCATCATAGCCTGAATATGATCGTTTTGGCTCTTGATTTGATTATTCTGCCTCTCTATCATCTGTTTGAGTTCCAGGCAGTGTCTACACTCGTTGTCTTTGGAAGGGTGGGAGGAGCGTAGGGGAGGGAAATTGCTTTTGTCGAGAGCGACGGGAGACGCCGCTGCCCAGCCCACCTGTTTCTCGGCGCCGTTGCTCCGCCGGGTCTTCGACTTAGACCGCGAACGAGATTCGCGCCTGCGAGCCCCAGCTGGCGATGGTGACCTGGTATCGCACTTGCTTCTCCCTCGTCTTGTCTGGGAGCGGCTGCGACGCCCGTCCGGCGCCTGCCACGCTGGCCCCCTCGGCTGCTGCTACTGCTGCAGCACCTCTTCTCGTTGCTGGCGTTCCCAACGCCGTTTTCGAACGACGTATGGTGTCTTGAATCTCGCTTTACACTCCTTGTCCGCGGTGAGGTGGTTGCCCCCGCAGAGGCTGCACTTGGGGTTAGTGCAAACGTGGCTTTCTTCGGGATTCCTCATGCCGCAACCACGGCATATCTTGTCTTCAGGGTTAGGACAAACGTTCATCCGGTAACCGAGGCGACCACACAGGTAGCACATATCGATCTGCTTGCGATACAGCGAACACTCGACCAGCAGGTTGCCGTATCGGATGTAGTTCGGGACCTTGTCGCCGTCGAATGCCATGACCCCCGTCGCCGTCTTGCCGATGCGGTTGGCTTGCAGAGCAGTGGGATTATAGTCTTGAAAGATGTAGTCGTTGATTTCTTGAATAGTGTCCGTCATCGGAACACCCCTGCTGACGCCGTTATTGGTGCCGTGGGGGGCGGTCTCGTAGGCGCTTACGTCGTGTGCCGTGCCGCTGATAGTGAGGTTTCTGACTGCCCAGTAGCGGTCGGCGTTCTCTCGGTTAGGCGTACTGATAACGACTATGTTTTGCTGTTTGTTCGGGCAGATAACATCTTGCGTCACCTCCTCGCCACTCACGTTCGCAGCTGCGATGATGGTTCGGCTGATCTCGAATCTAGATACTTCCCCAAGGTTCAGGCCTCCCCTGGGACGCATGACGATCTTGATATCTTGCCTCGGCAGCTCAGGAATTCTCGCTGCCTTCAGTAGCTTGCTCTTGAAATTTTTCCGCTGCGGGCGACGATGCCCGGCAGCCGCGGGCCCCCCGTTCAGCGGCGTTAGACATAGCTTGCTCTCTTGCTCCTGGGTCTTCTCTCCGGCGACACGCCAGCCAAACTTCTCGGAAACTTCCTCCGGCGTGATATCTTCACCCTCCACTTCGACACGCATAGCGGATGCCTCTAGGGCCTGGGTGAGGTCGATGACCCCGCCGGAGCACGCCTAAGCACGGGCGCTATGCCCTGCTATCTTTAGGCTTAGCTCGCAGCGACACGGTGCTCGTAGAAGGACCCTTAAAAATTGGAAAAAAATAGTTTCCCACCTCAAATTTGGTATCCACACGGTCCTTGTAAGGTCACGGATGCTGTTGTGTGAGAACTTGCATGAGTTGGGGTGAATGACTATGCCTTTTGCCGCTAAATCGAGGAGCTCATGTGACACACGTCCAGAGACGCGTCCGCGACCTACGGAAGACTGAAATCTCCACCTATAAATAGATGATCGGTGTTCACCAATTTTATGGCACTGGAAAGGTCTCCCAGAGTATTAACTTTACTTCCTGACTGGCGATAGAACGAACATACCGTTAATGATCAGCCGTTTTCAAGGTAATCTCTACCCACAACGTATCAGTTTCACTGCTTTCTATTAAAATTTCTCGGCAGCACGATGGCATGTCCACTAAATTCAAAACGCCACCCCCGAAACGATTTCTGTCCTTACGGTAGCAAGTAAAAATCTTCGGAAACATTTCATCATCCGCAACGTCGGCATCGAGCCAGGATTCAGATCCAAGAACGAACGTTGGCCTAGACATTTCAAATTTGACTAGCAATTTCATCAATTTTATTTCAAACACTTCTGCAATTCACGAAAAGAAAAGCAAGAGCAGACTCAATCGTTTTCAGACCGTGTCAATCTCTTGTACAACTCTATCCAAGAATTCGTCATTCACCGAGGAGCGATCTGTGACTACGGTCCGGCTATCTTCCCGAGCTAACCAGCAACCAATCTTTTGCCCAGATTGTCTTGCTGTACGTTACGCATCTTGCGCATCGTCAACTGAGTTCGCGACTGCTCAGACGTGCCCAACGAAGGCACGTGCATTCGGACTGCTAGCGTCAGCACACGCAAGTCCACCGTTGCCACAGACCGCCACCTCAAGCACTGTCTGGCTGCTATATTATCTGGCTCCCATCGACACCGCGGGTCATTTACTGGGGAGCGATCTGTGACTGCGGTCCGGATACCTTTCCGAGCTATCCAGCAACCCAAATTTTGGCCAGGTAGAGGGCACATCTTTGCACCTACTTTTCTGCGAAAACTGATTTTGGATCGCTAATCTCAAATCGCTCCTTGCGTAATGGCTCTTACTGTTGCTATTGTCACTAAGGAACTCTGGGAACCTAAATTATCCTTCGAAGAAAAACTGCTAAATCTCACTGATGTACTTGGCACTCTGAAATGTTCCGTTGCCTTGCGCAGTGATGATACTGTCAAGAAACTTCAAACTTCAAGAGAGGGCACGGCACTCGCCTGTGGGACAGCATGGCTAAACGCCTTCTGCTGGTTTTGCAGGTCGTGTCGTGGTTTTCGGATGCGACAACGAACACTTCACATGGGCTACCATTGAACCTGCCGGATCATCTAGAAAGCAGCGTGACACAAGATGCAACTGCCTGCGTACTACCCGTGCACGCATTCCCGCTTGCTCATCTGGAAAACGTGACGGTGGAACTACGTTTTGCCGAGAAGAAACACCACCGGACAATTACGTCATCTACAGCGGATCTACAAAAGCGGCAGTCCTGCGCGGGCCTCTTCAGAGGGCACGGCACTCGCCTGTGGGACAGCATGGCTAAACGCCTTCTGCTGGTTTTGCAGGTTAGTTCCTGGCATAATGTTCATTCTAACAGAAATGACAATAGATTTGTAGTAGTCCTGCCGTGCCCTCGCAGGTGTCGCGCAATTTTGAGTGATTTCTGGACAGTGTTGTTGTTGCTGTTGACGTCGGGCGATATTGACGAGAATCCGGGGCCTACAACAGAGGAATACTTGCAGATGATTGTAAAGAATCAGGCAGCCACGGATCGCAAATTGAAAGCTATTCAAGACGAAATCGGTGAGCTGAATGCAAGGACGGAAGGGTTATCGGACTTTCTAGCGGCATTCAAGGAAATGAGCACAAGAATTGATAACCTTGAGTCTATCATCAAAGAGTAAGCTAAAAAGTTAGTGGAATTTGAAAGCCGCGGCCAGCGTAACAATCTTTAAGTTTTTGGGCTCCCTGAACAAGCCACTGAATCAGAGTTAGATCTGAGAAAAGCGGTTGTAGACAATATTTTCCACAAGGATCTTGGTGTTCAGGTTACTTCAGTCAAAAGAATTCATCGTCTAGGAAGAAAGAAAACAGGAGCTACTAGACCAGTAATTATGAAATTCTAGGATTCCAGGGAAAAAGACAGCGTTCTTAAAAACTGCCACAAACTTAAAGGCACCTCTGTTAGCGTCAGCAATGACTACGCAAAAGATATTGTACAAGTTCGGAAGAATTTGTGGCAGTCTGCTGCTGTCAAACGATCTAACGGACAAAAGGTATCGCTGGTTCACGATAAACTGAAGATAGATGACCGTCTGTACTCTTGGGACGACACTCGAAACGAGCGTTTGCTCTGCCGGACCCAACGTAAGGGTGCTCGAAACACCCACAACGAATCGGAGACAACAGATAACAGCCATAATGGATCACCTTCCAGAAGTGAAAGTAATTCATAGCTCAGGATAGTTCTGCTGAATGCTCGCAGCATTCTTAACAAGGTCACAGAATTGGAATTTTTATTGCTCTCAGAGGGCCCGCATGTCGTTTGCATAACGGAAACATGGCTCAACAGTGATGTTTCTTCTGATTGCATTGTTCCTCCTGGCTACACAATGCTCAGATGGGATCGAGATTCCCGTGGGGGTGGTGTGGCCATTATTGTGAAGTCATCGCTCTCAGTTTCCACGATTACGAGCGAAATGCCGGAGTCAGTGTGGTGTAAAATTATGTTTTCTGGTGCTGCGTACGTCATAGGAGCAATTTACAGGCCACCGAATACTTCATCCGATTTTCTAGATAAGTTAAATGAGTTTCTTTTCAGTCATGTAACTAGGAGCACCCGCCTGGTAATGACTGGAGATTTCAACCTGCCACATATTGATTGGGGATTGACTACGCCTGGACATACAGAAATTTCTAGCGCTGAAAAATTGCTGGATATTGCTTTCTTTTACAGTTTGAGACAAGTAGTTGGACAACCTACACGGATATCGCCTCAGTCACAGTCATTACTAGACTTGGTGTTCCTCTCAAATAATGTAGGAGATATTGAAACAAATGTCACCGATGGAATATCTGATCACAAAATTATTTTCGTGACAGTGCTTACTTCTGCAAACGTTCCCGCGGAACCTATGGTTCGAGTAGAAATCAAAGAGTACGGGAAGGCCGATGATACATCTATCCTGGATTACCTGGAAACTTGTTTTGATGAATTTGAAAGTGCCTCTGAAAATGCATCAGTTGAATGTTTATGGCAGCGTCTTAAAGTTATCATCAGTACTTGTGTCGACCGGTACGTCCCAACTAGAGTTAAGAAAACAAAGCAGCGCAACTCATGGGTCACCAGGGATATCATTCACGCGAAACGGAAGTTGAAAAGATTGCGTAGAAAGAAGGCCGCTTTCAACGACATACAGGTTTTACGTCAAAAAATAAAAATGTTGCTATCGGCTGCAAAAGAAAGATTTTTCAATCACACTCTTAGTGGTTTTCTGCGAAATTCTCCAGAGAAATTTTGGCGCTATCTTGATAAAAGAAAGGAAAGAGTAAAGCAGGTGACAGTGGGAGCCGAACTTATTGCAGATAAAACGAATATGGCCGACCACTTCAATAAATATTTCCAATCAGTATTCGCAAGAAACACGAGCCAAAGCGACGCACACGACGAAGCACATTCTCGTGAAACGTCTATCGATGCTATCAGCTTTACTCAGAGCGGCGTGTTTCAGCAGCTGATACAATTGGACGAAAAAAAAGCTATCGGCCCGGATGGAATACCTACATGCTTCTTGAGACGGTATGCTGAATGGATGTCCTTCTACTTGGTAATTATATTCCGAAAATCACTCGTAACTCATTATCTGCCACAAGACTGGCGCACTGCCATTGTTATACCCGTATTTAAAAGTGGCAATCGCACACTTATGAACAACTATCGGCCTGTGTCACTTACTTCAATCTGCTGTAAGGTAATGGAACATGTTATTGCGAAACATATTATCATTTTTTTGGAAACAAACGAACTACTTTCTGAATGTCAGCATGGCTTCCGTCGAGGGTTTCAACGGTGACACAGTTAATTGAGACAATACATGACCTTTCTAAAGCTATAGATGACCGGGGACAGATTGATGTTATTTGTGTAGATTTTGAAAAAGCCTTTGATAAGGTTCCTCATGACAAATTACTCCTGAAAGTGCGAAGGGCTGGCATTAATGGAGACATCCTTAGATGGATAGAAGCGTACTTGGCGAAACGCAAACAGGCGGTACGTGTTGACAATTGTGAGTCTCGCTTTTTGGATGTGTATTCTGGTGTACCACAGGGTTCTGTGCTGGGGCCATTGCTATTTCTAGTTTATATCAATGACGTAGTATGTGCTGTTGGAAATTCTGTTAAACTGAAACTATTTGCGGATGATTGCCTCATTTATGCACCTGTCACATGTGAAGGAGATCAGATTAACATTAACCAAAACCTGCAGGCTTTTGCACTTTGGTGTGAGAAGTGGGAAATGAAAATCAACTTCAATAAGACCACATTCACCAATATAACTAACAAACGAAATATAATTTCTTTTCAGTACAGTATTGCAGGTCACGATTTGGTTAATGTTAGTACATTCAAGTATCTGGGGGTGTCAATTTCTCACAACCTAAGTTGGCACAATCATGTCGAAAATGTTTGTGCGGTGACACACAGAAAACTGTGTTTTCTAAGAGGAAAGTTGGGGAGAGCAACGAAAGATGTCAAACTTTTAGCATACAAATCTCTCATACGGCCTTCCCTTGAATATGCATCTGTAGTATGGTCTCCTCGGCAGAAGATTCTTTCAATGGAAATAGAAAAGATTCAAAGACGTGCAGCGAGATTCACTTGTTCAAAATACAGGACAACAGATTCGATAACGGAGATGTTAAACTCATGTAGTCTAGAAACATTAGAAAAAAGACGTAAAAAGCAGTGATTAAAAATACTTTACCAAATATTTCACGGAGAAATTAACATCAATAAAGAAAAATATCTCCAGCCTCCAGGTAGACTAAGCTCCCGCCTTAACCACCACAAAGCGATTCGGCCATACTTGACACGAACTAACGTCTTTCGCTGCTCATTCTTTCTGGATGCTATTGAGCACTGGAATAAACTGCCCGCTCACGTTGCTGAGTCTACAGGTGTAGCGGCATTCTTGAATGCACTTGGGGATTCCGTCTAGGCATGGGATTCTTGTAGATGGGCGCGTAACTGATTGTCCAATATTACTTTTTGTATAGCAAGTGGTTCTACAGTGGTGTGAACTGTGTTGCGTTTCAATGCTCTCTTGTATTGTATGCTCAAAGAAGGTTGTTCATTCATGGTTATATATGCATTTTTTTTCTGTTCACTTTCCCTCCCTGTAATGACCCTCAAATGAGGGTTGACAGTATTCATAAATAAATAAATAAATAAAAATGAGGTTGATGAGCTGAAAAATCTCTTGAGTTCATGAGCAACGAGTTCGAAACCATAAAGAATCGAAACGCCAGTCTTGCTGCCGAGAACAAGAAACTACAGGAGAGCAATGAGGCCCTCGTGCGCAGGGTTGCCCACATGGAACAATATTCGCGTCTGATCAATCTTGAAATCAGAGGTGTCCCTGTGACTCAGGGCGAAGATTGCACCAAGATTGTTGGGGATCTCGGCAGCGAGATTGACTGCCCCGTAAATTCAGATTTAGATACCCTGCACAGGGTTCCAACTCTCAGCAAGAATGAAAAAAAAATCATTTTTCGTTTCATATCACGTAACAAGAAGGCGGAATTCCCTACAAAAGCTTGGAAAACTCATTCTATAACGACATGCCAGTGTTAAACACAAACGCAGGAGGCTCCTGTTTATGTCAATGGTATCTTTCACCGGATAACATGCACTTTTTTTCGAAGGCGCACAAGCTGAAGAAGGAAACAAATGCACGTTCTTGTGGACATTCAATCTGTCTTATTCTGGCTATGAAGGAGCAGAACAGCACAGTCTTTCGGAAAAATAATGTACACGACCTTGACATTTTCTGTGAATAGATAAACTGGTGCTGACGTTCTACATATTTCTAACCACTATCATGACATCATTTTCTTCGGAAGATGCTCGTTCGATCTTATCCGAATCTTAAGATCTGCCAGCCATCCTTATAAATGCCCACAGCCTACGGAAGAATTACGATAGCGCAACCACTTTGCTTACTTCCCTTCAGCATCAATTTTCTATCGCCTCTTTTTATGAAGCCTGGCTATCAACCTTTGATAATGATTTTTGTGCTTTTCTGGCTATCTATGAGAATGCGCAGACTGTGTTGATAACCCCTATGGCGTTTCGGCTATCTCCACTTCAAAGCACATTGCCTACAAAAGACGCCTTGATTTGTGTTTGAATGTGAATAAATGCGAATCGGTTTCAATAGAAATTGATTTACAATCTACTGGTGGCACACAGAAGCTTATATGCGGCGCTATTTATAGGTCTCCTTCAAATGATGCGTCTGAATTCTGCCGGAATTTTGAACTAGCACTCCATCAACTATCACTCGAAATCAAAAATGTCTTTATTATGGCGATTTTATTATCAATATCGCCACATTACTAACTCCTCTAATGGCGCCATATAGTGGCTAAACTGCATTTCCTGGCAGTTGGCAAGCCTTGAGCCACCTCGGGGCTAGATGCTTCGTTTTTATTATTTCTCGTGCTGCCTGCTGCCTTGCGCGTCCCAAAGTCTTGCGCGTCTAAGTAAAGCAAGTAAACCAGCCCTGCTTACGTCAACCGTTTCTCGGTGACATATTTGTGTGGAGCACCTTTGTAACGGCCCATGTACGCTGACCTCGAGGACACCTTTGACTTCAGCTTTGAACGCGTGGCTACAACACCGGTCCACAAGGCGAGCCGCCACCTGCGAGGCCTACAACCCGAGTTCAGCCAACTGACAGCGCCGGTAAGGGCCATGACATTCACCAAGGCTAGCCAGACAAGTCAGCACTCTGGGAATGCCCCGCCATTCGCCCTTCCCGCACCTCGGTCGCCGCCACCGTTCGACGGGGACAGGCTCGAGGACGTCGAAGGCTGGTTGGCCAGCTTTGACCGAGTGGCGGGTTTCAATGAGTGGGATGGCGAGCGCAAGCTGCACAACGTTTACTTTGCGCTGCAGGACTCGGTCAAAACGTGGTTTGAGAACCACGAAGCTTCCTTTACTACCTGGGAGGCTTTTCTTCGAGAGCTGCTAGCGACATTTACTAGCAGCGAAAGAAAAGAGAAAGCTGGAATCGCCCTGCGCTCGAGATCACAGTTGCCGAACGAGGGCGCCGCGATGTTCATCGAGGACATGACGCGACTGTTCAATCGGGCCGACCCTGCTATGCCCGAAGCCCAGAAGGTACGCCACTTAATGGTACGCCACTTAATGCGTGGCGTAAAAGAGTAGCTGTTTGCCGGACTGGTCCGTTATCCGCCACGAACAGTGTCCGACTTCACCAAGGCGGCAATGGGTATTACGCCCTCTCTGCAGGAACGGGGCGCCCACTACGGACGCCAGGCTACTTTAACAGCCGCTTCCCAGTCGCAGTACACACCTACGTCGCTGCCCGCAGAAGAGCTTCGGGAGCTTCTAAGAAGCCTTGTGCGCGAGGAACTGGCGAAACTTCGCTTTGAAGCTCCACAGGTCCACGTCTCTGCCGTTATGGACGTGGTCCGCGAAGCAATCCGTCGAGTTGTGCACCCAACCCAAGCTCCACACCCGGCGCCCTCCGTTCTGACGTACAGCGAAGCGCTACGAAGTCCCGGGCCAGCGACGCGAGCCTTTTCCTCCATCGCTCCTGTGCCATACCTGCAGGAGCCAATCGCAACAGCACCCTCCGTGCCGCAGGAGTTCAGGCCCCCCGTGAGCAAAGCGCACGTTTGGCGTACGCCAAACAATTGGCCGCTCTGTTACCACTGCAGAGAGCCCGGCCACATCCTCCGCCACTGTCCCTACCGCAGGATGGGTTTAAGAAGTTTTTCACTTGTCGCACCTCGACCACGCTACGCTGAAATACCACGGGATATCGAACAGAACTTGGCTGATAACGTGCAATCTTCGACCTCGCAGCGACGCCAGTCCCGTTTGGGATCCCCAAGGCGGTTCTCTTCGCCCGGCCGCCCGTCATCCTCTGGCCAGTTCAGAGTTACGTCCCAACGTCGGGAAAACTGAAGAAGGCGTCCTCCGGGGGTAGGGCTGCCGCTACTGGACGGAGTCAAGAACCTCCGCCCGACGATTCGCCGCAACGCTCCGACCGACGACAACCTGTCCCGACGACCTCGACGACGCGCTGCGACCGAATAGCCTCCGCCGAAATTCCGGTATCCGCCGACAACCACGACGTTACCGCACTCGTGGATACCGGCGCCGATTTTTGTGTAATGAGCAGACGGTTAGCCACGGTCTTGAGGAAGGTTCTGACCCCTTGGTCTGGGCCGCAGATCCGGACAGGTGGTGGCCACGTGGTAACTCCGATCGGTGTCTGCACTTCGCGAATCCAGATCCGCGGTGTTGCTTTCCCTGGTTGCTTTGCTGTGTTACCCGAGTGCCCCAAAGACCTCGTACTCGGTTTGGATTTCCTTCAGGAGTACGGTGCCGTTAACAACCTCCAGGAGCTAATCGTGTCGTTTTCCACCCACGGTTCTGTCGACGACGATACCGAGCCACGCAGGGCTTAAGTTATGCGTTTGTGACGACCACGTATTGATCCCGTGAAGAGCTAGCATGTTTGTTACCGTAGATTGCGATAACTTCACCGGAGCTCGTGGCATCGCTGAAACAAGCATATCGCTGCTCCTTGGTCGGCAAGTCTGTGTTGCTCACGGAATTGTTGAGCTGAGGAATAGCAGAACAAAAATCTTGGGGACCAACTTTGGCTCTGAACCTCAGTGTTTCCCTGGAAGAACAGCTGTTGCGTATTTCGAGAAACTCAGCGAATTCGCGGGGCAGCACGCTTGGTCCAGAGCGCCGGCATCAGTGGAGGAACCGACCACTCCCATAAAAACTGACGTCCACCCAAACCTTCCATCTAATACGAAACGCTGCTTGGAAAGCGTTATCCAGTCATTCTGCGACTGCTTTGCCTCGACCTCCAAGGTTAGACAGACACCGCTCACAAAGAACCGAATTATAGTTGACGCCAACCAATGGCCGTTATGTCAGGCGCCTTACCGGATCTCTTCGAATGAGCATGTTGCCATTCGCTCCAAATTTAAGAAATGCTCAAGGACGACGTGATACAGCCGTCGACGAGCGCGTGGGCGTCGCCTCTTGTTCTATTGGCAAAGAAAGATGGAACCCTACGGTTTTGCGCTGATTACCGACGTTTGAACAAAGTCACAAAAAGGGACGTTTATTCTCTTCCGCGTATTGATGACTCCCTAGACCGGCTGCGCCACGCCAAGTACTTCTAATCGCTAGATTTACGAAGCGGCTATTGGCAAATCGAGATGGACGAACACGACCGGGAAAACACCGCCTTTAATACACCGGAAGGTCTGTACGAATTCCGGGTGCTCCCTTTCGGCCTGTGCTCGGCTCCTGCAACCTTCCAGAGGATGATGGACACCGTTCTTGCCGATCTTAAATGGCAGTCCTGTCTCGTTTTCTTTGATGGCGTTGTCATTTTCTCTGACACGTTCGAAGAGCACCTGAGAGCGCGCTGTGTTCGAACGAATTCGGTCGGCCGGTCTTTCCCTGAAGCTCGAACCCAGACCCTGATAAGACTCCTGCCATGGCTGCTTTTCCTGCGCCCACCGATAAGCGCAGTGTGCGTCGCTTTCTGGGTCTCTGCGCCAATTATCGGCGTTTTGTGCAGATCTCTCAGATCGCTGAACCCCTCACCCGACTCATGAAAGATTCCGAACCATTCTTCTGGGGCCTGGAGCAACAGCAAGCCTTTGAAGACCGCCGCACTCGTCTCCAAAGTACGCCCATTATTGGACACTTCGACGAGTCAGCCGACACTGAGCTACACACAGACGCCAGCAACATCGGCCTCGGTGCGGTCCTTGTGCAGAGGCAGGATAGTCTCGAACGCGTAATCGCATACGCGAGCCGCACCTTGTCACGATCTGAGGTGAACTATTCCACAACCGAAAAAGAATGCCTGGCCATTGTGTGGGCAGTAACAGAACTTCGCCCGTACCTATATGGCCGCCCTTTCAGGGTCGTCAGCGACCAGCACTCACTGTGTTGGCTGGCGAACCTCAAAGATCCCTCGGGATGGCTTGCACGATGGAGCCTTCAACTTCAGGAATTCGATGTCACCATCGTCTATAAGTCTGGTAGGAAGCACAGTGATGCCGAGTGTTTGTCTCGTGCTCCTATCGAGGAGAACCGAGCTGACCCCGACGATGATTCTGTTTTTCTTGGTGCCATCTCCACGTCCATTCTCATTCAACACCAAAGGGATGACAGCGAACTACGGCCCCTCATTGAGTATCTAGAAAGAAGCTCTCAGTATCCCCCGCGAATCTTTTCGTGCAGGCTCTCGTCGTTCTGTTTACGTTACGGCGTCCTGTTAAAGAAAAACCACATTCCAACAGAAGCTGTCTATCTACTCGTCGTGCCTACGGCCCTTCGCGACGAAGTCCTGCAGGCGAGCCATTATGACCCATCTTCTGGTCACCTGGGGTTTTGTCGAACTTTGGCACGAAAGGGGCAAAAATACTAATGGCCCAGGGTTACTGCTGTTGTGAAGCGTTACGCAAGAACTTGCCTCTAGTGCCAGCGTCGCAAGACGCCGCCGACTGAGCCAGCCGGCCTACTCCAGCCTATTGATCCGCCTCAGGTCCCCTTCCACCAAGTTGGCAAGGACACACTCTGCCCATTTCCGGAGTCCTCGCTGGGTAACCGCTACATTGTGCTCGCCATCGACTACCTCAGCCGATACTTTGAGACTAAACCTCTTCCCCGTGGTACTGCTGACGAAATTGCAAACTTTTTCATTCAAAACATTGTGTTCGTCACGGTGCGCCCACCATCGTTTTAACCGACAGGGGAACAGCGTTCACCTCGGCCCTTACGATGGAGGTTATGCGCCTGAGCGGCACCAGTCACCTCAAAACAACCGCTTACCACCCTCAAACAAACGGCCTCACCGAACGGCTCAATAAGACGATCACCGACATGATTTCTGTGTATGTCGACGCAGACCACCGGAACTCGGACGCTATACTTCCTTACATCACCTTTGCCTATAATTCTGCGGTCCTAGAAACGACACGCTTCACTCCATTTCGTTTAGTACATGGTCGCGAAGCCACAACCATGTTGGATGCAGTGCTGCTTCCAGCTAGCGCTATCCCCTCTTTTATGGGTGCTGCCCAATTTGTTCGTAATGCTGAGGCCGCCTGCCAACTCGCTCGACAGTGCATCCGGCACCAGCAAGTTCACGACGCGCGGCGCTACAACCTCCGCCACCGAAATTTCCGTTACCTGCCTGGCGAACAAGTCTGGGTGTGGAGCCCAATCCGCATGCAGGGACGCTCTGAGAAGCTTCTACGCAGATACTTTGGCCCCTACGAGGTGCTTCGCCAGCTCAGTCAAGTTACCTACGAAGTTCTCCCCCACGGAACAGTTCGCTCTTCTAGACGGCCGACCTCCGAAGTTGTCCACGTCGCTCGGATGAAGCCGCACCACGCCCGCTAGCCCCTCGGGCGTGTCTACACCGCACGGCAGACACGTGCGACTACCTTCGTGCTCCTGCCTGCAATTGCAACCACACCGTGTCGGTGCCTTCAAGAGAGGGGAAGGAATGCCACACTACTAACTCCTCTAGTGGCGCCATACAGCGGCTAAACTGCATTTACTGGCAGTTGGCAAGCCTTGAGCCATCTCGGGGCTAGATGCTTCGTTTTCATCATCTCTCGTGCTGCCTGCTGCCTCGCGCATCCTAACGTCTTGCGTGTCTAAGTAGAGCAAGTAAACCAGCCCTGCTTACGTCCACCGTTTCTCGGTGACAATATGCTTGACATGATTACTCCCACGTGCGTCGATTACACGACCTGTTTCTACAGCTAAGGTTATGCAAATTTAATTAGCACCCCGACGCTTTGTACTGATCATGGCTCGCATTCATTACTTGGTCATATTGTCTCCAATTTTCCCATTGCTTCTCCGGTTTGGTGTGATAGAGCGTGATGTTACTGATCATTTTCGGTATTTCTTTACGCACTATCATCTCATTGTAGTAACTACAAGTCGACAAAGAAGGCAGTTTCTGAGAGCGAAAATATATTTAAACCACGCCTAATTCTAATATTTCATACATTTTGAGTCTCTTGAACCCAGAATGTGGCTGTACATGAGCTGTAGAAACTAATTACATCCGCACTCAATAAGTGCTCATCGCTTCAATCATCCACGAGTAAACATGATACCCCCATTTTCTCATGCATAACTATTGCTCTGTTAAACTCTGAGGAAAAACTAAAACAAGTATAAGAAAACTAAACGCCAGCTGTTGAATCGTCTTCTTAAATTGAGATATAAATGGTATTCTAGCATACCAACATCGCTTCTAAAACAATTAAACGATGTTATTATGAAAACCAGTTATTGAGGCAAGATAACAATTCTAAACGAAAATGGCAGCTGCTTGACGAATTGCTGAACATTCGGAAGTTACCTAATGTTGTTTAATCTATTTTTGCGGTGGTGTTAATCTATCTGATCCCAAGTAAATGGCGACTACATTTAGCAATTATTTTTTTCAATCCTTCTAATTATTCTTTCTCTTCGTTGTGCACACCTTCTCTCTTACCCGCTCGTGTCCAGACGAAGTTCTATCCGTAATTGCTAGTTTAAAGAAGACCGTCCCCGGCGTTGACTATATCCGTGGAAAGCATGTGAAAAGTATCGGATCATTGCTTGCATCAGTCCTCACCTCGTTTTTAAATGTGACAGTTATGTCAAGCAGCTCGAGATAGCGAAAATAATACCGGTCTTCAAAAAAGCAGATACAGCTCTACCAAATAATTACCGACCGATTGCAATGCTTCCCTTGTTGGACAAAATTTTAGAAAAAGTAATTGAAATAAGGTGGTCAAGTTATATTGAACAATTTAACATATTGACATATAGTGAACACGGCTTTCGGCGCGGACTTTCTGTAGATATTGCAATAGCGTCTCTCATAGATCAGGTTAGGCTAGCTAGTGATAAATGAATGTTCTCAGGAGCGGTATACATTGATTTTAGCAAACCATTTGATTCCATCGGTCAATCCATCTTGTTTCTCCAACTATAATCATACGGTATCACTGGACCTCCCCTAATGCTTTTGAAGAGATGTCTCTGTGACTGAGAACACATGGCCTCTGTTAATGACCACGTATATAACATAGCTTTAATTAACAAGGGTGTTCAAAAAAGTTCTATTCCAGGCCCTTTATTGTTTTTACTCTACACTATTGATGTTCCATCCTGTTTAAAGGATTGCAATACTATACTATACGCAGATGACTCTACCATGATATCATCGCACCAGGAGATTTATCACCTCATACTTAACCTACAATATGACCCTAATTCTCTTGTACGCTGATTCCACATTAACCGCCTGTCTGTGAACGTCAATAAGACTTGTTTTGAGATTTTTCATCCCCTTCAGAAGCCATTGCCCATTAGACCGCTACTATACCACAATTCTGCTGCTATTTCGTCGCAAGATCGAGTTTCTTTTCTGGGTATTATCATTGACACTCACTTAAAATTCCATCATGTAGCTGAAACGTGCAAGAAAATTTCGTATGGGTTACGCGCACTATTCAAGCCCCGAAGCTATTTCTCTATCCAAACAGTATTATCCCTTTACTACGCATTAATCTACAGCCACTTAAACAACGTTATCTCATCTTGGAGTAATATTATTCATCAGTATATATGCAGTATATATTACTCATCTCTGGGCTATAATCAAACTGCAGAAGTAAGCCATGCGCATTATAACCTATACCCCTCGAATGTCACCCTCACGCATTTTGCTCAAAGATTTAAACGTTCTACCTATCTGGGCTCTTTCGTTTTACAACATTGGTATCGTCTTTTTTAAGATTCTTCCTCATTTGCTCCCGCTAAGCATATTTTCTCCACGCACGATCATAAGCAACATCGTCACACGTTTTGCTTTACGTAGTAACTCTTTGGCGAAAATAACGAAGCGCCGACCAAAAGGTGTTGTCAAGATGGAAGGACGTTTCGACTTCCACACGGAAGTCTTGTTCACTGATGGAAAAATTTCGCACACAAAGCTTAAGTACGTTGTGCTAACCGTCGCAGGCATCTAGCGTACGAGGGCAGTAGATTGCCGATGTTACGGTTGAGCGTCTGATCTATTGTCTGGATAAACAAAGACTCCAGATATTGGCGCGACATCCAGTTTTTTTCACGGCCGATAATTGCCGCTTCTTCCCAAGCGATATCATGCTTCGTGTTTTCAACGTGTTCAGCCAGTGCGTTGGAACAAGCCTTCTTTTTCTTGACATCATTCTTGTGCTCATTCAGCCGTCTTTCAAAGTTTCCGCTTTCACCTATGTAGGAGTGATCGCAGTCTGAGCAGGGGATTTTATAAATTACTCCGGGAAACGTTTCCTTTTTTAGCTTGTCTTTTACGGACACCAACTCGTGACGAAGCTTGCACGCAGGCACGTGAGCTATATGCACATCGTAGGTGCGAAAAACGCGGGCCAATGACTCGCTCACGCCTGGCACATAAGGTATTGCAGCTCGGGCACGGCAAGGTAGGCGAACGGACTGAGCTGGTCTCGTTGTCTGCTGTATTACAGCGTTCACGAAGTGCTGTGGGTAGCCACAATTGTTGAGCTCGCGTCGCACTTGGCGTATTTCAGAGGCTTTTTCTTCGGGTTTCGAGCATATTCTTTCCGCACGACGGACGAGGGTAGAAACGACGGAGCGCTTATGGCACGTAGGATGGAGTGAATTAAAGTGAAGGTATTGGCCTGTGCGCGTGTCCTTTCTGTACACCTTGAATGATAGGCGGTCATCACGTCGCTCCACCATGACGTCCAGAAAAGGAAGACGGCCAGAAATCTCCTCCTCGACGGTAAACTGGATGGAATCTTCCATGCTGTTCAAATGGTTCGTGAAAGCAGCCAAGGCATTCTTTTGGTTATGCAAAAGCAGTCATCAATGTACCGCAGGAAGACTTTCGGGCGCGGCTCGAACGAAGCCAAAGCGCGGCTTTCCAGTGCTTCCATTGTGAGGTTTGCGGTTGTGACCGAGATAGATGCTCCCATGGCAGTGCCATGAACCTGCTTGTAGACAGTGCCCCGAAAGATGAAGTACGTGTTCTTCAAGCAAAACTGCAGAAGCTTCAACAGGTCCGATGGATCGATGGGTGTCCTAGCACTCAGTCCGTCGTCGTCCCGAAGCGCAGAACAGCATGCCTCCACCGCCAGATCTACGGGGACGCTGGTAAACAGTGATCTGACGTCAAATGACACCATTATCTCGTCGCTGTCAATTGTGATTTCGCGCATTTTTTCAGTAAAATCAAAGGAGTTCCGTACAAAAGTCGGTCTCTTGCCAACTAGTGGCGAAAAAACTTTGTGCTAGCCTGAAAGCCGGTACAAGGGAGAGCGGGTAAAATCCACTATTGGTAGCATTGGAACGCCTGGCTTGTGGATCTTCGGGAGGCCATATAAAGCAGGGGCAGATCCGTTGTGGCAGAGGAGCGTGAAGTATAACGACCTGTGCTGTGGTGGAACAAACTGGAAGACACCTGTCAAAAGCCTTTGCAACTCTCGCTCTACCTTGAGTGTAGGGTCCCGCTTGAGTCGCATGTACGTGCCATCATCCTCCAGAAGCTTCGTCATTTTCTCAACGTAGTCGCTGTGGCTTAGGATGGCGGTGGCGTTGCCCTTGTCAGCAGGTAGGATTACGATATCCGTATTGCTCCGCAGGCTCCTGACTGCATCACGCTCCTGAGCAAGGAGTGGTGTGGGGTGCCGATGTGGCAGCTTGGCGAGTATGCTGATCGCACGGGTACGAGCTTCTTCTCGGCGATTGTTTTCCACACGTCCAACAGCCTGTTCCACGGCACAGATGATTTTTCTTGCGTCCGGAGCCGCTCTCGTATTGAAGTTCAAACCAAGCTCCAGAACGGCGAGCTCTGTTCGAGTAGGCCTATACGAAGACCGATTGTGGACGGTGGGGGTAGGTCTGTTGGCCGGACTCCCTTTACGGCCAGGTAGCAGTCTGATTAGCTTCTCTTTTTGTGTGCGCTCACGTTGACCAGACTGTAGACTAGCTACGAAGCTCGCGTGCAACTGGATGCTGACGAACTCGTTCGGACACTGGTGTTCAAGGCGGCGACGGGCAATAAAGGCTTGGTTCAGAAGGTGCCTTATTGAGTCCTTGCACTCCAGGATTCTGGCTTGAAGCAACTGTCGTTCTGCTCTTGACACCGCGCTATGACCGAAGGGCGTATCGACCGGTCGTAGCAAACGGAGGGACCGCGGGGTTAGGTTCCTGGCTTTGCATATGATGTTGAATTCTAGATGAGCCTTGAACTCAGAAAGCCGGACGGTTAGCGAAACGAACTGGCGCACTTGAGTGATGAAATTTTGGCCATACGACCGTCGTAGCATGATGAAGTCTAAGGTTCGACGAAATCTCGTCTGGTCGGGTGAATACATTGGCGAAAATAACGAAGCGCCGACCAAAAGGTGTTGTCAAGATGGAAGGACGTTTCGACTTCCACACGGAAGTCTCGTTCACTGATGGAAAAATTTCGCACACAAAGCTTAAGTACGTTGTGCTAATCGTCGCAGGCATCTAGCGTACGAGGGCGGTAGTTTGCCGATGTTACGGTTGAGCGTCTGATCTGTTGTCTGGATAAACAAAGACTCCAGATATTGGCGTGACATCCAGTTTTTTTCCACGGCCGATAATTGCCGCTTCTTCCCAAGCGATATCATGCTTCGTGTTTTCAACGTGTTCAGCCAGTGCGTTGGAACAAACCTTCTTTTTCTTGACATCATTCTTGTGCTCATTCAGCCGTCTTTCAAAGTTTCCGCTTTCACCTATGTAGGAGTGATCGCAGTCTGAGCAGGGGATTTTATAAATTACTCCGGGAAACATTTCCTTTTTTATCTTGTCCTTTACGGACACCAACTCGTGACGAAGCTTGCACGCAGGCACGTGAGCTATATGCACATCCTATGTGCGAAAAACGCGGGCCAATGACTCGCTCACGCCTGGCACATAGGGTATTGCAGCTCGGGCACGGCAAGGTAGGCGAACGGGCTGAGCTGGTATCGTTGTCTGCTGTATTACAGCGTTCACGAAGTGCTGTGGGTAACAGTAGCTTGGTTTGGGCTAGTTGGTAACAGTTTTTAGAAAATATAGCGCAAAAAGGACACGGACGACACAGAAGTGGACAGGACAGGCGCTAACTTGCAACTTTATATTTAGAAAAGCCACCACGTCTAATATATAGCAGCCGATCACCACCATCAAGCGATGGGCATGCTCAAAGAGAGCACAATCAGGATTACAGCGTGTGAAAAATAAGCAAACAATTACGATAAATTAACAAAATGAAAGCACGGTGCCGGGGGAATACTGAAAGAAAAGAGACATCGTGTACTGAAACTTACTGCAAAAAGCGCTTTACAAGCTTGTCAAGGTTAAGAACCAAACAGATAACGCGGCAAAAAGGGAGATAAGCAGATCGACTAAAAGATGAGGGGAGTGTACAAGGCTCCACACTGAGACAAGCACGTGGTGAAGAAAGACAGAATGACAATGGGGAAACTACATTTATGGGTCAATGCAATGGAAGTGAAAGATAGCAGAAATTTAGGCCAAAAACAGATAAGGGCTGTGATACTATTCATAATCAAATGAAAAAAATTGAAAAAGTTTGAAACTAGGAAACAATGAAATATTTGTATATGAAAAATACAGAAAGACCTAAACAGAAAAAGGATAAAACCAGAAGTATAAAACACGAGTGTAGAGGGCTCCACGCTAAAACAACGAGGGGGGGATGAAAATATGAGAAATGAAATAACAACTGAATTAAAAGTCAATAAAATGCCAAGGAATAGAAGCAGCAGGAGAAACTGAAGGAAAAGCGGAACCGTTCCCGTTCACAACACCATAAATATTCTTGACACATGGTTCACACCTACAGATAGCCATCAAGGAATTCAACTTCACTGTCCAGTAATTGAATAGAAGGTGCGCTGACGCACTTTTTCCCAGCTTTTCTTATAAAATACGCCTCCATGACTACACGCTCAGTTTTTCCTTTAGCTGATGTTAAGAATGTTAAAATGTTAAGAAGAGCGTGAAGTCATGGAGGCGTATTTTATAAGAAAAGCTGGGGAAAAGTGCGTCAGCGCACCTTCTATTCAATTACTGGACAGTGAAGTTGAATTCCTTGATGGCTATCTGTAGGTGTGAACCATGTGTCAAGAATATTTATGGTGTTGTGAACTGGAACGGTTCCGCTTTTCCTTTGGGTTCTCCTGCTGCTTCTATTCCTTGGTATTTTATTGACCTTTAATTCAGTTGTTATTTCATTTCTCATATTTGCATCCCCTCCCCTCGTTGTTTTAGCGTGGAGCCCTCTACACTCGTGTTTTATACTTCTGGTTTTATCCTTTTTCTGTTTAGGTCATTCTGTATTTTTCATATACATATATTTCATTGTTTCCTAGTTTCAAACTTTTTCAATTTTTTTCATTTGATTATGTATAGTATCACAGCCCTTATGTGTTTTTGGCCTAAATTTCTGCTATCTTTTACTTCCATTGCCATGACCCATAAATGTAGTTTCCCCATTGTCATTCTGTCTTTTTTCACCACGTGCTTGTCTCAGTGTGGAGCCTTGTACACTCCCCTCATCTTTTAGTCGATCTGTTTATCTCCCTTTTTGCCGCGTTATCTGTTTCGTTCTTATCCTTGACAAGCTTGTAAAGCGCTTTTTGCAGTAAGTTTCAGTACACGATGTCTCTTTTCTTTCAGTGTTACCCCGGCACCGTGCTTTCATTTTGTTATTTTATCGTAATTTTTTGCTTATTTTTCACACGCTGTAATCCTGATTGTGCTCTTCTTTGCGCATGATCATCGCTTGATGGTGGTGATCGGCTCCTATATATTATACGTGGTGGCTTTTCGAAATATAAAGTTGCAAGTTAGCGCCTGTCCTGTCCACTTCTCTGTCGTCCGTGTCCTTTTTGCGCTATGTTTTCTAAGAGCTGTGGGTAGCCACAATTGTTGAGCTCACGTCGCACTTGGCGTATGTCAGAGGCTTTTTCTTCGGGTTTCGAGCATATTCTTTCCGCACGACCGACGACGGTAGAAACGACGGAGCGCTTATGGCACGTAGGATGGACTGAATTAAAGTGAAGGTATTGGCCTGTGTGCGTGTCCTTTCTGTACACCTTGAATGATAGGCGGTCATCACGTCGCTCCACCATGACGTCCAGAAAAGGAAGACGGCCAGAAATCTCCTCCTCGACGGTAAACTGGATGGAATCTTCCATGCTGTTGAAATGGTTCGTGAAAGCAGCCAAGGCATTCTTTTTGATTATGCAAAAGCAGTCATCAATGTACCGCAGGAAGACCTTCGGGCGCGGCTCGAACGAAGCCAAAGCGCGGCTTTCCAGTGCTTCCATTGTGAGGTTTGTGGTTGTGACCGAGATAGATGCTCCCATGGCAGTGCCATGAACCTGCTTGTAGACAGTGCCCCGAAAGATGAAGTACGTGTTCTTCAAGCAAAACTGCAGAAGCTTCAACAGGTCCGATGGATCGATGGGTGTCCTAGCAGTCAGTCCGTCGTCGTCCCGAAGCGCAGAACGGCATGCCTCCACCGCCAGATCCACGGGGACGCTGGTAAACAGTGATCTGACGTCAAATGACACCATTATATCGTCGCTGTCAATCGTGATTTCGCGCATTTTTTCAGTAAAATCAAAGGAGTTCCGTACGAAAGTCGGTCTCTTGCCAACGAGTGGCGAAAAAACTTTGTGCAAGTAGCCTGAAAGCCGGTACAAGAGAGAGCGGGTAAAATCCACTATTGGTCGCATTGGAACGCCTGGCTTGTGGATCTTCGGGAGGCCATATAAAGCAGGGGCAGATCCATTGTGGCAGAGGAGCGTGAAGTATAACGACCTGTGCTGTGGTGGAACAAACTGGAAGACACCTGTCAAAAGCCTTTGCAACTCTCGCTCTACCTTGAGTGTAGGGTCCCGCTTGAGTCGCATGTACGTTCCATCATCCTCCAGAAGCTTCGTCATTTTCTCAACGTAGTCGCTGTGGCTTAGGATGGCGGTGGCGTTGCCCTTGTCAGCAGGTAGCATTACGATATCCGTATTGCTCCGCAGGCTCCTGACTGCATCACGCTCCTGAGCAAGGAGTGGTGTGGGGTGCCGATGTGGCAGCTTGGCGAGTATGCTGGTCGCACGGGTACGAGCTTCTTCTCGGCGATTGTTTTCCACACGTCCAACAGCCTGTTCCACGGCACAGATGATTTTTGTTGCGTCCGGAGCCGCTCTCGTATTGAAGTTCAAACCAAGCTCCAGAACGGCGAGCTCTGTTCGAGTAGGCCTATACGAAGACAGATTGTGGACGGTAGGGGTAGGTCTGTTGGCCGGCTAAGACCGAAAAGACCAGCCAACGAGACCAGCTCAGCCCGTTCGCCTACCTTGCCGTGAACGAGCTGCAATACCCTATGTGCCAGGCGTGAGCGAGTCATTGGCCCGCATTTTTCGCACCTACGATGTGCATATAGCTCACGTGCCTGCGTGCAAGCTTCGTAACGAGTTGGTGGCCGTAAAGGACAAGCTAAAAAAGGAAAATTTTCCCGGAGTAATTTATAAAATCTCCTGCTGAGACTGCGATCACTCCTACAAACGTGAAAGCGGAAACTTTGAAAGACGGCTGAATGAGCACAAGAATGATGTCAAGAAAAAGAAGGCTTGTTCCAACGCACTGGCTGAACACGTTGAAAACAGGAAGCATGATATCGCTTGGGAAGAAGCGGCAATTATCGGCCGTGGAAAAAAACTGGATGTCACGCCAATATCTGAAGTCTTTGTTTATCCGGACAACAGATCAGACGCTCAACCGTAACATCGGCAATCTACCGCCCTCGTACGCTAGATGCCTGCGACGATTAGCACAACGTACTTAAGCTTTGTGTGCGAAATTTTTCCATCAGTGAACAAGACTTCCGTGTGGAAGTCGAAACGTCCTTCCATCTTGACAACACCTTTTGGTCGGCGCTTCGTTATTTTCGCCAATGTATTCACCCGACCAGACGAGATTTCGTCGGACCTTAGATTTCATCATGCTACGACGGTCGTATGGCCAGAATTTCATCACTCAAGTGCGCCAGTTCGTTTCGCTAACCGTCCGGCTTTCTGCGCTCAAGGCTCATCTAGAATTCAACCTCATATGCAAAGCCAGGAACCTAACCCCGCGGTCCCTCCACTTGCTACGACCGGTCGATACGCCCTTCGGTCATAGCGTGGTGTCAAGAGCAGAACGGCATTTGCTTCAAGCCAGAATCCTGGAGTCCAGTGTCCGAACGATTTCGTCAGCATCCAGTTGCACGCGAACTTCGTAGCTAGTCTACAGTGTGGTCAGCGTGAGCGCACACACAAAGGGAAGCTACTCAGACTGCTACCTGGCCGTAAAGGGAGTCCGGACAACAGACCTACCCCCAACGTCCACAGTCTGTCTTCGTATAGGCCTACTCGAACAGAGCTCGCCGTTCTGGAGCTTGGTTTGAACTTCAATACGAGAGCGGCTCCGGACGCAAGAAAAATCATCTGTGCCGTGGAACAGGCTGTGGGACGTGTGGAAAACAATCGCCGAGAAGAAGCTCGTACCCGTGCGATCCGCATACTCGCCAAGCTGCCACATCGGCACCCCACCCCACTCCTTGCTCAGGAGCGTGATGCAGTAAGGAGCCTGCGGAGCAATACGGATATCGTAATCCTACCTGCTGACAAGGGCAACGCCACCGTCATCGTAAACCACAGCGACTACTTTGAGAAAATGACGAAGCTTCTTGAGGATGATGGCACGTACATGCGACTCAAGCGGGACCCTACACTGAAGGTAGAGCGAGAGTTGCAAAGGCTTTTGACAGACGTCTTCCAGTTTGTTCCACCAGAGCACAGGTTGTTATACTTCACGCTCCTCTGCTACAATGGGTCTGCCCCTGCTTTATAAGGCCTCCCGAAGATGCACAAGCCAGGCGTTCCAATGCGACCAATAGTGGATTTTACCCGCTCTCCCTTGTACCGGCCTTCAGGCTACTTGCACAAAGTTTTTTCGCCACTCGTTGGCAAGAGACCGACTTTCGTACGCAACTCCTTTGATATTACTGCAAAATGCGCGAAATCACGTTTGACAGCGACGAGATAATGGTGTAATTTGACGTCAGATCACTGTTTACCAGCGTCCCCGTGGATCTGGCGGTGGAGGTATGCCGTTCAGCGCTTCGGAACGACGACGGACTGAGTGCTAGGACACCCATCGATCCATCGGACCTGTTGAAGCTTCTGCAGTTTTGCTTGAAGAACACGTACTTCATCTTTCGGGGCACTGTCTACAAGCAGTTTCATGGCACTGCCATGGGAGCATCTATCTCGGTCACAACCGCAAACCTCACAATGGAAGCACTGGAAAGCCGCGCTTTGGCTTCGTTCGAGCAGCGCCCGAAGGTCTTCCTGCGGTACATTGATGACTGCTTTTGCATAATCAAAAAGAATGCCTTGGCTGCTTTCACGAACCATTTGAACAGCATTGAAGATTCCATCCAGTTTACCGTCGAGGAGGAGATTTCTGGTCGTCTTCCTTTTCTGGACGTCATGGTGGAGAGACGTGATGACCGCCTATCATTCAAGGTGTACAGAAAGGACACGCACACAGGCCAATACCTTCACTTTAATTCAGTCCATCCTACGTGCCATAAGCTCTCCGTCGTTTCTACCCTCTTCCGTCGTGCGGAAAGAATATGCTCGAAACCCGAAGAAAAAGCCTCTGACATACGCTAAGTGCGACGCGAGCTCAACAATTGTGGCTACCCACAGCACTTTGCGAACGCTGTAATACAGCAGACAACGAGAACAGCTCAGCCCGTTCGCCTACCTTGCCGTGCCCGAGCTGCAATACCCTATGTGCCAGGCGTGAGCGAGTTATTGGCCCGCGTTTTTCGCACCTACGATGTGCATATAGCTCACGTGCCTGCGTGCAAGCTTCGTCACGTGTTGGTGTCCGTAAAGGACAAGATAAAAAAGGAAAAGTTTCCCGGAGTAATTTATAAAATCCCCTGCTCAGACTGCGATCACTCCAACACAGGTGAAAGCGGAAACTTTGAAAGATGGCTGAATGAGCACAAGAATGATGTCAAGAAAAAGAAGGCTTGTTCCAACGCACTGGCTGAACACGGTGAAAACACGAAGCATGATATCTCTTGGGAAGAAGCGGCAATTATCGGCCGTGGAAAAAAACTGGATGCCACGCCAATATCTGGAGTCTGTTTATCCAGACAACAGTTCAGACGCTCAACCGTAACAGCGGCAATCTACCGCCCTCGTACGCTAGATGCCTGCGACGATTAGCACAACGTGCTTAAGCTTTGTGTGCGAAATTTTTCCATCAGTGTACAAGACTTCCGTGTGGAAGTCGAAACGTCCTTCCATCTTGACAACACCTTTTAGTCGGCGCTTCGTTATTTTCGCCAATGTATTCACCCGACCAGACGAGATTTCGTCGAACCTTAGATTTCGTAGTAACTCTTTAGTACGTAATGTGAGAACTACTGGAAACAATACCTTCATTTTTCATCCATATCAATTTAGAATTCTTTCAACTTAGACATCAAACAAATACGATTTCTTTGTGCAAAATCAATTTAAAGCTTTTCCTTTTTAATGTGTGATTTCTTTCTGTTATTGATCCGATGTATCGCGCCATCTGTGTTTTATTGTACATTCTCCTGCACTATATTGTTTGTATTTAAGTATTTCGATAACTCATATTACACTATGTGTCTATGTATATATTCTCTGCATCACTAATTATTGTGTTGTGTTTTCTTGTTTTCTTGCTTATTGAAACTTATTTCATGGGAGGTGCCACCCGCGGTGTTGTATAATGGGACCTTTCGCTGTACACGCTTGCAACTTTGTTTGGATTTCTTAATAAACTTTGAACTTCAACTTCAATCTGCTAGTACAAGTGTATCTAGGGATTCGTCATAAATGAACTTCACCTTATTTACTTTGAGAGTAGTAAACTTGAGGTTTACTTTGAAAATCTCGAATTTATTCGCTTTAGCGTAATCCCACAGTTGGTTCCGCTTTTTCTGCACATTTTACGAAAAGTCCTCCGAGGTACTTATATCTGTGCCTTTTAATTTCTTTAAACTTGATAGCACTGGCTGCTTGTCCTTGAACGAGAGGAACTTGACAATAATTGGCCACCTTTTATTCGGTCTGTACCTTTCAAGACGTTCGGATCTCTCAATTGGGACCTTTTCACATTGTAGCTTCGACTGACAAACTTCTATGATATGTTGCTCAACCTTTTCGTACGTTTCATGCTCGCCTTCATCTTTCACCCCATACAAAATTTAATTGCACCTTCTACTGCGGTCGTCAAGGTCATCAACCTTATCAATAAGCGACAGAGGCTGGGCGTGCTGCTCTTCGGAATTCTCCTTGCATTTGTTCCCCTCGCTCTGCAAATCCTGATGCTGAGCATGTGATATTTTTCGATTAGTCATACGTTCATTCAGGTCCGACATGGCAGCCTTGCTTTCCGCTTGGCGTTTTTCAATAGCACACAACTTTTTCTTCATTTTCTTTTGTCCGTCTAAAAGTTGTTTAAGAACAGTTCCGTCAGGATTCGAATTCACCTCGACGTCGCCACATAAAAGTAACAACAAAAAATAAAATGCGGAACGACGTAACAATTTGAACCAATAGCACCTACGAAACACAAATCGACTCTTACACTGTCAAAAAGCAGAGGGAATTATACCGGCAGAATAAGAATTGAATGTGTGACGCACATTCCATTCTGACTAGCCTGCACAAAGAAGAGGATTGGTTTGAGCGACGCAGCCATAGCCGTGCCGGCACCACGCACAGAATGATCGATTCTGCATATATGGACATTAACGCAAGGAGCTCCGAATGGTGCGTGGTTTGGTCGCCAACGCTGTTAACACAAACGCACAGAGCGATGAGGAGGAGTGGAGGCTTTAATGAATATAAGAGAGGTCTGCCTGGCTTTAGACTAGCACGCTACTTCAGCAAACGCACACAATACCGCAACCACAACCACACCAACAGAAACAGCAGTAGAGCACAATGCTTTCGCATTCATAGCCCGTAAGCAGGCTTAAGTGCCACCCGTGTATTTGGCTAACACGTCCCCCTTTGACCGCCGCCGACATCACCGGAAAACACGACCCCGCATCATCCGCCAAACTCGAAGCCATGTGTGCTGCTATCCTGCAGTCGTATGTTGTCGCTGCCTACTGTAAACTACCCGCTATATTTTTTTTAAAATCCTAGCTCTTCTCCACAAAAGATTTGCAAAACCTGTCAGAATTCCGAACACCCAGCACCTCTTCCACCTGCAATCGAAAATTCTTGTGTCGATACTGGCCGACCTTCTTATGTCGCCGCGCGCCTGCCCCACCCATACGGCTGGAGATCCTTCAGAGTAGTCCAGGCAGCCGCCGACACATGCTGAATGCTCCCCCTTACTTTCTGCAAACAGTTTTGCCATGGTATGGACGCGACTAAATGATAAAAATCCACACCACTGAACTGATCCTGTAGTGGTGCCGGCGACTAATAATATAAGCACTTAGAACTGATAACGAACACTAAAGAGCGGTGCAGGCTGCTGTACCACCGACACGTGCTTAAGTTCTCCTCTTTCTTCCGTCGAGTAACGTGGTAGTCCTTAACCTATAATTTTAAATATGTTTTTTTGCTATTTCTGTCGCGGCACCAGAAATTCTTGTAGTTCTTGCATCTGTTAATTCTAACTTTTGTTTTATGCGATGGGTGAATGCTGGGTTGATACTCTTTCGAGCCTTGCTAATATTGTCAGTGACAAAGCACCAAAGACTATAAAAGAGATAGCCAAGATTTTGGTAGAGATGACATCAAAAATTGTGGCAATCGTCTTTCAAGTCAAACGCGAAGTGAAAGCCAAATAATTCTACGAAAGAAAAGCTAGTCTGTCGGAAAGCCAATGACCTATATAAATAAAAGTTTTGCGGAAATAAGAATGTTACGCAAAATTGGGGCACTACGGCATACGCGGGCATGCTCTCAGCCTAAATAAGTCTTTTCTGAGTTCACGGTCTCAATATCAGGTGATTAATTATTCCCCGTGTTACGTTTCGCCTACGACGCGCGGTATAGCCGGCGCGGATGCAACGGACGCCGGGGCTTCGTTCTAAGTGGCGGTCATTTTGGCCCGTTCAGCGCTGCCGCAACGCCTCCCGCCAAGCGCGTCCAGGCAGGTTTGAATGCCACGTGTCTTCGTGTGTGCGCGTGTGTGTGTGCATGTTGGTGCCCACGCTTGTCATAGCGCGGCAGCCGGGGAGAGGAGCTCCCCAACTGGGAGGCGAGGAGGTCTGACCGGCGCCGGCCCGGCGGACGCGTCACGTCACGTCTCAACGTGTCCGTGCGTCGCCGTCTCGTGCGCCTCATCCCGAGCCGTTCCTTCTTGCCCTCGACTCTGAGGGTATAAAGGCAGCTGCCCCGGACGCCGAAGAGAGGCCTCGATTTCTTCCGTCGAGTAACGTGGTCGCCCTGACCGGCTGCTCTTTTGCGATGCTAGAATAAACAAGTTGTTCTGTTGGCAGTCGACTCATCCTTTGCCAGGACCTTCGGATGTTTCCAGCTGTGCCCCAGGCCGCCAGGCCAACGCTACCCTAGGGGCTTGCGACCCATTTGCAACAACTGGTTGCCAGCGGTGGTATCCCGACAACGGAGGCCAGCAGCGAAGATATGCGGTCGACTGTATGCTGAGCAGCACAACGACCATCCGGGAGCAGCGCAACGAGCCCTGTGTGATGACTGGTTGCCTGCAGCGGAACGACCGCGCTGAATTCTTGGCTGCGAGGTTTGGTGAGGGCTGACTTTCTTCTTCTGAGTTTTGCCAGGCTTTTGTTAGTGTCAGAAACAGAGCTGGTAATTGTGGTTGTCGTTGCTGCCAGGTTAGTTTGCGGCAAGACAATAGTAGGCAGTAGAGAAAGCAGCATTCGGAGCAGCCATGGATTTGAAGTCGTTGCGCAAACCGAAATTGCTGGAGCTTGCAAGAGAGTTGGGTCTCGATGTCTCAGACAAACTCGGAAAACCAGAACTGCTAAGGGCTATTCTTGAGTTGGAGGCTGAGGATGACGAGCTGTCGGAATGCCTTGAGACCATTGAGGAGAGGGCAAAAAGACAGGAGCGCGAACGTAAAGAGCGAAAAGAAAAACACGAGCGCGAACGTAAAGAGCAAAAAGAGAAAGACGAGCGCGAACGTAAAGAACAAAAAGATAAAGAGCAAGAAGAGCGCGACCGTCAACACGCTTTGGAAATGAAGCGTCTCGAGGTGGAGATGGAACGCGCTCGTAATGGAAGTCAGGCACACGGTGCAGGAGAACGAGTATCGTTCAAAATGACTGACCTGATGCGGCCGTTTAAGATTGGAGAGGACATTGGTTTGTTCCTGGTTAACTTTGAGCGAACTTGCGAGAAGCAGGGGTTCTCTCGGGAAACGTGGCCACAGCGCTTGCTCACTTTGTTACCCGGCGAGGCGGCCGACGTAGTCGCTCGCTTGAAGAGAGAGGAGGCAGAGGATTTCGACCAAGTGAAATCAAGTCTGCTAAAAAAGTACAGGCTGTCAGCGGAGGCGTTCCGTCGGAAGTTTCGGGAAAATGAAAAAGGCAGAACTGAGACATATACAGAGTTTGCCTACAGGCTTATGTCAAACATGCAGGAGTGGCTCAAAGAAGAGAAAGCGTTTGGTGACCACGAGAAAATTCTGCAGTGTTTCGGGCTGGAACAGTTTTATAGTCTGTTACCTGAGAACGTGCGGTACTGGGTCTTGGATAGGCCAGACGTTAGTACAGTGGCTAAAGCCGCCGAGCTAGCCGAGGAGTTTGTGACGCGTCGGGCTCGCGGAGCTAAGGATGGTCAAAAGGGTGAATTTGGCTCCAAGTCTGAGAGGCCGAAGTTCACACCCATGAGAGCAAGGGGGGACACACGTAGTGCGGATGCGAGTGAAAGCAGTCCGACCGAACGTAAGGAGACGGCGGCAGCTGAAGCCGAACGCAGAAAGCGGTTCGAGACGAGGCAAGCGCGCGTGGGTTATATGTGCCAGAAGCCGGGTCACTTTTCGGCGCAGTATCCAGAAACAAAAACAAAAGTCGTGTTTTTTTTCATTATGCAGCACTGACGAGAACATGAAGCTTCTCGAGCCTGACATGCGAGACTTCCTCGTGAACGGGAAGAGTGCCGAGTGCTTCGTGATTCCGCAGCTACAATGGATGTAGTTCACCCCTCTTACGTAAAACCCGATATGTTCACGGGCGAGTGCGCATGGGTCAAGCAAGTCGTGGAAGCTCATAGCGTGTGTCTGCCCGTAGCCAAAGTGCTTATTGAAGGACCTTTCGGAGCAATTGAGACGGAGGCCGCAGTGTCATCTATGCTGCCCCCCCCAGTACCTGTACCTATTTTCGAACAAGTCCGATCACCTCCTGCGCGAGAATGGGCTTTTGTTTGGTGAGGCTAGCGTTCAGGCCTTAACCAGATCGAGAGTTCGGGAGCTCGCTGCAAAGGCGGTAGTTGCGGGGCCGACGTTGTCGAACAATGAAAAAGGGTCGGAGGCGCAGCAAGCTGATATTCAGAGCACGTCCGAACTGAATAAAATTGAGCCTGTAGCGTTGAAGGCACCAGGTACTGGAGAGTAAATGCCCGACACGGGAAAGTTAGAAGAGCTATCTGCAGATTTGCTCATCGTGCCTACGTCAGATGGACTTAATAGGTTGCTAAAAGTCAGCCGGTCGGCTTTGACAGCCAAGCAAAAAAAGCATGGCAGCCTAGAAAACATGCGCTGCAATGTCAAGGAAGGTATCGCCAAGAAAAATGCTCGTTTTGTGGAAAGAGGTGGGGTCCTGTACCGGAAGTATCTAAACCGCAGGGGAGTGGAGTTCAATCAGCTGATCGTGCCTCAGTGCTACCGTCAGGATCTGTTGCGCTTGTCGCATGGGGGTTCGTGGTCCGGACACCTAGGAGTTAAGAAGACTAAGGACCGTCTCTTGCAAGAGTACTATTGGCCAGGGTGTTTTCGTGACGCAGAACACTTTGTGAGGACATGTGACACCTGTCAGCGGGTTGGCAAACCAGGGGAGAAATCGAGGGCGCTGTTGAAGTTGGTACCTATCATTACGGAGCCTTTTAGACGGCTCCTTATGGATACAGTGGGACATCTGCCGGTAACAGCCACGGGGTATAGACACATTTTGACTGTGATCTGCCCAGCGACAAAGTTCCCTGAAGCAGTGCCGCTTAAAGAACTCAGCTCAGTTGAGATAGTCAATGCACTACTGTCCATATTTGCGCGAGTTGGTTTTCCTACGGAAATCCAGTCAGATCAGGGCACAGTGTTTACTAGCGCTTTGACGACAGCTTTTCTCGAAAGGTGTGGGGTAAAGCTGTTACACAGCTCAGTGTACCACCCACAGTCGAATTCCGTTGAGAAGCTCCACTCCGTCATGAAGCGCGTGTTGAGAGCATTGTGTTTTGAACAACAAAGTGATTGGGAGCTGTGTCTGCCTGGGGTGATGTTTGCATTAAGGACCGCGCCGCATGCGGCTACGGGGTTTTCGCCAGCTGAGCTGGTGTACGGTCGCTCGCTGCGGTCTCCGCTTCGCATGCTTCCAGACTCGTGGGAAGGCAGGGGCGACGACCCAGTCGTGGTCGAGTACGTGCTCAGGCTCCTCGAACGCTTAAGAAGGGCACAGGAGTTGTCAGGTGAAGCAATGGCAAAGGCTCAGCAGAGGGCCAAGGTTTATTATGATCGGACAGCCAGGGCCCGTCGTTTTGAGGTGGGCGATGAGGTAATGATATTGCGCACACCGCTAAAAAACAAACTCGACGTGCAGTGGCAGGGCCCAGCACGGATTGTTCAAAAACTGTCGGATGTTAACTACGTGGTGAGTCTGCCAGGAAAACGGAAAGCAAAGCAAGTTTACCACTGTAATCTGCTCAAACCCTATAGACAACGGGAAGCAGTGGTGTGTATAATGGTAAACGTTCCCGAAGAGCTTCCGGGACTAGGCTCAGTGACGAACAGGGAAGACACCGATCAGTTCATTAGTGACTTAATCAGTAAAGCACCGCTGTCGCCTGAGCAGAAAACCGAACTACACCAACTCTTACAAGAGTTTCAAGGTCAGTTCTCTGAGAGGCCTGGTAGGACTTCTGTCCTTACTCATGAAATAGAACTTACCTCCCCAGAGCCAGTACGATCCAAGGCGTACCGGGTGTCACCCCGCCAGCGCGATATTATGGAGGCTGAGGTAAAGAAAATGCTACAGCTCGGTGTTATTGAGGCGGGTGAGAGTGATTATACCTCCCCTTTGATTTTAGTTGAGGTAGCGGGCAAGGAACCTCGTCCTTGCGTCGACTACCGCAGGCTTAATTCCATAACTAGGGATCAAATTTATCCGATCCCTAACATCGAGGAGCGCGTTGAGAAAGTTAGTAGCGCTCAGTTTATTTCCACCCTAGATCTTGTCAGGAGTTATTGGCAGGTTCCACTTACAGAAGAGGCTAGTAGGTATGCGGCGTTCATTTCACCAATGGGAACATTCCGTCCTAAAGTTTTGAGTTTTGGTTTGAAGAACGCGCCATACTGCTTTTCAAGCCTCATGGACAAAGTGTTGCGGGGACAGGAAGAATTCGCTTTACCGTATTTTGACGACGTAGCGATATTCTCCGTATCCTGGTCTGAGCATATGGCACACTTGCGGGCAGTGCTAACCCGCCTGCGCGAAGCGGGCTTGACAGTCAAGGCTCCCAAGTGCCAATTAGCACAGGCCGAGGTTGTCTACCTCGGTCATATGATTGGACAGGGTCGTCGCCGCCCCTCTGAAATAAAGGTGGCCGCTGTGCGAGACTTCCCGCAACCGCGCACGAAGACCGATATTCGGTCGTTCTTAGGTGTCGCCGGCTACTATCAGAGGTACATCCCCAGGTACTCCGATATCGCGGCTCCCCTGACGGATGCTCTAAGAAAAACAGAGCCCCAAACAGTCGTCTGGGGCGAGACAAAGGAAAGAGCTTTCAGCGCCCTAAAGAGCGCCCTAACAAGCCAGCCTGTGCTACGATCGCCAGACTACACAAAAGGGTTCGTTGTTCAGTGCGATGCTAGTGAGCGAGGCATGGGCGTTGTACTGTGCCAACGGGAAAATGGAGAAGCGGAGCACCCCGTCCTGTATGCTAGTCGTAAGCTGACCTGTCGTGAGCAGGCGTACATCGCCACCGAGAAAGAGTGTGCGTGTCTCGTGTGGGCCGTTCAGAAATTGTCATGCTACCTAGCCGGCTCGAGGTTTATCATTGAGACGGATCACTGCCCTCTCCAATGGCTGCAGACCATCTCTCCCAAAAATGGCCGCCTCCTGCGCTGGAGCCTCGCTTTGCAACAATATTCCTTTGAGGTGCGTAACAAAAAGGGGAGTCTCAACGGTAACGCCGATGGCTTAAGTCGAGGCCCTTAACGTAGGAATCCGCCTCAAAGTTGTTTGTTACTGATGTTTTCTTCCTGAGGCAGTATTTTTAACATATTGCTTTTGTTTAGTGTCTCAAAGTGATGACGTGCTTTATAGTGCAATTTTCCCATTTGTGGACGCGTTCTGAGTGCTGCTTGACTACTGTAAGGAACTAGGCAGTAGTATAAAAGGGGAAAGAGCCTGGCAGAGCTTAGTGAGGGTTGTGTCGTGCTTGCTGACTGAGCGGTTGCTTTCGGCCTAGTTCTAACGCTTGCTTGGAACGAGAACAAAAATGGCAACTCTCCCGAAGTCACTTTGCAGTGTCCTGTGTGAACCTGAACCTGAGAACGAGGCCTTCTATGTGCGCTGCGCTCAGGCAACGCCGAGGGACGACCGATTTCGATTACGAGCATCATCGAGCGACATCCCTCCGGACAGCGGATGCAGTCCCCTGACCATCGGGATCTCCTTCTCCGGCGGGGCGGTCTGTTACGTTTCGCCTACGACGCGCGGTATAGCCGGCGCGGATGCAACGGACGCCGGGGCTTCGTTCTAAGTGGCGGTCATTTTTGCCCGTTCAGCGCTGCCGCAACGCCTCCCGCCAAGCGCGTCCAGGCAGGTTTCAATGCCACGTGTCTTCGTGTGTGCGCGTGTGTGTGTGCATGTTGGTGCCCACGCTTGTCATAGCGCGGCAGCCGGGGAGAGGAGCTCCCCAACTGGGAGGCGAGGAGGTCTGACCGGCGCCGGCCCGGCGGACGCGTCACGTCACGTCTCAACATGTCCGTGCGTCGCCGTCTCGTGCGCCTCATCCCGAGCCGTTCCTTCTTGCCCTCGACTCTGAGGGTATAAAGGCAGCTGCCCCGGATGCCGAAGAGAGGCTTCGATTTCTTCCGTCGAGTAACGTGGTCGCCCTGACCGGCTGCTCTTTCGCGATGCTAGAATAAACAAGTTGTTCTGTTGGCAGTCGACTCATCCTTTGCCAGGACCTTCGGATGTTTCCAGCTGTGCCCCAGGCCGCCAGGCCAACGCTACCCTTGGGGCTTGCGACCCATTTGCAACACCCGTCAATGATCTAAGAATTTGGAATGGGGTTCCTCAGGGTAGAATTTTTGGGCCACTACTGTACTGTACTATATATATATATATATATATATATATATATATATATATATATATATATATATATATATATATATATATATATATATAAAATCACCAAAAATTGAAGAAACTCAAGAGGATTTAATTCACGACGTTGCGGCTGGAGGACCAGCCTGCCAGAAATCAGCTGCCAGAAATAACTTTGATATATATATATATATATATATATATATATATATATATATATATATATATATATATATATATATATATATTGTTACGTGCTTTGCACGCACGGGGGTTTATTCAAAGAGGGGACCGGTCGAAGCAGGATGGAAGCAGGAAGCCTAGCAGCGTCCTTCAGCTCTCTCTTTTTCTTCCTCTTTCTCCGCGGGTCAGTCCTTCATCTTCTGCTTCTTCCGTCGAGGTTCTGTGGAAGCACGTTACATTTCCCTCCTCGCAGACGATGCCCGTCGGGCGAGTTAAACAGACCGTCTGGGATGGAATCGCTTGAGGCGGGCTACATGCACCACCTGAGATTGGCGTGACCGTCGACCACTAGCAGTTAGTCGTGCTATAACGTAATTAACGTCACTTATGCACTCCAACACAACAAATGGTCCAGTGTAGTGGGATAGCAGTTTCTGACACAGACCACGCTTGCGTAGAGGGGTCCACAACCACACAATGTCACCAGGAACATAAGAAACTTCTTGGTGTTGGACGTCGTAGCGGTTCTTGGAACGCTCTTGCGAAGATAAAATTCGAACGCGGGCAAGCTGGCGAGCTTCTTCAGCTCTGCAGAGTGTGGTCGCAAGAGAAGGTTCATCGTGGATGAAAAATGGTAGCATGGTGTCAAGGCCGCAGCGAGGCGAGCGAGCATAGAGCAGGTAAAAGGGGCTGTAGCCAGTTGTCTCATGTTGCGCGGTGTTGTACGCATGAGTGATGAACGGGAGTACGCCATCCCAGTCCTTATGATCTGCAGCGACGTACATGGCAAGCATGGTGGTGAGCGTACGATTAGTGCGTTCTACCACACCGTTCGTTTGGGGATGATATGGCGTGGAGTGGCGAAAACTGCAGCTGCTGAGGCGGAGAAGTTCTTCAACAACGTCCGCTGTAAATTGACGTCCACGGTCGCTAATGAGAACTGCAGGAGGGCCGTGCCGAAGAATGACGAATCGAAGTAAGAAGTTAGATACTTCAGACGCAGTAGCAACTGGTATCGCGGCTGTCTCACAATAACGGGTTAAGTGGTCTACGCACACAAGAATCCATCGATTTCCTTTAGAGGATCGTGGGAAAGGTCCAAGGAGGTCAATGCCAACTTGCTCAAACGGGGCTGTTGGAGGTGTGATTGGCCGCAATTTGCCCGGTGGACTTGAAGTCGGCAGCTTAAAGCGCTGGCATTGCACACAGCTGGCTACATAGTGCTGGATGGTTGAACGCATGTTAGGCCAGTAAAATCGTTGTTGTGTGCGGTGGAGTGTGCGTGTCACTCCCAAGTGCCCAGACGTGGCGTCGTCGTGCATCATTTCAAGAACTGTGATGCGTAGGCTTTCGGGTACGACAAGAAGCATGCGTGCTCCTCCAGAAGCGAAATTCTTCTTATAAAGCAAACCGTCGCGAATGCAAAAAGTATTCTTTACAGAATCTTGAGCGGCATCAAACAAAGAGGTTAATGTTTGGTCCTTGCGTTGCTCAGTTCGAAAAACTTGAAGATCGGGGAAGGCTTGTGAAAGTGACGACAAGTATTCATCAAAGTTGTCTGCGTCGTCCTCAGTCGTTAGAAGCGGCAAACGGGAAAGACAATCGGCATCTGAGTGTTTACGGCCGCTTTTATGCACAACAGTGAAATTAAATTCTTGTAGGCGCAAAGCCCATCGAGCAAGCCGGCCACAGGGGTCACGAAGACTCACTAACCAGCAAAGCGAGTGGTGGTCGGTCACGACGGTGAAAGCATTCCCGTACAGATAGGAGCGGAAGCGCTGTACAGCGAAAACAACGGCGAGACATTCTTGCTCAGTAACCGTGTAATTTCTTTCGCTCTTACTCAACGAACGGCTGGCATATGCTACCACGTGCTGATCGTGACCATAACGTTGTATAAGTACAGCGCCGATACCGATACCACTTGCATCAGTGTGCACTTCAATTGGTGCAGATGGGCAGAAGTGGCGTAGGATGGGGCCCGAGGTCAAAAGAAATTTCAGATGCCGGAAAGCTGCGTCACATTCGCTGGTCCAATTGAACGGTGCATCTTTATGCAGCAAACACGTGAGTGGGTAAGCGATGTCCGCAAACCTAGCTATAAAGCGTCGAAAGTACGAGCAGAGCCCTAAAAAACTCTGCAGCTCTTTCACTGATTGAGGCACCGTAAAACTTTTGACAGCTTCAATTTTCTTTGGATCTGGTCGAACACCTTCTTTATCAACTAAATGACCAAGAACAATTGTTTCACGGTTCCCAAAATGACATTTCTTGGAATTGAGGATAAGGCCAGCTCGTTCCATGCAATCAAGCACAATATCCAGACGGCGGTTGTGCTCAGGCTCTCTTTGCTAATCAGGAAATTGTAAACATCTTCCGCAATTCCTTTTAGAAGGTGGCCGACTTTGTCTTCTTCAAGCATTCTGGAGTTAACTAGCTTGCATAACTTTAAGATGGCTTCGATGTATGCCGTGCAAGTTTCTCCGGGTACTTGCGCGCGGTGAAGCAATGTCTGTTCCGCACGCTTCTTCTTTGCCGATTCATCCCCAAAATTTTTCTTTATCTCGGTCGTAAAGGTAGCCCATGAACTCAGTGTATCCTCATGATTGTCGAACCAGTCAAGGGCAGTGGCGGCAAGGAAAAACACAACGTTAGCCAGTTTAGTAGCAGCGTTCCATCGATTGTATTTGCTCACCCGCTCATAGTGTTTCAGCCACTCGTCAACGTCCTCTTCAGGTTTTCCAAAAAAATGTGCGGGGCTCTCGATAATGTGGCCAGTTGTTCGCTGTGGATAGCCCGGGTTGCTCAGCATTGTCGTCTCCAGGCATGTCCGATGGCAGTGGTGGGAAGCCTGCGAGTCTACGGCTCCTTCGGTAGATGGAATGCTCCGTGGTCGATACCCGGCACCTCTCACCAACCTGTTACGTGCTTTGCACGCACGGGGGTTTATTCAAAGAGGGGACCGGTCGAAGCAGGATGGAAGCAGGAAGCATAGCAGCGTCCTTCAGCTCTCTCTTTTTCTTCCTCTTTCTCCGCGGGTCAGTCCTTCATCTTCTGCTTCTTCCGTCGAGGTTCTGTGGAAGCATATATATATATATATATATATATATATATATATATATATATATATATATATATATATATATATATATATATATATATATATTAAGGAAGCCAACAGTCACCGAAACCAAGGTGCATAGGGGAATGTTTTCTTTTTTTAATTTCTAATGCCAATCAATTGTTTTTTGTTAAGAAAATTACTTATAAACCAGCAGAAAAAACAACAATGCCGCCGGTGGGATCCGAACCCACGACCTCCGAATATCGCGTCCGGTGCTCTTACCAACTGAGCTACGGCGACGGCTGTCCAATCGGCTGCTTTTGTGGGTATTTATGTTTTGCGTGTAAGCGAACCTTGAGAGTGTTCACCAGCGCCACCCTCGTCCATAGCGGTGGACGTAGCACGGCCTGTAATGCCGCAAGTGTGACGTAGAACGTCTTCTAACGGCGAGGGCGGAAACTGTGCGAGAGCCCTCTTATGCTACCTATGGCATCAAGACTGCCAGAACCGAGACCCCCGTTAAGCTATTAGCAGAGAAGGCAATTGAAATGAGGGGCTCGTTTGACAAACATATTAAGGAAGCCAACAGTCGCCGAAACCAACGTGCATAGGGGAATGTTTTCTTTTTTTAATTTCTAATGCCAATCAATTTTTTTAAAGAGAATTACTTATAAACCAGCAGAAAAAACAACCATGCCGCCGGTGGGATTTCATTCGCCTTCTCTGCTATATATATATATATATATATATATATATATATATATATATATATATATATATATATATATATATATATATATATATATATATATATATATATATATATATATTGTAACCATGCAAAATATATTATATACGCTGACGACACCAGCCTATTATTTTCTTCCGACGATGTACGCCGCTTCGTAGATACCGCAAACCATACGTTCTTATCACTTGCCACATGGTCATCAGTTAACTTACTAAAGATAAACAAATAGAAGAGTAAGGCAGTATTCACCCTTCCTAAAATAAATCAAGTATTTCACCGCTCCTCGCTATACCTCAATGGCAGTGTGATCAAGTACGTGGACACGTTTAAATCATTGGGTGTAACGTTCAGCAGTACAACATGGGATGCACATGTTAATAACCTTACATCAACACTTTCTAGAATCGTCAGAATTGCGTTGCGTAACAGGCTTACTTTACCTATTAAAACTAAAATTACTTTGTATTATACACTTTCTATTCCATTTAAGCTATTGTTTCCTTGACTGGGGAAACACAACGTTATCTAACGTCCTAAAACTTCAAACATTACAAAAAACATGCTTCGTGCAATTGTCAACGGGTCGTATGATTCGCGTACAAGACACATTTACCACATTATAATGCTGTATCCGTCAACAAATTATCAAACTACAGATGTGCATGTTTTAATGAAACCGTGATAAAAAAGGATGATTCGTTTATTTCTCAAACTGTACCAATTACATGCCGCCACTCATCGTACGACATCACTTTGCAGTGCAGGTTTGCGCTACCAAAATTCAAAACTAACTATGGATTTTGTGTGTTAAGGCATATTATGCTAAAATTCGTCAATAGCTCATTCAGTGACGAAGTGAATATTATGGCTTTGTCTGCCATCGGAAAAAGATTTATTAAGCAATCTGTGCTACAGCGATGCCAAGTGTCCGCGTGTACTGTGCCATTCTGTGTTATAGCCTCACTGTCTTTTGCTAATAATTATTGACGCCAGTTACTAGATATCTTTTAGGTCAACCATGTTATTCCAAAGCCCACTTGTAGTCACTTTTTAGCAGTGGTTATTTTTTCCTCGTGCCAACTGGGCCCGAATTACGGAACTCGCTCTAATGTTGTGGAGCGTTACGTCAAAATGACGACAGCATTACGACAAGGCGAGACGTCAGCGCGTGACGGAACGCGGCATCAACCAGTGGCTAGTAGGGTGCCGCCCCAGAAGAGTTTATTTGCACTACAAGAGGCCAATTTGCACGGCAAGGGGCTGTATGCTAACTTTTTTTATGAGAACACGCAGTGAATAAAATAAACATTGTTTTATTCTTTCATAAAAGTGTATTTCACTCTCACTGCCATGAAGCAAAACGAGAAGGACATTCACTTTTGCAAAAAACTGCTTTCGTGGGTAAGTTTTTTTGCCATGAGGGCGCGCTGGCTGATGTAAACAGTGAACATGGCGGCCTTCAAGAAAACAGCTGATCCCACGGCTAGTTCCTGCTTTTTTACGCGTCGTCTGATATCAGGGTTCTATTTGGTTGTCCAAAGTGCGCGGATAACAATTATCGAAGCCAGTGAAGGTCACGGGCCTCCAGAAAGGAACCTGCACGAAACGTCGGGCCCGAAAATCGACGAAGACAACTTGAGGTAAGCCTGTGTTATTGGTTTAAAGATGCCACATGCGAACCATATGATTTGGGTTGTATTTCTTTCGCTTTAGCAGATACAAGACGTCCACGAAGCAAAGCTTGTTGGATAAAATCAACTTTTTTGGCTTTATAAATGTCTGGCACAAATGATTCAGTTGGAAAGGAGCAAGAACCAAGCAAGGCGGTTGGGCGCAGGCTAACAACCTTGCTTGTTTTCGGTCGTTCTTGGCTGTGCTATAAGTTGCTGCAGCGCAGCACACACATATGTTCCTGTAAAAACATATTAGCCCGAACTCAGAGCAAAGGTTTTTCCCTGTTATTTTCTGCTTTCGAAAAGTGGAACAGAAACTACTCCCTGTTTGTTTTCCCCGCTGTGTTCGCTGCTGCAATTCTCTAAGCGGGAATTATAGTCTCGAAATGGCGCCAACACGAAGAATGTCGAGCGAGCAAGAGCTAATCATAATAGAGTTTATGGAGAGCCATCCGCTCTTGGCTCGGGCTTCTGCCGACCTAACAAACTCATACACAGCTGTTGAAAAGCGCGAGCTGTGGAACCAGCTTGCGTCGATTCTGAAAAACAAGGGGTCGGCCGTTTAAAAACATGATGTCTGTGCCTTGCACCTTGCTAGCACTGTTTATTCCATCTGTGGTGTATTTTAGTCTAGGAGAAGGTGCAGGAATGCATAGACAAGAGGTTGAGCATTATTGATTGCTTCTCTTTTGTTAGTGCTCTTTTAGTTTCATGGTTTGCCAGTACCAATCAGCCGCACCTTTTACCCTGTTACAGCAGAGGAGATGAACGGGAGAGCCTCAGCAAGTTGTCGACAAGACACACTGAGCCCCACAGACCGTGAGTTGGCTTGCCATTATTCAAGCTCCATACTACCCTTTCTGGCAGCTGCTTGAAAGTAATAGCACTATACTCTCTGGCAGCATTTGCAGCAGTAGCCAAAATACGGCAGTGATTCTACAGTATACACAAAACTATCTCTCTCTGGCTTTGCCACTCTGTGCAGAATATTTTTTTCTCTTGCAGTGAGGCTGCGATATCTCCTAGTAGTCTAGCAAATGTGCACATGAAATATGCTACAACAATGCTGCCCGAGATTGCTGTCCTGTATATTTATGTCAAGTCCTCTAGTACATTGTACTAACTGCTTTGCTTATTCCACCACATGAAGCATTGCGTGATGAGCACATTTTCTTTCCTGACAGCTACACCGATGCCCTTGCCGCAGCCCCCACTGAAGCCCACACCAGCGCCCCGACTGCAGCCCTCATCACGTGCCACGCCTAGCCTTCTTGGCAAGCGATGGCGAGACGATGAGGCCGATGAGGTGCTGCGCCAGACGCTATACGAATCACGGCGTTTGGCGGACCTTACCGAGGCCCGGAACCGCCAGGACGCTGCGTTTCAGCAGAGCATGCTGGAGGTGTGTATTCACTGCGCACACTGCACTTTTCGCAGTAGAAACTGTCACCTTAAACATAAATATCAGTGCTCTCTCTTGAGCACTTCTACTTCTGTTTTGACGCCTCTTGTTGGGCGTGGTTGGGACAGCTGAGTTTATGAAAGTGACACGAGTCTTCTACACCCATACTTTGTCCAAAATATCTCAGCACCTGACCTTTTACACAAAACTTAAGCGAGACCTCAACATTGATCGACAGTAATAATTTGTAATTGGGGCTGTTTTACATGCAGGGCATGCGGGATGTGGCAGCTGCTGTGCGGGCTTCAAATGGGCAGCAAGAGCTGCTCATCCAGAACGTCAACATACTGACGCTGATCCTGGAAAAGCAGCTTGACCCACGTGCACCGCATTTAATTGTTCATTTTTATTTTCGTGTTTCTATATTTATGAAAGAAGAGCTTCATATGTTTATATTTATTCAAGAACATTTTTTACTTCTCTGCCAGGTGCAGACTCATTGAAATATTTTTAGTTTTCATTTTAAAATTTTCATTTTATGTGTTTATTTTCAATTACATTGTTTGCTTCTCAGCCAGTTGCAGAGATATACCATTTTTTGTTTGTGTTTTTGAAGTGTGGTTTATGCTTGTTTTTATTTACATTGTTTACTTCTCTGTCAGGTTTCTGTTTTTCTATTTATTCAAGATCATCTCCGCCATGTGCCATGGCATCATTATTTTATTTCTTGTAAGCTCTGCAGGCCCGGATGCTTCACACTATTTATTTTCTTCCAATTATGTAATTTTAGTTCTTCCAGGTGTGGAAGCCTCCTATACTCTTTTATTTTCCATTCCTTTCAAATGTTTACCTGCTGCTGTGGCAGGTGCACAAGGTGCCATTTCTAGTGCTTGTTTTCTTTCATTGCAATATGTGGGCAAGTGCAATATGTGGGGCAAAGTTGTTCTAAAGTGACTGTAGTTATGATGGGCATCATAATATGGAGATTCTGGATAAATTTTGAAGACTGATTTTGTGCCCATTAAGTTTTCTTGCATATTCCTGAGTCTTTTTTTTTTCGCATTACTTTCCCTGATTTTCCGTACAGTGTCCATTGTGTGCATTGTAACATGTTCTATCCTCAATAGACACGAGGAAAAATGAGGCTTGAGCTCCGCCTTTAAAGGTATGATGCAACAATGTTAATGGCTCTCGTTTGTGGGTCCCTTTACAACTTCAAACGCAGCCATGTTGGCATCATCGTCTGTGATACTCGTGTGTCTTGTACACGTAACATGGTTTTTTAGTCCAGTAAAATCTACGAAGAGGAATGTCTTGTGTAGCACTTGCTGTGCATTCCACCAGTTATGTAATGTGTTTCAGCAAAGTGCAAATCAGGGCTGCATCGGGCCTACAAGTATGCACAACATGCCAAACCTGTGATTACTAGCATTCAAGCTGGCAGTCAAGATGAAGCTTTTTTTTTAAGGGCAAACAGCGCGTAAGAGTTAGACAGAAAGCAAAGAAACCATTGGACGAGCGCTCATCCTGTCTTTCCTCTGCTTTCCGGCTATGTCTTTCGCACTGTTCGCCTTAAAAATGTACAGCCAACTCGCCCGTTTGGCCACAGTGTAAGATACAACTGTTCTAGTGCAATCTCTGCGCAGCACTCGACAAGGCATATGTAAGTCACTGTTGATGCTGCATGCTTTTGTTTCTCTGCTGAGTGCTACAGTTGGGAAACTAGTATGAAAAGCTGTGGCGAAAAAAATTATTGTGACCAATGAATAAACAAGGTGCAAAAACAAACGCTTTACTGGTGCTTAGCTGTCTCCACACCACACTTTTTCCTTGTGCACATTCATCAAACACATAGTGACACAAGCAACTGTTTGCCTAAATAGTGACACAAGCAACTGTTTGCCTAAATGGGCACGTCGACGTAAGCAACGGCGAAAGACGGTGTACAAGGATGCATTTCACTTGTTGGACGAGCTGTTTCGGTGTGTATTTCGACTTGAGAAGGAGAAAGTGCAGTAGCTGTGCGGCAAGCTTGCTGATGCACTGAAAGGGATACTCGTGACCACTGCCGGTGGAGCAGCAGTTGGTGTACGCACTTCATATCTTGCCACTGGAGGCTTTCAAGCACATGTAAGAAAAAGTAATTTACAAATGCTGGAATGTGGCTACCAGTGGCCAAGGGCATCATATCACACAGGGGCTCACGCGCGAACACAGGGCAATGGCACTGCCCGTAGCAAGAGTGGCTGCGACAACTCGCCACGCCAGCACGGCGAGTCATTGCAGCCACAGCTGCCAGATGGTCTAGGGCTTACTGCCGGTGGTGCTGCTGTTGCCGCTGCTGCTGCCGCTGCTGCTGCCGCTGCTGCTGCCGCTGCTGCTGTCGCCGCACCATCTGCACGTGTACTTGCCTCTGTGGACGGGTTGTGCCAATGAGGCCAATGATACTGTCTCGCATGGCTCTACCACGCAGGTAGGTCATGCGGGATCCTGTCCCCGCCAAGTACCCGGCAAGCAGAGGTGGTCCATTGTTGTCAGGGTCATCAGTAGTGTTGTCTTCGTCTGCAGCCAGGGCTTCTTCAAGACAGATGTTGTGCAACGCAGCACACGCTGCAATGATGACCACCGCCCGCTCCGGCTCGTAGTGGAGTGTCCGGTACCTTTGAAGGCACCGGAAGCGACTTTTGATACACCAATGCAGCGTTCCACAACACATCGCATTGAGGCGTGTGCTGCGTCGTACTGCCCTTCCGCAGTGTTTGCACCAGGATGCCCTGACACTGGTGTGAGCAGCCACGGCTCCAGTGGATATCCACTGTCTCCTGCACGACCAAAATTTGCAGTGAAGTGTGTTGTTGCCTATGTAATAAATGATTCATATCAAGCAGCTTAAAAACCAGTATGCTGAACCAGAATTCATAGGCATGCAGAAGATTCATGACTAAGGGGTACCTCTGTAAGCACAGCCTTCTAGGTTAATGATGTACTGTGATATCCTACACGACAATAACGATGTGCACACCTCAGCTGCCTTGGTGTTTTACGCTTGAAATACGATTCACTTTATAACAATGTTTCTTGTGCCTCTGCACCAGCAGTAACAGTAAGTACACAAAACTAAATACGATACATCATACTGTTGCATGTCATCCATGTTATAAACCGCCTCATTTAGGTATGAGCCACTGCTGTAGCTTACTACGTGCTGTCGAAGTGACCCGATGATCAATAGGCTGCTTACCCAGAAGAAACTCTCCATCCTCCAGCAGCCCGTGCTCCACCTTCCGACGCAGCCGTGAGTAGCGCCTTGAAAAGGCATCGTGACAAGACGCCGGGCAGCGAGGGTCGACCGCAAGGATCTTCATGTCTGCGTCGCAGATCTGCGAGAAACACAGGCAGACAATCTTGGACGTGAACTTCCACTGTCGAGGTCGCGGCTTTCGAACCCATGCGGTCAGAAAACCAGTCTACTCACGATCATGGTATTCATCGCGTAGTATCTTTTGCGGCTCCAGAATGCTGCCCGGTTTGCTGGGTCTCCCCGCGGCGCTTTTATGGCAATCAGCGTGCCGTCGACGCAGCCGACGACGCCGGGGATGGTGCCGCGGGGAAGGAAGGTCGCCTTCGCTGCCGCTTTTTCCTCGGGGTGCGCCGGAAAACACACCCAGCTCTTCTGTGCGCCGACTTTGCAGATGGCCTCAGCCACACGCCGCACGCACTTGCTCACCGTCGGTTGTGCGAGGCCGACGGTCTGCTCGTTGCCGACGCACACTTGAAAGCCCCCGGAGGCAAAAAAACGGAGAGCGAACAGCACCTGCCGCCGCACCGACAAAGCGCTCGTCCGTACGCCTCGCAGTTCGTCTGCAAGTTCGCCGCACAACCACTCCACTTTCTCCTTATCGAGTCGAAATAACCGACGGAACAGCTCGTCCGGCAAGTCATACGCGTCCTCGTACACCGTCCTTCGTCGTTGCTGGCGCAGACGTTGCCGCCTCCGCCACCAATAAACAGCAGACGCCGCCGCCGCCATTTTCGCTCTAAAACTCTGTAGACCGACTCTTCGCGGTCGCAAAAAACAGTCTAAAACCGCGGGCATAATTAGGTGTTCTACGTCATGCGTCTTTTCTTGTCCGTGACGCCATTGCAGCTTCCCGTGACGCAACTTTTCAAAATGGCGCCGGCGACCAATAGGAGCGGCATTTGAGAGCGCTCTCAATTGTAGAGCGGTCGGAGCGAGTTCCGTAATCCGGGCCCTGCTGACTTTTAAGGGTGGTGAGATCCGTCAAGCGGTGTATCATTCACTGCTTTTTTCTCACCATCCCCAGTTTACATGTACAAACTGAAATAAAAGATTGATTGATTGATTGATTGATTGAATTTAATATGCTACGTTAAGAAGTGTCTAAAGCGAAAAACCAGTCTCCAGTGACAAGCAGACCATACGCTGCACAGAGAACTGCGACCATCAACGAAGCAGCTGACCGAACTTAAACGGCACAGCCGGCGAAATAACAAAGAGCCAAAAGATGTAACTTACAGTGAAAGCGACGACCATAATGAACGAATGAAGAGATTTGCTTCTACCTTCTGTGAGGAGCTTGGCGATACAGATGTCGATGCTGTGCACCGTGTGGCGACCAAAGAAATGTGCTAATAATATGGTTTCTAAATTGGTTTGGGGAAGCTACCGGAGAGATTAATGGAGCCAGCGAGTAAAAAGAGACATTCCATATCAACACTTAGCCTTGAAGAGCGTGAACCAGTTTAACTCAGTGGAGATCTATATCCCAAAGACAAGCTTCTGATCGGTAAAGATATCTAGACTAGAGGTGAAAAGCAGTGGCAATTTCCATAGGCGTCAGAAGTTAAGGCTCTCTTGAGAAAGCAAGAAAAAAGCGGTTGTTCATCTGACATACGAAGAAGAGCTTGCACAAGTAGTACAATTTCTTTCTAACCACTAAGTTTCGTTACTACACACAGTACCAGAATGTCGTCCGGCTACAAATCCTAAATTGTAATCAGGTGCCTAGCAGTAACAGGTAAATTGTCAACTATTGCAATTTATTTATTGACTTCACTAGTTAACACGGTCCGACTGTTTTATATCCACTAAAACTGGTTAAACTACGGCGTAAAAAACTGACTCATGCTGCGCTACCTCCATGCTGCTTCGGTGCCTTCTTTAGAACGATATCTCTACTGGATGCACCAACACCGCTGATCACCACGTGACCTGTCTGCTGCCTGAATTTGACCTTCAGCCTGGACAAGGTCAAAAAGCGCCTAGATAGAAAAAAAGACGCAGACAAAGAAACACCTCCGACTGGGAGCCGAACCCGCGGCTGCCCAAGCAGATCAGGTGCACAGGACGCTGCGCGAGACGATTGGGTTATCGCCACAGTATTTTCATAATTGCATGGAAATTAATCTCTCTGAGCTGAAAATGTATTACACACACATACTATTCCGTATGTACTACTCTGCAGACACACGTTCTCCTGTCTTCGTTCATTGCACAGGCTAAAAAGTTCAATAAGCATTAACAACCGAACACGCTTCGTGTTAAACTGCAAAACTCTCTCGCGCTGTGCATTGTAGAGCGTCGTCTGCATCAACTTCCATCTGCTCCGTCCGGCTCCATAGCCCCCCATCGTCATCTTCTACGTAGCACAAATCCGTGCTTTCGCACTGATTCGAATGGGGTAAATATTTCCTGTAGTTTTTGAAATTACGAAATTTGGCGTGGAAGAAACCCGCCGCAGTGGCTAAGTGTTTACGGCGCTCGGCTACTGATCCGGAGTTCCCGGGTTCGAACCCGACCGCGGCGGCTGCGTTTTTATGGAGGCAAAACGCTAAGGCGCCCGTGTGCTGTGCGATGTCAGTGAACGCAAAAGACCCCCAGGTGGTCGAAATTATTCCGGAGCCCTCCACTACGGCACCTATTTCTTCCTTTCCTCTATTACTTCTATTACTCTCTCCTTTATCCCTTCCCTTACGGCGCGGTTCAGGTGTCCAACGTTATACGAGACAGATACTGCGCCATTTTCTTTTCTCCCCCAAAAAAGAAAATTATCTGGAATCCAATGGTGTGGAAGAATCCTGAAATTTAACTTTTGCTGATTTAGACCATAATCGATGCCCAACTAACACTGAGCGTGCACGACACAATGGCGACATCCTAATTTGGCCCGGGCCATTGCAAAATCCTATCGCTCGGCCTTTGCGTTAAACACTGCCTATTTGTGATTGCCTGGTTTCTCCTTAGTTTGTAGGAGACAAGTAGGTAACTTGCCGAGCACTTAGGACACAATGTTTACATTGTACAGGCTGGCTGTCATATTCATGCCGTGCGAAACTTTCTGATCACACAGTATTAAAAACGCAAGACAGAATAGATCTGGCGGAGCTACCAAAGGTAGAAAATAAGCGCAACTGTAGCCGACATAAGGAAGTTTACAAAAGAGAAAATCGAGCATGCTCTAAAAAACAAAGGGAGCCTAAAAGCAGAGACGAGAAAACTCGGAATGGGTAAAAACCAAATGTATGCGCTAAGCGACAAAGAGGGAAATGTCATTAGCAATATGGATAAGATATTCAAAGTAGCCGAAGAGATCTACACATATTTATAGAGTAGCCAGAGTAATCAGAACATTAGTGAGAGAGGCTATAGAGCACAGCAATGGCATCCCTCCAGTAACGAAAGGGGATGTAAAAAAGCCTTAGCACAAACGTATAAGGGGAAAGCAGCTGATGAGGATCAGCTATCAAGAGATCTGTCGAAGGAGGAGGGAAGATTATGGTAAAAGAACTAGCCACCCTGTGCACGCAAAGATTTATGACCTCGAACGTATCAGACGCTTGGAAGAACGCTAAAATCATCGGAATTCATAAGATAGGAGACGTCAAGGACTTAAAAATAACAGTGCAATCTTACTGTCCGAGGCTTACTGTCTGTTGCTTACAAGGTATTTACTAAGGTAATCGCTAATAGAGTCAGGGTAACCTTAGACTTTAATCAACCAAATGATCAGGCAGGCTTCCGTAAAGGATATTCCAGAATAGATCATATTCACACTATCAATCAGGTGATAGCGAAATGCGCAGAATATATATATATATATATATATATATATATATATATATATATATATATATATATATATATATATATATATATATATATATATATATATATATACGAGGCTCTATATATAGCATTCATTGATTACGAAAAAAACATTCGACTCAGTGGAAACCTCAGCAGTCATACAAGCGTTGCGTAATCAGGGTGTAGAAGAGCCTTATGTCAGAATACTGGAAGGAGGAAGATATGTATAACCACTGCACAGCTATCATAGTCTTCCATAAAGTCAGAAATAAAATTCTAATAAGGAAGGACGTCAGGCAAGGAGATACGATCTCGCCAATACTATTCACCGCCTGTTTACAGTAGGTATTTTGAGGCCTCCATTGGAAGCATTTGAGAACAAGAGTAAATGGAGAATACCTAAATAATCCGCGATTCACTGATGATATTGCCTTGCTGAGTCACTCAGGACGTGTACTGTTAATCATGATCAATGAGTTCGGCAGAGCATAACGCTGGGCCAAATAGTATAAACAGGACAGCCTTACACTCCAATTAACCAAATGATCAGGCAGGCTTCCGTAAAGGGTACTCGACAAAAGACCGTTTCCACACATCAATCAGTGGATAGAAAATTATGCACAATCTAACCGACCCGTATATATAGCCTCTAATAAATAGGAGAAAGCACTTGACATAGTGGAAACCTCAGCAGTGATGCAGGAGTGGCCGAATCAGGGTGTAGAAAAGTTTTATATGAAAATACACGGTGGTATCTATAACGACTGCACAGTTAACATAGTCGTTTATAAAGTCAGCAATAAAATTTCAATAAGGAAGGGCTTCAGGCCGGGAGACACAATCTCGCCAATGCTATTATCCGCCCGTTTACAGGAAGTATTCCGACACCTGAATTTTGAAGAGTTAGGGATAAGAGTTAATAGAAAATACCTCAGTAATCTGCGACTCGCTGATGGCATAGCCTTGCTAAGTCACTCAATAAATCAGATGCAAAGCAGATTAATGATTTAGACAGTAGAGTAGAACGGTGGGTCCAGAAATAAACACGCAGGAAATGAAAGTAATGTTTAACAGTCTAGCAAGAGAACAGCAGTTCGCGATTGAAAGCGAGGTGCTGGAAGCGATAAGGGAATGCGTCTACTTAGGGCAGGTAGTGTCCGCTGATCCGGATCATGAGAGGGAAATAGCTAGAAGAATAAGAATGGGGTGGTGCGCATAAGGCAGGTTCTCTCAGATCAAGAAATTCAGTTTATCAATATCCCTCAAGAGAACAGTATACAAGAGCTGTACCTTACCGCTACTCACCTACGGGGCAGTAATGTAGAGGTTAGAGAAAAGAATTCAGCTTACGGACTATGCAGCGAGCTATGGAAAGAAAATTGATAGGTGCAACGTTAGAAGACTAGAAACAGGCATAGTGGGTGAGGGAGCATACGCGTTTTAAAGATATCCAAGTCGAAAACAAGAGGGAAAAAATTGGGTTCGGCAGGGCATGTAATTCGAAGGCAAGAGAAACGCTGGTCCTTAAGCGCAACGGACTAGGTTCCAATAGAAGGCAAGCGTAGAAAGCTAGGTGGGCGGATGAGATTTTTAATTTTGCTTTGATACGGAGGCAGCAGCTGGCAAAGAAGAGAGCGTCAAGTGGGGAGACATGGGGGAGGCCTTTGCCCTGCAGTGGGAGCAAACTGGTTTATGATGATAATGGTGACATAAGAAAGAATATTGAGACATCCCTTAAGCTTTTCTTGCTGCGCGGATTATACACCAAACATTCCATTGTAGTCTCCCCGAAGGCAGGGTGGTTATGGTGCTCGGTCGCTGACCCGAAAGAGGCAGGTTCCATTCTGGCCATGGTGGACACTTTTCTATGAGGACGAAATGGTAGACTTCCTAGGAGGACCAAAATATCCGTACCACTTATGCGTACCTTACAGCTTCAGTATATCTGTGTGTCACGGATCTCCCGGATAACACTCGGACCGAAAGAATGGACTAGGCGACAGGTGCACCCACGCAAACGCACAATACACCCGACGTGACACACACACTAGAACACAAAACTAACACAAAACTAACAAACGACCCGGGCGCACTGCTACCAGCGTCTACTACTAGCGTTCTACTATTAGCGGTCGGCGTTCATGCTCACTGTTGGTTGGATGCGGCTGCGGCGTTGTATGGATCCAGTAGACGGCGTCGAGATGGCGTTCGACGTGCTTGGGGTGGCGTCGCTGGCTGCGTAGTACAAGCTCCCTGTCCAAGCGCCCGTGTAGGTGATGCCAGTGTTGTTGGCGTGGGGGGCGCCACCCGGATGGGTTGCATACTGAAGAAATTGGCGCGGAACAACGAGGACAAGCGAGACAAACAAAGAGCCATCTCATAACTTTACTATTGTTTATTTTGTCCTTGGTTAAGTACTCAAGCGGCTGATGATCTGTTTGAATCCTGAAATGTCTCCCATAAAGATAAATGTTGAATTTCTCTACCGCCCAGACCACCGCCAAACATTCCTTTTCAACAGTGGAGTAGTTGCGTTTACTAGCCAATAATCTTTTGCTTGCAAAAAATACTGGATGTAGCACGCGATTCTCTTCCTGCAAGAGTACGGCTCCTAAAGCTCGGTCTGATGCATCAGTGAGAAGCACAAACTCTTTATCCATATTCAGAGCAAGCAGAATGGGCGGTATTGCCATATTTCCTTTTAACATCACGAATGCACTTTCATGTTCCGCAGTCCAATTCAGCTTATTGCTTGCCCCCTTCTTAGTGAGTTCGACAAGCGGGTCGGCTATGTGGGCATGATTGGGAATAAAGTCCCTGTAGTATTCCGTTAGACCCAGGAACGACTGTACCTCTTTCTTGGTCGTCGGTGTCTGGGCCTGCTGTATTTTGTCCAAGATGTCGTCTTTCATCGCGATACGGCACATCCCCAGCTTTTATCCGAGAAAAGAAATGGCTTCAAAGCCCACCTCACATTTTGCCGGAATTATGGTAAACCTGGTTTGCTGAATTCTATTAAATAGTTTTTCCAGCGTAATTACATTCTCTTCCCACGTATCTGTTGCCACACGGATGTCATCAAAATAGTGTTCTACATTTTGGAGCCCATCCAAAACCTTCCTCATCAGCTTCGTTAATATTGCAGACGCTGTCTTCAAACCAAAAGGCATAAATTTAAACTGGAATAAATCCGCCGAGCACGAAAAGGTAGTCTTGTCTTTAGAAGAATCTTCCATTGGTGTTGGCTAATACCCTTTACCTAAGTCAAATTTTGAAAAAAAACTTTTTGTGAGCTCCCTTAGCGAACACCACGTCCGTTCTTGGTATGGGTTCTGCATCGGGTACTATGATTTCATTTTGCCGACGCAAATCTACACACAGTCGGTTTGTACCATAAGGTTTTTTGACAACCACGAGAGGCACATTGTATGCTGACCAGGACCTCTCAATCACACCAAGCTCCAACATATCCCGCAGCTCTTTTTCTGTTGATTCTTTAACTGCTAAAGGTAGTGGGTATTGCTTCACGCTGATTGGTCTATCTGTAGATAGATCTAGTCTGCAACATATGACATCCGTTTTGCCCGGCACATCTGAAAACACATCCTCTTTGCTTTGGAGTAGGGCCTTTATCTGTGAGCTTCGGGCTTCATTCAAATTTGGGTTTGGTAGCACCTTATCCCAACCTAGTTTTCTTCCCACTGCATGTGGGCATCTGGACCACATCATCTGTCTCCTCGGCTACTACCGAGCATACTACCTTGGGCGCGCACTGTAGGGGAACTCTTTCTTCGTACTTTTTCAACATGTTTGCATGGAAAACCTTCTTGTTATTTATCAATAACTCATAATCCATGTCATTTTTCTTCTGCGTCACAAGGTAAGGGCCCTTCCACTGCATCAGTAACTTATTATGATCCGTGGGTAGCAGTATGAGAACCTTGTCCCCCGGATTCAAATTCCTGTGAGTGGCTCTGTGGAGTTCGCTGACCTTTCCGCGAACTCGTTGATCTTGTGTTCGCAAGGAAGGCCGCTCCAGTGGGGTCGGAAGTCCCCAACAAAGGGGCCCGTCCCGTCCCTGCCTCCCCTTCGTGCGGCGGACGGCCTCGTTTACGCTGCGCCGTCACGGGGATGACCCTCCGGGAAAAACGCTAACCATGTACAGCTGTCGACATGTGGTTGTTAAGGGGTTGACGAGGTTTCGGGGGCGCACGAGATACGGCTGAGTATTAGCCGAGTGACCGGAAACCCACTATTCTCGTAACGACTGTGATCGTCTCGTGCAGTGTACTCTGTAAACACTTTAGGGGTCGTTTAGTCGCGTGTGCGAAAGAGATAGGAAAGGGGTAACGGCTGGGCCGTGGGTGCCATGGGAGAGGGTGGTCGCGTTTGTGCTGTTTGTCTATTTGATTGCAACCTCTACTTTCCCAAATGTTTAATCAGCACTCTTTCCCCAATCTCTGATTAGTTGGCGGAAATCCTTATTTTCCTTTCCCTGACCACTGATTGGCGAGATGGGTCGTTTGTTATCTTATTGGTTGCTGTACCCGCTAAGGGCGGAGACAGAGGGTTTAAAACCAAGCGCTCTGGGTTGAGCGGGGGCTGAATTTGTCTGATCCACGGTTTAGTCATGTAAATAGTTTTCTCCTTGCTTTGTTTCTTCTCGTTTTTTTTACCTATGTTGTAAATAAATAGTTAACCTTCTCCTTTCCTTGAGTAATGTGAATGTTTGCGAGTAGAACCACCGGGTCATCAAGAAACCCCGATTTTATCATCAAGTAGCTTCCTCTCATCGCCACCTGAAGGCGGAATCTCAACTGGCGCAGTCGAGACAGGATCTCAACTGGCGCAATCGACACATGATCTCAACTGGCGCAGTCGACACAGGATCGCAACTTCTTTCTACTCAAGGCATTGGACGGAAGGTGAGAAGAACAAGTCGGTGGACAAACTTTTTGTCCTAAAGGAGAAAACGTGAAGCTGCGTCGCAAGACTGACGTCGAAAGCTTCAGGATCACGGGTCGAGTTCGAGAGGACGTCGGAGGCTCAAGTCAGCTAGGAGCTGAAGGAGCCGGGCAACAACAAGCCATCGAGGGTTCGAGTCAGCGAGCTGCTGAAAAGAACCAGGCGTCCACATCGAACGGGTTCGAATCAGCGAGCTGCTGAAAAGTAACCAGGTGACCAAGTCAAGCCAGTCAAACGAGGCAGAAGTCAGCGAGCTGCTGAGAGATCCAAAGCTCAAGTCGTCCGCATCGAGGAGCCTGTCGTCATCACCGAGGACGACGAGATCACCGGGGCAGAGAGCAACCAGTAAGGTAGGAGACCTTTCTGCTTTCTCCGAATTCACCATGTCGGTGTAGTGTTTATGTGCTAGAAACGATAGCGCGGAAAACGGAGATGGCTGCCGTACGGTATGATCAGGAGGGCAGGATGCGATGCATTGAGCAGGAGGAGGCTGAACAGCTAAATGAAATTGAAAATTTGAAACTGCAAATTGAACTGGAAAAGAGAAAACTGGCACAGATGCAGTTAAAATTAAGACAGGGGGTGAAAGTCGATAGCGAGGTCTTATTCGCATCAGTTCAATGTTTTGTCTGTATGAAATTTGGGCATTCGATGATTGAGTGTCCAAAAGAGCAAGAACAAGATGTTCCCGCGGTGAGGGGAGATGTGTGCGAGCTAGTAACTCAGGTAGAGATACTGGCGCCGGCATGCGGCGACTTGCATACCGACAATCAGAGTTCTGAAGCCTGTGTGGATTCAGGGGCCGAAATAACAAAACAGGAAGGTGATATAACGTTGTGTGTTAAGCCAAAAGAGTGTACTGCAGGCATAGGGGCGTTAGTCACAACTGTGAAGCATTTGCTGTCAGAGCAACCGAATATAGAGCAGACCCAGGAGGCACTTGAGTGTGTTGCTCACGATCAAGGGTTCAGCATCGTGACCCAGTCTATGTGCGCTAACTCTGACGCAGCAGTAAGGGTCGAGGACGAGAAGGCGGATCTGAGTGCGAGAACGTGCTTTGCAGTCGATGGCAATCTAGCTGCCAAAGAGGAGTTGTCTTACCAGCCGGTGCTGACACTGTGCGCACTCACAGTGACAGCAGATCTAGCTAGAGGTGTAGGGCAGCTGGTAACACCGGAAATACACGCACTAACAGAGCATTCTGAAAGGGAGCAGCTAGAAGAAGAAAATCAAAGTTCAGATTTCGAAGAGCATTTAGAAAGTCCCCACGATTCGTTTCGCGACAAACCCGGGGCTTTAGTAGAGCTTCAGGCAGATCCGAAAGCTTCAAATGTTCCTGCAGCAGATTGGGAGTTAACAGGAACAGCTGCGAGTTTCGCAGCAGATAGGGAACTGGGGGATTCGGATACTGCACCCATCCCCGGAAGCCTAAACATGGAGCATAAGACCTTATTACGAGAAGAGCGGGAACAAGCTGGTCAGGGTAATTGTGAGAAAAGAATGCTTAAGGGCAAGGTTTTCTTTGAAGAAAATGTCGGCTGCCAGCCGTACAGGGAGCTAGCGCTAACTGAAGAGCTATGTAAAACTGCATGTGAAGTAGCCGGTGACAGGCCTATCCCAACTGTGAAATTCAAAGAGGCAGAGAACGCAGACACGATGGCAGCAGCAATCTTGGTAGAATGCAGGGAGCTGGTGAGCTTTGTTGCTTTTGATGAAAACGACGATGTAGACCCGATAACGGCGGTAGCCTTCACAACCGGCGCCGTGCCGGATAAATTGGAATTTTGGTCTAATCTTGTGGACAAATCTAGAAGGAAACATCTTCTTTTTCGATATGTAGGTGGCTAGAAATCATTCTGCCAATTTGGTGCACCGATCTGACATGGTGGACATGGTGTCCTAACCTTGTGTGTGCGGATTGAATTAACCGCAATGTGCGCGCGTGTGTGCGTGTTTGTAGACTGATTGAACAGCTGAGCATACACGTGCGCGCGCGTGTGTAATTTTGTTCCGGGAAACTGTGGCTGGACTTTTATGTCACACTGACAGCAAGTGTCCGCGTGACATTCTTGGTTGGGAGGTGTGGAGTTCGCTGACCTTTCCGCGAACTCGTTGATCTTGTGTTCGCAAGGAAGGCCGCTCCAGTGGGGTCTGAAGTCCCCAACAAAGGGGCCCGTCCCGTCCCTGCCTCCCCTTCGTGCGGCGGACGGCCTCGTTTACGCCGCGCCGTCACGGGGATGACCCTCCGGGAAAATCGCTAACCATGTACAGCTGTCGACATGTGGTTGTTAAGGGGTTGACGAGGTTTCGGGGGCGCACGAGATACGGCTGAGTATTAGCTGAGTGACCGGAAACCCACTATTCCCGTAACGAATGTGTTCGTCTCGTGCGGTGTATTCTGTAAACACTTTAGGGATCGTTTAGTCGCGTGTGTGAAAGAGATAGGAAAGGGGTAACGGCTGGGCCGTGGGTGCCATGGGAGAGGGTGGTCGCGTTTGTGCTGTTTGTCTATTTGATTGCAACCTCTCCTTTCCCAAATGTTTAATCAGCACTCTTTCCCCAATCTGTGATTAGTTGGCGGAAATCCTTATTTTCCTTTCCCTGACCACTGATTGGCGAGATGGGTCGTTTGTTATCTTATTGGTTGCTGTCCCCGCTAAGGGCGGAGACAGAGGGTTTTAAAACCAAGCGCTCTGGGTTGAGCGGGGGCTGAATTCGTCTGATCCACGATTTAGTCATGTAAATAGTTTTCTCCTTGCTTTGTTTCTTCTCGTTTTTTTACCTATGTTGTAAATAAATAGTTAACCTTCTCCTTTCCTTGAGTAATGTGAATGTTTGCGAGTAGAACCACCGGGTCATCAAGAAACCCCGATTTCATACTCAAGTAGTTTCCTCTCATCGCCACAGGAAGTTGGATCGCAACTGGCGCAGTCGACACAGGATCTCAACTGGCTCTCTTGTCATAGTAGCCCTTATAGCGTTCGCGCGCCCTTTCCAGGCCTTGATGTGCAAGCCTGCATGTTTCTTCGAACTTGTCCCGCCACTCAAGAACGTATGTGTATGTTGTCTTGAGATCTGATGTAATCTGCATGCAATCTGCAATGGATCCCAAACCGGATAGACCAGTCCGGTATGGAACTCAAACCGGACAGTCCAGTCCGGTTTGGAACTCACACTGGGCAGACCACGCCCGGTTTGAAGCTCATACCGGACAGACCGGTCCGGTGTGAAGCTGTAACCGGAGAGAACAGTCTGGTTCAGAGTGGAAATCTGAGAAATGGTTCAAAGTGCAAATCGGACATGCCAGACCTGTATTCAGAGAGGTGTGCCGCGTGGTTTTTGCACTTGGTCTGCAGATGGAATGTTGTACACCTTTAAGGGGGAGGTGGGGGGGGGGGGGGGGAAGCGTGCACATAAGCGCGATACCAGATACACAGTTTTGTTGAACGTTTTTTTTTAATTCTGAAAACACACCCGGAACACTTCCTGTTTGAAGAGGTGCATTTATCGAGCAAGGAACTGCCCCAGAGAGAAAGAGAAGCATCAAAAGCTGGCGCGTAGCCTGCACCGGCGCGTTATCAAACAATGCGCGTAAATCCGCGCTGCCCTATATCAACACCATGTGCTCGCGCGCTGTCGGATTTCGCTTTCGTGGAGAGCACCGCGATGCTGACGCCATATTCGCCGCCTGACGCTGGACAGACGGATAGACAAGGCTGAACCCTAGCTCCTCAATTAAGCCTCCTATAGCCATCGACTCGTGAAGTTTTACTCCAACTGCAGTCAATCAGCGTGCCAAAGTCCGCAACCTGTTTTAGCACATAATACAGATCAGTCTTCACTTTGCAGGAAGCATATACTAAGTAATTAACCTAGTCTCTGATTGCATAGATACACGTCGTCTGCCCGACGCGCAGCCCGATTAGAACCCCTCCGCCGACTGGGGCCGCAGATTTCATTTCCGTGAGCTAAGTAGGGGTGGGTGAGAAATCTTAGAATGGCGCCTTGAACCATTCATGCATACACGTCGGGCTTTTCAGTTGCTATTTTTTTTACATTTCAGGGGAGTTCTATCCGGTTTATTTACAAGCATAATTGTTACTGTTTTTTTTTTGCGTACATTATTTTCTGAAATTGCACATGGGCAAACAAAGCAGGATCAAGGATATCAAATCATATTTTTTTTTTTTATTCTCCAGAAAGTATCTGGATGGTCACCTGGGCTAAAAGCTGTACGAACAGCTTGACGAAGGCCCAGGAAACCATTACATGGCAGCAGCAGACAAAACGAAATAACAATTAATGAACAATACAGTAGCGGTCGTCAATAAATAAATAGAAAAGAAATTATACAGCGTATGCATGAGAGCAACACAGCAGAAATAAGATAACAGAATGTTTATCAATAATGAATGAATGCAAAAAAAAAAAACTCAAAAGTGACGCACCCGACCTTTAGTGCGACGTTAGCCAGGTTCGAGCACACGCGGCTTCGCTGAGCCCCGCTGATCCCCGCCTTTCAGTTTTCTTGGCGGCTATCCAGAAAAATGTGGGGGAGAGAAGCTCCACCTTTAAGAGTATGATACTTTTAGTAAATTTATTTTTAGAATTTTTTTTACATGTAGTAAAGTAACTTCAGAAATTGAGCCTGGCGTCACACGTCGAAATAATGAAGCGGTCACTGACCTTGCCTCACACGCATCTGCATAACGTAGCTGTTGATGTCAGTCTCCCAAATAATTTTTTGCATTACCTGACCGGCGGAGGGCTATACTGGCGAAAAATATTACTAGAAAAGGGCGTCGTTAGCGCCATATCTACTGCCATGCACTGCATGCTTAATGAAATACAATGGAAACTGGTCACAAATAACATTGCATGTGCAACATACCAAACATATTTAGCAAGAGAAAATGCTTACTCCACCCTGCGCATCAGTTATCCACGCTTGTCGTCTCTCGTCCACAACCATTTCATGGCGAAAATTCCGACAAAATCATTTTTCAACGGGATAGAGTGTGTGAACGCTTTCTTCCATATATTGGAAGATTTGACTGTAACAAACCTTCCATATAGAGGCAATTACATTTATTTTTTTTTTTGCTATGGACGTGTTTACTCTTGTCAACTGCTCGATGCGAGCTATGGAAAATTTTTAAAATATTTTGCTACTCATTGAAAGGATGGGCCATTACCTTAAATATTTCCATTGCATTATCTTACAATTTACAAATATTAAAATATTTTCCCCAAAACTAAGAAATGTCCAGGAAATCTGTAAAGTTCCACAGGCAGCTTTTGGCTTTTGGTGTTCAGAAAACTATTGTAACAGCCCCCTAGGCAACAATAAGTTTTACACTCTTTAAACACCGCGACTAACAACGAGCGGCTCTTTTGTGCCCTTTCGAGCAGGACTGCGCGTGCACACAATTGAAAGGGAGAGTGCCAGCGGGGCGGTGGTAGTGAAAGCATTTATTTGAATATTGCAGAGAGGTTGCGTGGGGAGCAATCCCTAGTGGGCCGCTCCCCTTACAGTACTAGGTGGAGTCCCTTATTCAGGGACCCCTTTGGTCTGGGCCGCCACTCGAGCTCGCTGAACTAGGGCTTGTTGGGCCGGTAGGTCCAGGCAGCTGAGCAGGACCGCCTCCCAGCCCTCTCGGTTAAGGGAAGGGGATAGGGGCGGAAGAGAATTGTGTTGACATGCTCAGACCATGTGGAACGTGTCAGCCACTTCCCCACAGAAAGAGCAGAGGCCAGAGAAAGCGGGGCAGCACGTTGCTGATTCAATGCGCTCACCCGCGACGTGCCCGGGCAAGTTCGGAAATGACTGCCAAGGGAGAGGCGGCGCTGGTGCAGTGGGGTAACGTTTAGGTGCGCCCTCACGAAAAAAAAAGTCTGGCTACGTGCCTGCCTGCTTTGCTGAATTATCATGTTTTTGCTATCATCACCAGACGATCCGCGAGTCCGTGCTAGGCTGGCCGTCTGCTGGGCGGAGAACAGTAGCGGCACTTCTGATGGCGTGACGGGGAGGCATGCCGGACTACTCTTGGTGCCTCGCTTGTCGGCATATCAGCAAAACTGTCCGTGTTTTCGGTGCGCGGGAAACGAAGCTCTCAGTTTTTGCACTTTTCGTGTTGCCTTTATATCAGATATTATGCTTACAACTCTCCTCAACAGATATCGTACTCTTTTGCCGCAATAACTTTGATTCTCAGCGACTTCGGTCTGCTTTAAACTAGCCGTTTTTATTTCATAGCACTCTCTACGCGGTAGCTCAATTTCTAAGGAAGAAAATGCCTTTTCCAACTTACGCGTATGTGCGCTACGATGACGGTGGCAAGGCCATCGTAAGTGTTTCGCTCATCAGTCACTATAAGCCACAGAGCGCAACGAACACGAGGAAGAACGTGAGCGCGTATTGGAGACTACATACTCGACCCGGCGATGAAGGCTATTATAATGCGGATACGCTGGAGCTAAGAGGTGGGCACAAATCCTTTCGCATTATGCAGTATGTCTGCATGCGTATATGTGTCGAATACATTTCTGTATCTTGCGTGCGATATAATTTTGTTTGTAACATTTGCTGACACATAACGCGGCAGCAATTTTACGTTACTCGACCATTTGGCTTTCAAGCATATCCAATTGAAAACCTCGCGGTGGAGTTCGTGGTTTAGAACTGTTTTGGGCCCTTGGAGCGCTCTAGGGAAGCGAGTGGACGACTCTGGCCTTTTTCGGTTTGTTTGCAATCTCCCGATCAGTTTGTCGGCATGCGCGGCACAAGTCGCATGTACTCAGGTGCTGTTTTGTGCGAATACAATGTTTCCAGCCTGTTACATCTGTCCATCCAGATGGACGCACCCCAAACTGAGGCCCATCAGCTGCCGCCTGCATTTGTAGACAAATGGCCAGGTAAGTGATCAGTATGATTGTGCATTCTGCCTGTTCCGTGCCTGTCTAATATAGGATGGCTCAATGAACTAAGGACTGATTACTGAGGTTTTATTAATGTGTTAGCATTGTATGGCTATGTTTGCGGCTTCGTTTCATCACGATAAAGTTTGAACGAATTGAGTTATAAGAAAAAGAATGGTTGCATTAGATAGAGCATCGAAAAATCTCACAAGGGGAATTGTGAGCTGCATGTGGGGTAATTATTTATTTGCAGCCTAATATGGCCAAAAAGTGGCGCCAAGTTTGAAAACAAAGCGTGGCGCCAACTTTGTGAACTCAAAATGGGCAATGCTGGCACATGATTAATATTGGCAAAGACGAGCGAGAAAACGTCAATGCAAAACATTCCTCTAATTCGGGTGCCGCAGTGATCTTATAATTTTTACAGTCTAGACTGCATTGGTGTGGTTACGAGGAATACAGAAATGGGTCTGCCGCGTAGCAGGTATTGTGAGGCGACGTTGTGTAACGTGAGTTGTCTGCTCCGTGCTAACTTGAGGGTGAAGAAGAGGACGGCGGCCGCCGCGGCCAATGCGTTTGGCGGTTTGGCGCGTTGCTCGCGGCTCAGGAGAGGCGGTTACCCCCCATTTTTTTCAAGCCACTCCCCCCTTCTTGTCTGCCGTCTCGGCACGCTTGCGCAAGCGCAACAGACAACGCCGCAGCGCCTAGCGTTACCGTTGGCTGCGCCGTCGGCAGAAGACTCCCAGTAATTTTTCCGAAAGCACGTGACTTTCGGCGCACTTTTTGGAGCGCAGCTCTGATAGCGATCGAGGGCCTCTCCTGAGCTTTCCTTCGTACATGCTCGCGGGGCTGATGGATGTTCCGATAGCTCTGGATCTAGACTAATAAAACCTCAGTGTCCCCTTTTAAGCAGCTGCACACCTGGCTAACCGAGCTCATTGTTTGTCGGGCCAATTGTCTGAGAGCGCTGCAATCATGGCGCGCAAGCGGACACGTCACGTAGTATTTTTTGTATTTCGCGGGAATCTGCAGAGAACAAACACAAAAACGATACGTAATAGATGCATAGTTAGAAACAGTTGAATAGGACGTTTCGCGGGCTGTTCTAAAACTTTTTCATTGGACTTTTTCGCCTGTATCTTCGTTTCTTACGAAGTTGGTTATTCAATCTCGACTATTATGCCATTAAGCCCAAAAGAGAAAAAAATAGTGTATTGCTCCATGCAATGGCCAGCAACATGCATTTGGCTCCGTTGTATTAGAGTGCGGTGGAATACATTTAAACCCTGGGCAAAGTTTCTCTTTCCCCCGTGCACGGTAGCAAACCGGCTATTCGTCTGGTTAACCTCCCTGCCTTTCCTCCTTCCTTCTTCTTCTCCGGGTAAAGTTAGCTGGGACACCCTGTATATTGCTCTGTTAATTACCCCTCGTTCAAAGATATGCACTGTGGCTGCATTCAGGTCCACCTCGGGAAGGGCATTTTTATGCCTTCAACAAAGTAGGCAGCACTTATGATGGCACCGAAGGACTTACGTTTTTGTAAGGACGCAGCCCGCAGCCTGTGGATGATCCCTCATCTCCTGGAAAGGAGCGTGACAGGTCAAGCTTGCCATCGCTACCTCCAAGCAGATTGCTCAGCAGTGGGTAGAAAGGCAATGACACCAAAAAATCTACAAGTAATTGGCCATAAGTTGCAAGTCACAGTGTTCTGTGCATTGTGCTGCGTGTCAGTGCCTAATCCATTGATCAGCTGGGGGGATTATGTACTAGCAATCTTATTTTCATTTCTGCAGGTACTCTTGAATACTTCATTAGCCAGCACCCTCTAGAGAAACCTGCCCCAACAAATCGTCGCAAGAAGCTAAACCACTATCTGAGTGAGCTGGCCCAAGATAAGTTCACTAAACATCTTGTAAGGTGGGGTTTAATCTGAGAAGCTTCTTAACGGCAGCAGGGCCAACAGCAGTCCGAGGTCAGCTAGTCCAGCCAGGAGCGTGCACCAGGCAATGATCATGCGGCCCGCGCATATGCTCGTCGTCTTCCTTACAATGGCGCCCGAACCGAAGAGGAGCCATCCTGGCGAATTAAGGGGCGGACAAGACAGCGGGGTCGTAGTATGTCTTGAGGCGCTGGATATGAACAGTCTCACGGCCGCGGCGTCTGAGATCGGGTGACGGCGTGAGGGGCTCATCAATATAGTTGACAGGAGATGTTTGTTCCTAGATACGATAGGGCCCTTGATATTTATCCAGCTGTTTCTGGGAGAGGTCCGGAGTACTGGGAGGTATTCACAGCCAGACAAGGGAGCCGGGCGAGAAATGCTGGGGACGTTGATCTTCATCATGGTACGTATTTTGAAGGGACTAGATAGCTGTCGTGAGCGACCGGGCGATCTGGCGGCAGTCTTCGGCGTGCCTGGCGGATTCGGAAACGGTGGTGCACTCAGATGCGTCAGGGTGCTAGGGTAGGACAGTATCAATGGGAACGGAGGGATGACGTCCATAAAGGAGGAAGAAAGGATAAAATCCTGTCGTAGACTGCGTAGCAGTATTGTACGCGAACGTAATATACGATAGAATAAGGTCCCAGGTCGTATGGTTCGAACCGACGTACATAGCCAGCATGTCCTCCAGAGTGCGGTTAAAGCGTTGAGTGAGGCTGTTGGTCTCAGGGTGGTAAGCGGTGGAAGTCCGATTGATGACGTTGCACTCAAGGAGCAGAGCTTTGGTGACATCGGATACGAAGACACGGCCTCTGTCGCTGAGGAGTTCTCGAGGGTCACCGTGTCGAAGGATGAACCGACGCACAAGAAAGGATACCACATCCTGTGCCGTGGCAGCAGAGAGCGCGGCGGTTTCAGCATACCGCGTAGGTGGTCGACGGCAACAATGATCCATCGTTTGCCAGAAGCAGTATACGGGAGGGGCCCATATAAATCAATGCCAACATGGTCGAAAGGGCGAGGCGGACACTCGATAGCAGTACGGGTAGTGGATATCTTGCGGCGTTGGCAGTAGAGGCACGAGCGTACGTATTTCAAAACGAGATTGTACACGCCACGCCAGTAGTAGCGGAGGCGGAGGCGCGTGTAAGTCTTGAAAAGGCCTGCATGACCGCATTGCAAGTCATTGTGAAAACATGGGCAGATATAGGACCGTAGGTGGCGAGGAATGACGAGGAGCCATTTTCGTCTATCAGAATGATAATTACGGCGATAAAGCAGGTTATCTCGGATCTCAAAATGGGAAGCTTGATGGCGCAGCACGCGGGATGTTGTAACCGCCGATGGGTCGTAGAGAAAGTCTAGAAGAGCACGAATCCAGGGATACTTGCTCTGTTCAGAAGGTATGTCACTGACGGTGGGAGACGGCGTAGGGGCTCCAATTTCGCAGAGGCTGGCAGCTTCGGCGGGGAGCGGGCAGCGAGACAAGGCGACGGCGTCCAGATGTTTGCGGCCCTACAAGTAGACGACTCGGGCGTTATATTCTTGAAGATGCAGCGCCCAACGCGCCAGGCGACCGGAAGGATCTTTTAAAGAAGAAAGCCAAAAAAGGGTGTGATGATCCGTAACGACGTCGAAAGGTCGGCCGTAGACGTAAGGGTGAAATTTGCCTAAGGCGCACACAATGACGAGGCACTTTTTTCAGTCAGAGTAGTGAGACTAAGCCTTTGTAAGTGTGCGGCTGGCATAGGCAACGACATATTCGTCGTATCCAAATTTGCGCTGAGCGAGCACTGCACCGAGACCAATACCACTGGCATACTTGAGAACTTCAGTCGGGGCCGCCGAGTCGAAATGGCGCAAGATGGGTGGTGCCGTCAGGAGACGACCTAAGGTGTAGGCGTCGTCGCAGGCGGGAGACCAAGCCGAAAAATCGACATTGGCGCCAAGGAGCTGAGTCAAAGGGACAGCAATTGAGGCAAAGCTGCGAATGAAACGCCTAAATTATGAGCAGAGCCCTAGGAAGCTGCAAAGTTCCTGTGGTGGAAGGTTTGGGAAATTCAGTCACGGCACGAAGTTTCGCTGGGTGAGGGCGTACACCGTCTTTCAACACAACGTGACCAAAAATTGTCGGTTCGCGGGCTGCAATGTGCATTTTTTTAAAGTTTAGCTGCAGGCCTGCATTTGTGAGGCATGTCAAGACGTCCCGCAGGCGAGATAGACGCGTTTGAAAGTCGGTTTAAAAGATTACGATATCGTCCAGGTAGCACAGGCACGTCTTCCACTTGAGGCCACGCAAAACGGTATCCATCATTCGCTCGAAAGTAGCAGGAGCGTTACAAAGGCATGAAGGCATGGCGGTAAACTCGTAGAGGCCGTCAGGGGTTACAAACGCGGTTTTAGCACAATCCGCAGCTGCCATTGGGACCTGCTAAAAACCAGAGCGCAAATCAGTGGAAGAAAAGAGCTCTGTGCCTTGTAAACAGTCCAGAGCGTCATCAATACGGTGCAGAGTGTAGACGTCTTTCCGTGTGATCTTATTAATGCGGCGGTAATCGACGCTAAACCGAACGGAGCCATCCTTCTTCTTGACGAGGACAACCGGAGTGGCCCAGGGGCTGGTGGAAGGCTGAATAACGCCGCTCTGAAGCATGGTGTCTACGTGTTCTTCAATAACTCGTCGTTCAGTGACGAAAAAACGGTATAGGCGCAGTCGCAGAAGGACATGGGCGCCGGTGTCAATGCGATGCTCGACAGTCGACTTGCACCGCATAACGCGTTGGTGGCAATCGAAGGAGGAGCGAAACTCCTCAAGAAGCGCTAGAAGCTGGGTTCGCTGAGTGCGAGGTAGAGTGGCGTCGATAGACCGAATGAACAGGTCGGTCAACAATGGGGCGGGCGCAGGAGTAGGTGAGCTGAGGCCGTCCATGGCGACCGGCGGTGATTCTGCGGCAGCTTCGGGAAAAACAGAATCAAAGAGCTGCACGGTGCCGACTCATTCTCCACGGTGCAAAGTGAAGGGGCTTGAAAACGGCTTGAATACACAAAGTGCGGTGAGGCCGGCGGAGAAAGTGAGCAGGGCATAAGGCAGCGGCAGGCAATGGCGACGCAGAAAAGTAGGAGACTGCGTGAAGAGGACACTGGCATCGGGAACACAAGCACAGGAGAGAGGCACAATCACGGAAGAGCACGCAGGAATATCGGTACTGTCGGCGAGAAAAGCTTTGGCAGGAACTGGGGCACCGCAAATTTAAGTCGCTGGCACGGAATTCGGCAACATAGAAAGCGATACGTGAGCCCGAGCACAGTCCATGACCGCGTCATAAAGCTATAGGAAGTCCCAGCCCAAGATGATCGAATGCGAACATGACGGCAGAACGATGAACGCAACCAAATATAGAATGTCTTCTATGACTACTCGAGCAGTGCACGCTGCTAACGGCTGGATGAGGTGCGCACTTGCAGTTCGTAACGACAGGCCAGAAAGGGGCGCCTTCACATTCTTCAAAGATCGGCAAAGCGCTGCATCCATGACGGAAACCGCAGCACCGGTGTCGACAGACGCCATCACAGATACACCCTCTACAAAAACTTCAATTAAATTTTCGGCAGACAGACGAGGCATTTCAAATTTCGACGACTGCACAGTTCTCGCCCCAGGAACTGCGGCACCTACTTTTCCTCTTGAGTGGTCGAGAGACGCCGTGACATAGGAGAGATGGAGCGCCGAAGTGGAGAAGAGGAACGGCGTCCAGAGAAGGACGTGCGTTAAGGAGACAGAGAGCGGCTTAGGGGCGGCTAAGCAGGAGGTGAGTACTGACGCTGGTACCAGTAACCGGAAACTTCCGGAGGTGTTCGTGAGACGTTCATGCGTCGACGGCAAAGCCGCGCCACATGACCTGGCAAGCCGCAGAAGTAGCAGACCGGGCGGTTGTCAGGCGTGCGCCACGAGTTTCCCAGTTGAGCAGGTGGCCGATTATTATCAGGCGTGTTCCAGGAGGTTCGCAGATAAGCAGGCGGCGAAATAAAAGCAGGGGACTCTCGAACGGGACCAGGAGGCGGAGCATAGGTATGTGGAAGAGGTCGCGCAACAACGTCCGCTTATGTCAGCGGGGCCGCAAGAGGGGTGGGCTGAGGGGCTTGTGGGAGAGCCTCAGCGACCTGTTCTTGAATGATGTGCCGCAAATTCGGAGTTATGAGTGGTGATGGCTCTTGATGGCGTGAAATAAGCGATAGCTGGCGGAAACTTCTTCACGGATGAAGCTCTTGAATTGCGGTAGGAGCGATGACTGGTCTCTTGCATCGTTCAGGCCAGCAAGCGACTCGACGTTCGTGGTGTGTTCGCGTGTCAGAGCCCTCTGCTTGCGTAGTTCGTTGAAGCTGTGACACAGGGTGACGGCTTCCGCGATGGTGCGCAGGTCTCTCGCGAACAACATCTGAAAGGCGTCGTCATCAATGCCCTTGAGAATATGCCTGATCTTCTCGGCATCGGGCATCTGAGCGTTCACCCTCTTGCACCGATCGACGACATCCTCGATGTAACTCGTTAAGTTCTCGCCAACCTGCTGTGACCGCACACGCAAGCGCTGTTCGGCACGGAGTTTTCTGACTGCCGGGCGGCCGAATACCTCTGAGAACTTTGCTTTCAAAACGGACCATGATGTAATGTGTGCCTCGTGGTTTCGATACCACACATTCGCCACGGCCGTCAGATCGAAAATCACATTGGTCAGTTTGGTTTCCGCGTCCAACTTGTTGTATGCGCTCACCCGCTCATACGATGCGAGCAAATCCTCAACATCATGGACGTCCGTGCCACAGAAGATAGCGGGGTCTCGCAGGCAGAGAGAACCAGCACAGGCGACGGTGGCCGGGCTCACTTGTACAGCTTGGTGGTTAGGCATCGCGGTAGGGGGTAGCGTTCGGTTACGCAGTTCCAGGGCGAGAGGATATTACCCGGCACCTGCACCAAATGTAAGGTGGGGTTTATTTTGGGAAGCTTCTTAACGGGAACAGGGCCGACAGCAGTCCGAGGTCAGCTTGTCGAGCCAGGAGCGTGCACCAGGCGATGACCATGCTCGTCGTCTTCCTTACAATCTTTTGGAGTTTTTAATGCATTACTCAGAAAGCTACCAATACATGGTGAAACCAGGGAGCAAATAACACAACTGCACATCGACTGCAATGCGAGTCACAGATAATCGCAGATTACCAGTTTCTGAGGCTCCATGTATTGCAACATTTGACATGTACACTTATGGTACTTTTTGGAGAAATGTCCGTTTTTGAGCAGCTTCAGTACGAGTGAGATATACTTGAAGCATTTTATTTCTGCCTTTTTCCTCTGGTACAGGACCCCCCTGTATAATACAGGGCTAGCGTGCATGACAAAGGGCTATCTTGTATAATACAGGGCTTTCCTTTATAATACAGGGCTGTCCTGTATAATACAGGAATATCCAGTTTCATACAGCATACCCCGGAAGTCCGGTATCGCAAATCCTGTAGAATAACCCGGTGTGCGTTTTCGGTGTAAAATTCATATCGTAATTTTCAATACGGCAGTGTTAAAAAAGCACGCTTTGACCAAAGCTGCCGTTGCGTGATTAACATTCAACATAATAATCTCTCCTCCCCCACCCTCCTTGAGCACTGCCCCTTATTCTCACACCTCTACTTCCCCATGTCCTCCTCTTTACCCCTCGTGGCTTCCGAGGCCAGAAGTACCTCGAAGCAAGTCAGTGTTAAAAGGTAACCAACCCCTTCTCTCTCTGTCAACGTTGCTGCTTACTTTCATGCCCCTCCCACTGCCTTGCTCAGCCCATTTCATCCCTCCCCTCAATCTTCGCGCCCCAGAATAGTGCCAAAGCCATCTAGCTTTCAAGAGCAATGGTGGTTGCAGCAGTAATCGCCTATTACCACATGTGAAATAGCCAGTGTGTGCGCACTGCTACACTGCGATATCCGCACGTAAACCAGCACGGACTGTTGCCACAGGTGTTCGTGTGCAATCGAGGACTCCGACCATAGAATCAACTTCGAAGAAACCCGCATCCTCGGAACCGAAACAAATTACCACAAAAGGCTCCTCCTGAAATCCTGGAAAATCCAAACCATCCCGAACAACATCAACGCCACAGAAGGAAACCTGCCCCCAGTATATGCCTAGAGACTTCGCTCTTCAACTCAACGAAACAAAAGTCGCCATTAACCGCCTCCCGGCAGTGCGACAACGTGACTAACAGCCTTAACCTCCTCCTCCACCTCCCCCACGCCTTTCGCATCACAGCGGTCTTTCTTTTGACCCCCCCCTCCCCTCCATACTTAAAAGACGCTATAGCTACTGCCCTCAGTCACCCCTGATGAGGGAGCCGAGTCGGCTTCGAAACGTTGGGTTAAAATTAATATTTGTGGTTGGAGATGGGCAGTTTATTATAAGTCTTCAAAGCCAACCAGGCAGGCAAATCTGTTAAAATGTTTAGTTTTGAATCATATTGTTACGACGAAGTGGAAGTGGAAGACGAAGTGGCCTCTCGCGTGAAAGGACAAAAAAAGAAGAGGAGGTTAATGTGGCTTCCTGTTCGTATTGGTGCTCCATGCTAGGAACTCTTCATTCTAACCCCTAACGCTTGTAAATAAATGTAAAAAGTATTGCCCACTAACATCCTTGGTGGAGGTGCGGCAACACGGAACTACGCAGCGGACGATACCTACCACGGCCGACACTGATGGAAGCATTACCCTAAGATTCGGCAGCATCGGTGTCCTCTGTCGTCCACACTCACCCACAGGATCCTGGACCCTTCTCTGGGGACGATGACGCTGACGTCGAGACTTGGCATCAGAATCATGAACGGTGCAGCGCTAACAACCGCTGGGAAAAAACTTTCATGCTTGCGAACATAGTTTTTTAACTTAACGGCACGGCGTTAAAGTAGGTATCATCGAAGAGACGCTGACCAGTGCGGCTGACTGTAAGCTGGAGCCTATCGACCTTTTCGGCAAACCACTCGGTCGGAAACTTTCCGCTAAAAGAGGCCTTGCCAATCGCGCCCAGTCATCCACGGAGTCCTACGTCTCTTATATTCAAGATGTGTTGTCTCTGTGCTACACATTGGATACAGAGAGGAGTGAGGCTAACAAAGTCGGACATGTGCTCAAGAGCATCGCCGACGACGCCTTCAATCTGCTCATCTAAAATAACTGCGACAAGATTGCCGATATCATAAAATAAAATAATCCCCCGCTTCAAGGACGCCAAAAGCCGACGGATTACCCTACAGATCTTATGTCTGCCTAACACTGCTGCGTCTTCCTCCTGCCGAGATCTTTGCTCTCGAAACCAGCCGACCTCACCTGAGTACGTGACCCGTACTGTGCGCCGTGAGCTTGAAGCAACTGCTCCGGCTACCTTAGCAACTCCTGTGGCCGTCGTGCGACAGGAAATTGCTAACTTGGGTTTCAACTCAGTCGCCGCCCTCCAAGTACCCGCAGTCCCTCCTTTATATCCTGCCCGGACTGTTTCCGCCACTCCTCGACCGCGCAATCCCTCCGAGTGGCGTACGCCTCACAACAGGTCTATGTGTTTCAGTTGTTCCCGTGTAGGTGACATTGCCCGCCATTGTCACATTCGATGGTACTCCTCCCGGCGGACCCGTTACTCAACTCTCCTTTACCGTCCCGACGCTGCCCGCTCAAGCTCCTTCTCGCGACCTTTGGACCCATCAAGCCCCACCACCGACGTCTCGCCATCCCGCTTCAGCCGCTCACCACCCCAAAGCGCCGCCAGGCCCGTTCGCCGCAACGACCACGCGCTACCTCTCCTAGCCCCTACGAGCGATCACAAGCGGAAAACTATCCTCTGCAGCGTCTAGAAGTTACGCTCCAGTGGCGACCTGTGCCCCAAATTCTCGTTTAATTTTTTGCGCCCCGCGCAATTTACGGGCCATACAAGTCGATAGAGTTGCCGTCTCTGCTCTGGTTTGACAGGGGCGTCAACATTTTTGTTATGAGTTCTGACCTACGATGCCGCCTCTGCAAAATTTTGATGCCTACTCCTGCTGCCGTTGTTCAAGTTGCCGATGGCACAACGTCCCCAGTCCTCGGCCTGTGTGCTGCTCGTGTGACGATTTCTGATCGCCAAACCACCGTGCTCTTTACCGTTCTCAACCACTGCCCTCATACACAGTCACAAACTGTGTATCGTCCTCTGTAGACGGTCATTTCACAGCTATTTCTAGACCTGACGACTATGTCACTATAGTCTCCTCCGATCTCTCCGCAGACCAAGCACAGGCGCTTACCCATCTTCTGGCGTCCTTTCAGGACCTATTGGAATCCAGTGACCGCCCTTTAGCTCGTACGACTATTGTGCAGCATGATATCAACACCGGTGATGCCGCTCCTCTGCACCGCCGGCCTTACAGGGCGTCCAGTTTCGAACGCCAAGTGACAGAAAAGGAAGTCGGAAAGATGCTCGCAAATGACCCTTGGGACTCTCCCTTCATCCTTGTTAAAAAGAAAGACGGCAGTTGGTGTTTCTGCGTTTATTACCGCCACCAAAACCGCATCACAAAAAGAGACGCGTACCCACTCCCAAGAATGGATGACGCTCTCGACAGCCTCCAGGGATCTGAACACTTTTCTTCCATTGACCTTCGTTCCAGTTATTCGCAATGCGCCGTTGATGAGCTACACCACGAAAAACGGCTTTTTTCACGCCTGACGGTTTATACCAGTTCGAAGTCATGCCGTTCGGATTTGCAACAGCTACCGTCGAAAGGATGGTGGACTCGCTCCTTCGCGCATTTGAGTGGACTACGTGTATGTGCTACCTCGATGATGTCGTTTCCTCGCCCACCTTTGCCTCGCACCTTGAACTTCTCAGGAGTGTCCTGACTGATTTCCGTACAGCTGGGCTACAGCTCAACTCGTCCAAATGTCGATTGGGCCGATGGCAACTCATCATTCTTGGACATCTCGTCGAGGCCTCCAGTGTACGTCCGGATCCCGCTAAAATTGAAGAGGTGCAACACTTTCCTCGTTCCTGCTTTCGCCGTTTTATTCAAGATTTTTCCCTCTTTCGGTCGTCCCCTCACTGAGCTACTGAGTACCGATACCGATTTTACCTGGATCCCTAATAATCAAAATTCGCTTTCCACGCTTGTCCGTCTACTGATGTCATCACTGATTCTGCCACATTTTAATCCCGCGGCTCCTACTGAACTCCGCACAGACGCCTGCAGCTACGGGATCAGAGCAGAGCTGGCAGAACGCTCCCGTGGTCCAGACCGCGCGGTTGCGTATGCTAACCGCCTGCCGAGTGAATTTACTCGATTACCGAACGTGAGTGCCTCGCCCTGGTTTGGGCTGTAGCTAAATTCCGGCCATACTTGTTCGGATGGGCTTTTTCTGTTTTCACGAACCACCATGCCTTTTGCTGGCTGCCCTTGCTGAAAGACCCTTCCGGGCGTCTTGGCCGCAGGGCGCTACACCTTCATGAGTATTCGTACACTGTTCTGTGCAAGTCTGGACGTCTTCATCAACACGCTGTTGCCTCTCTTGGTACGCTGTCGAGCTACCTTATCTCAGTGACACTGACGATATCCCTTCCCTGTTCGGCACTTCTGATCTCCACCACATCGCCGAGGAAAAATGCGGTCAAGCAATGCGCCGTTGCCATGTCATGGTAGGGGCTCCCAGCGCTGGGCCTTTTGCGGTCCAGATTGCTCTTCTCGAGCGACCCATCACTAATTAAACAGCCACCTGGGTTGTTCTCTGGGCATCACCTGCCAGGGTCATGCTCGTGATTTTCGCTCGCTGCGCCGGCAACGCAGAACAGAGCTCCAAATAACTCCTTGCGATTCTTAATATGAATTCAAATCTCCATACAAGGGCAACTACTCTGCAAATTTGCAATTGTATTCATGCCCAGAAGAAAGAAAGAAAGAAAGAAAGAAAGAAAGAAAGAGAGAAGGAAAGAAAGAAGGAAAGAATTTTTGTTTTTGAAAAAAATGGCGTAGTATGTCTCCCATATCAGTGCGCACCTTAACCGCGAAATAAGGGAACAGATAAAGGAGCGAGTGAGAGAAGAAAGGAATGAAGAAGTACCGTAGTAAAGGGCTCCCAAATAATTTCGACCACCTGGGGACCTTTTAAGTGCATTGATATCGCACAGCTCACGGGCGCATTTTGCGTTTCGCCTCCATCGAAACGCGGCAGCCGCGGCTGCCAAGAGATACTCTTTTAATGCACTTTAAAAGAAGGCTGTTTTAAAAACAGAAAACTCACTCATCCAATCTTTTCTATACAAAGCTTTTGTGTGACATAATGTTAGAAAGTTCGGTGCTACGACAGCCATGCTCACCAGGTGGCTTACGTGCATGCTTAGAGATGCAGTTAACCAGCCATGTTCCTTGCTGTCACTGACCATTTTTCACCTTTTAGATGGTAATGCCTCTTACTTCCGCACACGGGCCTCTAGCATTTCGTCTGCATCGAAATGCGAGAGCAGCGGCTTTAATTGCATCCGCGTCTTTCGGGTCAGCCGCCGAGCACCATAACCACTGATCCACCACAAGGGCACATTTAAACGTAAAATTCAAGAAAACCAGGCCCTCGTCTGATGTCAAGAATCATATTGATCTAGAGAAAACAAATTTTTTTTTCGAGATGGTTATAGATGGCGTGCTAATGCAGCCTGCTGTGAGGTTGTCAATAATGGCTGCCTTAATTATTTCTTAAATTAGCTGGGTCTTGGTTATTTGCACTGAAACATCTACAAAGCCTTGAAAGGCTGTGAGCAGCAGGCAGTGCAATGCCAACACCTGCTCTTTTTCCAATTCTTTTTAGACTGCATGAAACGTGGCAGATGTAGAGTATGATGGGCACATTTTGTTGCAAACTCTTGCCTTCGACGAAGTGCATTCTTTGCCTTGCAGCAAGGCAGTTAACATTTTATTAGCTATCAAGAAGAGAAGCACTGGCGGGCCGCCATTTCTAGTAAAGAATTCAAGAGGTCAATCTTTTCTTGCAAGAAATCCAGAGCAGAGCACTCCTGTGTCTTTCCAGTGAGGTTGAAGACATAGATTTCAACTCCTCAGAATGAACTGCTCCGGTGTGTGTTAATCACTCTACTGACCAGCACTGCTTTCCAAATAGCCTGCAGAATGTCTGTTGATGGGTTGTTGGAATTGTTATATACATGTGTTAGTTCCACTTGAGTGGAATGGCTTGCTTTTCATTCAAAAACAAGAGCCCTTCATCAGGCCTCGCATCGCTCCCATCCTGCGCGACTTGTACCTAGCAATGCATAATAAAGGTCTCAGCAGAAAGGTAGAAAATTTACTAGCTTTTAACATTTTCAGGTACGCTGACGATTATGTTCTTCTCTTAGCCATGGCAAAGAATTCCTGCCGCTGGTTCAAAATGTGGTAGCCATCTTCACTCAGTGTTTATATCACCTGGTCTTAACGCGAGACACCGGCAAATTACTCTAACTGCTTTGTGGAGATGAGGTTGCTTTCAACTGCGCCCCGTTCAGTTTTTTTGTTTTTGACCAAGTGCAACAAGCCCATCTTACCCGTGACTCCATGCAATCAGAACTAGATAACAGAAACATTGTTCAGTCCGCCTTCAATAACACGCTAACCAAGCCCTCGAGGCTATTTCGAGAACCAAGCTCCGAGAATGCTTTTTTCTGGGTACCCGTCAATGCTTCTCTCCTCGATAGCCGAGACAATAATAAATGCCTTGCAAGGCAAAAGAAGCTCTTCATCAAATAGAAAAGACTACAAGAAAGAACTGGCCATCGTACCCTACGTCCATCAGGTTTCCCACAATTAAAAAAGGATTAAACAAAGAGCAGAAGTTCATATTATATTTTCTTCTCCTCACTGCCTTTCCAGGTTTTGTAGACTGATCAAGAAACCAGTCAAACGATTGCACAACAAGGCGTAGAGAACTGTGTCTCAAGTACCGCGGTAGTCGCATACTTTATCCCTCTACATTGTGGCCAAGAATACGTCGGGCAGACACGCTGCTATGCCAACAAAAGAATTCAGGAGCATAATTCCAATATGCGAGATAAAATAATCAGGACATTTGTCTATCCTTTGTTGTGAGAACTCACCCTGCAGGTGCCGCCCTCCGAACTTCGCGGGTACAAGAATAATGGCAAAAAACAAGAACTACCTCACTCATCAAATAATTGAAGCAGCCATTATTGGCAACCAAAAAGCACGCTGTGTTAGAATGCTAGCTGCAGCACTTCTGCAAAAAGACATGTGTTTATTTCAGTGGATGAATATGATTTTCGACATCATACTTGGGTTCAGTGTTCTTAACCTTTCCATTTAAATGCAATCCTAATCCACCTTCAACACTACCACTTAAATTTTTCAGTTTAATTTTTTAGCTTTGGCATCAACTTTTGGCCTTGCTAATTGTTACCTGACATATGCCTTTGTAATTTTAACCTCTTTCTAGTGATTCAAAAATATTGTTTTTAACATTCTTATTCTCATAGCCGTGTTAGGTGTTGGTATTTGTTGCCACGGCTTTGGCCATATTTTCTTGTCATCATCATCATCATCATCATCATCATTTATTGTCCCTTAAAGGCCCCTGTCGGGGTATTACATAAGGGGGGAGCGTATACAAGGTTGATGTGGAAAAACAAAGGTCACAAAAATATAACAATGCAATATTGGAACATAAAGAGAAGCAAGGAACGCGAATAGTTAGAACGGTGCATGTAAAAAATGCCTTTAGGCCACAAGCACCACACACGTCGGCGAGAGGTTAGGGAAAAAAAAAAAAACATGTCAACCCAGGTGATCTAACAACATCGCCTTAAACCTTGTCGCATCGTGCACATTTGTTAGTGAGTCGGGCAGAAGGTTCCATTCTTCAATTGCGGTCGGAAAGAAGGACTTGTTGAAAGCATTGGTGGAGCCATGAAGTCGTTGGATGCTATTTGAATTAAAAAGGCGGCGCGATGTACGAAAGGGAGGAGATATGAGGGAACCACGGAGATAGGGGAAATTGAAGTATAACTTATGGAACAAGCAAAGGCGCGCAACTTTTCGTCTGAGAGCTAAGGAAGTGAGGTCAAGTGATGATTTAATGGAACTTACGCTGGAATGAAAGTCGTATGTTGACGATATGAAGCGTGCTGCACGGTTCTGGACGGCTTCGAGCATGTTAATTAGGTAGGACTGATGAGGACTCCAGATCGCGGATGCATACTCCGGCCTACTGCGGACAAAAGTTTCATATGCCAGTTTACGTATGTTAGCGGGGGAAGAGGGAAGTGATCTTCTAATAAAACCAAGTGTACGTGAAGCGTCGGCCGTGATTTTTGTAATATGATCAACCCAAGTTAATTTGCTATTGATTGTGATGCCAAGGTAACGATAAGATTCAACTTGCAATAGGTCCTCAGAAAATAAAGAGTAAGGATAAGTTAAATTGGAGCGTTTCCGAGAAATTTGCATAAAACTGCACTTCCTAATGTTCAGTTCCATCATCCACAAAGAGCACCAATTTTCGATGAGGTTCAGATTGTTTTGGAGGGCAGCTTGATCGTCTTTAGTATTTATACGGCGGTAGATAAGGCAGTCATCTGCGAAAAGACGGTTGCTGGATGAGATGTTGTGTGGGAGGTCGTTAATAAATATTAAGAAGAGAAGCGGACCCAACACAGACCCCTGTGGTACTCCGGAGGAGACGGAAGTAGAATTTGAAGGAAGTCCGCCTATTACGGTGAACTGAGAGCGAGCTGTGAGAAAATTGTGAATCCAGTCTAAAACAAGTGGGTGAAGGTGAAGACCTGAAAGTTTGAACATAAGACGTTGATGTGGGACACGGTCGAATGCTTTGGAAAAATCAAGATAGATGACATTGGTTTGGAACAAAGAATCAAGGTTTAAGTGAAGGTCCATGGTAAACTCAAATAACTGTGATTCACATGAATAGCCGTGACGAAAGCCATGTTGATTTTTGAAGAAAAAGGAGTTGGAATTGAGGTGGGATGCAATATGCGAGTATATAATATGCTCAAGAAATTTACATGGTATGCAAGTTAATGAAATAGGACGATAATTCGACGGGTCACTCCGGCTGCCAGCCTTGAACACAGGAATGACTTTGTTAATTTTCCAGTCACTAGGTATGGAACTGTTCTCAAGAGATTGATCAAAGATTATTTTTAGAAAATGAGAAGATACATTTTTTGTAGCTTTTAATATTTTGGCAGTGAGGTTGTCAGGCCCGGCAGCACTGGATAACTTTAGTTTGTCTATCAGAGCACAAATGCCAGCTGTAGTGATGTTGATAGGTGCCATCGCGGAAAAGTTTAAAAAATCTTTGTGTGATGTATTCCAGGCAGGTTCATGTGTGAAGACTGATGTAAAATAAGAGTTCATGACGTCAGATCGAAGTTCTGGAGGCACCTGTGAACCATCAGGATACAAAAGGGTAATGCAATGAGTGTTGCCTGATTTGGGTGATAAGATCCGCCAGAATTTCTTTGGGTTTGTTAGTAGAATGCCATACAGATCATTGTGGAAAAACTTTCTTTTTGTACACCTTAGGAGACGCGTGTAATCCTGCAGGCACGAGAAATATTTTCTCCATTTATAAGCCAGTGCAGTTCTGTTAGCTTCACGAAAAAGACGCTTTTTCTTTTGAGAAAGCCTCCTTAAGGAGTTAGAGAACCAGGGCTTGTTGGAGTCACCGCGAATGCATATCAGCGGAACATAGGTTTCACCAGATTTGAAAGTTTGTTTTTGAAAGTTAGCCAGTTTTCTTCGACAGACCTATTAGATGCAGACTGCTTGAAATGAAGAAAAAAGTTCTCAAGCTCCGAGTTGATACAGGCGAAGTCTCCCCTTTTATAATCGCGAATGAACTTAACAGAGCGCTGCCGTTGGGGAAACGGGAGTGATAGGTTGAAAATAACTGTGTTGTGGTCACTGAAACCGTCAGTGCTCGATATGCATTGGATGAGTTCGGGGCTAGATGCAAAGACTAAGTCAAGGGTGTTACTGCCACGTGTAGGGAAGTTTACTGCTTGGGTGAGGTTAAATGTCATGACAACGTCAAGGAAATCTTTCGCTTGACGAGAAGATGTGCTCAAGTTTCCCCAATCGATGTCAGGGAAATTAAAGTCACCGCAGAGGATGTAATTGGCTTTAGGAAAACGGGTATTAAGAACGAGCAGAACCGAGTAAAAATCGGCAATAAAGGAACTGTCACTGTCAGGAGGGCGATAACATGCAATTACTATGCATGTGCTTGTGGAAAGGGTAATTCTGATACAAAGAATTTCCTGGCAGGGATGAGTCATGAGAAGAGAAGAATTAAGACTGGTTTTAATAAAGACTAAAACACCCCCACCCCTGCGCGAGGCCCTATCACGTCTGTAGATGAAAAACGGTTTATTGTTGTCAAGCAGTTCCTCGTATGAGATATTATCGGAGAGCCACGATTCTGTAAATATGGCAATATCGGTGCCGTGATCGTCAAGAAAGGCTTCCACTGACTCTCTCTTCGGAAGATAGCTACGAATGTTTGCTAAAACAAAAGCCATAGTTTCACAAACATGTGAAGGTGACGGAGGCAAAAGTGGCTGATGGTGGGAGGGGAGCCTTGAAACAGACAGTGACCGCTATGACCGATGCTCTACCACGGAATCAGTATCCGCATCGTAGGCGAACTGCTTATCGCCCATGGTTAACCTGTCATATCTTACTTTGTATTTTAAACCACTTTCCTTGCCGAACGCACGAAGTTTCTTTTGAGCTGTACGCACGCGCACTGAAAAATCTTCACGGATTGAAAAGTCAGTTTCTTTGAGCTTAGGGCCAGCAGAAAGGATTTTGCATTTATCTTTAAAATGCGAGAATTTGACCATTATTGGCCGTTGTTTCCCTTGCTCGAAGCGGCCTAAGCGATGCGCTCTTTCAATGTTGGCGGAATCGATTGATGTGCTTAACTTATCTATGCAGAAAGAAATCACGACCGTTTCAGATTGCTCCCATGTTTCATCCGCCGTATCAGGTAGTCCAAAGAACAGCAGATAATTTCGGCGAAGTCGGTTTTCCGAGTCGTCACATTTTTCTTTGAGGATTCGAATTTCAGATGAAAGGCTGTGAATAGCCGGGTTTGAGTTAGGCGTTGGACTGACATCGTTGCACTGACTTGTTGCGACAATTTTTTCGAGTGCATCGACGCGCGATGAGAGGCTACTGACCAAGCTTTGGAAATTCGACTGGGAAGCACGAATCACTGCAAGTTCAGACAGAACGGATTTTTGTGCAAGTTCTAAGCGTGACAAACTTTCAGCAATAGAATCAAGAGACGGAGGAGGACCAGGATTTAACTCGATGTCGCCTGACAGGATAAGAAGCAAGGAGACAAAGTGAGCATGTACGGCGAGGGAAAGTAAGCATCGACACAAAAACGCTTGGCAACGCTTGACTGTGTCTGAGGGGCACGACACCGCAAATAAGCATGGATCGCTAGAGCGAGTACAAGATGCGCATGGCAAATAACCAACCTGCAGCAAGAAGAAGGGCATTCTCGTGACCATGCTCGTAGCGGTGCGGTGCCCCAAGTGGTCCGTGAAGGGTGGGTGGCTTTGTAGGAGTGCACCCGCGCAGATAGTGGCCTGGGGTTGCCAGGCGAAGATCCGGTCAAGAGCTGGAAAAGGCGATGACGGTCGAACGATGCTTTCATACTGATTCCAGCCGGGCTCTTCGCAAATTCCCGCATCAGTGGTGACGTTGCAGCCAAGGCAGGATAACATCGGCAAGAGTTGCGACAGCAGGAAGGCCTGCAGCAAGAAGAAGGGCATTCTCGTGACCATGCTCGTAGCGGTGCGGTGCCCCACGTGGTTTTTATGTTGTTGTTGGGAATTTAGCCTTCCGGGATAGTCATTTAACGAGTTGCTGGTATGGAAATTTCTTCCCGATATCCTTGGCCACGGGAGTGCGTCATCGCCTCCCTGCCACACTGAAATATTCAGAACAATTTCTTCAAAAGTAAAGTTGATAGTTCAGCGTGTGCGTCGTTCTGAACATTTTGACTTCATCTGCAAGCGCTGCGGATTCCATGATGCATACAGTGGTGAGAATCGCCAAGAAAATATTGAAGCAGGCTCTGTAGCAGCTTCGTAGCTCCGCAGCTTCGACTTAGAGCAGCTTCGTAGTGCTTGCCAGACATGCGAATTAAGGCAGAAATGCGACTACATAGGATGATTTACCTAATCGGTGCCAATCTTTTAAAAGAGACACGCGCTGCCTGCAGATCTAAATCAGTAGCGTAGGGTTGCAGGCAGTCGTCTTCATTCTGTCAGCGTTTTTTTCAATGCACTTAATTAGCCAGTTGTACAACAAAGATATATTCCCTAACCTTTGTATGGTTAACGCTGGTGCAACACTTTTTGTGAAACTGGAGATAAATTAGGGAAATACCCATTTCTTGCGTTTAAATTTAGCGCTTTCTTTATTCCAGCCTAAAATGCCTGCGAGATTTGGAAGGTATCACGTGACTGTTGATTCCAATGCCGCAGTTTTAACTGGCGTCCTCAAACCTGCTCCGATTGAAGGAGATCAGTTACCGAAAGCCACAAACAATAAACAAGCCCAGTCACAGCATGGGTCACAGTGATTGTTCAGGGATGAGCACCAGCACTATGCATCGGCAGCATCGTGATGCTGATGAGTGCTCACGCTATAGTAGCCACCAAAGCTCCCTAACCACGCCTTATAACACAGATAATTTTCTGAATTCTAGTATGGCAGTGCCACTCACGACCAAACTTTTTGTTGCGCATGCATGGCGTTTGACTCAAAGAACAGCGTCATATTCCTCCGCTCATAGTCTCTGACTTGCCAGGCGTATATCACGAGCTTAACTTCTTCCCAAAATATTTAATTAAAGGGAATGTGAGGACTGAGAAGGTGGCTTGTATCAATAGATAACATTGTTCTAACGCCAAAGGCATTCACTGAAAATGAAGCTCTTATAAGCAAGAAAAGGCAAAAAAATTGAAAAACAGGTGTAGCTACCACCAGATGATTTCGAAACTAAACATTGCATCGCGATTTTCTTTGGGCACAGATACCAGAGCTCAGGCTACAACACCATGCCTTTGAAGACAGTGACAACAGAGTTATTTCGGAGTATATGGGACGAGTTTGAATTGAGTGGCGGAAAACCATTTAAATGCAATTTCTCTATCAATAAACACGTGTTCTGCTGCTGGACGAGCATCAACAAACCCAGAAAGATTCTGAGCTTTACTGAGAACAAAAAAGTATCGTGTTTCTGAGAAGAGACTTGGTTTGGATGATTTTCTTACACTGAGACTATAATTCAAATTGTTAATTGCTGGGTTTAACATCCCAAAGACACATAGGCTATGAAGGACGCTGCAGTGCAGGGCTGCGGAATACTTTAGACCACCTGGTGTTCTTTAACGTGCACTGACATCGCACAATACACGGGCACCTTTGCGTTTCGCATCCACTGAAATGGGGTGGCCGCGGCGAGGATTGCGCCCAGGTACCCCGGCTCAGTAGCCAGGTATGTAACCACTGAGCTCCCGTGGTGGGCTTATAATTCACAAGCTCACATGGCAGAGGACATCCGTTTATAAACAAGCTCGAGATCACGAGTGTACAATGTGGCCACGGTATGCCAGCCCCATCAGTGTAAGTACTGTAATATGAACTCCTATTTAGGCGAACCGAGTTTCTACCCCGAAAGTTTGAATTATGTGGTTCTACTGTGCAAACACGCTGAAGTAGTTACTCATTAGCATCCACCCCAGCACAGCCATACAGCTACAAAGGACAGCCAAACAGATTTCGCAGAAAAATTGCAATTGAAGTAAAATTCGTCCCGGACCGGGGTTACCTGTGCCACCTCTGATTCACCACAGTTCTTGGTTGCTGAAATGACATTCTGGCACAGCATTGGTGCAATTTAATTGAAAATCATGGATTTGTACCAGCATGTAGCAGATTAAATGAAATAGGGCAGGTTGGCGCAATTGGAGCAGCATTCCTACCACTGTACAATATGTATTCCCACCACTGTGAGCTGCATATGCCAGCTGTCATGCGGTGTGATTGCTGTCATATTTTTGTCAAATGGTATCAAACAATGCAAACAAAACAATGCATGTCAAGCACTTCAATCATTAAATGCAACGATTCTAAGCACAAAAACGTTCAACGCCAAACTCAAACCGGTTTGCAACATGTCCATTGTGACAATCAGAATGAGTAGGTATACATATAAACCTGACTGCATTTGAAAATCTGCGAACCGTAGTTGTGAGAAAAAGAGCAAAGAAAGGATGCCCACAAAATAATCCAACACTTTATGAGCACTAAAAGAACAGGAGCTGTAGCAGCAACTTGCAATTCGCCTGCTGATTTTATATGGTGGCGATAAAATCCATCCTCTTGGCTTCTAAGTGAAGGCTGATATATCGCCTCCAAACATTCATTCACTACAACCATTACCAATATGACAATGAACGGCAAGAGAATTCAGAAACGCGGCCCAACACTGGTTTTGACATGTAAGAAATCTTGCAAAAGAAGTTGTTTAAAACGCATCTGCTCCTGAAAAAAGTGTTGGATGCGTGGTGCAACCATCCCACTATGACAATAAATCTGCCAAGAATTGTTCAAAGGCACAGTAAAAAAATATAACAAAAGCTGCACAATCAAAATGCTGCACTGCGGGTACCGCATTTTGATTATGCTTCAAAAAACATGCTCCCATGAACTAAGCATAATTCAGAGACGTGACGCACAGAAATGTACTATCATGTACAATATGAGGTGCAACGCATAGGATTTTGTACGACTTCCAACCCCCGAAAATGCGCGAGGAAAGTGGTGCTCGAAAGTCGTGCACTTAGCTGCCGATAAAAAGAACACAGTGCACTAAACATTTGGGCTCGTTTTGCGGTCTGTAAAGAGGCTTTTTGATGGACTATACAGCGGCACCTTCCGTGGACTGACCTCTGGTGCGTTCCAACGCATTCCGATTTGACTAAAGTGCACGCGCCATTGGTGGCGCGTGGAGGTTTGAATCCCCGGGAACAAAAATTGCAAGCGCTATCTCGAACGTCAACGATACACTTAACTCACAGCCAAAATGCCCTTGCTCTAAACGTCCAAGATGATGAGAACTAGCACGAGAGGAAAATACACAAAACGAGACAGGGCATACAATTTTGCACTTAACCCTAACTGAGAAAAGCGAGCTATGAAACATCTGCACATGATAAAGTCACGAAAAGCGTAGCACACACAAGTATTTTCTACCATTCCTTTACTAAAAAATGTGAGCAGCTGCGAGTCCTACGCTCTTGATTCAACCTGTGCGCGTTCGCGCTACAAGTAGCAGAAAATTGCCTTCACTCTTTTTGGAGCTCTAATCGCAAACACTGTATTAAGATAGATCACCGCTTCCGTAAGAGATGCTTTGGAATATGCACAACTGGCATAAATTAAGAGTACTGCTTACCTTCAGAGATAACTGCGTAGTCGTGAAAACCGCTCTTCGCTTTCGCATCACCGGCACAGCAGCAACAAGTCTGACCAGCACAAGTAATGCTCCATCATGAGCACATCTACCGCATAGTCACGCACAAAAAAATCGTTCAAGATTTCAACTCCTCCACAGGTGACAGAGAGCGACGAAGACAACAATGCCTCCTCTGTGCTTCTGAAATTCAGGGGTGCTGCCCAGAGCGCGCAACAAACGCACACTGAAAAGCTACCGAGAGCGCAAATGGCCCTTTGCGTCAGAGGCGACCCGCTGAGAGCAGCACGCGAGCGTACTCACTTCTACAATTACATACGCACACAGAACTTTGCACGTTTCATGCAGTCCCTTCCTGTTTTACGGTTCTGCTCCTCATGGTGTCCTACCAACTGGCCTGCAACCAAGTCCTTCTAAGTTGAACTCCACGAATTATAACCGGCACAATCGCACAATCCGTGAAGCTCATTGCAAGAACACGTTCTTGGGCAAGTTGGCTCATAGCTTGAGTGGATGAAGCGCACAAAAGACACGGCACATAGGCAAAGACGGACACGACACAGGCGCTGTCGTGTCCGTCTTTGCCTATGTGCCGTGTCTTTTGTGCGCTTCATCCACTCATCGCAAGAACCGTTGGCGCAGTTCGAAACAGGGCAGAGAAGGCGGAACCGAAAAATGCAAAACGAATACGGGTAGCCGCATGGCGGCAGAAATTAATTTTTGCTTCAGTTTCTCCAGGAGAAAACGAAGAAATGCAGATTTTTTTACCATGGGTATTCGGCCGCATCGGTACCCGCAGAAGTCCAAGCGATCTCCAGCACTTGTCTCTCGTGGACAACGTGCGTTGATTGACGATCTGTTGCATGGGTACCGGTTCAAAATGCTTTAGTTCTTAGGGCACAGTCTCAATACTGCGGTGCTCATTCGCTTGATAATTGGCTGATTTTGTATTTATTAGTCATCCTGCATGTTTTTATTTTCAGCTACTACGGGATCAAGAACATTAAGAACATTAACAAAATAGCCATAGTGCGTAGGTTATTGCGAAAACTTAGCTTCGTTATAGTGACTGCTGTGCATTTAATGTCTTGTCGGCATGCCAGACGGACGATGTCACAGCGTTGAAATGAATACACAACTTGATCTTCATTGTGTGCTCCAGTGTCTACGCGCTTGAATGTACTGCGTTCTTCAGCATGTTTCTTGCGGCAGGCAGCTTACACGTCGCCGGTCGCATTCTCCGCCTATGAAACAGTACGTAACTCCCAGAGTCGTATATGTGGAAACGCCGTTGTGCGAAACAGTCAGGCGAACGTTCCTTCGCACCGCAGGTGGGATAAAATCCAGCCCAAATGATATGGAAGCCCTACAAATGAGGCAAACCACATCCGGAATGTGAACATATTCCCTTTTCAGAACGGCCGCTGTGCCGAACTAGACGGGGCCAAATAAACTATAAAGGCGTTGAACGAAAGTCGGATGATGAGGCAGCGTTCTCAGAATCACTGCTACCTAGACCGTCGAAGAAATAAACTGTGGGTGCAGCTAATTGAGTCAAGACATTTTCCACGTCTCCGGGTGTGCGCACGCTGGCGGAGGCGGCAATTTTAAACTTTTCGCTCCGCTAGCTGCTCTCACAAGCGGTTCAAAAATACTCAAAAGACAAACTGAAGAAAAAATGGCCGTAATTCTTCACTTCACTTCACTTTATTCACCTTAAAGACCCCCTTCACGGGGTATTACATAAGGGGTGGGTTAATATGTTGATCAACAAGTACAAGTCATTTCTTCGAAATAATTGCTTAGCGTATCTGAAAATGCAGACAGGTGTGTGATGGCAGCGATATCGGTCGGGAGGCCATTCCAGTCCACAACAGTTCGGAGAAAAACTGAACCTGAAAAAGTTGCAGTACGCGACACAGGGCGGGCGATCTGAAACGGATGGGCAGTGCGGTGAGATATGCGGTTCGGATGAGTAATGTAGGGTGATTGATTTAGAGAACTATGGAAAAACTTTTGGAGCAAATAGAGGCTGGCAATGCGGCGGCGGTCTGCGAGGCTTTCAAGAGCGGAATTCTTCTTCAGAGCTGAAACGCTGGTGGTATATGAATATGCAGAGTGAATGAAACGAATGGCGCGGTTCTGAACTGATCCGAGTGCATTTGTTAGGTGTGCATGGTGTGGGCTCCAGATAGGGCTGGCGTACTCAAGTTTGAATCTTATGACGGTTTTATAAGCGAGAAGCTTCACGTGTTGCGGCGCATGACGAAGATGACGTTTCATGAATCCTAGAGATCTGTTAGCAGATGATATGATTGTGGTAATGTGTGTTCGCCAAGAAGGATCGCTGCAGAGGGTGACACCAAGATGCCTAAACGATTGGACGCTTTCTATAAACGAGTTACCAACTGCATAGGAAAAAATAAGAGGGTTGTGTTGTCAATGAAAGGAAATGAGTTTGCATTTGTTAGCATTTAGCGTCATTAGCCAGAGGTCACACCATTTATGGACGCTGTTAAGGTCGTTTTGAAGGGCCATTTGATCAGAAATGTTAGTGACAGTGCGATAGATTACGCAGTCATCAGCGAAGATACGAATTTTACATGACGCATGTGAAGCTAGATCATTAATATATATTAGAAACAAGAGTGGGCCGAGCACAGATCCCCGAGGGACGCCATATTTAACAGGGAGAGCGCTTGAGCGGTGGTTGTTAATAGAAACGAACTGAGATCGGTTAGCTAAAAATTCTTTAATCCATTGCAGGATATTAGGGTGTAAATTTAAAAGGGCGAGTTTTAGTATTAGGCGCTGGCGAGGTACCTTGTGAAATGCCTTCGCAAAATCTAAAAATAACGCATCGGTCTGCAGGTTGCGGTCAAGGTTAGCATGCACGTCGTGAGTGAAGATTGCCAGTTGGGTTTCGCAGGAGAGCCCCCTACGAAACCCGTGTTGAGCCGGATCAAGGAAGCTGTTTGAATCTAGAAAGTTTATGATATGGGAATAGATGGCATGTTCCATGATTTTGCAAGGCACGCTGGTTAAGGAGATGGGACGATAATTTAGCGGAGAATCCTTTTGACCTGATTTGTGGGCCGGGATGACCCTCCCCACCTTCCAGTCGTCCGGTAGAGTTCCTGTCGACAGCGATTGCAGAAACAGTAATGAGAGATAAATGGCAGAAATGTGTTTTGTGTTTTTCAGTACTTTTGAGTTCATTTCGTCCGCTCCAGCGGCTGACGAAAGTTTAATTCTGTCGATAAGGTTTTCGATACCCTGCGCTGTGATTTCGATGGGAGACATTGCTGGCAGTGTTAGAGTAGGCGGAGTGGGCAATGGTGAGGCAGTTTCGTTTGTGAAAACAGATACAAACGCGCGATTAAATATTTCGGCACATTCAGTATCACTGGCATCCTCGCCTGCGGCATTCGTTAGAGCGATGATGCGAGTTGCTTGCGGATTTATTATTTCCCAAAACCTCCTGGGGTTATTCGTCAGGATTTTTGGTAGATCAGTTTGGAAAAATGCTTGTTTGGCGCAGCGAATTGCATTGTAATACGTGTCCTCGGCCTGATAGTACCTATCCCATGCATCTGCGTCTGGGCTCCGTTTCGCTGCACTATAAAGTCGTTTTTTTCTTCTTTCTAATCTCTTAAGGTTGTGTGAAAACCACGGTTTTTAGCGGATTCCTCGAAAGCTGATAGAGGGAATAAATTTGTTTGTCAGATCTTCGATCTTCTTTTTGAAAATCGACCAGTTATCATTGACAGACCGGTGATAAAATGTGGATTGAAAATAAGGCAGGAATGATTCTAGCTCGTTGTTGATTTCTTCGTAATTGCCTTTGTCGTACATACGGATGGTTTTCTTGAACGTTTGACGGGATGTGGGGGAGAACTTGAATATGGCATGAATAACCTTATGATCACTGATTTCACGCAGGTAAGTAATCGATGATAAGCTTTCAGGGTTGTTGGTCAGTATTAAGTCCAGAATATTTGAAGATCCGTGAGCGACGCGTGTCGGTTCGAGCACCATTTGCGTCAGGTTAAAGTTTAAGCATACATCTACGAATTCTCTTGCTTGAGGGTTACTGGCGGTTAGTGGTCCTACGTTTTGCCAATCGATTCCAGGGTAGTTAAAATCGCCTAAGAGAACAATTTGCGCACCAGGGTGTTTTTAGTAATTCTTAGTAATTCTTCAGCTTCAAGGCAATATGGCGCCGCATGTTAAAAATAAGCGCAGAAGTTTTTCAATTTTGTTTTCGCAATCACCGTACAGCGGGCTAGAACGATGGCCGATGCGCGCCACAGTTCATTTTGACCGGTCCAATTTGAAACTGCACAAGTAGCTCAAGCTAGTCCTGTTCAGACCTATATGGGGCAGGGGGTTCCCACCAGACCTATTCAAACCTGTCTGCTTTGAGAGGACTCCTAGAAGAACATGTACATACCGTATGTCTGAGAGGCGGCTCCTCTAAACGATCAGGACATACATGTATGCCTTCCAGACGGCGCCTATAGGTGCCTGTACACTCCAATATTCCCGACGAAATGCGCCTATAAGGTCCTATACTTTACTAACTAAATGCCTGCCAGCCGCTGCCTATAAGAACCTAAACAGGCCTATCGCTCCTATTTGCTTTCTCTAAATAACCATTTATACATTTATGATCCTATAAGGGTTTTCTCAATAGGGTGCGTATCGAAATGCATATGTCCATGGGTGAGGTGCATGCTGCGCGCAAAGAATAAACGTAATTTCGTTTCATTGCATTAAGTATATTGTTTTATGCTGTCTGGTAGCGAAGCGGTGCCCGATGTGCCAAATGTCCAGTCGTCGTTGCGGCGCTGCTAAGTCGACGGTTCCGGGCAGAGTGAGGGAGTCATTCCGCCCTGCCCGGCGGGAAGACGAGACCTTGTACCAGCGGCGATGGCGAAAAACAAAAACCGTGCTGACACGGCTCGGTAGAGATCGAGTGTCAGAACGGTGCTACAGTATCGGCAAAGGCGGCTACGAAGCACTACGCGCCAACACGCACGGCTCGATCACATTTTTTGCGCGAAGAACCTAAGCCAAACAATTCACCAGCAATAGAAATACGTGCTGTAACTCGTGACTGCTCTATACACTTATATAATCCATGCTAAATACGTATATAACAACAAGTGTTCGGAAGGCTGAATGAATTATAGCAGTTGTAGGATGTTTTCATCTAGAACGATGTTCCATGAGGTTGCGTTCCTCGATGTTATCTGCTTCAAATGTCAGTTGGCCTCTAGCCCAGGCAATGCTCTCGCTGCCCCCGACAGTACTCAGTGCCGTATCGTTCTGCCTCTTCCCCCAACCGTTCATTGCTTAGCATGCGTACATTTACGAGCGCCCGTACCAGTGGCGGGCCTAAGAATTCATAGGTTCTCTGCAAAGTGTTCTGTATCTGAACGAAATAAATTCTATCCGGCAATTTCATATACCAAACGTTCCAGGAGTCAACCGCAAACTGGCGCCATAGAAAGAGAAGCTTGTGCAACACGGAGAAATATTGGATAACAGACTTTGCTGCGTTCTTGTATCCCCTGAACTAAAGGAGGTGAAACTGTAGCTTCTGTGGTTTTCCCAGCGCTGGGATGACTCGTTGACACGAGGGGCACTCGAGGCGTTTGAGAAGGTAGCGCACATAACAGACGAGAACTGGAAGGTGACGGACATTTGGCAAATGAGAACGCCAAGCCGAGATGTTCCTTAGGCCATTGGTGAAGAGTCGACATTAGGGCCGTTTCACGTCGACTGCAGGTGCGTGGCGTACAGGGACTAGTTCTTAACCATGGCAGACTACGCCTGTGTCTTCGATGCAGCCGCGTTGGGTACATTCGCCCGGAATGTCGTACTCTGAGCTTTGACGAATCTCGGAGTTTCGGTCACAGCAGAGGAGTGAGTCGCCATTGGTACTGGCTACAGAAGTACCTGTACTTGCTCTTGTGCTAGTTGGTTCATCATAAACTTAAATGGCGCAAGGGAACGAACACAGGAAGACACAGAGACAGAAAGAGCGCCTACTACCAACTGAGTTTATTGCGGAAAACATCACCTTTATACGCCAGTACATTATCACCATCAGTTCGTTATAATAGCCAGGACAAGTTAACAAGAAAAAATATATATACAGAAAAATATTACATTTATTCTTAAAATCCAGTGAATTGCTACTCACAGTAACGGGGCAATAAAGCAGCGAGCAAACTGTTCATCTGCGTGTCTGTTCTTTGCCCGGTAATTTTGGAATACGTGTGGTGACAGCAGGTTTGATGTCGTTTTGTCAAGCCACTATCTCAAACCCTCGTAGGCTGGATCCTGTTGCGAGCCATTAATAACGAAGCTGCATACCGTAACTCGGGGAACCCTGACTGAGCGTTACCCACTTATATAGCGCCTCAGCACTCGCGCAACAAATGAGAAGGTTCCAACGACCAAAAATGGGTTCAAGGCAGATCACCCCACTCGACCGAATTCGTTGGGTTCTATCGGTCATACTGCAAGCCACCGCTTTATTTCAGCGCGAACACTTGGATACGATACCGCTAACGAGTAAACACAGAAAACCAACACCATAGCTTCAAGCTGCGCTTGTCATTCTTGAGTTGCCGAGCTGCAGCATTCGCTCAAGGTTTCACTCGGTCGGTGTTGTGGTTATACATGGGTACAGACCACCGACCACCGGGGGTTCAAGCTTCGCGCGAGCAAAATGCCCCAACCAGCCGCCAACGGAGTAGTTAAGACTACATTAGGAAACCCATCCATTGTGTTCTTGGTGGCAGGAAAACTACTGAGAATACCGAAGAGAGGGACAGAGTGGATCACGGCGAGGAAACATCGGCTCAAGACACAAGAATGCTCACATGATTTTTTATTATTTTACGGAACTCGGTCGTCGCCGGGGTACCACCTGCATCCGTTGTCCCGCGCGCGAATCCACTTTGCGCGCTGATCGCGATGAAGCGGGTGGGTCCAAAAATTGTGGTTCTGACCATGCGTAAAAAATTTGTGAAGCTTGCTATTATAAACGAATTGTTTCGTGTTTTCTGCTGCATTTTCGTTGTGTTCCTCTCTTGACATCAAAAGGGAGGTGCATGACACATGCAATCTCAAGGGAAACTGAGACGTGGCGACGTTGTCGAACTGTCATGGTGTCGGCAGAGAAAAGTGTGCGTATTGTGAGAAGCCCTCTGCGGCACAGACACGCTGGCTGGTGATTATTTTTTCCGTGCTCTGAAAACGAGAAGCGCACAGGGAAATGTGTTATTTATTTTTGATTATCGCGCCAAGGTTGGCATTTGTAATTTCTGCTATTTTGTTAGTAGAAAATTGGGGAACGCCGCAGATTACTCTCCTTCCATAGCCACTATTTCCTCTCACTTTTGTACTTAAAGGAGGCCTTCGTGCATTGCTGCTCTCTAAAGATGCGTGGAAAGCTTGCCCATACCGTTCCAGTATGTGATCTTGGTGCGTGAGCATCTGGCTATACTGAAACCACACGTTTTACAAGCCGCAAAAGTAAGCTCATACCAGCTAAACAAATGCTTCCAGTGCATGATCACACCTGTTTGAATTCTTTGCCGATAAGTAATCAACCTGCACAATTTTATGTGGCTTATTCTGAACAGCAAGCAACGAATATTTCCTTTTTGTTTTTACACACAAATGTCCTTTAAGAGAGCTGCAGTAACCAAATCTTTTAGTCATTTCTCGATCCAGGCTTGGTAGTCGTAATTCATTTATTAATGATATTATATTTAATGTGCGCTTTATCATTTACGACGTTCTGAAAGGACAGTCTTCGTCTCAGTCACAGCACGTAAGTAGCCTTAGTGCCCTCCGTAATTTTTGTCATATGGCCTTGAACCATATGGGACAGGCGTGTCGAGCGGTAGGCGCTTTCGAGTAGGTGCCTTGTTAGGAGTGGGACTCCAACCCTGTTAGCAGGCCACCAGTCTTGGGGGGTTGCGCTTCGATCCCACCGCTGCCACCAGTTGTTAGGAGTGGGACTCCAACCCTGTTAACAGGCCACCAGTCTTGGGGGGTTGCGCTTCGATCCCACCGCTGCCACCAGTTGTTAGATGCGGGGCTTCTCTCCCGTAGCAGGCCACCGGTGTTGGGGGATTGCGCTTCGAAACCACCGCTGCCACCAGTTGTTAGATGCGGGCCCCTGGTTCGCCTGTGCCGTCTCTCGCCAAGGTCGGTGTCCCCGGGTTCCGGATCGGGAGACTGCTGTTGTGGGTGACGAAGAGAGGAGAGATGACTTGAGCTGAAGAATAGACTGAAAGGGTTTATTTACATTTTTAGAAAGTTCGAAAGAGTGAATCGGGAGCTGGCTGATCACACGCCAGATCGGTGCTTAAATAGGGTCCGCTGTCCCCAGGTCCCTAGTTGGGGAATCTAGTTCATTAAAAATGCGTCCAATCACTGAGATGTAGATCACGTATCCAGTCTTCAGGGTGCGCCTTCCTGGACGCCCCCAGCCACACACTCTTTCCACTTCTGGCAGATTATGGTCCGCGCTGTCCAGGCTACAGTGATGAATAGCCCGAAGGGGGTCCCATGGCAGCGTCGAAGGTCAGTCACTTGCACTTCACAGCGGTAGCGTGGGAACTAAAGATTGCCACCGCAGTTTTGCAGAAGGTTCCACGTGGAGCGTGGGAACTAAAGGTTGCAACTGCAGTTTGCAGAAGGTTCCACGTATAATGAAAAGCACTGTCTAAGACGAAGTTGTTTTCGAAGCACGAGGATTCCGGCGTCGTTGGCTTAGTCAAACACGGCCGCATTTGCCACAGCTCATTTGCAGTCCCGCGGCTCGCCGGCTCCCCCGCCGTCCCCTCCGGGAGAAAGATGTCCCGGGTGGGTCCGGCGTTGAGAACAAAAGACAGGTTCACCAAAGCCGTTCTCAGACGGCTGAGGGCCGTTTCACCCAGTAAACAGCAGGGGGGAGGGGAAGGTCCCTTGCAGACGCCACCACCTGCACTCGTGGCGCTGCAACCCCGTCGACGGCCCTTTGAAGCCTCTGTCGATTGATGCTTCTCAGTGGCTTGAATATTCTTGGCATGTTGGCGTCTCCAAACGTAACAGCCTCCATTCTTCGCATCATCCAGGTGAGCTTTGGAGCGGGTGCCGTCAAGACATTTGTGTGAAGGATGTTGTAGTGTTTGTCATGAGTTAACCCTGGAGAAGGCGAACTACCCGCAAGTTTTCTTCATTCAACGTATGTGGTTGTGCTTCCAACAAAATAAATGTGATGTAACGCGTGCCTAGAAACACGGTGTAATAGAAACAAGTTCCTTAATGTCTGCTGTTTTGTTATGATGAGTTCCTGCTGCACTTCGGGTATAATTCTGCTACTTCGTATTTTACCTTCTCAAAGTGCAGAATTAGCAGCATCAGAGACTGCTGAAAGTGCTCGTCGGAGACATCTTCACGGAACAACTGATTTACTTCTTGGTGCAGTTCGGAGGAGCAGCGATCAACTAGCATCGCAGGACACACCTAATACTTGCATATAAACAGTTTTTTTTCTTCTCCTAATGTGCATGTGTTTTCACAGAATGAGGATGCAGACATAGCAGACGCGCTCAAGTCCGTGCCGGTCTGAGGAAAACAAGCTACGAGAGCTTTGATTTAGACCTGAAACTGTCCCCATATTTGAGAGTACTGTTGCACTGCGTGTGTGTGCGTTTATATGACTGCCAGAGATGTGCCAGTAACCTTCAAGCTGTATGGCGTATCTTGTATAAGCAGTAAATATGTCTCGAATATTTATTTAATCGC